>NC_083229.1:112934833-113560035 GCF_032191835.1 Heteronotia binoei | reverse complement strand
GTCCCCACATCTTCCAAGAGATAGATCCAGGTGGGCAGACCTGCTGGTCTGAAGCAGTAGAACAAACCAGGCGTCCAGTACCACCTTTAAGACCAACCACTCAGAATGTCAGCTTTCATGTGTGTGCCCACTTCTTCAGACGATGAACGAGGTACAGTAAGCAGAGCTACAGATAGCTGGTGGGGTTTAGAATGCAAAGTGGTACAAAGTTAAAATCCAGTAGCAGAATAGTAAAAGTAACAAATTCAGATCAAAGGTTTTCTGAATTGCTTAATTTTACTATTCTGCTATTATTTTATTACATTCTGAATAAAAGTTTGTTGGTCTTGCCTTGCAAGAGATGTTTTGCATGCATTTGATGCTGCTTTGCAAAGACAATAAACCTGTCTATGGTGCAGTAAACACATGCTAAAGAAATACAATTTTTATCTATCAGCTTTGAAAGCTAGAGGCTCAATCTCCAGTCAGTGTGAAAAAGGGAGGGAAAAAGACAGCCAGTTTGGTGTAGCGGTTAAGTGTGTGGACTCTTATCTGGGAGAACCGAGTTTGATTCCCAACTCCTCCATTTGCACCTGCTGGAATGGCCTTGGGTTAGCCATAGCTTTCACAGAGGTTGTCCTTGAAAGGGCAGCTGCTGTGAGAGCCCTCTCAGCCCCACCCACCTCACAGGGTGTCTGTTGTGGGGGGGAGAAGATACAGGAGATTGTAAGCCACTCTGAGTCTCTGATTCAGAGAGAAGGGCGGGGTATAAATCTGCAATTCTTCTTCTTTTTCTTCTACAGTGTCAGTTGCCAGCCAACTGGAGGAACATAATACAGACCCAACATTTTTACTTGTCTTCATTATATCTGTAATAGTTAGTTGCAGGGCTTTTTTTGTAGCAGGAACTCCTTTGCATATTAGGCCACGCCCCCTGATATATCCAATCCTCCAAGAGCTTACAGGGCTCTTCTTACAGGGCCTCCTGTAAGCTCCTGGAGGATTGGCTACATCAGGGGTGTGTGGCCTAATATGCAAAGGAGTTCCTGCTACCAAAAAAAAAAAGCGCTGAGTGTCACAGTGACATGCCAGAAACATTAATAGTAGTATTCATTATATAGGTAATGTTTAGCATTTTTAAAATAAACTTCAAACATCTTTTGAGTAATAAATGAGTGGTCTGCATTGTGTATTCATTATTTTAGGTATAATATATTCAAACAAAAATGTGCCCCCCTAAATGAAAATCCTGACTGTGGACCCCCCCCCCCCCCACAATGAAAAATCCTGGCTAAAGGGTTGGAACACTTTCCCTATGAAGAAAGGTGAAAACGCTTGGGGCTCTTTAGCTTGGAGAAACGTCAACTGTGAGGGGGTGACATGATAGAGGTTTACAAGATTATGCATGGGATAGAGAAGGTAGAGAAAGAAGTACTTTTCTCCCTTTCTCACAATACGAGAAATGTGAAAGCAACGTCACCACAGAGTCGGAAACGACTGTTGCTTGCACAGGGGACCTTTCCTTTTCCCCACAATACGAGAGCTTGTGGGCACTCAATGAAATTGCTGAGCAGTTGGGTTAGAACGAATAAAAGGAAGTACTTCTTCACCCAAAGGGTGATTAACACATGGAATTCACTGCCACAGAAGGTAGTGGCACTTATGAGCATAGCCAGCTTCAAGAGGGGATTGGATAAAAATATGGAGCATAGGTTCATTAGTGGCTCTTAACCACAAGGTATAGATGGAACTCTCTGTCTGGGGCAGTGATGCTCTGTATTCTTGGTACTTGCGGGGGTGGGGGGAACAGTTGGAGGGCTTCTAGTGTCCTGACACCACTAGTGGATCTCCTGATGGCACGTGGGGGTTTTTTTGGCCACCGTGTGACACAGAGCGTTGGACTGGATGGGTCATTGGCCTGATCCAACATGTCTTCTATTGTTCTTAAGAGCAGAGGTCTATCAGTGGCTGAGCCACAAGGTATAGATGGAACTCTCTGTCTGAGGCATGATGCTCTGTATTCTTGGTGCTTGGGGGGGGGGGGCAACAGTGGGAGGGCTTATAGTGTCCCTGGCCCCACTGATGGACCTTCTGGTGGCACCTGGGTTTTTTGGTCATCATGTAACACAGAGCATTGGACTGGATGGGCCATTGGCCTGATCCAACATGTCTTCTATTGTTCTTAAGAGCAGAAGTCCATCAGTGGCTCTTAGCCACAAGGTATAGATGGAACTCTCTGTCTGGGGCAGTGATGCTCTGTATTTTTAGTGCTTGGGGGAGCAACAGTGGGAGGGCTTCTAGAGTCCTGGCCCCACTGATGGACCTCCTGATGGCACCTGGGTTTTTTGGCCACAGGATGGGCCATTGGCCTGATCCAACATGGCTTCTCTTATGTTCGCAGCGCCTGCTGTGCGCCCTCCCTGCTCAGCACAGGGGGCGCTTGTTGGAAAAGCCTTCTCACCCCGCGGCCTGCCACGCCAGCCTTTCTGACCTTCCTGCAGGGCGGCTGCTGCTCTTGCCGCACCGAGAGCGCCTCTCCGCCTCGCAACGCTGCTGACTAACCGCCCCAGCGCCTTCCCCGCCCGCTCCCCTCCGGCGAAGGGCGGCCCGCAACGGCAGCAGAAGCCACGGCAGGCAGGCAGGCAGGCAGGCAGGCAGGCGGGCGGAGCAAAGCAGAGCAGAGCCACCCTCTGGGCCGGATCGGCGGCCAATGGCCTGCGGAGAGCGCAAGGGGGCGGCGCAGGGGAAAGGGGAGGGAGGGAGGGGGAAAAGCCGCCCACGGGAGGTGACAGTCTCGGCTCCTCCTTTGCGTGCAACGATCCGGCGCGCATTGTGCCGCTGAACATGGCAGTGGAGGAGGCTTAAAAGCCGGCCCAGCCGCTTGCAGCGCCCGCGCCACTTGTTGGCTCGCCCGGTGTGTGCGGACCTCGTGGAGGCGCCGAGTGACAGCAGCCGGGCAAGGGGGCTTCCGAGCGGTGCCTGTGCAAAGGCAGGGCGGGCGGGCGGGCGGCTGGAGCAGGAAGCGGCAGCGGAGGCAGGGCCGGGGAGGTGGAGGCGTGCGGGTGCATGTGCGCAGTGGCGGACCGGCGGGGGTGTCAGCTTGCCCCATGGCAAGTGGGCCCCGCTTAAACATGAGGCAATACGTTAAATATGTCAATGACCTTTTTTATTAGCTTGAAAATAGTCCCACTATAATGCAGTGCAGCTAAAATTTGCCTTGCATTTAGGGTTGCCAGCCTCCAGGTGGGGCCTGGGGAGCTTCCTCGTTCCCAACTGATCTCCCGCTGCTGGCAGAGATCAGCTCCCCCGGAGGAAATGCAAGCTGCATTGCCGTTGACTGTCTACTGCCTGCTGCCGGTGAGATGTGCAATACATGCACGCTGCAATCACTAATATAGATGCCTTTATTTTGCAAAAAAGTTTTAATTGTACCTTTTTTCCAGTTAGGGATTTTGGACATTGCATTTCTTTTTTGAGACAAATGAAACGATAGCCTTGCAGTTGTGGTCGTAGGCAAGGTCTTCCTCCCCCCCCCCCCCGCCCCTCCCCGAGTTCTCCTCCTGGCCGCCGGTATTTTTAGACCCGGGCCGCCGCCGCTGCACGCGTGGAGGGGGATGATCGGGCCATGGAGGCGGCGAGGGCTTTGCTGCTGAAGAGGGGAGCGCGGCGAGGGCGCACAGCCAGCCGCCGCCGCCGCCACTGCAGGGCTTGGGAGCCGCTCGTCCCCCGCCGCCAGCGCTGCAGCAGCCGCCTCCCCCAGCCGGGGCCGGGCGCCTTGGGCGTTGCAAGCCCGCCGCAGCGCTCTGCTTGCGGCTCGGCGTGAAGCGGCGGCGGGGAAGGCCGGGCGCCGAGGCGAGGCGGAGGGAGCAGCCCGCAGCAGCCATGCTGCCGGGGGTGGGCGTGTTCGGCACCAGCCTGACTGCCCGGGTCATCATCCCGCTGCTGAAGGACGAAGGCTTCGCCGTCAAGGCGCTGTGGGGCCGCACGCCCGAAGAGGCCGAGGAGCTGGCCAAGGAGATGAGCGTCCCCTTCTACACCAGCCGCATCGACGAGGTCCTGCTCCACCAGGACGTCGACCTCGTCTGCATCAACCTGCCGCCGCCGCTCACCAAGCAGATCGCCGTCAAAACTCTGGGTGAGTGCCTGGCCGGGTGGGTGGGCTTGGGAGCCCTTTTTAAACGGGGGAAGGAAAGACCTCTCGGGTGACCCTAATGGCCACCAAGACTTCTCCTTCCAAAGGAAGGTGCCAGGGGTCAACAGTGAGATATAGGGCCGGCCCTGTCACTTGACAAACTAGGTGATTGCCTAGGGCGCTGGGCTTCTGGGGGGACACAAAATTGGGCATCCCTATGTGCCTTGGTGATGTTATCAGTGTGCCAGGAAGGGGGTGGGGGGTGGGACGCCAGAAATTAGCCCTGCCTAGGGTGCCAGACAGTGTAGGGCTGGCCTTGGTCTGCATCCTTCTGGCATTTCCCCCCTATCAATGGTCTGCTTCTTGGGTTGTCAAGATGGGTCTGCAGAATATGCTCAGAGGTGCTGTGTTCTTAGGATGACTGCTTCTGAGTGGTCTGCTCTTTGGTCAGGGCCAGCCCCGACGCTAGGCAAGCTGGGCAGTTGCTTAGGATGCTGGTTTTCCAGGGAGTGCAGAATTGGGTGCCCCCCATATGACTTGGTGACATGGAGAGGGGACAGAAGTTAACCTTGCCTAGTTTGCCAGACAGTCTAGGACTGGCCCTGTCCTTGGTTACGCATGTGGGGGTCAAGATGGGTCTGCACATGCTCTGTGTTTAGGATTGCTGCTTACGAATGGTCCGCTCTTTGGTCACTCCTTGGGAGGCTAAGATAGGTCTGCACGCGCTCAGAGATGCTCGTGTTTAGGATTACTGCACATGAATGGTCTGCTTATTGGGAGGTCAAGATGGGTCTGCACATGCTCAGAGGTGCTCTGTGTTTTGGAGCAGTGCTTATGGCCTGCTCCTTGGTTACTCATTTAGAGGTCGAGATGGACCCACACATGCTCTGTTCTTAGGATTACTGCTTATGACATTGCACTCTATCTCTGTGTGTGTGTGTGTATGTGTAAGAGACAACCACATGAACAAAGCCCTCTCCATTTTGGTCAGTCTGTAGCTCAGAGTATCTGTTTTGCGTATAGAAGGGCCCAGGCTCAGTTCCTCGTATGCCCCGTTAAAAGGAGGAGATAGGAGATGATGTGAAAAACCTCTGTGTGGGATCCTGGGAGAGCTGTTGCCAGTCAGAGTAAACAATACCTACTGGTAGGGGCCAGTGGTCTGCTTCTGAATAAGGCAGCTTTATGCCTCACTGCTCAGTTCTGTGATTAACAAGATGTTCCACTGTTGGTCTTCAGTTGACCAGCTAGATTCTAATTCAGTAGCACCAAGGGAAGTTCCACTCTCAAAAACGTTCGCCCAGAAAGGCTTGTTGGTGTCTAAGGTGTTACTGTGTTGAAGCTCAGATTAAGCCCCTGAGGTTCAATTAAACAATGAGTTTGGAGGATCAGCCCCACGTCTCTACTATTCTTTGGGGTTTGGTTACGTTTATTTGTAAGGTGTGACAGAAACATCAGGTCAGAAACATCCTATTTTTCCTAAAAGCCTTTTTCTTCAAGTTTTAAGATGTGTAGTTTGCAGTTATTTAAGGTTGAGGAAAAGGCCCGTCTGCAAATGTACTCTTTTTTCTGGTTCTATCTATGTCTAGCTCCAGGCATTCAAAAAAGGTTCCAGCCGGTATCCTGATGAACTTTCAAATGAAATGTCATCAGAAAGTGACCAAGAATAATTTACTGCCCCAGACTAGTAACACAGCACATCCATCACTCTTCTGCTATTTCATAATACTATCTCATGAGTCATTGATATTTTTTTTAAGAAAAACATTATTTCTGGATTTATATCAATTGACAATACAATGGCACTCAACTTACAGCTAGGACCTTCCGCCCCCCCCCCCCCCCCCCAGGTGCTGGTATCTGTTTCTCCTGTTAGATTTTGAATATTGTAATTCATGGAAAATACCCACAGGCAGGCTTTTTAAACTGTGGGGAGATTCCATTCTTTTCCAGACACACCCAAAGTTTCTTCCTGGTCAGGACAATTCCTTATCCTGAATAAATTCTTTGAAGACATAACACCTGTGTTTGTTTGCTTATCACATTTACCTCCTCCTTTCTTTTTAAGAAGACCAGACCAGAATGTAAAAGCCTTCTCATGTTCTACCTTCATGTGAAAGAAGGATTGTGAACAGCTTTCCAGAAGCATTAACCTAATTTTTTTTTTAATGTACCATGGTTCTAAGCTGGGGTTCGTTTTGTAGAAAAATAGGTGGTGGAGCTCATCCAGGGATTGTTATGCAGCTGTGCCCACTATTCAGTGGACAAGGTGGGGAGGGAACCCTCTGAAAGGTTCAGGAGTTGCAATCCTGTGAACTCCTGCTGAATCCTTGAGAGTTCTTGAGAGCCAGTTTTGGTGTAATGGTTAAGTGTGCGGACTCTTATCTGGGAGAACCGGGTTTGATTCCCCACTCCTCCACTTGCACCTGCTGGAATGGCCTTGGGTCAGCCATAGCTCTCTTATCTGGGAGAACCAGGTTTGATTCCCCACTCCTCCACTTGCACCTGCTGGAATGGCCTTGGGTCAGCCATAGCTCTGGCAGAGGTTGTCCTTGAAAGGGCAGCTGCTGTGAGAGCCCTCTCCAGCCCCACCCACCTCACAGAGTGTCCGTTGTGGAGGAGGAAGGTAAAGGAGATTGTGAACCGCTCTGAGACTCTTTGGAGTGGAGGGTGGGATATAAATCCAATATCTTCATCTACCTCACAGGGTGTCTGTTGTGGGGGAGGAAGGTAAAGGAGGTTGTGAGCCGCTCTGAGACTCTTCGGAGTGGAGGGTAGGATATAAATCCAATATCTTCTTCTTTGAGGCCTGGTTCTAAGGAATTAGTTACTATATCAGTGATGGAGGGTGACGTATCTCCTGTTGTTCCAGAGGCATATTGATCCTGATGGGCAGTGTTGCTTCTCCAGGTGTGTTACAGCTCTCAAAAACAGGTGCAAATAGTATCTTAAGTTTAAAGCATATGTAACACAGGTAGCAATTATTTGATTTCTAGAAAGATCTCAGTCTCATGTGTTTTTCAGTGTCTGTTTTCTTGTGCATTTTCAATTGATATAATTATTCCCCCCCCCCTTTTTTTTGCTGATTATCACATCGCATATAGAATCATGGGATTGGAAGGGACTTCCAGGGTCATCTATCCAGGGTCACCTTGTCCAACTCTCTGCACAAGGCTGGACATTCACAGCTACCTCCCCCCCATGCCCCCAGTGACCCCTGTTACAAGCCCAGAAGATGGCAACATACAAACACTTCCAGGATCACTGGCCAAACTGGCCTGGAGTTTGATTGGTGGTGATCAGCGTTTCCCTGGGCATATAAGAAAGAGCCACAAGAACTACACACTGATGCAGTCTTTCCTGTCCTCCCTCTCATGATCCGCCTAAGTTCATGGAATCAGCATTGCTGTCAGATGGCTGTGTTTAAAACCATTAAAGAAGGAGAGCTCATAACCTTCCGAAGAAGCCTGTTCCTCTGAGGAACTGCTCTGTCAGGAAGTTCTAAGTGTCAGGAAGTTCCTCCTAATGTTTAGCTGAAACTCTTTTGATTTAATTTAAATCTGTTGGCTCTGGTCCAACCTTATGGGGCAACAGAAAACAACTCCGCACCATCCTCTACATCAGTGGCCCCCAGCCTTTTTGGCACCAGGGGCTGGTTTTATGGAAGACAATTGTTCCACGGACCAGTGGGGTGGGGGTGCTGGGGTTTTTGCTGCCCCAGGCTGCCCCCAAGCCCACACCCCATCCTTGCCCCATCATGGGGGTCTTTAAATAAGGAGCAGGCAAAAGTCTGTGCCTCACTCTGTGGCCCGGTTGCTAATGGGTCACGGACTGGGGGTTGGGGACCCCTGCTCTACAGGACACCCCTTCAAGTTCTTGAAGAAGGTAATCATATCACATCTTTTCTCCAGGCTAAACATACCAAACTCCTTCAGTCATTCTTCATAGGACTTGGTCTTTAGACTCCTCATCATCTTTGAGCCGGTTTGGTGTAGTGGTTAAGTGTGCGGACTCTTATCTGGGAGAACCGGGTTTGATTCCCCACTCCTCCACTTGCACCTGCTAGCATGGCCTTGGGTCAGCCATAGCTCTGGCAGAGGTTGTCCTCGAAAGGGCAGCTGCTGTGAGAGCCCTCTCCAGCCCCAGGGTGTCTGTTGTGGGGGAGGAAGGTAAAGGAGATTGTGAGCCGCTCTGAGACTCTTCGGAGTGGAGGGCGGGATATAAATCCAATATCATCATCATCATCTTCTTCTTCTTCTTCTTCTTCTTCTTCTTCTTCTTCTTCTTCTTCTTCTTCTTCTTCTTCTTCTTCTTCTTCTTCTTCTTCTTCTTCTTCTTCTTCTTCTTCTTCTTCTTCTTCTTCTTCTTCTTCTTCTTCTTCTTCTTCTTCTTCTTCTTCTTCCTCCTTTGGACATGTTTCAGCTTATCAACATCACTCTTAAATCATGGTGCCCCAAACTGAACACAGTACTCTAGGTGAGGTCTAACTGAGCAGAGTAAAGTGATATTACCATTTCACTTGATCTGGATGCTATATTTCTGTTTATATAGTCCAAAATCGTATTTGCCTTTTTAGCTACTCCATCACACTGCTGACTCATGTTCAGTGTATGGTCTACTACGACTCCTTTTTGCACATACTACTGTCAAGACCAGTCCCCCCCCCCCTCCCGTCCTATAATGATGCATTGGACTTTTCCTTCCTAAATTCAGAACTTTACATTTATTTTCCCTTGACATTAATTTTATTGGTTTTAGTCTAGTTTTCCAGCCTGTAAAGATCATCCTGTATCCTTGACTCTGTCTTCTACCATATTTGCTACCCCTCCCAATTTAGTATCATCTGCAAATTTAATAAGCATTCCATCTATTCTTTCATCCACATAATTTATCAAGATGTTGGACAAAACACTAACCCTTATCCTCCTTTCCCCCCTTCTTGAAGAAGGGGTCATCAGTTGTCTGCCTCCAGTCATCTGGCACATTGCATGTTTTCCAAGAATTCTCAAAAATAATGGACGGAGGCTTGGAAATTACATCTGCGAGTTCTTTTGGATGCAATTAATCTGGCCCTGAGGACTCAGTTTCATTTAAAGAAACTAGGTGTTCATGTACTATACCTATGCATCTCCCTTCCCTCACCATGTGTTCTGTTTTTGCCATGTTGAGCATTGTTTCCCTTGCAAGAGAAGACTGAGGGAAAGAAGGAACTGAGCAGTTCTGCCCTCTCTTCATATAGTTTCATATCCATTTAACAACAGTGTATATCTTCTTGCCATCATTTCCATTTTTCAAACTATGACAACCTTGCAATTGATGTTTCTGGAGTGTCTAAAACAGGAAAGCAGAAAAAGCAGGGCAGGATGATGTGGCCTTAACTTGCCACCCTTTCCTGATCCCTGCTACTATCTCTTTAATATTAGAGCAGAGCAGAGCAGAGCAGAAATATTTATTGTATATAGCCAAAGGCCATCACAATGGAAAATTAAGAACATAATGATAAAAACGCCAAACAAAACTAAAAGCATCATCAAAAAAATCTGTCACAAGATACACAAACAATTAATATTAAATTACAGAAATATAATTACTGTTAGCCTCAACCATAATAGACCTGATTAGTTACAAAGATTGGTATAGGATAAAGTTATAAACACCTAAAATGAAACCAGTTAGTTATAAAATTTATTTACTGAGACAGCAGTCTTGGCCGTAATTTAATATTAGCCTGTTACAAAGAGATTAAACAGGTATCTTTTAACCTCTCCTTTTTAGGAAAAAAGTAACAATTTTTTTTGCATCACCTGATGTTAAAGATATCTTTTGCATTTTAAACAGCAGCTTATTGCAAAGAAATGAAAGCGTTGTTAGAAGAGAGAGGTGAAAGAACTTCACTTATTTAATTTCTCTTTCACAAACAAAATTTCAATTTTCTTTCTTGGAAATAACTCTCTGCAGTCTGTGGTAGTGTAAGGAATGATGGGAAATTGCAGTGGAGAATGCTGGGATACTGTCGCATGACTTATGCCAGCTACCCTCCCCCAGCAGGCTTCCTTCCAAACCAGGAAGTTAAGTAGATGACGCTTTTTAAAGCACAGAGATAAATATGATCATGTCTTTACATCTTCCAGAGTTGAAGACAGAGAGGATGATGTACAAATTGGTAATTCTGACGACACATCCTAAATAGATCCTTGTATTTCCTCCTGCAGCTTCACGTGGGGAGATACACATATTTTTTTCTTTGTAGAAAAAGCCCAACAGGAACTTATTTGCATAATGGGCCACACCCCCGACGTCACCATTTCACACAGAGCTTTTAAATAGAAAAGGCCCAGCAGGAACTCATTTGCATATTAAGCCACACCCCTGACTCCAAACCAGCCTATGTGTTCCTGCTCAAAAAAAGTCCTAGAGATACATAAACTTCTAATGTTCCTTTCCCTGCAGAAAAGCAAAATAAAACATCCTGGGTTGGGACAATAGAAAGTCGAACAGGAAACAGAAATGGTAAGGCACTGGTAGTTCTTGTCGGCCATCCTTATTTCTATCATGTCTGAAATCACCCCTAGAAGTCAGAAACATTATCAGATGCATGTTGGGAAACTGCACATAATCAGGGCTTTTTTTTGTAGAAAAAGCCCAGCATGAACTCATTTGCATATTAGGCCACACACCCCTGATGCCAAGCCAGCTGGAACTGCGTCCCTTCCTGCTAAAAAAAAAAGCCCTGCACATAATACTATAACAGAAAAATAAAATATTTGCAAAGGTGACTTAAACCAGGTGTATTCTAAGGGCATTACTGAAAAGTAGACCCCCTACCATGAAAAAATAGATCCACACATACATAAAATATTCCACTTTGGTTAACAAAGTAATCAAAATAGAAATCCTTTGACCTTTTGCATCTCTCGTTTATAAAATGTTGGGTCCCCCCCCCCCCATCAGGATCAATTTTTGTGGGTTTGATATTGGAATTTTACAGACTGAGGCCAGACATTAGCCCCTGTAAGTGCAAGCAACATTTGGGAAAGGATATTACTAGTCATGTGAGTAATTGACAAAAATATTTTTAGATTCTCGGATCAAATTCTGGCTATTCAGTCGTGTTGGCTGCTTGCCAGGTACCCTTAGTGGATCATTACTGTTTACGGTTTACAGTAAAGCCGCTTTACCCACCAGAGTCAGGCAGACTAGTAGTGCCAAAGATTTACTACTGGGATAAGTAGTAAGTCCAGTCTGAGTGCAGAAAGACTCTTACTGCCTGCTCCTGAACACGTTTACTCAGAAGTAAGTAATATTCATAGCAATGAGCTTGATTCCAAGAAAGCATTTGTGAGGTCGGGATCATAGGATCTCTGTGCAGAGTGGATCTTTGCGTTAAATGTGAATGTGTCCATCTCCAACAAAAAAGTTCTCTTTTTATATATGAATATATTTATTGTTTTAGTCATTTACATTGAGCTTATCCTTTTTCTCATACAGAGTATACATGTGAATCTCTATCTCCCTTTACAAGGTATTCTTGCTCGGTCCTTTTAGTTTAAATGTTCTTATATCAGTCCATATTGAGGTCTTCTTGCTTCCAAGTAGTACCGTCGTTCTTTAGTCTTCTCCTTCTAGGCCTTTATTAAGTCCATTTTCTCTTTCACCTTCATATTCTTGTCACTTCCGAGCTTTTCCTGCCCTGACGATAGGGATGAGAATGTTTTAGTACATAGGATTTGATTTCCTATCACATTCATCAATCTATTTTTCTTCCCTAATCCCTCCCTCCCTCCCTTGCGTGCTCAACTTTCTAGCCAGGGGCACAAATTAAGAAGCTTCCACCGAATGTCCCGCCGTTGACCTTCTAGTGACCACTTTAAATATGGATACCATTTCTCCTTTCTCCTTTTTGTTTTTGACCCCCATTGTTCATCATGATTAAGCATGGCTATAATGTCCGACTGAACATATTCAAATAAATAATTATGCCAGTTTTGCTCCGTCCATTTGGTTTTATCCTCCAACAAAAAAGTTCTCAACTTTTCTGGATACACTATCAAGCCAGCTCTGGAGAAGTACTCCTTGTACTGCATTGTCTTGTACTTGGGATGCTTAGAGTTTCCCTGGACCTATCAGAATGTGTAAGTGACACAGCCTTTCCCTTTCATAATATAATATAGTGGGATACATTACACATAATAAATGTTTGGGGCAGCTGTGATGAGATATTCAGAGAATGCATGTTAAAGACAAGCTCTAAATGGTGGCAATGGGAAAGGAAGTAAAGGTAGATGGTAGGGTAGGCATTAGTGAATCACCAAATGGCTGCTAACAGACCGGCACTTTGTGCCGTCAGCAGGGCTGGATTAACAGTTAGGCCAACTAGGCACTGGCCTTTGGGCCCCGACACCTTTAGGGGCCCCGAGCTGGCTTTCCTCCCTAGCTTGGATGCACAGGCAACAACTGAGCCACTTTTTGCCCAACTTGCCTGGTGTGGCAGCTGCTGGCATTGTTGCCAAGTTTGCCTCTCTCTGCCTCTCCCCTGCAGCTTTGTCAAAGGGGCTTTTGAGAAGGTGCCTGCAGGCTGCAGTGGGGGCCACGGTTAGCAGGGCAGGCGCTCTGACTCTGAGATAATTTGCATGTCCCTCCCCCTCCCCGAGATTTTGACCTACTAAGGGCCTCCAACAGAGTTTAATCTGGCACTGCGACTCAGACGCCTCTGAAATCGATCCAAGAAATCCTTATCTTCCGCCCGTCCTCAGCCTGTCCTCTGGCCTCTGCAGTGTGACTCAAAAAGCTACCATTTCCGAAGTGGTAGCAAATTTTTGAGCCGCATGCCAGTCGCCTCCTTGGAGTCTGGAAGTGGAAGGGCGCAAGCGAGGCGTTTTGTCAGTGTGAAACCACCAAGCCCCACCCCAAGTCGCATCTGGCTTTTTAAAAAAATAAAAACTGTTCAGTGCGCGTGACTACTGAAATGTTTGCGGAAGCTGAGTGATGGGGGTGGTGGTGGTGTGCAACAGCCGTCTGAACACGCCCGTGTCGCCCCATGGACTGGATGGGGATGGCTTGCGGGGAAGCATGTGGAGGCTTCAGGATGGCTCTTTTTGAGCCGGCCCAATTTAAGATGCCTCCCAACTGCCTCCAAATGCCAGTCTGTTATCACCCTACCTGAATCTACTACATACGTAAATGCTGTCAAGTCACAGCTTACTAATGGTGACTTAGCATGGAGCTTTCAAAGTAAGTTAGAAGCAGAGGAGGTTTTCCACGGCCTTTCTCTGCAGAGACTTCCTTGGTGGTTTCTCCTCCAAGTATGAATGTTGTCTAGCTGCCAAGATGTGTTGAGTTGCCTTCCCACAAGATCCACAAGAATCCCACATGGATCCACAAGAAAAGCAATAGCAGAGAGCTGCTGCTCACCTGTTTCACAACAGTGATACCCCTCTTCCTGGAGTTAGGAGGCATACCTCTTGAGGTGCAGGGGTCAGGGGAGGCGTAGTTAAGGTATATATCGGGGGTGGCCAAACTAGCTTAACATAAGCGCCACACAGAATAAATGTCAGATGTTTGAGAGCTGCAAGACAAGAACGTCTGATGTTTGAGAGACTCAAGACAGGAAGGAAGGGAGGAACAAAGGAAGGAAGGAATGAAGACAGGCAGGCAGGCTGGCTGGCAAGCAAACAGATGGGGAAAAAGGGAGGGAGAGGTGGAAAGAAAGCAATTTTAACTTTAAATGCATTCTCCAAGCCAGCCAGTGGGGTGGTGGGGGCTTCGAGAGCTACACAATATGTGTGAAAGTGCCACGTGTCGCTCCTGAGCTGCAGTTTGGCCACCCCTGCTCTTTTGGGCTCTTGCAAAGCATATGAAATTTAAAGTGGGTGGCTTCTCTGTTTCTTTCTCATGCATTTTGTCAGAGTTCCCAGAACTGTGCTAATCTTGAAACGTGATCCTGGTAAGCTAGTAATGTTGTTTTTGCTGAACAATTCATGCAAAATAGCAATTAGTTGGACCAGCATCAGTTTTTGATTTTTCAGGTTTGGAGATATCATGCTTAAGTGTAGTGTGTTGGACTTGAATCGGTGATCCCATCCTCTTTGTGGCAGCCATTTTGTGTAGTTCCCACTACCTCTTTTTAAAATTGCAAATGTTCCTACAGCAAGATTGGGAACCCCCTGGAGTAGAAGGACCTCCCTGGTCTACAATTTTAATTGTAACTTTCATTTTATGTCTACTATGATCCTCAGTGTGTTTGTGTAGGGAGTTTTAATGGGACTTGCTCATTAAAAGTGCTCAGGCTTGCAAACGAAATGACTGATTAGTGGAGCGTGTAGTCCCTATCTTTGTCTAGGATCCATTAACCGTTCTTGAAATCTTGTTTGTTTGTTTTTAGCCCTGACCTGGATAGCCCAGGCTAGCCCAATCTTGTCAGGTCTTGGCAGCTAAGGAGGGTCAGTTCTAGTTAGTAATTAGATGGGAGACCAACACGAAATCCAGGGTTGCCAAGCAAAGCCAGGCAATGTCAAACTACCTCAAGTGTATCCCTTGCCTTGAGAAAAACCTACAAAGACATCATAAATTGGTTGCAACTTGGTGGCACCTTCCACTGCAATTTTGTTTAAAAAGAGTAAGCAAACAGTAAGTATGATTTTCCCCCCCTTAAATGCAGAAGAATGCATATTCATTGGGTGCATTCACACACACTATAATGTCCTTTGCAACGGAATTTTTACTGTGTAAGTATAATATAGTGGGTTCAACGCAAGGAAGAAGCAAGGTGGTAGTGATCATAGCTCTTTTATTAAGTACAGCAAGGGCGGAACTCAAAGACTGAAGAAGTGGGCCAACGGGGCCTACTATATACACATGAAGGTTCCTGTTCATGTATGCCATTGAACATATGAAGTTGCCTTATACTGAATCAGACCCTTGGTCCATCAAAGTCAGTATTGTCTTCTCAGACTGGCAGCGGCTCTCCAGGGTCTCAAGCTGAGGATTTTCACACCTATTTGCCTGGACCCTTTTTTGGAGATGGCAGGGATTGAACCTGGGACCTTCTGCTTCCCAAGCAGATGCTTTACCACTGAGCCATCGTCCCTCCCCATTGGATCCTTCAAACCAGCAGGGGGCCGGTGATTGGAGCAGGGCAACAGGGATTTGGATCCTGCTGTCCATTGTCCTGAGTCCCCAAACTCTGTCCTACAGGCTCCGATGAGCCAGGCAGGAACACTCCTATAACATACATATTAGTTCATATACACAGCAGTAAGAATGGCAAAATCCACTTGCAAACAGTTGCCATGTGAAAGCATCCGTTGTCTCAACTGAATATTGATTCTTATTTGTTATGGTTTTGTGATGCAAATAAGAATTAATATTTGCATTCTGTTCAGTTACAAGAAAAAAAGTTTTGATAAATTGCTTTCATGTTATAGAAAAGACATATAATGGCTGAGTTTAATTTTATTCCAGTACATAATAAATTGATCCTAGATCTCATGGAAAATATCCGTAGATACTTTACTTTCCTATGATTTATAAAATAAATTTTATTTATAATCATTACGCACCATACTTTTTAATGTAGCTATAAATAATGGATTTGTTGCCCAGTTCCTAGCAAGAACCTTTCTAGAGGCCATTTATTAGCTTACCAGAGCCCAATATTTTTAAATATGAAGTAAACCTCAGTAGTTTGACCAAAGCGATAGTTTTTCATTTTAACTATTTTTGCGTTACATTTTCAACAACAGCAATAGCAAGAAGTTATTCTTAAGATACACCAGCAACATGATATGATATAAACAGGCCTACTCATAAGTAATTCCAATTTTTTATCAATGAGGCTTATTCTAAAGAAAGTGTTCCTTCCTAGGATTACAGCCATCATCTCTCAGAGCTGCTGCCTGGTTTCGCAACGTCAAACAATGCCGGGACCACGGAGGTTAACAATCAGGAAATGACAAAAAAGATACTCTCCGTGTTACAAAACAATATCAAAATATAATTGCAATACTTTCCATTCACAAAATTCCAGTGACAAATACCATCCGAAGCCCACAACTTCACTACTGTCCATAAGATGATATTAGGTTCTTTCCAAACAATACAGTCCGACGATGCAAAACTGGTCCGTTGTCGTTTCGGATCCTTATGATCATTCCTCTGGGACTGTCTTATTGATTTTGAATGCAGTAGTCTGATGGTGCCTTATTTCTTTACTATACACTGTATTCCAGGCTTTCTCTAATTTATTTCATTAGGAGAACGCTACTGTTCTTTCTCCATCTTTCAGCATTTCATTGCAAAGCAAAACACTTCGCTTCCCAAGCAGATATTTTCAAGCACAGTAGCCAGGATTACCAACCCCAGATTGGGAAATTCCTAGAGATTTGGGGTGGGGCACGGGCACAGTGAGGGTGAGGTTAGGGGAGGAGAGGGACCTCAGTGGGGTTATAGCACCATAGAGTCCATTTTCCAAAGCAGCCAATTTCTTCAGAACTGATCTCTGTAATCTGGAGATCAGTTGTAATTCTAGAAAATCACCCGTAGGTTGGCAATTCTATTTGTGGCTGGGAGAGTTGTCAGACTTTCCTGCAACAAATAAACCATTTGAGGCATGTCCACAAATAATGGCACAAACTGTCTTCCCATACACAGCTCTAAGGCGTTCTCTTTGATCTTTCTCTTTTGCTAATCTGTAGCGGAGCTTGCATGCAATCTATAAGGCGTGGAAGCTCCTGTGTACTTCTTATATTTAGATCTAACCAGCCCCATTTTTACCAGAGGGTCACGCATTTAATCCAGTGCTATTCAAAGCACGAATGATTGATGTGTGTGTTTAGCCTTGGTGAGAATGTGTTAACTCCACCTATATATGGGAAGCATCCATGCTCTTCTCAAAGGCAGGTAATTATAATGGATTTTGCCATTGCTGAGCGTTGGTGGGGAAGAGGAAGGAGAAAGGAAAAAAGACTCCCTCTGAGCCTTTATGGTGGTATCCTTAGCATGGACACCCAAAATGTGTTTATAGGTCGTTAAAGTAATATAAGCAAAATTATTCCTATAGCATGATTAAATGCATTAATTTTATTAACAGTTTTGATTCAGTAGCTTAAAAAAAGTGTTATTTGACTCCTCATATTTAAATTCAGGTCCACCAACCTAAACCTTTCACTGTTAGTGTAATTTGAACTCTTACCGCCTTTCGGCGGCTTACTTTGCAAGGTTACCTTTTAATATGCAAAGCTCAAGTGCCGTTGTTTAGTTCAGTAAAGAATAGAAGCCTCTTCTCTTATTAAGTATTTGTATTAGGTATTTTCAGTACATGTATTTGGGAAAATGTCGTACATCTTTTTTTTCTTCACTTCAACACAGGCCTGTTTCCCTCACTTCCTTTTTAACAGCTCATATCTAGTGTCATTGTGTGTTGCTAAACAGCTGCTGTAGCACTCCCATTGATTATACATTAGACACACTAGCAGGATCAAGGCGGGAGTTGGAATAATTTATGTGCGTCTGAAGTGCAACCTGCCCTCCGGATGCTGTTGGATCCTCTTTGCCAGGAATTATTTATCTTTCAGGTTCAAATAAATTGTTGCAAAGAACAAATATTTTGCCTGAGGAATCTGTCAGCTGTCCAGACACTTCTCATATGTAGTATTCTATTCACTCTCTCCTCTCCTCCCCGTCCCCGCCCCCCCAAGCTGGAGAAGTTTGAACAGGATGGCAATCTCGAGTGCATCTTGGTTTTGAAAATGAAAATCTCAATGCCTGATCTTTTCTTTAGCATCGCTTATCTCAGCAGAAGTCCTAGTGATTGACTGTTTCCAGTGGCTTGAGAAATCGTTGAATATGTTGCATTTGTAAGATGATTATTGTTATTGTTATCTTCACCCAAAGGGTGATTAACATGTGGAATTCACTGCCACAGGAGGTGGTGGCGGCCACTATAGCCACCTTCAAGAGGGGTTTAGATAAAAATATGGAGCACAGGTCCATCAGTGGCTATTAGCCACAGTGTGTGTGTATATATACATTTTTTTGCCACTGTGTGACACAGAGTGTTGGACTGGATGGGCCGTTGGCCTGATCCAACATGGCTTCTCTTATGTTCTCTTATGTTCTTATCCCTGGTGCAGAATGGGGATTCAAGAGACCACGGAGGCTGCAATCCAGAGAAATAATAATAATAAAAAAGCATGAACCCTGTCAATGTAAGAGATCAGAATATGTGGAACCATTGAAAAGACCTGGACAAATGTAGATATTCACCACTATGCCCAAACCGGAATTCTTGACTTAGTGAATGCTTCTATTTTGGTTATTTATAAATAGATGAATTTATTTTCTTTGTTTATTGATTGTCTTTTTCAGTAGATTACAGGATTGTAAAACAATGCAATACACACCAGAATAATCCATATAATAAGCAGTGCAATAAAACTTGGTCACACATTAATAGAAACAGTATAATATATCCAGTATACAAGGCACGAATTATGGTGACAGAAATCTAATATCATCTTCTTTCTATTCATGAATAGGAATTCATTTCCAAACTATAACAAAATAGCCCAAGTGTAAAAGTTAAAGAAAGGAACACTGCTATGGCCCCCAACCTTTTTGGCACCAGGGACTGGTTTTGTGGAAGACAATTTTTCTACGGATCTATGGGGGTGCTGGGGCTTTTGCTGCTCCAGGCTGCCCCCAAGCCCACACCCCATCCCTGCCCCCCATGGGGGTCTTTAAATAAGGAGTAGGCGAAGGTCTCTCACTCCTTGGCCCGGTTGCCAACAGGCCACAGACTGGTACTGGTACTGCCTCTGTTTTAGAGGCAGGAACTGGTGAACCTTAATCAGTTTTTTGAGGGGTGGGATTCAGTCCTCTAGGAAGTGAAGTTTTCAGTCCTTTTGGAAAACCATTTAAGTGCTTAATTAAACAGTACAAGTAACAAATTATACCTCTAGGATATGATTTTGGCACTGTTAGCTGCAAGGTACTCATAGTAGTAACTTCCAGTGTAGTCCTAAGTAGAGTTATGCCAAGATCATTGTTCTAAAGGTACACCTTTCTTTTAAGGAGCTCAGAACAGTGCGTTTTGCTTCAGATGGCACTATTAAGAGTGTAGTGATTTATTTAGCACTGCCCAGTAATCCACGGCATTTGTTAATGAGATATTGATTGGCACCAGTCCCCGCATAAGCTTGTCATAACGAAAATGTTGTTCCTCACCCTGAGCCCTGTATGGTGGAGGGAGGGCTATAAATCTAAGTAAATAAACTAATGAAGGTCTTGTATGCTATATTAAGTAATAAAAATTGCTCAGATAACCACAAATGAACATGAACATATGAAGCTGCCTTATACTGAATCAGACCCTTGGTCCATCAAAGTCAGTATTGTCTTCTCAGACTGGCAGCGGCTCTCCAGGGTCTCAAGCTGAGGCTTTTCACACCTATTTGCCTGGACCCTTTTTTGGAGATGCCAGGGATTGAACCTGGGACCTTCTGCTTACCAAGCAGATGTTCTACCACTGAGCCACCATCCCTCCCCAATGTAAGGTTAAATCCCAATCTAGTTTCATGTTACAGAGGTGGTACTGTTGTGTTAGTAACATATGAAAAGTTAAAGCCATATGAAACTTTTCATATGAAAAGTTAAAGCCAAGGTGGACAAGTATAGGTTAAATCAGCTGGGAAAAGATGCTCAAACTGGCCGTCCTGACCTGAAGATCAAGCTCTGTTGAACGTACTGGAATTTCCTTCAGAGTAAAGTTTCCTAGACTATGCTACATGGCTGTATGCTATAAATTTCATCATCAGCTGGTAAACAAACACCAGGGGTAGCCAGGCTTGCTTAACATAAGAGCCACATAGAAAACATGTCAGATGTTTGAGATCCACAAGACTGGAACATAAGAGAAGCCATGTTGGATCAGGCTGATGGCCCATCCAGCCCAACACTCTGTGTCACACAGTAGCCGAAAAACTCAAGTGCCATCAGGAGGTCCACCAGCAGGGCCAGGACACTAGAAGCCTTCCCACTGTGCCCCCCCCCCCCCCCACAAGCAGTGTATGAGAGAGAGAGAGAGCCTGCTGGGTGATTTTACAAAGAGTAATGTAAAAGATGGTGATTAATAGGTTAGAAACTGCCCTCCATGGAGATGGACAGGGTGTGGAATGGAGAACAAGGTAGAGTGTAGACCAGGGGTGTCGAACTCATTTGTTACGAGGGCTGAACCTGACATAAGTGAGACCTTGTCAGGCTGGGCCATGTAGGACCAGGCCATATGTGTACGTATTTAAGATTAGGTAGCAGAGATATAAATTTATAAAGGACACAGACAAACACAATTAAATATTTTTTAAAAACTTAAAATAAAACATGCTTAAAAAAATTAGCACTCGTTGGTCTTAAAGGCGCTTTCTTTGTATTTCTCCCATGGGATCCAGGGAACTGGGCAAAGGAAACTCTGGCTCTTTCCTTCCTTCTCCAGGGGATGAGGAGGAGCCTCAGCCAATAGAAGGAAGAGAGGCTTAGCTCAGTAGCTCTGCTGTGTGGTTGAGCAAGCCTTGCAAAACAAGCTGTTACGCAGAAGGAAGCTAGAGGAAGGGAGAAGGAAGCAGACTACAGCCAGTTGCATGGGGGCCTGATAGCAACCCTCTGGGGGCCTGATTTGGACCCTGGGCCACATGTTTGACACCTCTGGTGTAGACTACAAGGATGCTAGGCCAGCCTGTGGTTGTTAAAAGGGCATTTCTTAGAATATCCTAAAGCAAAATCATTATTTCTCTGTTACAGCCAACTAGTGTCTCTTAAGAGCTACAATTCTGGCGTCTTCGCCCTCCGAAAACTGAGGTTCTCTCAGCAGCCTCAGCTTATTTGGCTTCCGCCTTCCTTGTCTCATCAACAGAACCCATGCTGTCTTTTTCAGCCTGCCTTGCTTGGCCCTGCCCCTTTCTTGTTTGTTGTGGCATAGAATAGAAGATGAATGTGGAAGATTCCTTCCTCCACCCTTGCCTTGTGTGCTGAGATCCCCCAGCAACTACTGCAAGGCAAGGGAGGAGTGGGCCGTGTTTGTCTGGTTGCAGCGGAAGCCTGGATGAATTGTGTTGCCAGCCCCGAGTTTGGAAATATCTGTCGATTTTGGGGGTGGAGCCTGAGGAGGGCGGGGTTGTAATTTCTCTTGGAAAATCCGACAAAGCAAGGTGTCTTATTAAGTGTTGTTGATTTATTTAACTTCCTTATAGTCCACCTTTCTCTCGGGAACTCAAGAAGGATTACGCATAGTGAGTAAGTACAATCACAAAAAACAGGAAATTCAGTAACCAGTGCATTTGGATTTCAGAAATCTGGAACCACCAGAAAGAACTGAAGCATAGAGGAAGTATTCACATGACATGTTGAGCGGTGCAGAAATGACGTGAATAGAATCCTCCATACAATAAGCTAAAAACAGCAGTATAGACCACAGTCCTTCAACATTTGTCCAAGCAAGTTTGTAAAACTGTTTTGTGCAGCGATGATGGCAGAAGAGTTAGTTTTATACCCCACCTTTCACTACCCGAGGAAGTCTTGGAGTGGCTTACATTTGCCTTCGCTTCCTCTCCCCACAACAGGCACCTCGCAAGGCAGGTGGGGCTGAGAGAGTTTTGAGAGAACTGTGACTGACCCAAGGTCACCCAGCTGGCTTTATGTGGAGGAGGAGGGGGGAATCAAACCCAGTTATCCAGATTAAAGTCTGCCACACTATACCACTCTGGCTGTATACCACCAAACAGGGCTTTTTATGTAGAAAAAAGTCCAGCAGGGACTCATTTGCATATTAGGCCACACCCCTGGCATCACCATTGTTGCACACAGGACTTTTTTTGTAGAAAAAGCCCAGAAGGACCATATTTGCATATTAGGCCACACCAAACCAGTCGGAACTGCGTTCCTGTGCATTCCTGCTCAAAAAAAGCCCCAGCACCAAACTGGTGGCACTACCAGAAGTGGAGCCCAGGTTACCTGACTTTACTTACATTTACACTTGAGCCTCAAGTATGAGGCAGGGCGGTTTAGAAATCGAATTTAAATAAAAGCACAGTGAGCCTTTTAAAAATGCTTTCCTTCCTCTGGGGATGAGCAATGTGGCAGCAATTTCCATCTGTGAATGACTTGCTGAGAGAAGTTTATGAGCCAGAGGCTGTGGGTGGGATTTCAGCAGATCGTAGTGGGAGGTGAATGGTGGGTATAGGTCACAGTACAACTCACATGTGTGAGTAAGAGATGATTGGAAGGAATGGGTAGACAGTTGGATGCCTGCCATTTGTGAAGAAGTTCACAGGCGTGATTGGGATTACGGCACCCCCCTCCTGGATTGAAAAAAATAATTGGGATTATAACTATCCCAGTTTCCTCTCACACCAGCTATCATAGTCTATTCAATCAAAAGGGTTCAGGAGGTGTGCTCCTGTGAGCTCCTGCTGAATCTGACGCCTGGTCTTAATAGCTTGCTGTTAGTGGTGATGGCTCCATAGTCATGGAATGTAGCACTTCCTTTTAACACTGTTCCTGTGTTGCTAACACACCCCTGGTTCCTCTTTGCATCGGAGATTACTTCTTTATTTTGTGTAAAAAGATGCATGCGGTCAGCTCATCTGGGTGGAAGATAAAATTAGGGATTTGAGCCTCGTAAATAAGGAAGTTCCTTGAGTGGTCGTGCTGACTGCATCCCTGTCTTTTGTCTCAGTTGTTTAAAAACTAAGTGGAGGGAGAGATGACGGTGCGTTGACAGGGCCCTGGCTTTGAATTTGTATTCCTGCTTGAACACTAAGCAATAAGATTTCCAGGTAGTGCCTGGCAGTCTGTGAGAAGGATGTAGGTAGTAATTAAAAATGTGACACCGCCAGCAGCAGGTGGTACAGGTATAGCTTGTTCCACGAAGGGTTGCCTACCTTAGTTTGGTTTGAGCAATTCCTGGAGATTTGGGGGTGTTGCAAAAGGAGGCAAGACAGCAGGATATGAAATCACTCTAAGACTTCCACTTCCTCTAGCCTTCATGATATGCTATAAAGTCTGATGCTGCCACTTCTTCCAAGGAGTACTGATCTCTGTATTCTGGAGATTAGTTGTAATTCTGGGAGAACTTTGGGGTCTCTCCTGGAGGTGTGATGATGTCCCTTCCAGGAAGAATCTGGGGAGTTACTGTGGCAGAAAGTGGTAGCTCTAGCAATGGCCCAAAACTCTGTGGTTTTACAATAAAGTTTCCAGTGATTCCTAGAGCGACCACGATTGCTTCTTTGTTTTCCTCATAAGTGACATTGTCACTCTTGTGCTGCCACCCCCATCATGTGCCCAACCCTCCCATCGGTTGCCAGACTTGAATGTCAGCTGTTTGAGAGCCTCAGACTTGGCCTGGCAACCATAGTATTCTAACGCCTCATTGTTTTTGGTGTAGTGGTTAAGTGCATGAACTCTTATCCGGGAGAACCAGGTTTGATTCCCCACTCCTCCACTTGCACCTGCTGGAATGGCATTGGGTTAGCCATAGCTCTCGCAGAGTTGTCCTTGAAAGGGCAGCTTCTGTGAGACCTCTCTCAGCCCCAACTACCTCACAGGGTGTCTGTTGTGGGGGAGGAAGGTAAAGGAGTTTGTGAGCTGCTCTGAGACCCTGAGATTTGGAGCGGATGGCAGAGTATAAATCCAGTATCCTCTGCCTCCTAGATTATGCTTTAGTTATACACACAAAGTAATCGATGCCTGTGTGGCAGACAGGTGAGACATGTTATTGCTTTTTGTTCTACCTGTCTCCTGTCATAGCAATTGCCTGCAACTTCTTTTGGGAGTTCATGGATGAACAACTCTGCTGTGCTAGCATGCAGGAAGCACATGTGTGATTTTAAACTGATTGCAAAACAGTCTTTTGCAGAAAGCTCTGTTAAGAGGACTGCATTCAGGTTTGCAGTGGCCATTAGCACTGCTCACATTTTTATAATCATGCTCTAAATTGGCTTGGGGGCACAGTTCAGGCCTGCAAAATGTTTGATTTATTTGGTTACACTTTTTTTCTGTTTGTTGACGCTGGGCAGAAACGGCAGATAGTAGAGAACGGCCAAAGCAACTGCAGTTGAAATGTTACAGCTTCAGTGCTTTATTATTATTTTTTTAACACACAGTGTAAGTTTCCTGTAATTTCAGTAGCAAGCTGTGTGAAAAAACCCTCACTTTTGATCATTTGTTTTGTGCTCTTTTTACTGGCTGGGTAGCAAGCAGAGAAGGTTGGGACTAAAATGATTCATTTGAGGAAAAAGTATGCTGTAGGAATATAATGAATGAATATCTTTTTAAAAAAATGTCTTCAGAATTAATTATGGGAAGCCAATAAATTTTCACAGAGCGGTTTTCATGGAAGTAGTTCTGTAGGAAATCTTTTTAAAAATACTAAGTTTCAATAAGTCAAAAATCCAATCATAACAATAGAATGATAAAGGTGTACATAACCATGCTCATAAAGTCAGTACATCAATACTTTCTGGTAATACAATAGCAAAAATTAATGTCAGCCCAGAAAGAATGAGGAGCTAGCTGTTTGTTATTAGCATGTGACGATTTAAATTCGAATCTAAGAATCAGTAGAATAGTCTCTTGATTGTAATGGTAACATCATTTCTGTAATATATTTGATCCCCCCCCCCCCCCGTATTTGCATCTGGAACGTGTACAGTTGGAACGTGTACAAATTAAATTGATTTTAGGACATGAAAGCCTACAATTTTAATGGGTGATTATAGACTGACACTTTGGGCCAACTCAGAGACAGCTCTGAAATCAACCCAAAAAATCCTTCCACACACAAACATCTGCTGCCCATCCTCGTCCCGTACTCACCCTGTCCTCTGGCCTTCGTAGTGGGGCTCAAAAAGCCACCACTTCCGAAGTGGCAGCAAATTTCTGAGCCGCACCCCAAGCCGCCTCCTTGGTGTCTGGAAGTGGAAGGGTGTAAGTGAGGTGCATTGGCAGTGTGAAACCGCCAAGCTGCCCCAGGTCGCATCTGGCTTTTTAAAAGCAAAACTGTTCAGAGCTCATGTGCGCATGAGTGCATGTACACCCATGCACACATATGCATGTGCATGAACACATATGCATGAGCACATATGCATACGCATGCACATGACTACTGAAAATGCAGGGGGGGGACCCAAGCTGAGTGGCAGGAATGGTGTGCAACAGCCGTCTGAACATACCCATGTCGCCCCATGGATAGGATGGGGACAGCTTGCGAGGGAGCGTGTGGAGGCTTCAGGATGGCTCTTTTTGAGTCATCCCAATTTGGGACACCTCCCAACCGCCCCAATCTGCCCGTCTGTTGTCACCCAATAAGACCCAACTTGATTACATTGTTTCCAGTTCTGTAGGGAATGTTGAAAGCACTCATTCTCTTAACAAGGAGACTGTCACCAGAGCCAGTAGTGGTTAGACTGGGGTCTTGGGAGGCCCAGGTGCAAACCACCACTGTGACATAAAAGCTTAGTGGGTAACTGGGGCAGGCGCCTATCAATCAACCGAAAGGACCAGGGTTGCCATTGGGGAGAAAAGTGGAATATAAATCAAGTAAGTCAATAAATAAATTGAGCCCTGTGGCGCAGAGTGGTAAAGCTGCAGTACTGCAGTCCTAAGCTCTGCTCACGACCTGAGTTTGATCCCGGTGGAAGCTGGGTTCAGGTAGCCGGCTCGAGGTTGACTCAGCCCTCCATCCTTCCGATGTCGGTAAAATGTGTACCCAGCTTGATGGGGGGAAAGTAGATGACGGGGGAAGGCAATGGCAAACCACCCCGTAAAAGGTCTGCCATGAAAATGTTGTGAAAGTAATGTCAGCCCAGAAACGACTGGTGCTTGCACAGGGGGCTACCTTTACCTTTAGTAAATAAATAAAAGGTTATTCTGCACGATGGAGAGCAGGGGTGGCCAAACTTGCTTAACATCAGAGCCACTTAGACTAAACGTCAGATGTTTGAGAATTGTAAGATGTGAATGTTTAGGGCACCCATTCTCAGTTCTCATGCTAGTCAAAATTTGCAGAGAGGAGTTCAGATCCATGATAGTTTGAGTGAGCATAAAACTCCAGTTTATGCTGGAGTCTGTTCCTCCTTTCCGTATCTCTATGCTTGCTAAACATTGGTTTCCTCGTTCTCTTTGACTGTGATGTTCTGCGCCATAGGACTCCACCACTTCTTGATCTTTAAGATAAGAATATATTAACAGATCAAAAATGGAAATTTCCTGGAACCTACTTCCATTGAAAAATACTTTTCTTTGCTTTTTATGAGTCATCTCTTGTTGCATAATGCGGAAATGGAACAGCGAAAATCTCTTTTACTCCTGATCCCCCTCTCCTTTTTCTCTTTCCCTATCTAAACTTAATAAAATATTTCAAACAACAAAATGCAAGATCACGATGCTATAGGGATGTACCTCCTACCTGCTGGCAGCAAGGAGGAGGGAAATGTCAGGCATGGGGGAAGGCACAGAGAATGTTCCGGGACGGGGATCCGGGCCCCACCTGGCTTTTGCAGGGCCTATAAAACGGAGCTGTTCCACCAGGCTTTTGGAGTCCATTTGTTAGATCCGTTGGCCTCCCCTGCTGTACCATCATGTAGTACCATCATCAGCACCGAAAAAATTATGCTATTAATATAGCATTGCTACGTCATCATTATTTGGACTGTTATTACTGACGGGGGCCAGTGGGCTATGTAACATCATAATACATGGTATGTAAAGCGCTGATTAGTTTCTGAGCTTAATGCTGTAACTGATTTTATTATGATTTTAGCTGTTTTAATTGTTTGTTTTATTATCATATATTTGATGTACTCTGCTCTGAGCCCCCATGGGGGAATGGACGGAATAGAAACATAATAATAATAATAATAATAATAATAATAATAATAATAATAATAATAATAATAATAATAATAATAATAATAATAATAATATGGAGGCTCCATTGCCACTGCTAATGCCCTTACATTTGCAGCGGCAATGAGAGCAAAATGAGGCCATTGTCCCCATGTAGAAACAACTTTAACTATAAACTCATATCCCAACCTAAATTTCTTCACAGGTTGTCTTGGAAATAAAACAGGAGGGGAGAGACAAACTCATATCATACGTCATCCTGAGCAGCTTGCTAGAAGGGCGGGATAATAAATTTATTTTCTTGCTGTCAGCACTCCCATTTTCATGAAACTAATATGTTCTTTCTCCTCCTGGGAAGCTCTGTTCACCTGGAGACCTGGGATTCTTGTTAAACCACATTATTGTTCCAGAGAAATATGGAGAAACCTGTTGGTGTATATTGGGTATTGCAAATACTGTAAAAGATACCAGTTTGGTGTAGTGGTTAAGTGCATGGAATCTTATCTGGGAGAACCGGGTTTGATTCCCCACTCCTCCACTTGCAGCTGCTGGAATGGCCTTGGGTCAGCCATTGCTCTCGTAGGAGTTGTCCTTGAAAGGGCAGCTGCTGTGAGAGCTCTCTCAGCCCCACCCACCTCACAGGGTGTCTGTGGTGGTGGTGGTGGTGGGGGGGGTAAAGGAGATTGTGACCGCTCTGAGATTCAGAGTATAGGGCAGGATATAAATTCAATATCTTCATCTTCATACAGGTGTAAAAATGGGTCAGGGACGATTTTATTATAGATTTATAGCTCGAGGAAGGATGTATGGTTATTATGTATAGTCTTAAAGTGTTTTCAACTCCAAAACGTCTCAATACAGTAGGGTTAGGATACCAGTCGGTCAATTGGTTAAATATTGACAGCTGACTATGGTCAAATATTCTATAGTCAAAAGCTTGCACAAGTAGCAGTCTACCTTTTTATTTAATCATAGGATCCTCCCTTTTTATTTAAGCATAGGATCCTCCCATAACAAGGGCAAGACTTCCCAGTCACACAGGATTCGAGCGCTGCATATAGATAGATGTCTTTGGATATTGTTGCACTGCAGCTGCAGTGGAGACAAGGCAATCTACTATAGTACAATGACAGAACGATGTCTGATGGTGGGGCAGATGCAGCAGCACCCCTATCTCCGACACGTCACAGGTGGGCAGTTCAAAATATATCTCAGCTGCTTCATCAGACTGTGTGCATTCTATGATGTTTTGGTGTTCTTGTGATGCTAAGAGAAGAAGATGCTGGAGAGGAGGGGATACGGCTCCTCAGTAGTCAAGCATCTGTGTCAGAAAGTTGATTGTTCAATCCCTGGCATCCCCCCCCCCCAAAAAAAGGGGGAGACTCTGGACAGCGACTGCTAGTCAGAATAGCCAATGCTATTAGACCAGGGGTTGCCAAACTTGCTTAATGTAAGAGCCACACAGAATAAATGTCAGGTGTCTGGGAGAAGGAAGGAAGGAAGGCAGGCCAGCAAATAGATGAGGGAGGGAGAGGTAGAAAGAAAGCAACTTTAACTTAAAGTGCATTCTCCAAGCTGCTGGCTGCCTTGGCTTGGAGAAGTGATTGAAGAGAGAAATGCCTTCTCCATTGTGGTTTTACGAATGAGGAACAATAACAAACGATATGGCCATAAACTGTGTTAGTTCATGACCAAACAGGGGTCAGAATTGAGTTTGCCGGCCTCCAAGTGGTGACTGAAGATCTCCTGCTATTACAACTGATCTCCAGGTGACAGAAATAAGTTTCCCTGGAGAAAATGGCTTCTTTGAAGGGTGGATTCTGTGGCATTGTACCCTACTGAGATTATCCCCCTCACCGAACACAGCCCTTCTCAACCCAGAGCAGGCAGTCCTGACCAGAACTCCAAGGTTCTTCTGTTTCTCCTGGTTTCTCCTCAGCTGGACCAAACGAAGAAAATGGCTGATCAAGGTCATTTATTCTGCAGTTAAGTGCTTCTTTCAAAGCTGTACTTTATATCAGTGGGTTCCCTTGTCATCAGCCTTTCATTTCCTCCATCCAATATTTTGGGTGTGATAAGACTTTCAAGGAAGAGGCGACGTGTTCTAAGAGCAGCTTTGACTACTGAGTTGGTGAACAGAGCCAGAATCCATGAAGGTCAGCGCTTCTGGGCTCCATGCCAGTTTAGACAGTACTGGGTGACAGATAAGTTTTAATAATGTTTTTATCACCCCTTCTGTTCCTGATTTTTCCTTCACGGCTCTGTGTTATTTCTGTGTTTTAAACATTGACAGAGATAGTTAACTTTTGAACCTGAAGACCTGTATTTATCTATTGTACTTTTAAAAGTGTCACTGAAATAGTGCAATACTCTTTATTAATAATTTACATAGAATGCACATATAACTGCACCAGGGATCATTGCCTGAGAGAATGATAAGTAAATATCTTTCAGTGAGACTCTTGACATGAAACACTGTCACATTTAAGAAAATAAGAAAAGTCCTACCGGATCAGGCCAGGGGTCTATCTAGTTCGGCGTCCTGTCTCACACAGTGGTCAACCAGTTCCTCTGGATGGTTAACAACAGGGCACAGAGGCTGAAGCCTTCTCCTGATGTTGCCTCAGATTTGTAATTTTTTTTAGTATAATTTCTGCTGTACAGGGAAAGGACCAAGATGGAAAGATTCAGACGGGTAGTGTGTCTGAAGCAGCAGAATAAAGTTTGCGTCCATCGTCACCTTTAAGACCAACAAAATTTAATTCTGGGTATAAACTTTTATGTGTATGCACACTTTTTCAGATCAGAAGAATCTGAAGTGTGCATGCGCATGAAAGCATATACCAAGAAATAAACTTTGTTGGTCTTAAAGGTGACACTGGACTCAAACTTTGTTCAAGATAGAAAGAGTGGGTCACAGGGGTCGTTTTGTACAAAAATAGGTGGTGGAGCTCATCCAGGGATTGTTATGCAGCTGCACCTACTATTCAATGGACAAGGAAGTGGAACTCTCAGAAGGAGGAGGCGGAACTCTCAGAAAGGTTCAGGAGCTGTGCTCCTGTGAGCTCCCTCTAAATCTGAGGCCTGGTGGTTCATATCCTGAGCACACACAAATATATCCATTCTTCCCTTGACAGATGAAGACTGCAATATTATTCAGTAGCCATTGTTATGCTGGGAGGGGTGGGCGGGCAAAAAGCTGTCTGTCTTGGATGCCCAGTGGTTTAATGAACTGTAAACCTGCAGGAAGCATGGCTTCCATCTCCAGTCATTATAAGACACTAAACAGGGCTTTCCTATCAAGAACCATACTCTTCAAATTCCATTGAAATCAGCAATCAAGTAATCAATACAAGATGAGGCAGGAAGTCTATGGCGATAAGGTGGTAAAGTATTGATGGGTGTCCTTTGATAGTATGATCATAAGCAAAGTTGCACCCTCTGAAGGGTGTAATTCTGCTTAGGATCACACTGTAAAAGGAAATCCATTAACCCTTTACCACCTTATTGCCAAGGATCTCCTGCCTCATCCTGTATTGTTTACCTGATTGCTCGTGTGGCTTTTACAACTGCGAACCAGTAACTTAAGATTTGATAAAGTGGTATGGCTTATAATATATAGGGATAGCAGCTGCTATAATTATTTGGGAACGAGGGATGTGAGAAAAGGGAAAGGTGGGTTTTATGGTACAAATGAGTAATGGTCACTTTTCCTCCTGAGCTTGTGGGGAACAATGCTGAAAGGTATAGTCACTGTTTGCATGTGTGTGCTTTTAAAAATTATTGCATAGCTTTCAGCTGATCAGAGAAAGATAAAGAAGGAGGCAGACAGCAATTAGATTGTATTAGACTGTATAGAAAGATATTGTCTTTTTCTGTACCGGCTAGTTTTTGGGGCAGTTACTAAATAGTAAACATTACAGTTGTAAATCTGCAAGGAAATAAGGACTTACATTTGATTCAATTGTATCTGTATGCCACAGGAGAGACATGGAGGGAAAGGCAAAAAAACTCCCATAGGGAAATGGAGGAGCGGGAAGAGGAAACTGCATGTGTAGGCAGCAGTGATCATAGGCATGTCTAGAATTGTTCAGTTTCCAAGAAACGTATGTTTATTTGGTTCCTGCCTATCCCTAGATGTAATGTAACCCTTTTATTGCAGCGTGAATAGGAGTTTTAGCATAGTACCCAATCGCCCCCGCCAAAATATCACTCCCAGTTCTGGTTTCTGTGTAAAACAGTCTTCAGCTTAGGCTGACAGACATTCAGTTCTGATACCGATTTTTTCCTTAGAATTTATAGAACAAATTAAGGCAAGGAGTCATTTCCCTTCACTCCAAAGGTGAACCTGTCTGAGGCCAATTCCCCACTAGCCTTGTCCTGATCTCACACTTCTTTTTCCTGCAGTGCTTCTCCCTGATTTTGCACATGCTGTCACGGGGCTGCAACTTGCCCCGCTTCTTTCCCAAGTTCCCTCCGTGCCTGTAGGAGTCTCTGAAAACCAGATTTTGAAGCCACAGAGAGAATTTGGGAAAGAGATGGAGCAAGTTGCAACTCTGCGCAGCACGTGCAAAATCGGGCGGAAGCACCGCGGGAAAAGGAACGCAAGACCGGGACAAGGCTAGTGGGGAATGCCTCTGACTGTCTTTGTCTGACTTTCCCAAAGACCAACTGGCTGGAAGAACTCCACAAAAAAGACCATGCCCTCAGCACTCAGCTAATCATATACTTCTCCTCAGCTGGTGCTGACCAATCAGAAAAAAGGGGGGAAAGGGAGCAGCCTGTCACTCAAGCTCTCCATTCCAGCGAAGAATTAACTCTTCACTCCCCAACTCTCTAAACTGCTGCATTTGGGAAACCTGTTGTTAAGGGCAGTCTGTCACATATTGGGAAGACAGAGTACAGTGCCAGAGAGCCACCATTTTCTCCAGGGGGACTGCTATCTGTATTCCGGAGATGAGGTGTAATTCCAGGAGGTTCCCAGGCCCACCTGGAGGCTGGCATTCCTACCACTACCATAGTAATAGAGAAGTCTTTGTAAGGCTGACTAATAGTAATTTGTTCACAGCTGTCTAGAAAGCAAAATTAATTCAGAGTAGAAAAGTCACAGCACCTTACTTCAAGTATGAAATAGTGCAGCCACCAGGAAATCTCTCATCGACTATTCAGAGACTCTTTTCTATCTATTGTCTTCTTTCTTCATCAAGCTTATAAAATATCAACTCTAAGAAGACCAATAAACACACTCCTATTCAGCACTGGCTCGAGGGCACATGACCCCTAGGCAGACTAGTGGCCTGCTACCCCCCTCCACAGTGCCCCCTGTGCCTCCCCCCCTCTGCGGTGCCATGCTCCCCCGCACCTCCTTCTCCCTCCCTTCCCCACCACAGGTCTATTTCAATGGCCAGAAGGGTGATCGAGCGCAGCTCCTGGGCTGTCTAAAGGCAGCCCCCCTGCTGATCAACTGATCGGCAGGTAAAACCATGCTGCATGCTCACTCAGCACCTGGGCAGGCCAGCAGCAGCACGAATGAACTGCGACCCGAAAGGGTGCCGCCACCACTCCCTCCTCCCCACTTCCTGGATAGGAAGGAAGTAGGGAGGAGTCAGCTGATCATGGGAGGCGTCTTTAGACAGCTGTGCTTGATGGCCCTTGGCCATTGAAATAGACCTTGGGTCAGGAAGAGAGGGAGGAGGAGGCTGGGGAGCAGGTAAACTAGGCATTTGCCTAGGGGGGAGGGAGGGAGGCTGAATTTGGCACCCCCACCCTGCCAGCGCCCTATGCAACCACCTAGTTTGCCTAGTGGGCGAGCCGGCTCTGCTCCTGTTCTTCTTGACTCTTTTTTTACCAAGATTTGTCTGTGAGTGTGTTATTAATCTTCTGTATGAAACACTTCCATGATGTGCATATTACTTAATTTTGATATCTTTACTTGAGGGTGCCTCTATCCTAATTTATAGGATCTCTTCACCTGCTCTTACTTTTCCAGTGCAATAGGCAAAGGGGGTAACTCCATGCCAAGGATTATACAATTAATTTCATCAGCCATTGCACTGAAAAGATTCGGCCTATTCCCTTGGAATTTGTAAGAATGACTAGGGAAGGAATTTGAAATGATCTAATCTAATCTTTCTAAAGATAAGGAAGACAGGGGCTTGGCTTTCATTTCTCCTCGTACCGTATTCCTAGCAGGCCTTTCTAGCAGGATGCAGCTGGGCTGAACTATGTCCGTCGATTGTAGCCATGTTTGGGAGGTAGACAATAGCCGTGACTGAACCGTCTTTATGAAACGGCACTTTCTGTCGGTGCCAGGACTGGCACTTGTTCATGCCTCTGAAGTGAGTGATATTTTTGTCGGCGCCTGAGGAGCCAAGGAAATAAGTGGCTTGTCAGAGGTAGCTGGTTTAAAATTACCATACATGTTTAAAGTGTAACGGTTCAGAGCAACAACTCTGAGGACAGGCTGGCCTAATGGAAGACGGGAGAGCTATGCTCATTCAGATAATAGTCACATACTCTTGGCCTTTGGGTTCTGTGTAGAAGGAGCCTATGTAGTTAGTCACATTGAAGAAGCCCTGAGGGACAGATGTCTGCATACAGCTGTCTGATTAGCAAGCCCTTGACGTTACAGAATGCTAAGTGGCATGTGCTGAAAATACGTGAGGTACAAGGTGACATCTGGGAAACTCCACTGGGAATACAGATATTCTTTACCAATTCAACTGACTTGACTTGTCAATGCTAAGAGTACTGTGCTCCATTAACGTGCCTGTAACGTGCCGATCCCTTTTTGTTCGGTATTCGTGCCAGTTGCTTCTAGGTACCACATTTGCATTTATTTTTGCTTGAAGCAAATCTGGCAGTCTTTAAGATGCCACAGGACTCCTTGAGAACCAGCATGGTGTAGTGGTTAAGAGTGGTGGACTCTAATCTGGAGAGCTGCGTTTGATTCCACGCTCCTCCACATGAAGCCTCCTGGGTGACCTGACAAAGTCCAGTAGCTAAAAGACAAGCACCTCTTGGGATGCTCTGGGTTGATTAACTGGGAGGCCATGGGGGCAACTGGTAGCTTTGGAGGTCTGATGTAATGTGGTTCAGGGAGGGGAAATTTCCATCCAGTTCAACTGCAGCCTCTGCCATGTATTCTTTAGGTGACCCTGGATACTTCTTGTACACTCCTACTTCGTACTCTCCTACTTCGTTCCTTCTTCCTTCTCCTGTTCCTTCTCGTACGTTGCTATATGCAGCGCTCTTGTGTCCTGCCTGTTGCTCTCTCATCCCCCACTCACCACTCTGCACTATGACGTCACTCCAGGTGATGTCATCATGTTGTAATTGGGAGTTTGGGGGGGGGGGGTGCGGCTCAGGGGCCTGCCTCAAGTGGTAGAACCCCTAGCTGCGGGGCTGGCTATATGAGGATGGTGCGAATACTTGCCTACCTCATATGATTCTTGTAAGGAAGAGATGTTTCAAACACCCAGAAGTGCTACATCAGTATGAAGTATTAGGAATACTGGATAATTTGGACACAGCCTATGCTTCCTCCCATGGTGGGTAGGGTCTTGGCATGTTGGAAGAGCCTTTGCTTGATGTGCAGATGATCTCAGGTTCGGTCCATGGCGATCTCTGTATAAAAGGATCAAGTAGCAGGTGATATGAAAAGCCTCTTCCTGAGACCCTGGGGAGCCACTGCCAGTCTGAGTAGACGATCCTTATCTTGATGGGCCAGTATAAGGCAGCTTTATGTGTTCCAGGGTTGTTCTACCAAGGCAGGCAATGACAGACCACCTCTGAAACCTCTCTTGCCTTGAAAACCTGTCAGGATAGCCATGAAGTTAGATTCAGGTGTGTAGCTGTGTTGGTCTGAAGCAACAGAACAATGTTTGAGTCCAGTGGTACTTTTAAGACCAACGAAGTTTGATTCTGGGTTTAAGCTTTTGTGTGCATGCACACTTCATCTAATACCAGATCTGATAAAGTGTGCATGCACAGGAAAACTTATACTCAAAATTAGATTCTGTTGGTCTTAAAGGTGCCACTGGACTCTAAAGCAGGAGTGTCAAACATGCGTCCCGAGGGCCGAACCAGCCCTCAGGGGGCTTCTATCAGGCCCCCAAGCAACTTGCTATCATCTGCTTCCTTCTCCCTCTCTCTTGCACTTCTGCATCAAAGCTTGCTTTGCCAGGCTTGCTCAATTGCACAGGAGCTACAGTCTCTATTTTCTCCATTTGCTGAGGCTTCTCCCTTGGGAAGGAAGGGTGGGAGGGATAGCTTGCTTTGCCAGACTTCTCAATCACACAGCAGAGCTTATTGAGTCATGCCTGTCTTCCTTCTATTGGTTGAGGCTCCTCCCCCTCCTGGTCCCCTGGGGAAGGAAGGAAAGTGCCAGAGCTTCCTTTGGCCAGTTCCCTGGATTCCATGGGAGAGATGCAAAGAAAACACCTTTAAAACCAACAAGTGCTAATGTTTTAGTCATGCTTTACTTTTAAGTTTTTTTAAAAAATCTTTAATTGTGTTTGTCTGTGTCCTTTATAAAGTTTATATCTCTGCTACCTGGCATTACATTTTATGACACACATGACCGGGCCTGACAGGGTCTCATTTATGTCAGATCCGGCCCTCACAACAAAAGAGCTCAGCACCCCTGCTCTAAAGGATAGCCAAGTCAGCTATGACTTGATGGCACTTTCCACCACCATTTAAAAGTTATTAACCACAATGATTGAGGGAATAAACCCAAGTACTAGCTCCCCTTTCCTTCAGAGGCCTTCAGTCAGACCAAGTCTTTCCCCTCACAGTCTTAGAACCATTGATTCCAGGAAGAATTGCCTCTTAAGGATAATAGGCATTTACTTTGTGAAACAATAGGCTTGGCAGACAGCAAAAGATGACCTAATCTTTGGGCAGTGCACTTGCCTCTGAGCAAGCTGTCTTGGCTTGGGGATGGAGAATAGTGTGTGTTTAGTTGGATGCGGCAACACTTGTTAAGCTTTTGACTCAGGCTGTGCTTTTGCCCCAGTCTGTTAGCAATTCATTGGTTCAGGGCAGGATTTTGTTTGCAAGGCATTATGAAGAATGACAGCATTTTGCCTGGCAGGGCTCCTGTGCCTTTAGAGGTTGCACAACAAGCAGAAATGGTACAGGTAAATCTGGTTGTTTGAGATGCTGATGTTTATAGGGCAGCCAGGAGGTATGGAGCCTTTGCAGGAGACAAAAAACCAAGGGATGGGAGTTGGTATCTTGGTCCCTGCTGGTTTTGGGTGGATCCTGCTAGTTTTGGGGTGGAAAAGGCTGACAGGAATGAAGAAATGAAGAAAGTCGATCCATTTGAAATGTGGTGTTGAAGGAGGAAGAGTTGGATTCAGAGCTTTTTTTGAGCAGGAATGCACAGGAACACAGTTCTGGCTGGCTTGGTGTCAGGAGATGTGGCCTAATATGCAAATGAATTCCTGCTGAGCTTTTTCTATAAAAAGCACCATGCGAAACAATGCTGACATCAAGGGGTGTGGCCTAATATGCAAATGAGTTCCTGCTGGGCCTTTTCTACCGAAAAAGCCCTGGTTGGATTTATACCCCACCCTTCACTCAGAGTGGCTGACAATCTCCTTCCCTTCCTCTCCCCACAACAGCCACCCTGTGAGGTAGGTGGGGCTGAGAGAGCTCTGAGAAAACTGCCCTTGAGAGAACTGTGACTGACCCAAGGTCACCCAGCTGGCTGCATGTGGAGAAGCGGGGAATCAAGCCTGGTTCCCCTGATTAGAATCTGCTGCTCTTAACCAGTACACCAAACTGGCTCTTGGAGGAGAGTTTTACAAATACCGTGGGCCGCCAAAAAGACAAATTAGTGGGTTCTACACCAGGTCAAATCTGAGCTTTCCCTTGAAGCTAAAATGACTAAATTGAGGGTTATATTTTGGTCACATTATGAAACTGCAGGAATCATTTGGAAGACAATCGTGCTAGGAAAAGCTGATGGCAGCAGGAAAAGAGGAAGACCCAGGGCTTTTTTTGAGCAGGAACATACAGGAATTAAGTTTCGGCTTGGCATCGGGGGTGTGGCCTAATATGCAAATGAATTCCCACTGGGCTTTTTCTATGGAAAAAGCCTTGTGTGAAACAATGGTGCCATCATGGATGTGGCCTAATATGCAAATCCTTCTGGGCTTTTTCTACAAAAAAAACCTGGGAAGACCCCCACATGAGATGAATTGACTCAATCAAGGAAGCCATTTTGAAAATCTGAGCAAGGCTGCTAGCGACAGGATGTTTTGGAGAATGTTAATTCATAGGGTCGCCATAAGTCAGAAGTGACTTGATGGTGTGCGTGTGCATGCACGTGCACCCACCCACCCTCCAGGGAAGGTATGGAATGTCTGGGCCGTGCATTCTTTTGCAGCTCATTTTTAAGCTAACCCAACCCCACCCTTCTTCTTCAGCAAATGAAACATGTGATTAGCAACTGCAGTGTGTGAATTTTTAGCTCTGACCTCTTCATTATGCTAATGAATTCCTGTAGATAGTGTTATTTTTCCTGTTCTCATTAAGCAAAGTCTCTGACAGGCTGGTACAAAAAAGGATGTCAGATCAGAATGCCTTCAAAATGTTTTGAATAGCAGATTAATATCAGGATCGAAGCTTGATGGGGAATCGGAGGGTGGATTCGGCCCTAACACTGACCATTGCAGGCATGTTTTTAACATAGCAACCAAGTGTGCCTTTATTCCTGCACCCCATTACATTTAATTTTTGTTTTGTTGCAGTAAAAACAGAAGGATCCAAAATAAAGATTGTTAAATGAAAAGAGTCGGCTGTTTAAAATAAATACATTTCAAAGAGGCAGCAGTTTTGTGATCCTTCTTGCAGTGGGAATAAAGCCGTCTTAATTCTGCATTTTAATCTTATACAGGGCTTTTTTTGGTACAAAAAGCCCAGCAGGAACTCATTTGCATATTAGGCCACACCCCCTGATGTCACCAATGTTTCACATAGGGCTTTTTTGTAGAAAAAGCCCAGCTGGAATTCATTTACATATTAGGCCATACCCCCTGATGTCACCAATGTTTCACATAGGGCTTTTTTTTGGTAGAAAAAGCCCAGCAGGAACTAATTTGCATATTAGGCCACACATCCTGATGTCACCAATGTTTCACATGGGGCTTTTTTGTAGAAAAAGCCCAGCAGGAACTCATTTACATATTAGGCCACGCCTGCTGACACCAAGCCAGCCGGAACTGTGTTCCTGTACATTCCTGCTCAAAAAACCCCCTGTTTTTATATAGTAAAAAACCCTCTGGTTTGTTATTGAAGGAGGCTTTGAAGGAAACCCTTTGTTTTATCTCAATGTACTCTAGCAGAAGCCTTGATGAAGCAGAGGAAACATTGGACTCTTGTCAACTCCAGAACATTTTCTGTGCTATTAGCTTTGTTTTACTTTGTACTCATTGAACTGTGATATGGAGCTTTTTGCACTAAGCCAGTACACATGGGAAAAACAGTGATCCTAAGAGCTTATGAGCAGGCTTTTGAAGGGCACACTGAAGTAAAATTAAGTTATGATGCTTTCTGTTGCCAAGGAGTCTAGCCCTCAAGCCTACAGAATAATCTAGAAGCTCAACACGGTTCATCCAGATTTCAGTATTTGCAAATTTTGTGATTCAATTGGATTATATATTTAACTCTTCCAGTAAAGTATTTATGTTCATATACAGCATCTACTCTGAGAACAGCAGCTCTTGGGCAGAAAACAGTTTCCCTAAACATACGCCTTCAAAATGCAGCATTTCCAGAGGGAGGATGTACATTTCCTCTGCTCACAACCCAGAATCAGTGGGGTCAGGGCTATGTACTTGCACACATCCACCCTCTACATAATGTCTCAGTGCGCATACTGGTTGTGTGTAGAGGGCTTCTAGATCTCAGGGACTGAACCAAGGGCCTTTGACATGAGGACATGAGTTCTATAACTAAGCCCCTCCCCAGTTTATTTAATTTTGTCAGAAGCATCCTAGAAATCCTAGGCCTCCACTTCTCTTACAGTCTAAATCGTGATTGCTATGCTTAAGGAAACACTTCCAGTTTAAATTTCACACACATATAATTCCCTAGTTAGGGTTTATATTAAACTGCCAACTCCTTATATGAAAGATGGAACACAGGGCTTTTTTTTTTGGTAGACAAAGCCCAACAGGAACTCATTTTCATATTAGGCCACACCCCCTGACATCACCAGAAGTGATGTCACCCGTTCAGTAGGTTACTTTCTGCATATCGACACAGAACAGTACAGTGCCATCAGCTGCATTTCATGGATGTGTGTTCTCACACAGCCCAATGAGAGACGTTGCTTCGTCCCCCAACATGGCTGGAGAGAGAGAAACACATGCGGTGGAGTTAGGGTTGCCAAGTCCCATTCAAGAAATATCTGGGGACTTTGGGGGCGGAGCCAGGAGACTTTGGGGTGGAGCCAGGAGACATTGGGGGTGGAGCCAGGAACAAGGGTGTGACAAGCATAATTGAACTCCAAGGGAGTTCTTGCCATCACATTTAAAGGGACAGCACACCTTTTTAAATGCCTTCCTTCCATAGGAAATAATGAAGGATAGGGGCACCATCTTTTGGGGCTCATAGAATTGGACCCCCTGGTCCAATCATTTTGAAACTTGGGGGGTATTTTGGGGAGAGGCACTAGATGCTATATTAAAAATTTGGTGCCTCTACCTCAAAATATAGACGCCACAGAGCCCCCAATTCCCACAGATCAATTCCCCATTATTCCCTATGGGAATCGTTCTCCATAGGGAATAATAGAGTGCCCAGTAGACATTTCCCTCCCCACCATGCTTTCTAAAGCGGAGGGAGGGCCTCCAAACCAGGGAACCCCCTGCCCCCTCCCTCTCTCTCACACACAAATACTTACTGGGTCTTGATCCTGCAGAACTTTACTTGATCTGAAAACGAAAGCAAAACAAAGGGAGGGGCTGTTCTCCGAAGCCCTTCCTGCTGCCTGCTCAGCCTTAAAGGCACATATTTTAAAAACGGACCTGCAGGAGCTCTAAAACGACATGGTGACTGTGGGGGGCAGGGCTTCCCCTGCTGGCCAGCTGGCTAGGGGTGGGGAGAAGCCTGTAAAAACGGGATCCCCCGCTGGGACCTGGGAATTAGGAAGCTTAGGTGGAGTGGGTAGCGGCAGGCCCAGCTTTTCCCAGGAGGGGGTGCTCATGGGTGGCTCTGTGGCTCTTGATCTCTTTGCAAGCTCATTGGAGGTTGGAGGCGGCAGAGAGGATGAAGTGAGTAGTCTGGGAGCGTTTGGCCGTCTAGTGCCTTCCCTCTGCTGGAGACCTTTTTCTAAGCTGGAGGCCTGGCCAAGCCAGCCATAACAGCATTCCTGCTCAAAAAATGCCCTGATGGAACTTACTGTCTGATCATTTTAACAAAGACTGATGTAAAGTTGTACAAATTAAAAACTGCCTTTGTCACCATAGAAACTAAACCAGAATCAAAATGGCAGTGGCTGGAAAACAAAACCACTATAGCTTCTGAAAAAAAATGTACAATGACCAGATCACAAACCAGGAGCCGTTCTCATCCTAGGGTTGCTAACCCCCCAGATTGGGTCTGGAGACCTCCCAGAATTCTAACTGATCTCCAGATGGCAGATATCCGTTCCCCTGCAGGAAATGGCTGCTTTGGAGTGTGGACTCTGTGGTATTATAGCCCACTGAAGGCCCTCCCCTTCTCAAATCCCATCACCCTCAGGCTCCGCCCCCAAATCTCCAGGAATTTCCACATCTGTTTGGGAATCCTAACCCCCCACCCCCCATCAATCTAGTTTTAGCAACACACTTTTGGACTCTCATAATGCTGGGGATTAACCTCTGGGTTGGCCAGGCTTTGCCAGATTGGTTTCTGCCCTGAAAAATTTATATTCTATGTGATGGCAATGTGGAGACGATGAAGGGAGAGGGGGAGGGAACCATAAGTAGCAAACAGATGGGGAAGATAAATTCCCAGTGCCTACGAAAGGCTGTGGTGTACAGAGATGAACTTCTGTATGTATTTTGGATGCTAGTTTTGAAATTCTTTCAATTGATATTCAGTATGTATTACTTTCAGACTATCTGTTTTTCAGAAATTTCATATCCATGTGTGCGCGTGTGTGTATCTAAATAAATAATAATACACACCTAAGTATTAAAAGCCACTCTGTGGCTCAGAGTGGTAAGCTGCAGTACTGCAGTGTAAGCTCTGGTCACAACCTGAGTTTGATCCCGGCAGAACCTGGGTTCATATACCTGGCTCAAGGTTGACTCAGCCTTCCATCCTTCTGAGGTCAGTAAAATGAGTACCCAGCTTGCTGGGGGGGAAGTCTAGATGACTGGGGAAGGCAATGGCAAACCACTCCGTAAAAAGTCTGCCATGAAAACGTTGCGATGCGACGTCACTTCACAGTCAGAAACGACTGGTACTTGCACAGGGGGCTACCTTTACCTTTTAAATATTAAACAGAATCCATTGGTTATATGCTCGTTAGAGATGTTCAGTGTGTGTTGGGGGGTGTATTGCATTAAACTGTAGTGTCTTCTGTGTTAAGCTACTCACAGCTCAACTGCCAATTTGCAGGGGCCCAGTAAATGTTTTGTTACACTTTCTGACACAATGCCAAATAATTGCTGGCTCAAAGTGGCACACTTCTCCATCCTTTGTGTCAGAACAGCTAGTGCTTTGAAAGGTGCGAAATTCTTCTCTTTCCATCTGTCCTAGACTTGTTTTTGCTTGGTTTTGATCAGCCCCTCCCCTCCCCTCCCCAAAAACACTTTGTTCCTTGTACCAAATAGTCTGCTGATTGATAACTTGATGGAATTGATAATACGATAATAGAAAATGTCTCTAGCAGAATCATTGCTGAGCTACGGAACAGCTTCTTTGCTTTGGTAATATTAAGTTTTGCTCTGCATTAAATGGCCCTGCACGTTGCTTCTGTTTTTTGTCTAACTCTTTGAATAGTTATCCCCAGGGGTAGAATTCTAGCAGGAGCTCCTTTGCGTATTAGGCCACACCCGCTGATGTAGCCAATCCTCCCAGAGCTTACAAGGCTTTTTTTTGTAAGCTCTTGGAGGATTGGCTACATCAGGGTGTGTGGCCTAATATGCAAAGGAGCTTCTGCTGGAATTCTACCCCTGGTTATCCCTGTTAAAATGAGAGATCTGTAAATCTTTTTCAGGACCTGGATCTGATGTTCCCCTGTCTCCTCATATTATGATGTACTTTCCCCAGCACTTGGTCCATATTTATTTATCGTTGCATTATGCTAATTGCCATCTAAACAAGAGGTCCCAAACCTTTTTAAAAATTATGCTGTTATAAGAGAATCATACTAACAGCTACAGTTCCACAGAAAAAGTTACAGTGGTGTCAAACATGCTCCTTGGGGCCAAATTAGGCCCCCAGAGGGCTCCTGTCAGGGCCATGAGCAACTCACTGTCGTCTGCATCCTTCCTTGAGGAGGAAGTGGGGGAAGGAGAGCTTGCTTTGCCAGGCTCTCTCAATTAACGGCAGAACTACTAAGCCAAGCCTCCCATCTGTTGGCTGAGTGAGGTGGATTAGGCTGGATTAGGCTGAGTGTGTGTGTGTTCGTCTGTGTCCTTTATAAAGTTTGTATCTCCCTGACCTGGTATTACATTCTATGACACACATGTCCCGGCCCGACAAGGTGAAGATCCAGCCCTCATAGCAAATGAGTTTGACACCCCTGTTTTAAAACGTTAAGGGAGCAATCATAAAAAGGTCCAGGCCTCGGATTCAGTAGGAGCTCACAGGAGCTCCTGAACCTTTCTGAGAGTTCCACCTCCTCCTTCTAAGAGTTCCACCTCCTTGTCCATTGAATAGTAGATGCAGCTGCATAACAATCCCTGGATGAGCTCCACCACCTGTTTTTCTACAAAATGACCCCTGAACAGGTCTATTCAGAATCTGACACAGGTCGGTTCACAGGAAAGTGTTTTTAGGGTTACACCATTGGTGGTGTCTCATCGATGTGTTGCCACTGCTATTAGAACAGATCCATGGGAAATAACCAGGAGCAGACTGGCCATTATGGAAAAGTCCCAGTAAACCTCTCCCACACCAGGGCCAGGGCAGCCCAACCTGCCTGAGCCTTGGGCAGTGAGGGGATGGACTTGATTCCATGTTTGATTCCCCACTCCTCCACATGCAACTGCTGATGTGACCTTGGGTCAGCCACAAGTTCTCAGGAGAACTGTTCTCTCAAGAGCAGTTCACTGAGAACTCTCTCAGCCTCACCTACCTCATAGGGTGGGGAGAGGAAGGGAAAGGAGATTGTAAGCCGCTTTGAGATTCTGAGTGAAGGGCGGGGTATAAATCCAGTCTCTTCTCTCTTCCCTCCTTCCTCCAGTATGGCAGGGGGCAGAAAATAGGTTCTGCTGGATCTCTGCAAAAAACATGGCCTTGAGCCAATTGGACAGTGAAGAGAGAGCTAAGAGAGGTGATCAAAGTCATGTCGATGAGTAAGGTAAAAGTATGTTGCGGTGGACATCAGCCCTTTTTCTCCCTGCCCTTTTCTAACCCTTTCAGGCTACAAAGAGTTAAACTCAGTCACATGGTTTACTTGTAAAAGGAGACTATCAGGGTCTCAAATGTCCTGCTGCAAACTAATTTGCAGACTATGCTAATCAAAGTGACTACTGGCGTGCTGATAGCTACCACACTTTTTGCTGAGAAAATTGGAGTTAAGGTGTGGCGTTTTGGATCACTGCTTAGCAAACGACAGCACTGAAACCACTCTTCCCTCCACACTTTATAGTATCATTTTCTCTTCTCCAGATATGGTTAAAATGAAGCGCATAAATTGCCACACCCACATACATTTGCTTAGAGTGCACACGTCAAAGAACCTGTCTTATTGCTGAGATGGGAATGATGAAATGATAACCGCTTAGGCATGCAAATTTAGCATCGCTTGCCCGTCAGCACAAAAGTCAATAGTTGTATCTCAGTTTCTGCACCTTTTGTTATCCATATCCTAGTCCTGTTTGTGTGCCTGCCTGGGCATGATAAGGCTTCTCACTCTCTTCCCCCACTCCTTACATTTTCAAGGGTGGCTTGTAAAGCATCACTGGAGATGAGGACTTTTGTGGGGGTGGGTGTCAGAACTTAAGAACTTCAAACGGATCCCATACTTGGTTGCAAAGTTAGGATTTTATTAGAAAGAACTAAGCACTGGAAGAGGCAAGATAACAGTGATGGCGAGAGCCAGCACCAACTCAATTTTATACACGTAAAGCAAACATCTCACAAAGCCACAATTCACACCGTTACAGGCACATCTGTCTTCTCACCATCACTATCAGTAGAGAGGATGCCTCCCTACTCCGAAGGCCATGCTGTTCGGCTTCAAAGGGTCTCAGTGTGAGAATGTGCAGAGACATAACATAACTCATTCTACAGCCCCAAATATTTTGGATACCAGTGGGGCAAGGTTAATTACTATTCAAGCACTTTGGGTTAAACAAGGGTTACAACATGGAGTCGGTTTGGTTCAGTAACAAAACCACTCTGAATCACAGTAAGAGTACAATACAGCATTGGTTGCATTATAAGAAAGCAGCAGTAAAGATACAAGTTCTGACATACTGCCCCCCCTAAGCGCCTCCTCCTGCGAGGCCCGCCTTGGGCTTGTGCGGGTACAGTAGGTGAAATTTTTTCAGCAGTTGCGGAGCAGCTACGTTCTGAGATTCGACCCACTCATCACAGCTCGGGGGGAAGTGTTTCCACCTGATCAAATAATACAGTTTTCCCCTTTTGACTTTGGAGTCCAGGATCTCCTGGACTTCATGGTGACTCTGACCCCTCACTGTCGTCGGAGGGGGCGGTGGGGCCCTGGGATGGAAGGACGTAGCACCAGGGTCTTTCCGAAGCAAGCTGCAATGAAAAACAGGATGGATCTTACTTAGAGCTTTGGGTAGATCGAGTTCCACCGTTACTTTGTTTATGACCCTTTTGATTTTAAAAGGCCCCAAGAACTTCAGTGCGAGTTTACGGCAGGACTGGGGAAGGGGAAGGTTTTTTGTTGACAAGAAGACTGTGTCCCCCACCCTTAGATCCCACTCCGGGGAGTGTTTTTTGTCAAACTGTTTTTTGTAGGCTTTTTTCGCTTCCTGCAGGTTTTCCTGAATACCCTTCCAGCCTTCACGAAGGCCCTCCCACCATTGCTGGCATGATGTTGGTTCGGACGGGCTGGCAGGGAGGGTGAGCGTGGGAAATGGCTTGCCTTCGTAACCATTGATGATTTGAAAAGGAGAGGTTTTGGTAGAGCTATGGAGGCTATTGTTGTAGCCATATTCTGCAAAAGGGAGGAGGTCCACCCAGTTGGATTGTTGGAAATTAATGAAACAGCGGAGGTATTGTTCTAGAAGACTATTAACCCTCTCCGTCTGTCCGTCTGACTGGGGGTGGTAGGCAGAGCTCAGACCTTGCTCAATGCCGGCTAGTTTGCAGAACTCCCGCCAGAAGTTGGCAACGAACTGCGTTCCGCGGTCGCTAATGACCTTGTCCGGGAACGAGTGTAGGCGTACAATGTGGGTGAAAAAGAGCTGGGCGAGCTTTTTGGCCGTGGGTAGTTGTTTGCACGGGATGAAGTGGGCTTGCTTTGAAAATGTGTCCACTACGACCAAGATGACTGTCTTGCCTTGTGAAGGCGGGAGTTCGACAATGAAGTCCATGGAGACTACCGACCAAGGCCGGGCGGCTGTAGGGAGGGGGACCAGGTGGCCCGGGGGTTTGCCGCCCCTCCGCTTTGCCATAAGGCAGGTGGGACATGAGAGAACAAATTCCGACACATCTCTTTTAATTTTTGGCCACCAAAACTGGCGGGTGAGCAAATTGAGAGTTTTGACATAGCCAAAGTGGCCGGCCAGGCGACTAGAATGGCAGCGTTCCAAAACTTCCTTTCTGAGGGGAGGGGGCACATAGATCTTTTCATTGTGCAGCCAGAGACCGTTTTCGGCTTTGACTAAGCTGGGTGGGCGGTCGGTCTCCTGGCTATACACTGAGAGGAATCGAGGCAGCAGGTCTGAGTCCGGAGAGCCGATCTGCTTGCCGGAGCGGGTGGTGACTCCCCCCGAAATGGCTGAGGGGGAAATTAGTGAGTCCACCACCTCCTCCCGGAGACTGTCGTGTTGCGGCATGCGGGAGAGGGCATCCGCCAGAAAGTTCTTAGAGCCAGGGATGTGTTTTAGCACAAAGTCGAATTTAGCAAAGAAGCCTGCCCACCGGATTTGTTTTGCAGTCATTTTGCGGCGCCCAGTGAGAGCTTCGAGGTTTTTATGATCGGTCCAGATCTCGAAGGGGACTCTCGCTCCCTCTAGCCAGGAACGCCAGGTTTTGAGGGCAAACATGACTGCAAACGCCTCCTTGTCCCAGACTGACCAATTTCTTTGTTCATTGGAAAATTTCCTTGAGATATAGGCACATGGCCGGAGCACCCCATTCTCCCCTCTTTGCATTAATATGGCTCCCACTGCGGCGTCGGAGGCGTCGCATTAGACCACGAAGGGTTTTAGTTCGTCGGGATGAGCCAACACGGGTTCGGAGGTGAAGAGGCGTTTCAGTTCAGTGAAAGCTTTTTGGCAGTCAGGCGTCCACGTTAGGCGCGCGCCTGGCTTTTTCACCTCGTCACCCTTCCCTTTGGTTTTGAGGAGTTCCGTGAGGGGGAGCATGACTGTAGCGAACCCCTTAATAAAGTCGCGGTAAAAGTTGGCGAACCCGATAAAACTTTGTAACTGTTTGCGGGTTCGAGGGGGTTCCCAGTCCAGCACCGCTTGGACCTTTGCGGGGTCCATTGACAATCCCTCCCCCGACACTCGGAAACCCAAGTAGTCCAGTTCTGTTTTATGAAACTCGCATTTCGACAATTTGGCATACAGTTTGTGTTTACAAAGGGTGCTTAACACTTTTCTAACCAGTGGCACATGAGATTTTAGATCTTGTGAATAGATAATGATGTCATCAAGGTACACCACCACCCCCTTAAAGAGGAGGTCCCGTAGCACTTCATTGATAAAGTTCATGAATACACCAGGGGCCCCTTGCAGTCCGAAGGGCATAACTAAGTACTCAAACTGTCCCAGAGGGGTGTTGAAGGCTGTCTTCCACTCGTCTCCCTCCTTGATGCGGACGCGGAAGTACGCGTCTCGGAGGTCAAGCTTGGTAAATATTTTTCCCTTTGCTACGGTGTTCAACAAGTCTTTTATCAACGGGATCGGGTAGGCGTTGGACATGGAAATCCCGTTTATCGCACGAAAATCTGTGCAAAGTCTAAGAGACCCGTCCTTTTTCTTTCGGAATAGGACGGGGGCGGCATGGGGGGCTGTGGCCGGTCGTATAAAGCCGCGCTTAAGATTTTTGTCCAAAAACTTTCGGAGTTCTGCTTTCTCCGCCCAACCCATGGAGTATAGTTTTGCTTTGGGAAGCTGGTGCCCTGGGATCAGCTCAGTGGCACAGTCCGTAGGGCGGTGGGGCGGTAGCTCGTCCGCTTCTTTCTCGCTAAATGCTAATCTTAGGTCCCGATACTCCTTGGGGATTGTGGCGACTTCCTCGAGTGTGAGGCAAGCCCGCATGTTTTGGGGGGGAGCGTGCGGCCCCCATTCGGGGCGCCAGTGGTGGTGCTCGCACCTCCAATCGGGGAACCGGACGATTTGTTCCTCCCACCTTATGTCTGGTTGGTGGCGGGCGAGCCAAGCCGAGCCTACCACCACGTCGAAAGAGCAAGAGGGGGCAATTACGAAAGTCTCAATCCCCCAGTGTTCCTCGGTTCCTACCGGGACCGCCTGAGTCTCAAGTGTACAGGGCTCCCCCCTCATGGGCCCCCCGTCCATCTGCTGGAATTGCATCGGTTGTGGTAGGGGCGAGGTGGCTAATCCCAACGCCTCGACTAGGCGGGGGGTGATCAGGTCTCTGTTACACCCTGAGTCGATTAGCGCTCGGGCGTGCATGAATCTCTTTAGGTTGGGGTTAAGGAGGGTAACGGCCATAAATAGTAAACCCCCCGAGGCTCTCACCGTTAGGAGTGCCGGCTGTTGTTGGACCTGCTTTGCGGCACCCATTAAAGCAGGTCGCTGTCGTTTCCCGCCGACTCGGTGTCGTCCGACTCCTCGGTCGATTCTTCCACAGTCGCCAGGTCGGTGGTAAAATCCTCGTCAGTCGCCAAGGAAGTGGCGACGGAGCCCCGGCTGGGCTCCTTCGAGCGGCTACTCTTCTTCTTTTTCGGACCCGGGGTGGTCGGCTTCGCCGTGGGTGGGGTGGTCCCCGCTTTCACTGGGCAGTTGGCGGCGAGATGATCCGGGTCTCCGCATCTGAAGCACTTGCGGGCGGGGGACGGGGTCGAGGTCGCCGGGGTCTTCCGCCCTTCGGTTTTGGTCGGGGTGTGTTTGGCCCCCTTCTTTGCCAGCTGCTGCCGCCGCATCCCCACATGTTGGAGGTTGGTCTCCACTTCTCCGGCCAGTTGAATCCATCCGACCAGCGTGTCGGGTCTCCCTTGGCTGTAGCAGCGGTCGAGGATGTTCGGGTTCAAGCCATTGATAAACGCAGTGTATTTCATGACCTCGTTCCATCCCCTCGCCGCTGCGCAGTAGCCCAGGAACTCGGTGGCGTACTCGCGAGTGGAGCGGTTGCCCTGTTCTATGCGCTGAAGGGCGGCGACAGCCTTCTCCTCCCGCAGAGGGTCGCCATACTGGCGGAGCATCGCGTGCAGGAACCCCGCCACGGTAGCTAGTTCGGGCTTTCTTCCCATGAAGAGCCCCACGTACCACTTGCGGGCCGAGCCTCTCAGTCGGGACGCGATGTGGTACACTCGGCTGGCCTCGGTCGGGTAATCGGCACCCCAGTGGGTGAAGAACGTGTCGCACTGTATTGTAAAGTACTCCACGTCCTCGGGATTCCCGTCGAAAGTAATCTTCAACTCCCTTCCTCGACACTCGGCCCCCCCCGGGGCTCGAGGTGCCGCCGGCGGTGGCACTGGGCCCGGTAGGGCCGGCAGGATCGGGGCAGGTGGCGCCGGTGGCCCCGGAACGGGCGGAGCCGGTGGCGCCGGAGCGGCCGGAGCCGGCGGGGCCGGGGCCGGCGGAGCTGGTGGCGCCGGGGCGGCCGGAGCCGGCGGGGCGGGGGCCGGTGGAGCCGGCGGGGCCGCGAGCGGTTGCCCCAGCGGCAGCCCTCCAGCAGGGACCCCCAGGACCGCAGTTTGCAAGGTGCGGAGCTGGTCGTAAATTGCGCCGAGGTTCTGCTGCATCTCCTCGACCATCGACACGCGGGCCCGATGCACGTCGTCGTGGATCTCCCGCACCCAGTCGAATAAGTCGTTGCGGAGGGTCCGGAGCTGGTCGTCTCCCCCTCGGGGCTCCGGGCCCTCTGCCTGGTCGTCGTCGCCGTCTTCGGCTCCCCCTTCGCCCAACATGCTTCTGTACCGTTGCTCCGCGGCGTCGATCGCTGCCGTAGACTTCCGCGGGCTCCAGGTTCGCGGGGCGGGGAACGCGTCGACCGAGAAAGGTGCTGGGACCTTAATTTTGCGCCGAACTCCCGTCACTTTTGGGTCGAGCGGCGGGTCCTCCGTTGGGGTGGTGGGCTCTCCGTCGTCTGGAACTTTTGCCGCCATCGGGCCAAGCCTCCAGTACAGATAAGCCACGAAACAATGGGATCACTGTTATAATGTCAGAACTTAAGAACTTCAAACGGATCCCATACTTGGTTGCAAAGTTAGGATTTTATTAGAAAGAACTAAGCACTGGAAGAGGCAAGATAACAGTGATGGCGAGAGCCAGCACCAACTCAATTTTATACACGTAAAGCAAACATCTCACAAAGCCACAATTCACACCGTTACAGGCACATCTGTCTTCTCACCATCACTATCAGTAGAGAGGATGCCTCCCTACTCCGAAGGCCATGCTGTTCGGCTTCAAAGGGTCTCAGTGTGAGAATGTGCAGAGACATAACATAACTCATTCTACAGCCCCAAATATTTTGGATACCAGTGGGGCAAGGTTAATTACTATTCAAGCACTTTGGGTTAAACAAGGGTTACAACATGGAGTCGGTTTGGTTCAGTAACAAAACCACTCTGAATCACAGTAAGAGTACAATACAGCATTGGTTGCATTATAAGAAAGCAGCAGTAAAGATACAAGTTCTGACAGTGGGGGGGGGGAGACATATTATATGAGTGTGTTTTATAGAGCGCTAATGCATACCTTCATGTTTACAACCATGACAATTTGCTGCATCTTGTTGGGCCAGTATGTGCAAGTTTAGGCTTGACAGTATTTTACCCCCAGAGCGTTCTGGTATCTGCTCATTAGGCAGAAGTTGAGAAGGGAAAATTTGGATATGGAGGCCTGCTTAAAAGGAATCAGAACAATCAGGGCTTTTTTTTTTCGGAGCAAGAACTCCTTTGCATATTAGGCCACACCCCCTTGATGTAGTCAATCCTCCAAGAGTTTACAAGTCTCTTCTTACAGGGCCTACTGTAAACTCTTGGCAGATTGGCTACATCAGGGTGTTGGCCTAATATGCAAAGGAGTTCCTGCTATAAAAAAGGACCTGAAGCTTGCCATCTGAAACTCTGACCAAGGCACTGGTGTTACCACCAAATTGCATAGTAATTGAGTTGCTCTAATGGTTTACCTTGTGTAATCCAGGATGGCCAATAAGAGTCTGTTTTGGGTTCTGCAGCATGATATTTACAATTATGAGTGGGCATAGTGGAGAAATTTATACATTTATTTATTTACCTTAAATTTGTATTTATACATTTATTGTATTTACCTTAAATTTGTATCCCCCTCTCAGCAAGCGGACTCAGGTTGGCTAACAACAACCAAAAAGTTACATTAAACAACTAAAAAGTTACATTTGCTAACAAAAATTACATTAAAATTGCTAACGATACGAAACCAAAACCATAAATACATCATTATAGTGCTAAACTTTGACGTCCTAAATTCTGTCTGCCAGAATTAAGGTGTTCTGCTCCCTTGATCTTTTTCATGTCATAATAGTAAGATCATTCAACGTATAAGCTGCTGGTAGATATGTATCTTTACCCCAGGCATGCTCCTCATTGAGATTCCATTTCCATGTTTGTAGTGGGAAACCTGTATTCAGATTAACACAAATACCCTGAAGAATCCAGGAGAGGAAAATTAGGTCTTCTATGAGCAGTGCTAAGAAGATCTGTTAATGTCAGCATTATGCACATTATCATGGCTATGTTTCAGCATTTAATATTTTAGAAATGAGGTAACTTAAGTAATTGGTGTCTACTGGCTGCCGGAGGGTTGGGGAGGATGTGAGAAGTCATTTATAGTCTTAGAAAGGTTAATTGTTGAAAACAGCCACTTCCCTAAGAATGTCTTAGATGTAAATCCTTCTAAAGCAGTTCTGTGTTCATTTCAAGGAGCATTAAAGGGATGCTGGAACTGTGGGCTGTTTTTTAATTATTCTTGGATGAGGGAGCTCACCAAAAGAATGTAGCCTCTTTAGAAAAGCATACACAAAGGCCACAGTTCCGTAGAACATGGCTGCAAACCGCAAGTCTCTTTGAAAGCAACAGATCTTGTGATTGTAATGAAGTATTGCGATAGACACTGCAGGGAATTGTGTTCAGAAGCCACAGTGCTGTGTAAACTGATGCAAGACCTGTTGAAATTAGTAAGACTTTTGAATCAATACGGCTGAAGTTCTACTGAATTACATTGGATTTCCAGGGAGATCTATTCACTGTTGCTGTCTAGGTGTACGAATGGGCTGAAAGTCTAAAATTTATTGTTACAGAATGTTTACGTTTATAAGGAAATAAAGCAAGTACATTCAATATATAATAAACAGGCCTTATTTGGGGCAGGAGCTCACAAGAGCAGAGTTCCGGAACCTCTACATTTTCTCCCCCCCACTCCTCAATTCTTGCTCCTGAGCTCCACTGTTCAAACCTCACTGTATTTTGCTGAACTCTTAAGATTTGACAAACTTTCTAATATATTCACAAAAAATGGGGAAATAACCCAAACATATAAAGCAGACATGTCACTGTGACCACATAGGAGAAAGTAATTTTAAAAGTATGATGGGAGTAAGGTTTGATGATGACAGTTATAATTCAAGAAGCATTTTAAGGTAGATGCTGAGCTGATATAATTTAGTTTACCTTTGGGTGATGTTAGGGGTCTGTGGCATATGCAAATGAGTTGTGCTACTGAGCTCCGGCATATCTTTTTCTACAAAATGACCCCTGATAATAAATATACATAAATGTTGTTGGTTCTGGCATTTTGTTTTGGACAGGGCTTTTTTGCAGCAGGAAATCCTTTGCATATTAGGCCACACACCCCTGATCTTGCCAATCCTCCAAGAGCTTACAGGGCTCTTCTTACAGGGCCTACTGTAAGCTCCAGGAGGATTGGCTACATCAGGGTTGTGTGGCCTAATATGCAGAGGAGTTCCTGCTACAAAAAAAAGCCCTGGTTTTGGAGTGTAGAATTTATGATTTCTGGGTACAGAACTAGGTTTACCGTAACATCGGTGTGTTTTTTGAATGATTCCCCCCCCCCTCTCTCCTGGCTTTCCTTAGTTGCTCTTGCTCTTTCTGGCTTTGCTCAGCGTTGTGTGGCACCTCATCTGGCTGAAACTTCCAACTGACATTGGTGGAGTTCAAGCAATAGTACGGAATGTTCACAACCATTGTGGGGTGAAGCTGTCAGAATGTTCGCAGACAACTACTGACCTGTGAGAGCAGAGAAACTAATTAATTTGATTAGGCTTGCAATTTCAGATTAGCCCTAGGAAGAGGAGTAACTCTGTGGAGAGCAGATAGAGGACAAAAAGGAGATCCTGAGGAAGCTAATGGGGAGGGGAGTCTAGAAATAAAAATGCTGAGAAACAGGAACATGATGAGAAAGTAATTGGAGAAGACAGCCTGAGGAAAAGGTTAGAGGAGACAACAAATTAAGGCAAGGGGATTAATTAAAGAGGGGTCTCTGAAGATGATGGGTCTCACAGTGCTTGTTCTCAGGAGGTTCTGAACAGGGCTTTTTTGATAGCAGGGACTCCTTTGCATATTAGGCCACACCCCTTGATGTAGCCAATCCTCCTGGAGCTTACAGTAGCCCTGCACTAAGAGCCCTGTAAGCTCCAGAAGGATTGGATACATCGGGGTGTGTGGCCTAATACGCAAAGGAGTTCCTGCTACAAAAAAAAGCCCTTGGTCCGAACGATACGGGGATGTAAATGGTGAGACAGCTGTGCTAGAAAATCTGACTGGAGAGACAGAATGTCTAAGAGAAGTGAGACAAGGTAGGTAGTAGATTAAAACAATGGAGATCTCAGGAAAGAATAACTGGTGCAGACATGGGGGTGAAAAACATAAGTGAAAATGGATGGGGATCTAAGTACTGGACGTGCTAATGGAAGCTGCTGTCAGGAAGGCAAGGAAGCGTTGAGGACAGGGGACAGCCAACTAGGGAACCAAAGGGGAGATATGGTTGCTAGGTAAGGGTCCAGGCCAGTGTTCCCTCTAAGCTGAGTTAGTGTGAGCTAGCCCACAATTTTTAGACTCCAGCTCACACATTTTTGTCTCAACTCAGGAAAAATGGCCCTAGAGCAAACTAATCTATGCAGTCGCTCATAACTTTAATGCCAGTAGCTCACAAAGTAAAATTTTTGCTCACAAGACTCCACAGCTTAGAAGGAACATTGGGAGGCCCTGAAAAGGTTGCTCTACTTTTTAAGGGTTATACAGAACAGGGGTTTGCCATTTGTGGGCTTCTGCTGTCACCGCTGTATATAGGGAAGTGGCAACCCCAAGGCAGTAATGAATGCTGGAAAAGTGTATGTGTGTTGAGCAATGCTCCCTCTAAGCTGTGGAGTCTTGTGAGCAATAATTCTACTTCATGAGGTACTGACATTAAAGTTGTGAGCGAGTGATATGGCTACTGCATAGATTAGTGTGCTCTGGGGCCACCCTCCGAGAGCTAAGACAAAAATGTGTGAACCGGAGGCTAAAAAACTGAGCTAGCTCACACTAACTCAGCTTAGAGAGAACACTGGTGTCGAGTGAGAATAATTTGAACCTAGAGTACAAGCTTCTAGTTAGGATAAATGTGTGTAACTTTTTAATGCTCTTGCTTTAACTTTGTATGATTCCTCTGTGAGTTTCAAAGGAATTCTTTGCTATAATTGGGTGGGAGGGAGTGCTGCTCTGAAAAGATGGTTCTAGTCTGCGGTTAGTGGGAATTCCTGCTGTCTCATGCTGTCACAGATATACTTTTAAAATTTCAATTTCATTTTGTTTGACGCAGCATCAAGACCCAAATAACACTGTAAATGATGGGCAAAAAGTAGAAATATGAGGCTTTATTATTGGTGAAATTTCAGCTCTGATCCAAGCCAAAGACATTTCCTACCTCTTGAATAGTGAAATTGTCACTATATGCACATTTTAGTGCATCCTGTGAATGCAGAGTATTAATCTTTGGTTTGTAGCTTCTCTATTTCCAGAGACAGTATAATTTTTTGTAAATTCCCACTTCATTTAATAAAATTTCCATCTCATACATATGTATTCCTATTATGTATGTGGGTGTCTCGTCTGATATATTTATTTATTAAAATATTTATATGCCATATTTCCTTTGTGATTCAAGATGACTTATGTGAGGAGCAGGAGGCTGTTCTGCCCCCTCCCTGCCCCATGGGAAAAAGAGCCACTCAGCTGAGCCAATGAGAGAGCTGCCCCAGCATCCAATCACCCCATTGGTGGAATTCTAGCAGGAGCTCATTGGCTTATTAGGCCACACACCCCTGATGTAGCCAATCCTCCAAGAGTTTACAAGACTCTTTTTCGTAAGCTCCTGGAGGATTGGCTACATCAGGGGTGTGTGGCCTAATATGCAAAGGAGCTCCTGCTAGAATTCCACCCCTGAATCACCCTTCAGAAGAGAGGTGGAATGTAGGAGGGAAACAGAGCAGGAGAGAGAGGGGAGTTCAAATGTGCCTCAGGGAGAGAGCAGGGAGCCCTCCAGTCTTACTCAGGAAAAGAGCAGGCAGAGAGAAGGGCAGCTCTACCAGGTAGGGTGGAAGACTGGCTGCCATGTGTCAAATGCATTGGATCTCTGTAGACGGGCAGAGAAGATGGCAGGGCAACACTGCCATGCCCACTGACATCATCAGTGGATGTGACTTTGGCTGCTGAGTCTGAACAATCAGGCCTGGTGCTGGCAGGCAGGAGAAAGTGAAGAAACAGAGGGTTTTATATCCTCTTTTTCCCTACCTTAGGGAGTGTCAAAGCAGCTTACAATTGCCTTCCCTTCCCCACAACGAGCACTGTGTGAGGCAGGTGGATCTGAGGGAGTTCTGAGAGAATTGTGACTGGTCCCAAGGTCACACAGCAGGCTTCACAGGGAGGATGAGAGGGGAATCAAACTCAGTTCTCCAAGTTAAAATTCAGTACTCTTAACCACTTTACCCAGCCCAAATACGTGCCATTATGCCATAGCGGTGCATACTGACACAAAAAAGCTCTGGTTATAACAAGGTGACAAAAGTTTGGGATTGTGTTAAAGAAAAGTCTTCAGATGCTGTTATAGGACTAATCGTACTCAGTTTTTTTCAAATGGGAAAGCAATAGATAAGAAATTGAACTGAAGAATCCGTGTTTTCATGTTAAGTAGGTCACATTGTACTTCAGCATGACCAAATTGGCTCCAAACCGTATTCATATGAATGAAATTAGATGTAGAACAGGGACAGTAAATTCACAATTCCACTAATTTCCTAAGGGCTGGGATAGCCTCCCAGCAGGCGTTTCTACATTCTTTCCTATACACAGGGCTTGAATTCAGCAGGAGCTCACAGGAGCACAGCTCCTGAACCTCCAGCCAGGGTCTGCATGCAGTGGGGAGTTCTCTCCCCACTACACACAGATCCCAGGGATAAGATATGCTACTGAGCTCCTGCACCTTTTTTCCTACAAAATGACCCTTGCCTGTACAGTCTACAGATACAGAAAGTGTATCTTTCAGTGGGAATGGAGGTGACCTCTTATTTCTTATTTCACACAGTCTCAGTGCCTTGTATAGTAAAAAGGTAAAGGTAGTCCCCTGTTCAAACACCAGTCGTTTCCAACTCTGGGGTGACGTTGCTTTCACGTTCTCACGGCACACTTTTTATGGGGTGGTTTGCCATTGCCTTCCCCAGTCATCTATACTTCACCCCCCCCCCCCTCCGCAGCAAGCTGGCTACTCATTTTACCGACCTTGTAAGGATGGAAGTCTATGTGAACCTCGAGCTGGCTACCCAGCTTCCGCCGGGATCAAACTCAGGTTGTGAGCAGAACTTAGGACTGCAGTACTGCAGCTTTACCACTTTGCGCCACAGGGCCTTGTATAGTACCGTTGACCTAATTGGAGTGGTTTTCTACCTTATTTTGCTTGGGATGTGGTAATGACCAGACCTTAAGTACCGCAGGAGGATCATGCTTTTCTTATGCTGTTGGCAGGATGCTCCTCCCCAGGACTTTTTTTTTGTAGTCAGAACTCCTTTGCATATTAGGCCACACACCCTTGATGTAGCCAATCATCCTGGAGCTTACAGTAGGCCCTGTACTAAGAGCCTTGTAAGCACCAGGGGGATTGGCTACAACAGGGGTGTGTGACCTAATATGCAAAGGAGTTCCTGCTACAAAAAGATGCCCAGCACCTCCCATTGGTTGTCCGTAGGGATGTGGACCATGGGGGAAAGATTGATATTTTCCAGCTCTGAATATCAAGGAGCCAAAAATTAATAATCGTATACTTGGTTTCAGGCCCCAAATGCTGGTTTGACAATCAGATCCAGTTTTCTTTGGGGGTATGGGTTCTTGAATTATTCAGCTCTATTATTCATTATGGGGAATCTTTCCAGAGGAATGGAGAGGATTTTTTTTTAAAACTAATGTCACTAAAATTGCAGTGGAGCTGCTGGTGCCTGTGTGCTACATAACCACCACATGAATTGGATCTCTATGGACCACTGAACAAAGTGCCCCTGGCCATCCTCTGCTGTTTCCTATGGGAGGGGAATTCTAAGCTTTTCCCATGGCAAACAGTCATTGAACACTCAGCAGTAATCAAATGCTAAGCAACCACTGGTCAGAAGCCTCCCAAAGCAAACAGAACCAACAAGCCCAAAAAACCAATGCTCAAGCAGGAAGTCCCAGCAGAATCACAGGACAAAGGGGCAAGCTTAATAAATATCAAATCAAAGAGCCCAAATCAATGTCAAACCAAAGAATCCTCTAAACAAAACCAGATTTGAAAAAAAAATTCAAGGAATGCTGTTGTGAGCCCAACAAATGCCAAATTAGAGACTTCAGTTCAATTGTGAACCAGAAAATCCTTGTCAATGGCAAACCTGAGCCTCTAGTGCACACATGTGGCTCTTTCACACACATCGTGTGGCTCTTGACTTGCTCTAATCCCCCCCCCCAATTGGGTGGCTTGGAGAAGACATTTGTCTCCTTAAATCACTTCTCCAAGCCAAACCAGTCAGTAGCTTGGAGAATGCATTTAAAGTTGCTTTCTTTCTACATCTCCTTCCTTCCTTCCTTCCTTCCTTCCTTCCTTCCTTCCTTCCTTCCTTCCTTCCTTCCTTCCTTCCTTCCTTCCTTCCTTCCTTCCTTCCTTCCTTCCTCCCTCCCTCCCTCCCTCCCTCCCTCCCTCCGAAATCTGATCTTCATGTCTTGCAGCTCTCAAACATCTGACATTTATTCTATGTGGCTCTTATGTTAAGCAAGTTTGGCCACCCCTGCTTGAGTGCGAATGAGTTTGCGTAAAGAACACAATGGCACAACATGCAAGACCTACAGAACTAATTTAAAAACATAGAATCTTAGCCAAATCAACCTGGCAAGCCGATACCAAGCCCTGCCAAGAAGGCACAGAGAGAGACACAGAAGAATATTCAAGAAAAAAGTCTTGGGAGCTTTAAAATTTTGGCTCCTGTTATTCCCAGTTACTCGGACTCCCGAATATTTCTGGGATTTCTGTTGGTCAGTATCCCAGAAGATCCTAGATACCATTCAGAGACCAAATATATCCAGATAATACTGATAAAAGTATTTTTGGATATATTTTTGGACTGGCCATATTTGAACACAAAAGCCTAATTGTCCATCTATCATTAAACATCGCTTAGAGATATGCCAGGACCATTTGCAAAGCAGCGATATGTTGCATGGGCAAAAGCCCTCTCAGTGGGGCTGTCGTACTACATCTGCCCAAAGTCATGTGACTGTCTTTTGTCCTTCAGAAAAGTGTCGAATCTTTTTTTATTCAAGATGGCTTCCCCTGTTCAGTTTGAATGGTTTTGTTGACAGTGACTTTAATTTGTGTTGGGAGGATGCTTAGTTTTTAATCTCTTGCTGTTTTGAAACATGGAAAGCCTTTTAGACTCTAAGAATCTGGTGTCATCTCATCACATTGGCCCCTTTGCTGCTTTAATCGTACTCTTTCTTTCCACCCTGGATCTCAGGTTCAAGGACAGCGGGTATGCCCAGCTGCCGTTAGATGATCCTCCCAGAGGATTCAAGGGAGCTGCAAATATGGTCTTGCAACAGTAGCTTTTTTTCCTGTTTTCTTAAAATAAAAGTCAGATGTTGGAAGGATTTCTACAATAAAATATTGTGCATCTGGAGAGGAGTTATCTACGTGCATTTCAGGGCAGCAATGTTTATTTCACCAGCTGGCTTGGCATAAGAAAAAAAAGGCTTTGTAGTTCAACATGTTACACAGGATTGGCTTATAATATTTGTTCCGAAGCTCTTCAGAATGCCTTAGTTCTTTTCCATTTTTGACTGTGGTCAAAAAGAAGAGCACTTGGTTAATCTGATGATTTACCTGCAGGGCTTTTTTGTAGCAGGAACTCCTTTGCATATTAGGCCACACCCCTCTTATGTAGCCAATCCTCCAAGAGCTTACAGGGCCTACTGTAAGCTCTTGGAGGATTGGCTGCATCAATGAGATCTTGTTGGGCTGGCCTACGAGTGTCATGAAATGTAATGCCAGGTAGCGGAGATATAAACTTTATAAAGGACATAGACAAACACAATTAAATGTTTTTTAAAGTAAAATAAATAATACTTAAAAGGTTAGCACTCTTGCAATATCTTATTTATTTAACAGTCTCTGATGACTGACACTTCTTGCTCTGAATTATAGCATCAAAATCTGAAGACAATATCTGTGCTGTAGCAATCTTGAGTAGGCTATCCCGGTGTTGTTCAGTTGTGTGCGCATTAAGTTGCAAAACTACTTTTGATGTATTGACATTCATTACAGAAATCTCATGGTCAACATTTTGAGCCTAAGGCCCAAGGGAAAACATGAAATGGCTGGGCATTGAGAGCTTTTGTACACAAGTTGCTTCATGTGCTGGTCAGCCAATGGAGAAAATAGAGGCTTTGCTCTGTAGCTCCTGTGCGATTGAGCAAGCCTGGCAAAGCAAGCTGTGATGCAGAAAGAAGCAAGAGAGAGAGAAGGAAGCAGATGACAGTGAGTCGCTCATGGGCCTGATAGGAGCCCTCTGGGAGCCTGATCTGGCCCTTGGGCCACATGTTTGACACCCCTGCCTCAGGGTCACCATAAATCAGCAGTGACTTGGTGGAACTTTCTGCTGCCACTACTATAATGCAGTGAATACCACAGGAGCGATGGCCAAATTCTTGTGCTACCACCGCTATGTGATAGCTCCTGAGAAACTGGGTGTGTCACCTGGTGTAGCTGGGGGAGAACCTGATGATCTGAGGGTCCAACATGATTGTCACATTTATATATTTCAAATGTGATTTACATATGTTCCCAAGCCAGTTTTTAGCAGCAATTGTGGTATTACATGAATTTGGGCCTATTATGGATATGCAGTTGGAGAAGCAGAAGAGGAGGAGAAAAATAGTATGTTTTTATATCCTGCTTTTCTCTACGCTAAGGAGTCTCAAGGCAGATAGATCCAAGTGGGCGGCCGTGTTAGTCTGAAGCACTAGACAAAGTAGGAGTCAAATGGCACCTTTAGGACCAACAAGTTTTATTCACACGAAAGCTTACATTCTGAATAAAACTTCGTTGGTCTTAGAGGCGTAACTTGAGTCTCAAAGCAGTTTACAATCACCTTCCCTTCCACTCCAAAGAGCCAGTCTGGTGTAGTGGTTAAGCGTGTGGACTCTTATATGGGAGAACCGGTTTTGATTCCCCGCTTCTCCACTTGCAGCTGCTGGAATGGCCTTGGGTCAGCCATAGCTTTCACAGAGGTTGTCCTTGAAAGGGCAGCTGTTGTGAGAGCTCTCTCATCCCCACCCACCTCACAGGGTGTCTGTTGTGGGTGGAGAAGATATAGGAGATTGTAAGCCGCTCTGAGTCTCTGATTCAGAGAGAAGGGTGGGGTATAAATTTGCAGTCTTTTTCTTCTTCCCCACAACAGGTTTCTGGGTTGGGGGATAAAATGTAGAATGGAAAACCACGTACGTTGCACTGAGCTTCTGGATAGAAGGGCAGAATCAAAATGTACTAAACAGATAGATTGTTTTGGGCTAATTACAGCATATAACCAGAATTATGCTTTGATACTAGTTTGAATGCGTGGAGTGTGCGAGAGCTACAAACTCGCATAATTAACAGAGACTGTGAGGCTTAATCTACATGCAGATGTGAGTCAGAGATGACGCTTGATAATATCCCCACATTAATGATTTATTTGTACCTGGATAATCTAAGCTGACCTCAACATGAGCTGGTTTTAAACAAGCCAAAAGCCAAGTGTCCATACTGTGGTTTGATCCACTCAGCCTTTCTGCTGGTGAAAAAGGGAAGGGGTGTGTGTCTATTTTTAATCACCGTAAGAACTTGCACGGGTAAAATATAATTAGTTCAGTTTTTAGAAGAACTGGAAACTCTATAGAGAGGGAAACTAGACTGATAGGAACTCTCCTTTTTCCTGGCACATTGTCAGTATAACTCCCCTCTGTATAGAGTTTCCAGGCCTTGCAAAAATTTAACTAACGGTACTGAGGTATGTCTTGAACGAATATCATTTCCCATTTCTGATGCCTCCACTGTTTTAGTTTTCTGTCACTCCCCATTTCGTTATGATAGAATCCGACCAAAGTGACGTGAAGGTATTTGATGCGGCAGTGACTTATAAGATCTAATCTTTATTTATCGGCCATCTTGAACAGACAGTTCTACAGACGTAGGGACTGAGTGTTCTAACATTATTGACAAACCTATATGTCAACAAGGTCGCTTAACCTCCAGTACAATTACATGAGATTTTTGCAACAACTATTGGTGATTCATTTATCTGCACCCCCACATAAGCGGTCCTGGTTTATTCTGTTACTCGTTTTGTAATTTCAAGACCACCTATCCAGCTAAAGCTTTTTGGATGAATACTTAACACAGCATTGCATCCTTCCACTTCTTGTGCTGGTGGAAGAGAGGAGGCCCCCATTTGTAGTGTTGCCAACCTCCAGGCAGTGGCTGAAGATACCTGTGCTAGGTCGGTCTCTCTTTCTCTCTCTCTCTCATCCTATCTTGTCCTATCAAGTCACTGCTAATTTATGGCAATCTGGAGTTTTCAAGGCAAGAGACATTCAGAGGTGGTTTGCAATTGCCTGCCTCTGGTTCGGCAGTTTACAGCTTTCTCCTTCCAGTACTGAATACAATTGCAATTTTCATTGTTAAAAAAAAAAAGGCAATTCTACTTTTATGTTTTCTAATGTAATATGCCCAATAATGCAGTTGTATATGCTAGCTATAAAGTAAACATTCTAAGTTAAAACAGTAAAAGAAATTTAGGTTCAATGTGTGTGAAGTGATGGCAAGGCACAGCTGACTTGTGGAGACCCCTCCAAGGGACTTTCAAGGCAAATGAGAAGCAGAGGGGGTCGGCCATGGCCTTCCTCTGCAGAGTCTTCATTGTATTTATTTATTTAGTAGATTTATAGTCCGCCCTTCCCCATAATGGGCTCAGGGCCTCCCTTCCAAGTACTGACCCTGCTTAGCTTCCAAGATCTGATGAGATCGAGCTATACCACACTGCCTCACTCCCTTTAGGTTTCATAGTAAAATGTGTGTATTTCTTCAGTTTCCCTCAAATACCGCCCTCCCCCAAAAACCACCCTGGTTACTTATGTATGTTAAACATGTATGAAGGTGTTACCTCTCTAATGAAGGTTAAGTGTGTTTTATGATGAAGATCAAATGCATACAACTGGAAAACAACCAAATTTAATTTTCATTTTATAAACCTTTGGACTTCTTTGGTGTGAACCAGAAGCCTATCTTTCTGCCTTTCTGCGAAGTATAACAAGACAGGCTGAGGGTAATCAATGCTGGGTGGAAAAATCATTTGATGCTCCTGGAACAGGCAAATGCCGTGAAAGAATTAATACCTGGGAGGCTTCTAGTGCAATTTTAAGAACAGCAACTCCTTTCTCAGCCCATTGAAATCAATGGGTTTTAAAAAGTCGAACTCTTCCTAGGATTGCACTGTCAGACTACAGTCCTGAGCAGACTTTCTTTGGACGTAAATCCCACTGAAATTAATTAGGTTTCTATCCAATTAAATGTTGGTTTGGGCTGGGCTGTAAGGCTTTTCTTTTAATGAGCCATGAACTCTCTTGACTCGCTTTAGGCAAACCTTTGTTTGTCTCTCAATAGTTGGCTGTTTTTAAAAGGGGAGCAAGAAGGAGCCCCGTGGCGCAGAGTAGCGCAGTACTGCAGTCCGAACTCTCTGCTCACTACCTGAGTTCGATCCCTGCTGAAGCTGGGTTCAGGTAGCCGGTTTTTGACTCAGCCTTCCATCCTTCCGAGTTTGGTAAAATGAGTACCCACCTTGCTGGGGGGAAAGTGTAGATGACTGAGGAAGGCAATGGCAAACCACCCGGTAAAAAGTCCGCCGTGAAAACGTTGGGATGTGACGTCACCCCATGGGTTGGAAACAACTGGTGCTTGCACAGGGGACTACCTTTACCTTTTAAAGAAAGCATTTCTGCCTCATCATAATAAATATCCAAGTGGAGATGAATGAGGTGAAAGTGAGGTAAGCTGTTTGCATATGAATACTAAGATGAGTTTCCTTTAGGGTTGTCAGGTCTGTGTTGGAAAATACCTGGAGACAGGGCTTTCTTTATAGCAGGAACTCCTTTGCATATTAGGCCACACACCCTTGATGTAGCCAATCCTCCTGGAGCTTACAGTAGGCCCTGTAAGAAGATCCCTGTAAGCTCTTGAAGGGTTGGCTACCTAAGGGGTGTGTGGCCTAATATGCAAAGGAGTTCCTGCTAAAAAAAAAGTCCTGGTAGAGATAATATTGGGAGGCACTGTCTTGAGTATTTTGTTTCATGCACGTGGATATGCACACCATAGAACTACAGTTCACTCTGACCTTGCTTACTGAGATAATTGGACCATGAACAACCTCAATCGGAAAGATGGTTTTTGATGGTCCTAATTGATTCCAATAATGAAGTGGGACTTATCTGGTTATAAATTGGCCCTACTTCTTGTGAGTGTTTTTAAAGCTTAGGTCAGAAATGCTGCATTTTATATTGTGAATAATTTGACACTCTGGTGTGTGCATTTTAATAATTTGTACCACAGAGGAAGGCCTTGCGGCTGAAATACACTTTGGTTTTAATGGCATATTTTACCATTTATGTATTAAAGGTTCGTTAATTTAACATATGAAAATCCATTATTATTTATTTTGTTGTTAGGCCCGTTGTCTTCCTTCTCAATCACCTTGTTTTTCTGGGCTGAAGTTTTTTCTCCCCCATCTTGTTTTGGTTTTGCCATCTTGGATCATGCATACATTTTTGACTGGCACTTTGTTCCATATAATGTCCAAGGGCTTGCTGTGCTTTTAAGAACCGTTGGTATAAGAAGAAGACCAACTCCACCCCCCCTCCTCCTTTAATAATGTAGTGAGCACACACTGAGAATGTTTGCTTTCCATTAGAGAAGGGGAGGCATTTGATTCCTCTCTGAAATGGAGGCAGTGGAGAAAGCAATTAGTTGGAGCTGATGTCCCCAGAGTCAACAAAATATCACAACCAGATGTCCGTGTTTTGCTGGTTCCTGCACCACAGAGCATGTCTGTGGATAATCCAGAAAGGAAAAACAACAACTTTAAGCCCCAAGCAATTAGAGAATAAAGTAATATCGTGATACTTCACTTTGGAAAGCCTGGTCTTTGGGGAATAAACTTGTGGTTTATCCCTCGTGGCCGCTCTATTGGATTTCATTTTAAGTTATCTATTTTCCCCCTTTCAGTTTTTTCAGAGCCAGAGACCTTGCTACAAGCTTCAGCACAGTCTTTAGGCAAGTGTTTAGTTCCTGTCAGGGATTTGGACAGTGGCTTAGCTGCATCAGATATCTACAGGCCATCTTTCATAAAGGTGCATTGCATCTGAAGCTACACCTTATTGCGATATCTACACTAATGCTATTTGTTGTTGTTCAGTCGCACAGTCGAGTCCGACTCTTTGCGACCCCATGGACAAAGTCACGCCAGGCCCTCCTGTCTTCCACCATCCTCCGAAGGCTGCTCAAATTCGTGTTTGTTACATCAGTAACACTGTCCAGCCATCTCATCTTTTGCCGTCCCCTTCTTCTTTTGCCTTCTGTCTTTCCTAGCATCAGGATCTTCTCCAGTGAGTGCTCCCTTCTCATTTGGTGGCCAAAGTATTTGAGTTTCAGCTTCAGCATCTGACCTTCCAGGGAACAGTCTGGGTTGATTTTCTTTAGGACTGTCTGATTTGATCTTCTTGCAGTCCAAGGGTCTCTCAAGAGTCTTCTCCGGCACCACATCTCAAAAGCATCTATTCTTCTGTGCTCGGCCTTCCTTATGGTCCAGCTCTCACAGCCATACATTACTACTGGGTATATCATCGCTTTGACTATACGGACTTTTGTTGGCAGGGTGATGTCTCTACTTTTTATTATACTGCCCAGGTTCACCATAGCTGTCCCCCCAAGGAGCAAATGTGTTTTAATTTCAGGGCTACAGTCACCATCTGCAGTGATCTTGGATCCCAGAAATGTGAAGTCTGTCACTACTTCCATGTCTTCCCCTTTTATTTGCCAAGGTGTGATGGGGCCAGATGCCATGATCTTAGTTTTTTTGATGTTGAGTTTCAAGCCGACTTTTGTGCTCTCCTCTTTCACCTTCCACAAGAGGTTCTTTAGGTCCTCCTCACTTTCTGCCATTAGAGTAGTGTTATCTGCATATCTGAGGTTGTTGATGTTTTTCCCAGCAATCTTAATTCCGGTTTGTGCTTCATCCAGGCCAGCATTCCGCATGATATACTCTGCATGTAAATTAAATAAGCAGGGTGACGATATACATCCTTGTTGAACTCCTTTTCCTAGTCTAAACCAATCAGTTGTTCCATATCCCGTTCTGATAGTTGCTTCTTGACCCTTATATAGGTTTCTCAGGAGACACGTGAGGTGGTCTGGTACTCCCATCTCTTTAAGGACTTGCCACAGTTTGTTGTGATCCACACAATCAAAGGCTTTAGCATAGTCAATGAAGCAGAAATACGGTAGACATTTTTCTGATACTCCCGTGCTTTCTCCATAGTCCATCGAATGTTGGGAATTTGATCTCTAGTTCCTCTACCTCTCCGAAACCCAGCTTGAACTTCTGGTAGTTCCCGATCTACATACTGCTGAAGCCTAACTTGTAGGATCTTTAACATGACCTTGCTGGCATGTGAAATGAGTGCAATGGTCCGATAGTTTGAACATTCCTTGGCATTACCCTTCTTTGGGATTGGAATATAAACTGATCTTTTCCAATCCTGTGGCCACTGTTGTGTTTTCCAAATTTGTTGATATAATGTTTGCATCACTTTAACAGCATCATCTTTTAGGACTTTGAAAAGCTCAACTGGGATACCATCATCTCCGCTCGCTTTGTTGTCAGTAATGCTTTCTAAAGCCTATTTAACTTCACACTCCAGGATGTCTGGCTCAAGGTCATCGATTTCACTGTCATGGTTGTCTGGGACATTTGAGATCCTTCTTGTATAATTCTTCTGTGTATTCTTGCCACCGCTTCCTGATCTCTTCTGCTTCTGTTAGGTCCCTACCATTTTTGTCCTTTATCATGGCCATCTTTGCACGAAACGTTCCCTTGATTTCTCCAGTTCTCTTGAATAGATCTCTTGTCCTTCCCATTCTATTATTTTCCTCTATTGCTTTGCATTGTTCCTTCAGGAAGGCCTCCTTATCTCTCCTTGCTGTTCTCTGGAAATCTGCATTCAGTTGAGTGAATCTTTCCTTTTTACCTTTGCCTTTCGCTTTCCTTCTTTCCTCAGCTATTCCTCAGCTACACTAATTCTATAGCCACATGTAAACTGCATCCACATTACTGGGCTTCTGCTGTCGTTGTAAAATAGCAATAATTCACAACTGGATTTTCCAATGCAGACAAAACAATGCAGTTGTAAATGACTGCTGATGTGCAACGATAGTGCAATATCCAACCATGAGTAGAAGCATTCATAATTGGATGTGGTGTTATAGTCATACAATACCAATAGTACAGTGGATAGAATTTTTTCTCCTCCCTCTCCCAGAATGCTAGAACTCAGGAATACTCAATGAAGATGATGGGCAATAGATTCAGGACAGACCAAACGAAATACTTCTTTACTCAATGAATGATCATCTGTGTAACGCTTTCCTAGGCATAAGCCCTATTCAGTACACCTGAGTGAGACTCTGAGCAAATTTGCTTAGGATGGTACTGCAAATTGTGGAATTCACTTGGAGTGGAGGTAGTGATGGCCACGGTGCAGATAGCTTTAGAAGAGGATTAGACATTCATTGTGGTGAGTTCTGTGACTCTGGCTAATGCCTATCTCTAATTGGCTGGTAACAGCTAATAGTTATCTCTTTGTGGAAACACACCTCCGTTCTTGTTGACACTTTTGTGCATTTTATGGCTCTTTTCCTTGGGAAACTGAGCTGTTTCCCAGAGCCCCAGGAACCTCCTGGTGACCTTCAAAGCATCTTACATCTCTGGGTCCATGACAAGTCTCTCTTTTTTAGTCCTTTCCAGCTGTTGATGGATGGATGTGCCAGGTCAAAAATAAAGACACTCGCACAGCTATTCTTACATAACAAAATAATGTATCTCCATACCCATATAACTAGAGAAGCATGCTTTTGGGCTAGATCATTTGTATAGCAACTGCAACTGCTATCTTTGCGTTTTATTTTGTTTCTTACTGTGTAAAATATAATAGGAGAGAGAACCAAAGTTTTCCGAACTCTTACAATTAAAAAATGAAAGCTTGAAGTCACCGTGTCCCTTTTTTTTTGTTGCTACCCTGACTTTTATCCTTCTTCCCATGGGGATTTAAACCAGGTAATAGGATGCTACAGGGTACCAGTCTTGGTTCTCATGTATTTTTAGTCCAAAATCCCCCAGGGATTATTCTGTCTTCTTTTTCATATGTCAGGTATCTCCAGAGCAGAGACCATGCATGTTGCCAGTGGGCATAATGCATTATTCATAAACCCATCTTATACAAGACTCATGCAGTCATATTTGTCCACATTGCTTCTGTGGAATCTTTTTGTGACCTGTGAAGCTTTATATTAAGGTGTTTTGATTTTTGTTGGTCTTTGACGGTAATAAACACTGACTTACTCATAATCCAAGGTATGAATGAGATTCAAATGCAATGTCATGTGACAGGGCTGGCCCAAGAGATTTTGACAAGTGGCCGTACCATGAGATTCAAGACATAGGATCCAAACACCCCTGATGTATCATGGAGAACACAGGGGTGTCAGGTCAAAAATTTTAGTGCCTCCTGTGACCAATCAGGTGACTTGTGTTGCTAGACAGCCCAGTGTGGGTATTTTATACTCAGGCCCTTCTTCAACCATTGTCTTGTTCAGTTGGGTGAAAAGAGAAGGTCGCAACCATTTCATCCCATAAAGATAAAGCAATCATTATTCCAAAATTACGTAATGCCAAATGTTTGTAAAACCAGAATGACTCAACTGTAGTATTGCTGCCACTTGGCAGATTATCATATAACTGAGTTATGGCAATGCCACAGTTTTTATTTTACTTTGTCTAACCATATAATTACATTTTAATATTTTTTTAAATCAGAGAGATGTCTAAAGGATCATCTGTTCCTATGTGTCCCCAAGATAGATAGATAGATAGATAAAAAACAATGCCACAGTTTGATCAGATGGCAGAGAGTGGCTTAATAAATAATCAAAATCAGGGCTTTTTTTGAGCAGGAACGCAGTTCTGGCTGGCTTGGTGTCAGGAGGTGTGACCGAACGTGCAAATGAGTTCCTGCTGGGCTTTCTCTACACAAAAGCCCTGTGTGAAACAATGGTGATGTCAGGGAGGGTGGCCTGATATGCAAATAAGTTCCTGCTGGGATTTTTCTACAAAAAAAGCCCTGATTAAAAGTACATAGGGGATGTAGAGTTTGTTTTATTATCAGTATATAATGATGGTAATGACCAAGCGATGGCTTTCTGAATACGCATTCTGACAATCTGTCAAGTTTGATGTTTCTAAGAATCATAGAAATGTACCAAGTGAATATGTTTATTGATTGCTTAGAACAGTGATCAAATGTTCCTTCCCTGTAAAGATCCGAGCCCTCATTTAGTACCAGACTGTTGTTTGTTTGTTTGGAGGAATGTAAAAGACCATAGGATTGCTGGGAGGCAGCAACATAGAATGTTTTTTCTAGATGAAATTTCTCATATGTTGTGTGCTTTGAGTCAGTTTGGCGGACAGCGACAGAGCAAGCAAAAAAACCAGCACTGATGGCCACTTGTCCTCCAGATCATGCTCAAAACAGCAATGGCTTACAAACTTCACCCCAACATATTTTCTCCATCCTGAAAAAAAACAACTGCACAGCTGCTGCGTTTTCCAGATTAAAGCATCCCTGTTGCAATCTTATACTTAGGAGGTGCCACCTCCCTTTTTGTCCATCCCAGGCTGACTTCTGCCTCATTGCTGCCTTCGCTGCCTGACTGTCTGACTGCGGCTGTGCGGGAAGAAGGCAGCACATGTGTGTATGACTGCCTTATGTGCCACGTTCGCCACAAAAGCAAACAAAACAAGAACTTCGTGCAGACGCTAATAGTGTTGTTAATAATTTTGTATGCGTTGTTGTGTTGTTTGAATTCTTTAAAGTAGAAAGGGCATTTGAAGTATCAGCCAAGGTCTTCAGAAGAGTTGAAGCAGAAATGTGAAATTTTGGTGACAGAAAAAAAATGTGTTTCATAACAAAGCAGAAGGACTGTGTCTTGCATCCCAGTCCCAATGAATTGAGGAAGTGTCTAATGGCACTGGGTCTCTTCTTCAAGTTCCTTTCAGCTGCTGTTCTGAGCACTGTCACTTATGGTTTTTTTTTTCATTGGTTCTGGCCCTGTACTGCTTGTTTATCCCATGATTTTCACATCCATTTCTGTACCTTTAGTTTTAAGTTTGTGTGCATGTTTGTTTTCCCCCTCCAAATTATTTCCAGGGTTTTTTTTTAGATAACTTTTATCCTGATATATTTTTAAACCAATTTTGAATTGCCATTTTTCTTGTGCATAATGTTCAGGGCCTTTTCTTTTGTTAAAAAAAAGCCCAGCTGGGACTCATTTGCATATTAGGCCACACCCCTTGATGTCACCATTGTTTCACACAGGGCTTTTTTGTAGAAAAAGCCCATCGGGAACTCATTTCCATATTAAGCCACACCCGCTGATGGCAAGCTAGCTGGAATAGTGTTCTTGTGCATTCCTGGTCAAAAAAATCCTTGATAATGTTCCTGTTGGTTTTCTTTGTCCTGGCCACTCACCACCCACCTCCAACCCCATTTTTTGATTATTGGACTGTCATCATTGTCGTATCACCCCCATCTCCTTCCCCCCACCCTAAAGACATGTAGTTTCATTTTTGTTTTTTTCAATGGCACTAAAATGAGGAGAGCCAGTTTGGTGTAGTGGTTAAGTGTGCGCACTCTTATCTGGGAGAACCAGGTTTGATTCCCCACTCCTCCACTTGCACCTGCTGGGATGGCCTTGGGTCAGCCATAGCTCTGGCAGAGGTTGTCCTTGAAAGGGCAGCTGCTGTGAGAGCCCTCTCAGCCCCACCCACCTCACAGAGTGTCTGTTGTGGGGGAGGAAGGTAAAGGAGATTGTGAGCCGCTCTGAGACTCTTCGGAGTGGAGGGCGGGATATAAATCCAATATCTTCTTCATCTTCTTCTTCTTCTAAAATGTTGATATATTGATGCCACATTTAGTGATAAGCTGAATGCATTCCCAGCACTCCATTTTTAAAAAGTGTGCCGAGCCCCATCTGCAGCGGAGGCTTAAGCCCCAGTTCTTCTAGTTTTAATTGATAGTTGTTTTAAGTGACAGCTGAACCTTACCTATTAAAAAAAAAAAAGTAGGTCACCCATGGAAATTCATGTGACTTTTTGCCAGCGTGGACTGAAAATACAGGTCTGACAGACTGATCAAATACTAGGCTGTTCAGCACCACCCTGCTGCAGCCATCTACTGAACTATCAGTCTCTGCTGGTGTGAGGACAGAATTCAGAGTTGCAGACTTCCTCTTCTTCCAGACTACACTTAAAAGGAGCTTCAGAAAAGCAGCCTCCATAGTTGCCGTGTGCACAGCGACCAGGACTTTTTTTGTAGCAGGAACTCCTTTGCATATTAGGCTACATCCCCCCTCCCGATGTAACCAATCCTCCAAGAGCTTACAGTAGGCCCTGCAAGAAGAGCCCTGTAAGCACTTGGAGGATTGGCTATATCAGGGAGGTGTAACCTAATATGCAAAGGAGTTCCTGCTACAAAAAAAAAAGCCCTGCATGACAATGCATATAGATTTTGCTATGTACCCTTTGGGGAGGCATAGAAAATCTTGTCACACATTACCTATCCATTTAAAAAGTCATCTGTCTGCATTTCTAGTTGTTTGTTCACCCTGCAGTTCCACAGAAGCGATGTTTTTTTTGTTGGAAAAGACTTGTTATATAGATCACTTGATTTTAAAGTAGTAGCTGTGCGACCAGAAGTACAGCTAGAGCTTAAGGTCAGCTGCCTAAATCCATTTACTGAAGTCAGACAAGCCTTATTCTATAGGGATCAAGCAGAAGCAGTGGAAGAGGAGTGGTTTTTCAAGACAAAAGGCTTAGAGGCATCACTTCTTCACGGGAAGAAATTAAACAGAAGATAAATAAGCTTAGGGCTTAAGAACGCAAGAACCTAAGAAAAGTCCTGATGGATCAGTCCAGTAGTCCATCTAGTCCAGCATCTTGTCTTGCACTGTGGCCATCCAGTTCCTCTGGATGGCCAGCAACAGGGCGTAGAGGTTGAGGCCTTCCCCTGATGTTACCCACCTGCCTCTTGGATTCAGAAGATTAGTGCCTCTGAATGTGGAGGTTCTCCTCAGCCATCATGATCAGTAGCCACTGATAGACTTATTCTCCATGAATCTATCCAATCCCCTTATTCCTGTGGTCATCCTCTGGCAGCGAATTTCAAATTTTAATCACTCTCTATGTAAAGCAGTATTTCCTTTTGTTCATCCAGAACCTACTGCCCATTAGCTTCACTGGTCACCCGCAAGTTCTAGTATTTTGGGGAAATTTCTCTTTGTGAACTCTACCCTATGTATAATTTTATTACCCTCTATCATGTCCCGTCCCCCCCTTTAGTCATCTGTTTTCTGAACTGAAAAGTTCCAGCCTCTTCAACCTTTCCTCATAGGGAAAGTGCTCTGAGTGACATATCAAGATATTTAAATTGTGGTAAGATAGATCCAGGTGGGTAGTTGGGCTGGTCTGAAGCAATAGAACAAAGTAGGAGTCCAGTAGCACCTTTAAGACCAACAAAGTTTTATTGAGAATGTAAGCTTCTGTGTGCTAGAAGCACACTTCATTTGACTATGAAATGGGGTACAGTTAGCAGTGCTACATATACCCTGCTTTGATCAGGGTATATACCCTACATATACCCTGCTTTGTATCACCTTATAAACAATACCGATAAATAAGTAGGAAATATGTTCACATCAGATTTGAAGGTGATACAAAATGAGGAAGCATGATAGAGGAATGGAACTTCCATGTTACGATGCACTCCACTGCAGTAGAAAATGTGCCTGGCAATACCAAGGAATGTATGTGTATGGTACCCTCTCTAAATTATCCCAGGACATGGCACAAGATACAAGAGTCTTGTTGCAGCTGTACTGATCTGGGTTTGTTCAGTGTCTGAGGGGGAGATGTTCTGGTAATCCCACTGGTAATCAAGACACTGCCATGAATTCCATGGGAAAAGGGCAGAATAAATAAATCTAATAAATTGGGTTTTTAAAAAAAAGATATGCAAGTTGTAGGCATCATGCTGGATTATTTGACTGGTATCCTGGAGAGCTAGTGTAATATAGTGGTTAAAAACAGCTAGCTCTAATCTTGAGAGCCAGGTTTGATTCCCCACCTACCTCACAAGGTGCCCATTGTGGGGAGGGGAAGTAAATGTCATTGTATGCCACTCTGAGACTGTAAAGTAGAGAAAAGTGGGATATAAACACTTCAGTCTTCTACTCTTCCTCTGTGAGATATCCTAATTTCTTTGTTTTTAATGTCTGGCAGGGATTGGGAAGAACGTCATCTGTGACCGAACAGCCACGCCTCTTGACGCCTTCAGGATGATGTCAGCTGCCCACTATTACCCCAAGCTCATGAGCATCATGGGGAACGTTCTCCGTTTCCTGCCTGCCTTTGTGAAGATGAAGCAGCTGATCCAAGAAGGCTATGTTGGAGAGCTGCTGGTGTGTGAGGTACAGGTTCACAGTGGCAGCCTGCTGGGGAAAAAGTACAACTGGAGCTGCGATGACTTGATGGGTGGCGGTGGGCTCCACTCTGTCGGTACTTACATCATCGACCTCCTCACCTTCCTCACCAGTCAGAAAGCCGTGAAGGTCCACGGGCTGCTCAAGACTTTTGTGAAACAGACGGATCACATCAAGGGAATCCGGCAAATCACAAGCGACGACTTCTGTACTTTCCAGATGGTCTTAGAAGGGGGAGTGTGTTGCACTGTGACACTCAACTTCAACATCCCTGGGGAATTCAAACAAGACATTATCGTGGTTGGTTCCAGCGGGCGGCTGATTGTAGTAGGAACTGACTTGTACGGGCAAAGCAATAGCGCGTCGCAGAAGGAGCTCCTTCTGAAGGATTCCACACCGGTCAGCAACTCCTTGTTGCCCGAAAAGGCCTTCAGTGACATCCCGTCCCCGTACCTCCGAGGAACAATAAAGATGGTGCAGGCCGTCCGGCAGGCGTTTGAGGACCAAGACGACAGGCGAACCTGGGACGGTCGGCCGCTCACGATGGCTGCCACTTTCGACGACTGCCTCTACGCTTTGTGCGTGGTGGACACCATTAAAAAATCAAACCAACTGGGTGAATGGCAGAATATTGTGATTATGACCGAGGAACCAGAGTTAAGCCCTGCGTACTTGATTAGTGAAGCTATGCGCAGGAGTAGAATGTCTCTGTACTGCTAGCTTCTAGTCACGTCTTGGAGCGCAGGTTGTGGGCGGAGGGAAGGAGGCGGATCCGTGCAGTTCTTTCCTAACAGGAGATACCTTGAACGTCATGCCTTGGGCAAGGGAGACAATCTGCAGAATCAGCCCTTGATATGTAAGCCACATTGCCTAGTTGGTGCTGAGATAGTTGCCCCTTGTACAGGGCATTCTGCCATCTTGGCACCAGACTCAATGAAGACTTGCTCAAGAGCCTGATAAAAAATGTTTACAAAGTACCATTATATAGGAGGGTAAAATAGGATCAGTGTCTTATCTGCAAGTGCGTAGCTGCTGAAATTGTGTTTACCGTAGGAGAAAAAAAGGTTCAGGAAGGTCCAGTTGCAGCTTTCCTTGCCAACTCACAGGCCGTGAAGATGGAGAAATGTCAGGTGGTCCCTTGCAACAGACAAAATGGCTGGCTTCTGATACAAATGCTTTCCTAGCAGCTCCACTGGTAAGAGCATGCTACTGTTACTATAAGAGATGTTACATTCAGTAACTCCATGCACCTGCAGTCAGCTCATAGGCCTAAGAGTACTCGGCATGAATGAGTCACCTACAAAAATTTGGCGGCTTGGTTTGTTGCGTATAGCTAACATGGAAGGTGGTTTGTTGTTCAGGATTCAGGAATATTTTCCCTTTTTACCCACCACCCCGCAACATGTGTCAAAAAGAAGCAGTGTGGTTTTAAAAATACAGGCTGCTCTAAAAGAGTGGCATGTTTCACAGGGGCCTCACTCAGAGGTCATGGCAAACTGTGGTTTGATCCAACCCAAGTTAGTTGATAATGTTTGAACACATTAAGCTGTTTTGTTAATTTGGCCCCCTTAAGTAAGAGGTCTCTGTTATAGATTAACAGTACTAATCCAGACAACTGGCCTGTCAAGGTCAGTAATGTCTTATTCTGATTGGTAGTTCAGGTAGAGGTCTTGCACGCCACCTAATACCTGATCCATTCGACTAGAGATGCCAGGGATTGAACCTGGGACCGTCTGCATGCAAAATAGGTGCTCTTCCCCTGAGCCAGGGGCCCATTTCAAGCAAGTAGTTCAAGAAACGGGGGTTTGTTGGCAGGGGTGGAATTCTAGCAGGATCTCCTTTGCATATTAAGCCACACCCCCGATGTAGTCAATTCTCCAAGAGCTTACAAGGCTCTTTTTTGTAAACTCTTGGAGGATTGGCTACATAAGGGAGGTGTGGCCTAATATGCAAAGGAGCTCCTGCTAGAATTCCACCCCTGTTTGTTGGTAAGAACAAAAGAATCATGTGCTTGTAGCTGGTTTGTTTCCCACAATTGGTACTAACTGTAGTTCATTGTGATGTCTGAATTCGCATCACAGTTTGTCAAGTAATGTCATCCTTCATGGCTGCCAGGGCACAGAGATGGCAATACAGGGAAAATATGTTCCTCTCTGGAATTCAGAAAGGAGACAAACTGGAGTTTACACATAAACTAGGATTTGCTATTTATATTTGGTTAACTAACCAGAGTTTGTTGCATAAAATACAGCTCATACAAACCAAAGTTTATTGTGCTCTTGGAATGTACACATAGGCTTCTTGTACTGCTAAGCACAGAAATCTGTGGACAAATAAGGAATGTACAAAAATTGCCTGCAGTGGGGGCCACTTAGTTCTCTGATGTGCTCTGAGTTATGGCAGTTAATTTCAGATGGATAGCCCAACTGCAACAAAACCAACAGTGTCCAGGAGCAGATTAAATGCTAGCAAGTTTATTGGGGCACAAGGTTTTATGAAACATGGAGCCCACTTTATCAGACACGTGAAACAATCCACCTAACAAAGTGAAGCTTCCACAAAAACATATGGTACAATAAAACTGTTTTTTTAAGGTGCCATGGGATTCTTTGTTGTTTCTGATATTGCTGTTTGTTTTTGGATCCCAAATTGTGGTGATATTCAACAAAGTAGGGTTTCAGCCACATCCAAAATGTTATTTTGTAGATGGGAGTTTTAGAAAACAAAACGTGGATCGATTTCCCACTCACCTTACGCCGCTCTCATGTTCCTCTTCTCTGCAGGGCTTCCTTCCGATTTCACACTATCTGCCCCGGGGCTGCAGCTAGCGTTGGTTTTTTCGCACGGCAAGTAGAAACCTCTAAAAACCAGTTTTTGTTTGCCGCGTGAAAAAGCCAACGGTAGCTGCATTCCCGGGGCATATGGTGTGAAATTGGAAGGAAGCCCCGCTGAGAAGAGGAACATGAGAGTGGCGTAAGGTGAGTGGGAAATTGGTCATGATTTGGCTAACACACACACTAAATAATGCACTTTCAAACCACTTTCAATGCACTTTCCAACTGGATTTTGCGAGTTCACACAGGGACATCGAGTTGGAAAGTTGACTGAAAGTAGATTGAAAGTGCATTATTTAGTGTGTGTGATGGCAGCCTTGGTTATCCCCACCCCCTCCCCAGAACTGACACCCATCTTTTTTCATGAAAGTGATCTCTTTGACTATCACATCAGGAGACCGGTGAACCGTGTTGTGATACCATGGAAGCTACAGTCCCTGTTTCATGAATTACAACTGAACGGACTCTGAGTTCAGATGATTCTCATGCATCCTCTTGCACAGAATACATCAGATTAAAAAAAAAGTTAATTGAACACTAGAAGAATGCTGTCATCTCTTGATAAAAGAAAGGCTATGTCACTACAAGGAACAAATTGCAAATGTAAAATTACTGATGCCAGAGGATTTAGATTTTTTTTTTTTTAATTTCTAAAGTTGGCATAGTGCTAGTTTTCAAATGGCAGGCATTTCAGCAAAAGCTCTGTTTGCTTTGTAGAATCATAGGCTTCTGTTTCTGTGTAGCTTCTGAAGTCAGGGCACATCTGCCTATGCCCCCCTAATCTGTAGTTTAATCCTATTAATTGCCATGGTTTTGCCATTCGAAATAGCATTGCCATGTTGCATCTTTAAAAATCCTCCAGTCTCTTTGACAGCTCTACAGCTGCAAATTGAAGAAGAAGAAGACTGCAGATTTATACCCCGCCCTTCTCTCTGAATCAAAGACTCAGAGCGGCTTACAATCTCCTATATCTTCTCCCCCCACAACAGACACCCTGTGAGGTGGGTGGGGCTGAGAGGGCTCTCACAGCAGCTGCCCTTTCAAGGACAACCTCTGCCAGAGCTATGGCTGACCCAAGGCCATTCCAGCAGGTGCAAGTGGAGGAGTGGGGAATCAAACCCGGTTCTCCCAGATAAGAGTCCGTGCACTTAACCACTACACCAGACTGGCTCTCTGTTTGGCTCTCACCAGATTGGGTGAACTGCCCTCCGTGGTGTGGCTTGACCCTGCTGCCAATCCTATTGCCTGTTCTCATCTGGGGTAACATTTCGGACACATTTCCAGCACAGCAGGTGGAGGCTGTGAAAGGGACAGCAAGGTCTTATGGGTTGCCACTTTCCACCTTAGTGCAATTTCCTAACAATTCTCTGTTAAGAGATTCCTGGCCTCCTCACAAACCTGTAATTCACAGCATACCAGAAAAGAAAACTTTGAGAGTTGAACTACTTAAATTTATAACGTTGTGTCAGTCATCAGCGATCTGTATAAAGGCACTAGAAAAGAGCGAGAGTCCAGTAGCACCTTAAAGACAAACAAAATTTGTGGTAGGGTATGAGCTTTTGTGACTCACTGCTCACTTCTTCGGAGCTGAACTCGGCCATTAAAATGCTATGCGGGCCCAATCCTGATGACCCCCCCCCTCCCCGCCCAGGTGTAACATCTAGCAGTGCCTTTTGGGTCAGTGCCTCAAACTGTGAGGTGGGCTTCTTGGTCTTCTAAAACTTGCCCACTTATCTGTAGGTGGCTGAATGGGGAGGATGTAACCAGGTAAGAGTGGTGGGTGGTGGGACTAAGAGGAAAGGGAAACTTCCTGTCATGATCCAGATGGGGGTGCCACCTGACACTGCCACCACTCTGAAATTATGGTCAACGAGGGGCAAGTGAACAGATAAGGTGCTTTAAAACTATATAGTAATGTGGGTGAAGGAAAAGAAACATAAAGTCCCTAACACAACTAAACTATCCCTCATCTGTTAGTAGGGCACCAGGCCTTGGCCCGCTCACTCTCTCCCTCAGAGTCAGGGTCTTCCTCCTAAACAGCAGCCGCACTACTTGCTTGACCTCTCTCTCAGGAGGAAAGAACAGTGTTTGTCTCCCGAGAGAGCTTTTAAACCATTCTCCTTAGAGCCTACTCGGACACCGATTATCTAAAACCAGCTCCAAGCATTCTGGGGATTGCAGGCTGTCTCTCCCTACTGCGGCACAGGCTTCACAAGCACCCTAGGTCCACGAGGCCTCTGTCTCACAGCACATCACAGATCATGACATCTCCTATTCAGAAGAACCTGTATTTTCCTTTTTGCGGGCCCATAGATTGCTGTGCACAGCAGTAGGATGAACCCAGCTGTGTGCAGGATTGTCACATGAATCCCTGTGAAACAGCACTGGAGGAGGGGGGTGGATCACAGAAGATTGAATAAATTTTAGAAGTGGAGGAAGCAAGTTTAGAATTTAAAAAACACTGCTTTAGAGTTTGAATTTGTTCCGGACCATTTCAGTGCAGATGATAAGACTCTCTGCTTTACGTATGAGCATACCAGCAACTCTCCCTTGAAAAAATTTGAAGAATGACAAATAAGTTTACTGTATGATTAGAGATTTCATTTTTTAAAAGTCCAGTTGTGGTCACTTGTGTAATCATGCTATTTAATTCCATTCCTGGCAGGTCTGGTCAAGTTTTCTGGTTTTTTTCCCCCTGGCGCTATGTGCACGTCAACCTGGATGCTGCACTAAAGACGTTGGGTTGGATCCAGCCAGCTTTTTTTTCATTCAGTCTCACCTAATTCCTCTCCCTACTTACAGCCCTTGTCCCCCCACCCGCCTGTTGGATTCAACCCATTAGAGCACAAAGAGCAACGCCCCCCACCCGACCCCTGATAACCCATCTCTGCAAATCCTCTTCTCTGTTGAATTAGCGTCCTATCCTGCCCCCATGCCGGACTGAAATTTTCTACTTCCTTAGATTCTTGAATGTGATGCCTTTGTCCCCCCCTTTTGTGTTGATATTTTTGGTGATTGGTGGAAAGCAGGGGTGGGGGGGATTCTAGCAGGAGCTCCTTTGCATATTAGGCCACCCCCCCCGATGTAGCCAATCCTCCAAGAACTTACAAGGCTCTTTTTTGGCGATATCAGGGGGTGTGGCCTAATATGCATAGGAGCTCCTGCTAGAATTCCACCCCTGGTGGAAAGTGCTATCAAGTTGCAGCTGCTTTATGGCAACCTCATAGGTTTGTCAAGGCAAGAGACGTTCATGGGTGGTTTGCCATTGTTTATCTCTGCATCATGACCCTGGTATTCCTTGTCATGACCCTGGTATTCCTTGGAGGTCTCCCATCCAAATACTAACCAGGGTTGACCTTACTTATCGTCTGACATCTCATGAGACGAGTTTAGCCTGGGCCATCCCGGTCAGGACACTGATATTTTTAATGTTCATAAAAACCACAAGTGTACATTCATGGCTGAATGAAATACATATATATTTATTGTGTTTTACAAGCATATATATGTATATGTAAGATGCAAACTATATATAAAAAATAATGTCAATGCATGGGCATTCGATGTACAGTAGATATTTTAAAAATCTATTTATCAAAGAAAAGGAGTGTGTGATAAAACAAGAGTCTATATTTTATATATAATGTGGGTAGCAAAATGAAATGGTGTCTAAATTGTAACAAGAGGATTTGGGGATTTTTTTTTAAGGGAAAGGGAGCAGGGGGTCTGAGCTTGTCTCTAGCATTTGAACAGGCCAGCTTCTCTGAACGGAGGCTGCCTGGCTACATGCCCCCAGCTGTAGTCATCTTTGTCAACTGCAGCAAATTCTGGCCTGGTTTCCAGAGATCGAAAGGCTGATGTTCATTTGTTACGTTCACAGTGCTTGGGGAAAGTAGTTAGTAATAGTCCCGAACATATGTGCTGCTTAAAACATGGTTTCCTGCTGTTCTCTACATATTTGCATTGATAAAATAAAAGGAGCAGAAATGATAAATAAAAGAGATAGGATTTCAGCTGTGACCCATTCCTTTGTTGTGCTTTCTTTTTACTTCTTCCTGCTAAACAATGTGATTTGACTCAATATATTTCAACGGAATCGCTCATATTTCTGCTTCTGAACCAGGGAAGGGAAGGAACAGTGGTAAGAAAAAAAGAGTTTTGATCAGTTTCGTTGATCGTTTTGAGGTGGTAACCAATATTGTCAGGCCACAGGAAGTTTTTTAAAAATTGACTTTTCCAGATAAGTTCCAATTTTACCTCACATTTGTATGTATCAGATTAATCCAGTGACCTGTTGTCACACACAGGAACCAGTGGCTTCACTACATCAGTAATTCAAAATGAATCAGATAGGTCTTTGTCAGACATTTCTTGTTTTAGACTCTGGAGTCTTCAGTGATGTTTTAGGTTCTCCTTATTTTCACACAACCAAGTATACATTCCCTTATTTTCAAACACTACAATCATGAAACTCTCCTTTATTTTGGAATTTTTGTTCTGGTAGTTCTGCCTGGAAGAGAAATCCCTTTAATAATTTTCAGACCAAAGCTCATGGGCAATCCATTCAGCTGCCCCTACAACCGGCTAGAAGTGCTTCATCATCTGCTTGGTTACCCAACATAGTTCCTTCACTGAATATTGGGCTGTTGGAAAGGAGGTTACTTAGGAGTGCAGCTAGGATCCTGGGGTGGGGGGTGACAAATCAACAAATAATATTGAATGGGCTGTCACACATTAGCAGGATCAATGCCTGCCCATTTTCGGGGAACTGAATGAGAATCTATATATTTGTGTACGCACAATATTAATGCAAAAGAAAAACATTTTAGATATCAGCATTTTAGGAAACCCATTTAGTTCTTGATCACTGGTTGCTGATTGTCTCCCTTAAGGTGCGTTTGCACTAAGACTGTAAGTGGATTTTTTAAATTTAATATAGTAAATCTAATAACAAATTGCATTAAAATGAATTATTCAGTGTGTGTGAACACACTCTTAATCTATTTCTTTAGACTGATATGAGTTCGTTGCTGCTAGGCATACCAGTAGGTCCAAGAAAAGGTCTGAGATTGATAGAATGGCCACAGAGGTAACAAAGAGGTTCCCCAAACAATATTACTTTTGCTTTTCAAACAGAACCTCTCAGGGGTGTCAAGACCCAAGCCACTGGGAGGAGGTGGGGGGTAGGATTGCCAGATCCAAGTTGGGAAACTCCTGGAGATTTGGGGATGGAGCTTGGAGCGGACAGGGACCACAGTGAGGTACAATGCCATACAGTCCACCCTCCAAAGCATCCACTTTCTCCAGGGGAACTGATCTCTGCAGTCAGGATATGATTCCAGGGGATCCCCAGGTCCAACCTGGAGGCTGGCATCCCTAGAGCCTCCCATGCTTGCACTGGCAAAAAGAGTTCAGAGAAGATGTGAAGGCAGCATGATTGGAAATGTATGAGATCATAACACCTAAACTTGAGATAACTACTGGATTTCTTTCTGCCCACAAATCTTTCCAGCAGTGGCCATCATGGGTATCTCTTACTTTAATGTGTGTGTTAATTCCAGGCCTCCATTTATATTTGAGCTATGAGATCATTAACTCTCTCAATGAAGCCCTGAGGGAAATATCATTTGAAACAAGTGCTAGAGGTACAGCTGGACTATTAGCAGGCCTCGAATTCAGTGGGAGCTCACAGGAGTGCAGCTCCTGAACCTTTCTGAGGGTTCCCCCTCCTCTTCCCCACCTCGTCCATTGAATAGTAGTTGCAGCTGTGTAACAATCTCTGGATGAGCTCCACCACCTATTTTTCTACAAACCAACCCCTGACTATTAGAATACAGTTATAGTATAGAGTATCTAGTGATGCTGGTAAACTTCAGCATCATAGACAAGCTAAGAAGAATTTCAAGTTAGCAAGGCTAAGGAGGGAAGGCTGCTGGGGGACCATCTTTTTAAACATTGAGATACACTGGCATGATGATGGTGGTGGTGGTGAAGATGATGAAGAAGAACCCAGTCTCTGCAGTTGGCAACATAGTAAGATTAAAAACATTTAACAGGTAAAACAAAAGACAAAAATAAATACACTATGAAAACAGATGGCGAGTAGAATTCCCGGTTACAGTTACAGCCAGTCAGGATGGAAACCATCATTGTCAACCAAAAGCCTGGCGGAACATCTTTGCTTTACCGACCCTGTGGAACTGCATAAGGTTCCATAGGGCCCTAATGGAATTCCACCAGGTTGGGGCCAGGACCGAAAAGGTCCTAGCTCTAGTTGAGGACAACTGGATATCTTTAGAGATGGGGACCACCAGCAAGTTGCTGTCCAAAGAGCGTAACACCCTCCCAAGGACATAACGGAGGACACTGTCCCACAGCTGATGGATAACATACCCACTGGTCCGCTCGTATGTCTTCAGCCTTAGCTCAATGTGTGAAATAACATGGAGACAAATACCATTTAAAGAATCCATTGGCATAATAAAGATTGCATTATACATACAATAATCCAATATCAATCAAAATCACAAGGAAAAGGATTACATATACCTTTTTACACAATAAAATGCAGAAATACTTTACGCTCCGCCCTCATAATGCAATCTTTATGATGCCAATGAATTATTTATAATTTCTGTAGTCAGTAGTTCATTTAGTATAGCATAGGAAGGAACAGTTCTTTTGGTCTATGATTGTATATTTCACTGTGATTCCTCTTGATAGTGTACACGTGTGAACAGTGACATTCAAGCCAGTATAGCGTGTTCATTTATATATTTGAGTGAACATAGGCTTGCTATTTTAATTTAATGCTGGGAATGCAAAGAAGTGCGTCTAGCATCACAAAACACCCTACATTTAAATTTAAAAACCCTCAAATTAAATACAGCTAGGCCGTTGGCCAGTACAAATACCCTCAATCAACACAGGAAGAGGCGGTTTCATCCTGGAGAGAACCACTAAAAGGCCACTGGCATTAGATCCAATTACCTAATTAAGTACTGATTAGCAAGAGAACACTGGCCAGAAATTAGAGTTATTCTGAAAGGATTACATTGAGTTTAAATTCTTTTCTCCTCATGCCATTTCACTGTCTGACAATACCCCCATACAGCTTTTTTGAAGCTTAGTAAGGAAAAAGTATTTCACCCCTCCTTCCTTCATACAGCTTAGCAGGGGTGTCAAACATGCACCCCAGGGGCCTCATTAGGCCCCCCGAACAACTGGCTGTCATCTGCTTCCTCTCTCTTGCTTCCTTCTGCATAACAGCTTGCTTTGCAAGGCTTGCTCAATCGCATAAGACCTATGGAACAAAGCCTCTATTTTCTCCATTGGCTGAGGCTCCTCCCTTGGGGAGGAAGGGAGAGGGAGAGCTTGCCTCCCTCTGAGCCAAGACTCTCTTCCTTCTATTGGATGAGGCTCCTCCCCCCCCTGGTCCCCTGGGGAAGGAAGTAAAGAGCCAGAACTTCCTTTGCCTAGTTCCCTGGATCCCATGGAAAAAACACAAAGAAAGCACCTTTAAGACCAATGAGTGTTAATGTTTTAAGCATGTTTTTGTTTTAAAAGCTTCCATTGTGTTTGTCTCTGTCCTTTATAAAGTTTATATCTCTACTACCTAATCTTAAATAGGCACACACATGGCCCAGCCTGATGTGGCCCGCCCTGACAAGGTCTCATTTATGTCAGAGCCGTCCCTCATAACAAATGAATTTGACACCCCTGGCTTAAGGCATCCTAGAGGAGGAAAATGTATTGGAGAAACAGAGGGTCACCCACTGGAGAGCCAGTTTGGTGTAGTGGTTAAGTGTGCAGATTCTTATCTGGGAGAACCGGGTTTGATTCCCCACTCTTCCACTTGCAGCTGCTGGAATGGCCTTGGTTCAGCCATAGCTCTGGCAGAGGTTGTCCTTGAAAGGGCAGTTGCTGTGAGAGCCCTCTCAGCCCCACCCACCTCACAGGGTTTCTGTTGTGGGGGAGGAAGGTAAAGGAGATTGTGAACCAAGCCACTCTGCCCTCTATTGGCTAGGCTTCTACCCCTCCTCATCCCTGGGGAGGAAAAGAGAAGGGAGGGAAAGAATGGGAGCTTACTTTGCCCAGTTCCCTTGATCTCACAGAAGAGATACAAAGAAAGCACCTTTAAGAGCAACAAAGTTTTATTCAAGGTATAAGAGAGAATGGCTCTTATGCCAGGGCTCTTCTGAGTACAACTGGGTTCCCCTCCTCTTTTTCACTGTATTCATCCCCTCATGATCCAGTCTTTCTCAGTTGGAAAACAATGTGAACTACTTGGATGCAGAATAACAACAAGCCAGTGAGGTAGATTAGGCTGAGAGTGTGTATCTAGACAGGGCCACCCCTGCCACTAGGCAAACTAGGCAATTGCCTAGGGCACCGGCCTTCTGGGGGTGCTGAATTGGGGGCCCCTCACATGACTCAGTGACATTATCAGTGCAGGGATGGTGCCAGAAGTTAGCCTTGCCTAGGGTGGCAGACAGTCTAGTGCCAGCCCTGTACCTAGACCAAGTTCACCCAGCACATTTCCTTTGCAGACTGGGGATTTTGAATTTAGACTTCCCAGATTGTAGGCTGATACTGACCACTATACATTGCTGTTTCTCTATATGTGCACTGCCACATAGGAGTTGCAGTTATTTCTCTAGGGAAGACTATAGGACAAGCACATAGCCCTCAGTCTGTGCCATGGTGCCTTCACGTTGTTGACCAGCACAAGAAGCAAATTATGCACAAAAGCTCGCAATGCCCAGCCATTTCATGCTTTCCTCTGAGGCTCAAAGCATTGACCATGAGATTTCTGTCACATAAATCTGTCAATAAATCAAAAGTGGGCTTGCTACTTAACAGATACACACCTGAACCACACCTGAACAGCATACTCAGGATTGCTAACAGCACAGACATTTTGATGCAATACTTCAGAGCAAGAGGTGTCAGGTATCAGAAACTGTTAAACAAAATATTGCAAGAGTGCTATTTTTAAATCATGTTTTAAGTTTAAAAATAAATTGTGTTTGTGTCCTTCATAAAGTTTATATCGCTCCTACCTGGCATTACATTTTATGACACACATGGCCTGTTCCGACAAAGTCTCATTTATGTCAGATCCGGCCCTCATAGCAAATGAGTTCGACACCCCTGCCTTATGTGATACATACGACACATGATCACTGAATGCATCTAATAAATGAGCTGTGGCTCACATTAGATTACGCCGTAGTATGTTTGTTAAATCTAAGATACATAGAATTGTGGAAATGGCAAACCTTGAAGAATGCTGCTATGCACATAGGCATTGGGGCCATTTAAAGGGTATGGAGTTGATTGAGTTGTACAAGACAACAGAATCTGAGGAATTTAGCAAGAAAATGTACAGAAATTAGGCATCTATGTAGAAACTAGGTTTAGTTATATGCAGCCTAGAAAGTTTATGTTTCTTGTTTAGGTCTCTCTCTATATATATCTATATCTATATCTATATTTTTAAAAAAACATTGGGAATGCAGAAACTCTTAGAAGTATCCACAGCAGATCTTGGGATCCTGTCCTGTGAATCTTGCAAAAAAACAACCCCACACACTTTGTTTAAATCATATGCACAAAGAGAAAACTGCCACCTACTGGCATTCTTTAACAGATAAGAAACTTGACTAAGTTTGCCACCTAGTGCCAACAGGATAAAATGGCTGCCCAGACACTAAAAGACCTGTGCTTTGCAAAAATAAATAACCTGTCACACTGAAACAAAATTGTTCTTTGTGTTATATACTACACAGTATTCATCCAGGTAAACAGCCGTGTTGGTCTGAAGCAGATGAAGTATGCGTGCACAAGAAAGCTCATACCTGGAATAAACCTTTGTTGGTCTTAAAAGTGCCACTGGACTCTAACTTTATTCTACTGCTCAACATCCAATTTAAGAATTGACCAGTCTTCTGGTATGAAGCAGATGCCTAGTCAGAAGTAACTTCCTCCCCTTAATGCATGACCTACTTCAAGCATTCACCAAATCTCTGTGGAATGCAGTTAGCATGAGCCATCTCATAAGAGCATGAGAGAAGCCGCCTTGTGGCTCCTCCTAACTTGCCCCCCCTTCCCGGGCATTTCCCCCTTCTCCTTCCAACTTGCTTTCTTCTGGCTGCGAGGACTTGTTTGGTCCTGGAGGCATCCAAAGGGAAGCCAGGACGCAGAACCCTGTGCAGCTTACTTAACCCTTAAAACGTGCAATTTTTGGAGACTGTCAGATTGCAGTCCTGGGCATGCTTTTGGGACCCCTGGGAAAACAGCCCCCCCCCCCCGCAGGAAACAGAGGCTCTTCAGCGCCGCCCTGTGGCCATGGCAATTCAACGGTCCCCTGAAATCCCACATTTTAAGGGTTAAGTAACCCCTAAAGGGAGAGCCGCCGGGCTCTAGGGCCTGCCATGCGACGGCTTCCTCCCTTCCCACCCCCTGGCTGGGCGGAGCGGCGGCTGCGCGGCGGCCCCAGTCTGGAAGAGCTGGCTTGCCGGCGCCGAGCCCTGGCTGCTTCTCTGGCCGTGGAGGCCTTGGCCGGAATCTGCCCTGCAGTGCAACCGGGCTGGGAGCCTCCAGGTCTGTCGCCTTGCCGGCCTTTCTGGGCTGCTGCTCTCATCCCTCTAACGCCGCCTCCGTCGGCCCCCGTCGCTCTCCTTCCTGCCTTCTGGCTCTGCGGCCCCGCTGCTTGCAAGTTGCATCTCTCTCCCGAAACCATTCGCCTCCCCCGGCTGCTTTTGCTCGCCCCGCCGCTTCGCCCCCTCCTCTCTCATCCTCCTTCCAGCCCCTCGGCAGGCAGGAAACAAAGCAGACAAATGTGGGGCTGGTGGAACCTTCCAAGACTGCAGATCTTATTCCTTATTGTTGTAGGGTTGCCAATCTCCAGGTGGGGGCACGGGATCCCCCTGTTTGGAGCCCGCCCCGCTTCAGGGTCATCAGAAAGCGGGGGGGGGGGAGGGGGGAGGGAAATGACTGCTGGGCACTCCATTATTCCCTAGGGAGAGCGATTCCCATAGGGTATAATGGTGAATTGAACTGTGGGTATCTGGGGCTGTGGGTGGGGGCTGTTTGTTTGAGGTAGAGTCACCAAATTTGCAGCGTAGCAACCAGTGCCTCTCTTCAAAACACCCTCCAAGTTTCAAAAAGATTGGACCAGGAGGTCCAGTTCTAAGAGCCCTCCAAAAAGGTGCCCCTTTCCTTCATTATTTCCAATGGAGAGAAGGCTTTTAAAAGGTGTGCAGCCTCCTGTGATGGCCAGAACTCCCTTTGGAATTCAGTTATGCTTATTGTCACAACCTTGCTCCTGGCTCCACCCCCAAAGTCCCCAGATATTTCTTGAATTGGACTTGGCAACCCTATACCTCCTTTCAGCCTGTTGGCAGGCAGTAAATAAGACAAACAAACGTGGGGCTGGTGGAACATTCAAAGACTGCAAATCTTATTCCTGCGTCTGATGATCATGCAGCGTATCTTCAGAAAGCTTGTGCTGTAAAGGGTGCCAGCCTCCAGGTGGGATCTGGGGGTCCCCCGGAATTACAGCTCATCTCCAGACTACAGAAATCAGTTCCCCCAAGGAGAAAATGGATTTTTTGGGGGATGTACTCTAGGGCATTGTACCCCACTGCAGGCCTTATCCTCCTCAGGCTCCGTCCCCAAATCTCCAGGAGTTTCCCCAACCTGGAGCTGGCAATTCTATTGTTCCAGTTAATCTTCATAATTTAGTTATCCTCTGTGCCCCGTTAATTTCAACCCCCCCCCCCCCCCCCCGCATTTGAGCCACTCCAGTTTCTCAACCCTGGTCACTTTTGCTGTGGCTTGAATTTGTCCTTAAGACAGGAACCCCTGTCTTAAGACTTTTTTTATTCAGATCCCAACTGACTTGTGTATCAATAATCGTTATAATATCCTTTAATAATCACAAAGTCATCCTTTTATGTGTCGCCTTTCAGAATGAAACATGGCTGAGGACCCGCAGAGAAATTTCCGATCCGTATATTATGAAAAAGTGGGCTTTCGTGGTGTGGAAGAAAAGAAGTCATTGGAAATCCTTCTGAAAGATGATCGGTTGGGTGTGTGTGTGTGTTTTTAAGTACTGGGGGAGGGGAGTTGGGCACCTACCATTGACAGGGTGGCCTTTCAGATACTTTGGTACAATATAGATCAGCGGTAGCCAAACTTGCTCAACGTAAGAGCCACACAGAATAAATATCAGATGTTTGAGAGCCGCAGGACAAGAATGTCAGATGTTTGAGAGGTGCAAGACAGGAAAAAAGGGTGGTAAGAAAGGTGGAAAGAAAGCAAACAGAGGGAGGGAGGGGTGAGGAGAGGTGGAAAGAAAGCAACTTTAAATGCATTCTTCAAGGAACCGGCTGGCTTGGCTTGGAGAAATGATTTACAGAGACAAATGCCTTCTCCAAACCAGCCAAAGGGGCAGTTGGGACTTTGAGAGCCACACAATATGTGTGAAAGAGCCACGTGTGGTTCCTGAGCCACAGTTTGGTCTCCCCTGATATAGATGATGGCTTACAAATGCCTCTAGTGGCAGAATTGCTGTGGATATTGGCAGACAACAAGGCTAGCCTTGAGCAAGCTTTTTCCCAGAGAGAGTTCGTTTCATCACCCTGCCAGAGGTTGAAAAGGGCATGGCAGTTAATCAGGTGTAAATGCATGGTAGAACTACCATTGCAAAGCAACCATTGGTTTGAGCTCTCTGTATGTACACTCCGGGCTTTAATCCCATGCTTACTTGGGAATAAATCCCATTGAACTCAATGAGAGCCTTCTGAGCAAACATGCTTTGGATCATTACAGTAAGACCGATTTCGCACTAGGCTTGTTCTGGGTGGAGAGCCTTTTTGCTCCCGGCGCTTCTCTCCCATTTTCGCACCAGCTGCTGTGGAGCTGCAAGTTGGTGTGCTGCTTTTCTGCGGCAAGCAAGATCCTCTTACAAGCGGTTTCTGCTTGCTGTGGGAAAGGGGTGTGGCAACCCGCAGCTCTGAGGCAGCTTGTGCAAAAATGGAGAGAGGCTCGAGGGGCAAAAGGGACATCCACTCGGAACAAATCGGTCAGAGTTTTGTTTTCTTTCTTAGTTTTTCTGGTCTAATAAATGCTGTGACCCACAGGGAGGCACGGGAAGCATTAAGCTCACATATTCTTCTTCCCTCTTAGGTAGATTCCTGCCCCCACCCCTCCGGAACTGAAACCTGTGCTTTAACCATGTGGTCTGCCTGTCCCTTTTTTGCATGGATGAATGTGTGTGTGAGGGTGTTTCATTCTGAATGTAGGCATTCATGCAGAACCTTCTGTACTCTCACACCGTGCGACATATGGAAAATGTACCTGAGGTGCGGTGTGAATTGGCATCTCTGCTGTTTCCAAGAGACCGGAGAGAATTCTATAAAAAGAATTTTTGTGTTGAAACCCATTCAGCTCCTTGGCTTCCTTTCAGAAGCTGTAATCAGTGCATGATGGTGGTACTGGTGCTGTGCCTTAGCATTCTGATGTGTTCCTCAAGAACGGTGGAACGTCATTGTTTCCGTTTGTTTACAGCTGAAGTGAAAAACGAGAGGTGACAGAATTCGGGTGTGGCAAAGGTCTATGCCCACAGTACATCACCAGTTTGGTGTAGTGGTTAAGTGTGCGGACTCTTATCTGGGAGAACCGGGTTTGATTCCCCACTCCTCCATTTGCCTTGGGTCAACCATAGCTCTGGCAGAGGTTGTCCTTGAAAGGGCAGCTGCTGTGAGAGCCCTCTCCAGCCCCACCCACCTCACAGGGTGTCTGTTGTGGGGGAGGAAGGTAAAGGAGATTGTGAGCTGCTCTCAGACTCTTCGGAGTGGAGGGCGGGATATAAATCCAATATCATCATCATCATCTTCATCTTCTTCTTCCCTCACTTCCAGTATAATGTCCTAGTACAGAAAATGTGCACGAGCTATATGTGCTCCACGATCGTTTGCTCCTAACACATCTTGCAGAGTGGAAATACTGCAGTTCTTTAATTGGTCTTGTGTAATGTGTACATTCGAGGAGCCCTGTGGCACAGAGTGGTAAGCTGCAGTACTACAGTCCAAGCTCTGCTCATGACCCGAGTTTGATCCCGGCGGAAGCTGAGGTCAGATAGCCGGCTCCAGGTTGACTCAGCCTTCCACCCTTCCGAGGTCGGTAAAATGAGGACCCAGCTTGCTGGGGGGAAAGTGTAGATGACTGGGGAAGGCAATGGCAAACCACCCCATTAAAAAAAAAGTCTGCCAGGAAAATGTCGTGATGTGATGTCACGCCGTGGGTCAGTAACAACCAGGGGCTTGCACAGGGGACTACCTTTACCTTTAATATGTAAATTGGCTGGCAGAGTGGAGACCTGGATATGCGGCCCATGCAGTTCATATTTTCCCTGTTTGGAGCTTGAAATGCTTTGTTTTTTTTAAAGCTGTTACAGTGAATTACTTAGGAAGTAAAAAAGAAAATATCATTCTGACATGAAGACATGGCTGGGAAATAGTCCTTCAGTGTTTCAAAAAGCAACAGCAAATGGATCAAAGGGTTTTTTTGCCATATACAAATATATTTGCATTTTATCTGTTGGGAATGATGAATTAGCTAGAAAGTCTTTTCTTGGTTGACAGCCCTGATACTACTCTTTTCTTGTGTATCACTTCTGGGTGTACATTTTTTGAAAGGGCCATATTATGCAAACAATTTTACATGGAATTTGTCGAACACTCAAAGCTAAACTTCTGGGGTTGTTACTGATACTGTACTCGTGAAGATGTGTTCTGGTTACAAGAGCCAACTGTCACTGCTTGTTGTATATTTTCCGGGCTGTGTGGCCGTGGTCTTGGCATTGTAAGACCTGACGTCTCGCCAGCAACTGTGACTGGCATCATCAGAGGTGTAACCCAGAAAACTGGAGTTCTCTCTGGGTCAAATTGAGAAGAATACTTGCCTACCAACTTCTTCTCAATTTGACCCAGAGAGAACTCCAGTTTTCTGGGTTACACCTCTGATGATGCCAGTCACAGTTGCTGGCGAGACGTCAGGCCTCACAACATCAAGACCAGGGCCACGCAGCCTGGAAAATCTACAACGACCAATGGACTCCGGCCGTGAAAGCCGTCGACAACATATACCAAGTGTCACTATTTGAGAATAAGGAGATGTTTCTTAACAGTCTTTAATTTTGTAAAAAAATCTTTCTTCACAGATATTGAAAAGCTTTGCACATTCAGTCAAAGATTTCCGCTCCCATCCATGTATCGAACCCTCGTGTGGAAGGTGCTTTTAGGTATGGTTAACCCCAAAGACCGCATTCTTGGGTTTCATTATAGATTGAGGTTGTATTCTTACCATTGTGGGATTCTGGAGTGACCTCAGAATGGAGGTCTTGTGTGTCCATTCCATGAGTACTCAGATGACAAATATACCAGGAGCTGATATTATAGAGCTTTGTATTCAAGACCAGGTTATTATGTCTGCTGTTCTTTTAATCAGTAACTTAATTCTTGCAGTTCTGTTTTTATTGTAAGCTCTGGGTGTCTGTTAATCAGAGAAGCAGACGAGAAAAAGTTGCTCTAAGACACATGGAGATGGAATTTCTGATGGCATACGTTCCACCTTTGTGTGTTTTGGATTGATACATTGTGATGGAATACATGCTATTTTAGTGAGCTGTGTCAAGTATTATCCAGAGGAGAGGATGTAGCTTCGGACACACTTTGCACGCTGAAGGTTCTAGCTTTAGTCCTCAGTTAAAGGGGTATCAGACAGCAGGACAGATACATACATCTGCCTTGGACCCTAGGATGTCACTACAAGTTAGGTTAGACAACTGTAGGCTAGATGGACCAGTACATATTTCACAGGGCTTTTTTGAGCAGGAACACACAAGAATGCCGTTCCGGCTGGCTTGGCACAGGGGGTGTGGCCTAATATGCAGATGAGTTCCTGCTGGGCTGTTTCTGCAAAAAAGGCCTGCTATTCCATATGTTCAAAACATATTCTTTTTGAACTTCACTAGCAAACAAAGAATCTTTGACTATGTATATCCCCAAACTTCAGTTTTATTGTTTTGTAAAAGGTAAAGGTAGTCCCCCCCCTGTGCAAGCACCAGTCGTTTCCAACTCTGGGGTGACATTGCATCATGACGTTTGTTGTTTGGGGAAGTACACTAAAGTCTGTTTGATCCTTGTATTAATTGGTCGGGTCCAAGTCCACGTATAAAATGCACAGTGTTGTCCTCTAGGGCTGGCATTCAGCCCATTGGACAGGAAAACTAGAAGGAATATCTAAGCGACTGCTTATGTATCAAGTAATATATACTTTCTCTTTTTCCCTTTTTGAAGGTATTCTTCCTCCCCATCATGAATCTCATACGTTTGTGATGAAGTACCGAAAAGAGCAGTATAAAGACGTCTACCATGCCCTCCAAGTAATTCGCTTTATCAATGAGTCAACCCCACAAGTTGAGGTTTTCCTCCGGATGTATCAGCTGGAATCAGGAAAGCTACCTCGAAATCCATCTTTCCCATTGGTCAGTCATCTTTTGTTTAGCTGTTAGCAAGATCTTGGTATAAAAGTCCAGATCTTTCCTCCTCTGGAACTGTATTAAAGGAAATACACAAAGGTGAATGCAGGGCCGGTGCCAGAGTTCCTGGTGTTCTAGGCCCCGCCCTGGACAGACCCGGGAAGGTGAGGCCGGAGTGGAGTGGCGGCCTGTGCGCTCCTTGGGGCTTGCCTTTGTTTGATCCCTGTATTAATTGGTCAGGTGCCGGCCCCGCACATGCCACCGTGCCACTCTTACCTTCCGGGTCTGTGCAGACCAGGAAGGCGAGAGTGGCAGGGCGGTGCATGCTCTCCTTGGAGCCTGCCTTCCCTCAGAGGAGAGCACATGCCGATGCACCACTCAGCCACTCTTGCCTTCCGGGTCTCTGCAGACCCCAGAAGGCAAGAGCGGTGGGGCAGGGGCCACTGTAGGCCAGGTAGCACTCTAGGCAACTGCCTACCTGGTCTATTCCTATATGCCAGCCATGGGTGAATGCTGTCCTCCTAGCGATATTATGTCTCCATAGAGGACCTGTGCATGGAACCTTTTGGTGTGGGGTGAGTCTGGAGATGGCAGAGCTGCTCAAAGCCCAGGTATCTTTTGAGAGTGGTCTCAGCTTCTAATTCCAGCCTATTTCTGCACTATCCAAGATTAACAGCAAAGGAGTTTCCCCATGTAGCAAGCAGAGCAGAAAAGTGCAGCTTATCTTGCGTGTGGATTGGGACGGGTGTGTGTGTGTGTCACTTGCCAGAAGTCAAAGACTTGGCCACAATATCCTGGCATCCATCTGTGTACTCATAGTCCATTCTTAACCTGGACCGATTTTGCACTAGGGCTTATTTCGGGTAGAGAGCCCTTTTGCCCCCGGGGCTTCTCTCCATTTTCACATAAGCTGCCACGGAGCTGCGAGTTGGCGCGCTGCTTTTCCACAGCAGGCAGAAACCGCTTGTCAGAGGATCTTGCTTGCTGCGGAAAAGCGGCGCACCAGCTCGCAGATCCGGAGCAACTTGTGCAAGAATGAAGAGACGCCCCGAGAGCAAAAGGGCTCTCCACCTGGAACAAGCCTTGTGCGAAATCGGTCCTGGTCTGGGACCAGAACAGTTTCATAGGACAATATGGAGCATAGGAAATAGTTTTTCTCAAATTAGCTTCGATTACCCTGTGCCCCATACTGAGGTTTTTTTAAAAAATGTGGAATGCTTACAGTAGGGTGATTAACATGTGGAATTCACTGCCACAGGAGGTGGTGGCGGCTACAAGCATAGCCAGCTTTAAGAGGGGATTGGATAAAAATATGGAGCAGAGGTCCATCAGTGGCTATTAGCCACAGTGTATATATGTGTGTGTATGTGTATATATATATGTATACCCACACATATATTGGTCACTGTGTGACACAGAGTGTCGGACTGGATGGGCCATTGGCCTGATCCAACATGGCTTTTCTTATGTTCTTATGTAGTGTGGATAAATCCAGAGGGAAGTCTGTAAACTCTGCCTGGTGGTGGTGGAGGGTGCTGTCAAACAGCCAATTTATGGTGACTCTGTAGGGCAGGGGTGGCCAAGCTCTCCAGATGTTTTTTGCCTACAACTCCCATCAGCCCCAGCCAGCATGGCCAATGGCTGGGGCTGATGGGAGTTGTAGGCAAAAAACATCTGGAGAGCTACTGTTGGCCACCCCTGCTGTAGAGTTTTCATGGCAAGAGTAGTGCAGAAGTGGTTTGCTGTGGTCTGCCTCTGTGACTCAACCCTGGACTTCCTTGATGGTCCCAAGCTTATTTATTAGAGCTTATTTAGGTGAGGGACTGAGATTAGCTTTTTGTTGTGATAACAGCAAGGCCTTTTTTTTGTCGCAGGAACTATTTTGCATATTAGGCCACACCTCCCTGATGTAGCCAATCCTCCAAGAGCTTACAAGGCTATTAGTACAGGGCCTAGTGTAAGATCCAGGAGGATTGGCTACATCAGGGGTGTGTGGCCTAATATGCAAAGGAGTTCCTGCTACAAAAAAAGCCCTGGATGACAGCAGGAGTTGCCTCATGTTTATATTATACATGACAATATAGTTTTAAAAAGCGACAAGCAACTGGGAAGAGTTTGGGATCAGTCGCTGTGGCAGCAGTAGTTAGAAAGTAGGGTTGTTAGAACATAAAAACCCGAAGGCTACAAAATGCCTAGCTCTTAAATTTTGGTGCTGACTCCTAAAGCCGAAGAAAATTGGTCACTGCTTGGAGTACGATGAAGTCTGTTTTGCATTTCCAGGAACCTGAAGATGAAGTATTTCTTGCTATTGCTAAGGCTATGGAGGAAATGGTTGAAGACAGCATCGACTGCTACTGGCTCGTCAGTAGCTTTGTGAACCTATTTAACAATAAATATAAGGACGCAATACCCCAATTGGTAAGAATTCGTTTTTCCCCCAAGGTGAGAAGACGATTACGAAAATGATGGATGTGCAGATTCCATTGTATGTTGTTCTTGTTTTATTTTATTTTATTTAATTTATTAGATGTATATCCCGCCCTCCCCGCCGAAGCAGGCTCAGGGCAGCTCACAACAATGAAAACAGTAGATTACGTATGCAAAGCTAATCTACAAATACGAATTGTGGGTTTGAGGTGGGGATAGGGAAGTGCTGAGCAGTACTATGGGAGGGTTTTGGGGTGGTTTTTTTTTTTTGCCCCTTAGGTATGAAGAATAAATTATTTTTCAGCTATGTTACTCTTTACTGTATTACTGCGTTACTTTTAACTATATTTATATAATTAAATGCAAGAGCCCCGTGGCGCAGAGTGGTAAAGCTGCAGTACTGCAGTCTGAACTCTCTGCTCACGATCTGAGTTCAATCCCAGCGGAAGCTGGTTTCAGGTAGCCAGCTCAGGTTGACTCAGCCTTCCATCTTTCCGAGGTCGGTAAAATTAGTACCCAGCTTGCCATTTTTGGGGCCATTTTTCCTGAGCTAAGACAAACATTTGTGAGCCAGGGGCTAAAAGACTGTGAGCTAGCTCACACTTACTCAGCTCAGAGGGAACACTGCTAGAGAGTGCACTGCAACAGCAGGCTTTGGCCATGGCGTATGTGACATTACAAGCACTTTCCTCCAGACCCGATTTACACATATAGCAGAATGAAATGGTAGAATCCTGATTTCAGAGTGAGTCATCCTAAGTGAGAGAACACATGATGGACAACATTCTGAACAGCCTTCCATTTTTATTTTTAAAAACCCTCCCCTAGGGGAAGGCAATGGCAAACCACCCCGTAAAAAGTCTGCCGTGAAAACATTGTGAAAGCAACGTCACCCCAGAGTCAGAAACGACTGGTGCTTGCACAGGGGACTGACTACCTTTACCTTTTTATATAGTTAAAAGATTTTTGTCCCACATTTCCACTCAGGGCCCTCAAGACACCGAACAATTAAATATATTAAAAATTAACTTGAAAAAGATATATAAAAACATATAACTAAAAACATAAACAGGAAGTAGGGTCAGTAAGGGAGTGCCAGCCCAAACAGAACAGTCTTCACTTGCTGGCAGAAGATACTCATAGAGGGAATTAGATGAATCTTCTTGGGGAAAGGATTTCACAGTTTGGTGGGTGCCACCACTGAGAAGGAGCCGTCTCAGGGTGCAGCCTGTCTCAGCTGAGATGATGGGTCCTCCTCAGAAACAGGGCTCTCGAGTTGACTGTATTTGGGGGAAAATGGGGTTTTAAAAGACCAGAATACACTGGGCTTTGCTCCAAGGCTTTGGGCCCTTGTACTGGGGTTATGCTTCCTGAAATGTACCTTAACATCTGCTGTATGTAAAAGTGGTGGAATAAATCACATATTTTCCCAGTGTTTCCTTACTAAAATTTACCCCGCAGACATCAAAATCAAAACAGTTTGGATGAAACTAGAGCTTCCTTGTGCTAGTTACTGCTTGTAGGGGAGGGTTTTTTAAAATAAAAAATGGAAGGCTGTTCAGAATGTTGTCCATCATGTGTTCTCTCACTTAGGATGACTCACTCTGAAATCAGGATTCTACCATTTCATTCTGCTATTTGTGTAAATCGGGTCTGGAGGAAAAGTGCTTGTAATGTCACATACGCCATGGCCAAAGCCTGCTGTTTCTAGCAATGTTCCCTCTGAGCTAAGTGTGAGCTAGCTCAGTCTTTTAGCCCCTGGCTCACACATGTTTGTCTTAGCTCAGGAAAAATGGCCCCAGAGCCTACTCATTTATGCAGTAGCCAACTCGCAACTTTAATGCCAGTAGCTCATGAAGTAGAATTTTTGCTCACAAGACCTCACAGCTTACAGAGAACATTGTTCTCTAGCCTATGTGCCAAGTGTGCAGGTGAAAGACTTGTTTCAAGTAAGATGATTCTGAAAAGCAGTCACACCGGGTTGAATGAAGTCTGAGTTCCCACTGAATCATCATTTGGGAGGGTTTTTTTGGCTTTTTTTCTTTCACATTGTTTTTTATTAGCACGGCCGATGAACATTGAAAATTCTAGCAACCCTTAGAGTACAATTTAACCTTTAATCACATTATCTAACATGACATGTTTTCTGCATGTGTCAGATTGTATTTAGGATGAAGTTTGTTTTCTTGCAATGAAACCCTGACTTGTACGATTATTATTTGGTTCATTTTGTCACTTCTCTTCCTGTTTCTCCTGCAGCCAAAATATCTGGAACAAGCGTTGAGCCTCGAAGACAGCAGGCTCCTAACGCATCTGAAATCATGTTCAGCAATGAGCCAGCTTCCTTACAACCTCTGGTTTCGGAAGTGTTTTTCTGGGTGTCTACCTGATCGAGCCTACAAAGGCAAGTTGCTTTTGTAGCAAAACAAAACTCCACTGACCCACAAGTGCTGCTCTGTTGGGTTGTCTGAGGCATTTAGGGGCCTTGTAACCGTCCTGAGTCTCTGTCTGGTGACACACCACTCTCCCATCTCACACAAACCTTGAAGGGTTTCTCTCTTATTTGGTGTGATGCCACTAACTCGGGGGTGTCAAACTCATTTGTTATGTGGGCCGGATCTGACATAAAAGAGGGCTTGTCGGGTTGAGCCATGTCGGGCTGAGCCATGTTTGTACCTATTTAAGATTAGGTTGCAAAGATATAAACTTTATAAAGAACACAGACAAACACAAATATATATTTTTTTAAACTTAAAAAATGCTTAAAATGTTAGCACTCATTGGTCCTAAAGGTGCTTTCTTTGTATTTCTCCCATGGGATCCAGGGACCTGGGCAAAGGAAGCTCCCTCCCTCCCTCCCTCCCCTCCCTCCCTCCCTTCCTTCCTTCCTTCCTTCCTTCCTTCCTTCCTTCCTTCCTTCCTTCCTTCCTTCCTTCCTTCCTTCCTTCCTTCCTTCCTTCCTTCCTTCCTCCCTCCCTTCCTCCCTCCCTCCCTTCCTCCCTCCCTTCCTCCCTCCCTCCCTCAGGGACTGGGTGGGGGAGGAGCCTCAGTCAATAGAAGGAAGAGAGGCTTAGTTCAGTAGCTCTGCTGTGCAATTGAGAGAGCCTGGCAAAGCAAGCTGTTCCTCCCCAAGGCAGGAGCCTCAGCCAATGGAGAAAATAAGAGGTTTTGCTCCTGTGCAATTGAGCAAGCCTTGCAAAGCAAGCTGTGATGAAGAACGAAGCAAGAGAAAGGAAGAAGGAAGCAGACAAGAGCCAGTTGCTCGGGGGCCTGATAGGAGCCCTCCGGGGGCCTGATTCGGCCCCCAAACTGTATGTTTGACACCCCTGCACTAACTGGACAGTTTAGGAATTGTCCACCAAGAAGGCTGGTACTCCCATTTTCCCTTCGTGTTGTCATTCTAAGGCTCTGCCTAGTGTCTTTACCTCTTGCTACCCAAGTTGAGTCCCGTGGCACAGAGTGGTAAAGCTGCAGTACTGCAGTCCAAGCTCTCTGCTCATGACCTGAGTTCAATCCCAACAGAAGCTGGGTTCAGGTAGCCATCTCAAGGTTGACTCAGCCTTCCACCCTTCCGAGGTTGGTAAAATGAATACCCAGCTTGCTGGGGGAAAGTGTAGATGACCGGGGAAGGCAATGGCAAACCACCCCGTAAAAAGTCTGCCGTGAAAACATCCTGATGCGACGTCATCCCAGAGTCGGAAACAACTGGTGCTTCCACAGGGGACTATCTTTACCTTTTACAACTAGCTCTGGGAGAGCCAGTTTGGTGTAGTGGTTGTGTGCGGACTCTTATCTGGGAGAACCGGGTTTGATTCTCCACTCCTCCACTTGCACCTGCTAGCATGGCCTTGGGTCGGCCATAGCTCTGGCAGAGGTTGTCCTTGAAAGGGCAGCTGATGTGAGAGCCCTCTCCAGCCCCACCCACCTCACAGGGTGTCTGTTGTGGGGGAGGAAGGTAAAGGAGATTGTGAGCTGCTCTGAGACTCTTCGGAGTGGAGGGCGGGATATAAATCCAATATCATCATCATCATCTTCTTCTTCTTTTACCCAAGGTCTGGTCACTATGGAGACAACTTGCCATACCTTTGCTTTCCTGTGGAAATAGTGATTTAGTGACTGACCACCTCTCTTTCCCTGGCCCACGTTTTAAATAGTGTGTTTGAATAGTAGAGGTCTAAATGGTAAAGAGAATAACCACCGGCATTCAAAATAGTAAAGAATTTATTAGAAGTAAAAATGGCACACTCATACTCTTAGCAGAGCACTGGATTGAGCAAGGAGTATAAGGGAAAGATGTAAATGCGTGACCCTCTGTCTCTCAGCCCTAGCAGCAGGCCTTGTTCTAAGGCAGACTCTTTGACTTAGAAGTTACAGTTTGCTAAAAGGCTCTTATTATCTAGGAGTCTTTGTCCTGGCATCCAGCCCTTTGGATAGAATTGGCCAAAATGGATCCTTTTCCCACCATGCCGAGGGATTTGCTTACCCCGCCCCCCCGCCTGATGTGCCCAGTGTGATGATGTTGCTTCCAGGTGATGTCATTGCACCACATTCCGGAGTTCTTCAGGAAGATAAAATCTGGCCTTTGGATTCCACCTAACGTGTGATCTGACCATTTCACTGTCTTTGGCCAGCATGGCCATTAATATTTCCAGACATTTGATGGTTGGTATTTGAGTGATGCTTAAGAGCAATTGACTTCCACCTTCCTACCTGTCTTTTACTAGGAGAGAAAAAAAAACTTATAAAATGAAATGTAGTGGTTTTGTCAAGGACAAACCCTGAGATAAAATGAAATTTCTTTGTCTGCCCTCCTGAAATCTCATTCTGGATGGAGTGCCCTTCATTGTCCTGAGAAAGAAGCAAAGAAGGAGTATATTGTCTGTGAATCGGAGCTAGCTGTAGATGTTTTCATAATGTATAGATGTACTTTTGGTCACTGTCCCCTTCCTCCCCCGCTGCAGAAATACTTCAGTTGGACTTCAGGAAACTCTAGCTCTGAAGATTTTTAAAGTTCTTTTACAGATTCCAGAATGTGATAGTGGGTTTGGAACTCAGTACCCTAAGAATCTTCAGAGTTTTTTTTATTACTATTATTTAAATTAAGGGTTAAATTAAGGGTTTTGACTTTACGGTTGCCAAGGTAGTCTTGAAAGTGACTTGGTAAAACACATGTACACACACATGACTTTTTTTGAGCAGGAACGCAGTTCCAGCCGTCTTGGAGTCAGGGGTGTGGCCTAATATGCAAATAAGCGCCTGCTGGGCTTTTACTACAAAAAGCCCTGTGTGGAACAATGGTGACATCAAGGGGTGTGGCCTAATATGCAAATGAGTTCATGCTGGGCTTTTTCTATGAAAAAAGCCCTGCACACAGATGTATCCTGAACTACAGAACTGGGGTGGGTCAGTCCAAGCAACTGCAAGAGGAATGCCTTTTCTGGTGCCCACCAAGTGTTTCTAGGAAGTGGGTGAGTCAGATAGGGCTGTTGCCCAGCAAATCTTCTGACTGACGACTGGAGGTTTGGTTGTGCAGATATTTTTTAAATGTTGCTTTAAGGGTTCCAAATCCCCCGTCCGGGCGGGTTTCTCCCCAATTTTGGGGCCTCCAACCTGCTGTAATGGAACTGGCCAGTGGGGGGAGCCCCAACCCTGAAGAGCACTGAGATGCCACAATGTGCATCACCTGGAGGCAACACCATCTTTCTGGGCACGTTGAGGGATGGCTCCAGCATTTAGAGAAAAACTATGGTTAACACAAGAGTTTGCCCAAAGGGCTAGAACAGTGGTCCCCAACCCCCAGGCCATGGACCAGTCCCGGTCCGTGGCCTGTTAACAACTGGGCTGTGAGTTGTATAATTATTTCATTATATATATTACAATGTAGTAATAATAAGACGACGACATTGAATTTATATCCTGCCCTCCACTCTGAATTTCAGACTCAGAGTGACTCACAATCTCCTTTACCATCCTCCCCCACAACAGACACCCTGTGAGGTGGGTGGGCCTGAGGGCTCTCCCAGAAGCTGCCCCTTCAAGGACAACCTCTGTCAGAGCTATGGCTGACCCAAGGCCATTCCAGCAGCTGCAAGTGGAGGAGTGGGGAATCAAACCCAGTTCTCCCAGATAAGAGTCTGCACACTTAATCACCACACCAAACTAAAGAAGATGAAGATATTGGATTTATATCCCGCCCTCCACTCCGAAGAGTCTCAGAGCGGCTCACAATCTCCTTTACCTTCCTCCCCTACAACAGACACCCTGTGAGGTGGGTGGGGCTGGAGAGGGCTCTCTCAGCAGCTGCCCTTTCAAGGACAACCTCTGCCAGAGCTATGGCTGACCCAAGGCCATGCTAGCAGGTGCAAGTGGAGGAGTGGGGAATCAAACCTGGTTCTCCCAGATAAGAGTCCTCACACTTAACCACTACACCAAGCTGGCTCACCAAACTAATAGAAATAAAGAGTGCAATTTTATCATCCTGAAACCATGGCATCCCACTCTCCCAGCCTGTGGAAAAATTGTCTTCCACAAAATTGGTCCCTGGTGCCAAAAAGGTCGGGGACCACTGTGCTAGAGCACACCCCCCCCCCGCCCGATGTGCCCACTGTGATGATGTTGCTTCCAGGTGATGTCCTTGCACCACATGTACAAAGCTTGTGGGACGAAGATTCCCTGCCGGCAGCTAGCTAAGACTTGCCAACCCTAGTTGCTTTGGCATCAGCTGCCCCTGCAGCACAAGGATGTGCACTGTGGACCGCAGTCATTTTGTGGCTGGTTCTGCTTCCTGCGGCATCCATTTTGTTGCTGCATCCTGAAGTGTCTGCAGACGCTAAAAGATTGGAGACTCCTGTGCTACAAAATCCTAGTCTTCCACAAACTACAGCATTTTAAAGGTAGAATTTTTGCTAAAATTACGGTGCCTATCACTTCCTCTGAACTCAAGAAGGGTACAATAGAATGTGCTGATAGCCAGAATTTCTGAGAGACTAACAGGTCTGACTGTATTGGAAGTTTAGGACACTTTGATATGCCATTCCGGTCGGAAAAATAAAACTGCATCACTGAATATAAATAATACGTGTAAGCTTTTTTAGATTTAACTCTCTGGTTGACTTTTCTAGGGTTTGGGACAAAGTGATCAGTGGTTCCTGCAAAATCCTTGTCTTTGTTGCTGTTGAGATTTTGTTGACTTTCAAAATGAAGTTGATGGTATTGAACGGCGCTGAGAAGATTGCCCAGTTTTTGGAAAATGTAAGTACACTTTTTTTTAGTGTACATTGAACAAAACCCAGGAGATTATATTTCTTTGTCAGATTTTTGGAGATCAAGGTATTGGCAAGAGAGAGCCAACTTTGCTTTGCCTCTTTTTCCAGGTGTAAAATGCTTTCCCCATATTTAGAGTGGCTTGGCTTGGGCAGCAGAATGTGCCGGTAGAATTGTGAGACAGTAGAAAGGACCTACATATGAGTGACCTTTTACAATGGTCCCCTGAATGAAAAAGGTAGCACAGCCAGGACATTCTAGCCAAGCCTGTTTTCTCCCAGATGTGCAAGGTTTTTTATTACTTGCAATGAGTTTTATATACATGAAGTATTCAAAATTGCCTCCTTGCAGTGCGGTCCCAAGCCAAATGAGGCCAAATGCAGTGCGGTCCCAAGCCAAATAGGCTTTGAGAATGACGTTCTCTGCAGTTGCTGCATGGATGTAGGCAGGGCTTTTTTTGTAGCAGGAACTGCTTTGCATATTAGGCCACACACCCCTGATGTAGCCAATCCTCCTGGAGTTTACAGGAGGCCCTTCACTCAGAGCCTTGTAAGCTCTTGGAGGATTGGCTACATCAGGGTGTGTGTGACCTAGTATGCAAAGGAGTTCCTGATACAAAAAAAGCCCTGGATGTAGGGAAAGTGAGTCAGGGAACATGGAGCCAACTCTCTTTTGTTTTTAAGGCTCATGTAGTTTGGCTGTCAGAAATCACACCAAATTTATAGCTTAGCTCCCTTAACCTTAGTTCAGTATGATGTCTGAAAGGAAACACAACAGCTTCCCCCCTGTGTTCAGTATGTTGCATATGAGATGTACGTCAAATTCGCATTGAAATGGGCGGAATTTGCTTTGCTCAGCTTTCAGGAACAATTGCATAATAACTCTGGCCATGCTTAGATCACTTGGTGTCTTCCCATTTCCATAAAGAATTTGAACACAAATGAAGCTGCTTCTATTGAATCAGATGCCTGGTCCATCAGGGCCCTGCATACCTTAGGGACCGCCTTTCCCTGCATATGCCCCAGCGAGCACTTCGGTCCGGGTCTCAAAACCTGCTGACGGTCCCCAGCATCTGGGAAGTTAGGCTTCAGTCAACCAGAGCCAGGGCCTTTTCCACGGCTGCCCCTAGCTGGTGGGATGAGTTGCTGGAGGATGTTAGGGCCTTGCGAGAGCTTCTACAGTTCTGCAGGGCCTGCGAAACGGCACTCTTCCACCTTGCTTTTCCATAAGGACAACTTACAGCAACGGACTAGGCCCATAAACCAGAACTTAACACCATTCTGGACTTCCCACCACGCTATGGCGGTTTGGGGTCCCTTGGAACATCTAAGATTGACTGTCCAGTTATACTGCTACCATCGAAATTTAATTACATCATGAATTATTGTACTAGCATCTACTGTTACATGGTTTCTACTAACTGATATTTTAATATTGTTTTATGTATTATCGATGTTTTATCTTGTTGGTCATTTTTGACCCTAACCTATGAAACGCCCTGAGCCTGCCCTCGGTGGGGAGGGCGGGATATAATAAAATAAATCAAAGTCAATATTCTTTATTCAGACTGGCTCGCCAGCATCTCAGGCAGAGATGATGCTATTGGATTTATATCTCGCCCTAGACCCTGAATCTCAGAGCGGTCACAATCTCCTTTACCTTCCTCCCTCACAGCAGACACCCTGTGAGGTAGGCAGGGCTCAGAGAGCTCTTACAGCAGCTGCCCTTTTAAGGACAACTCCTACAAAAGGTATAGCTGACCCAAGGCCATTCCAGCTGGTGCAAGTGGAGGAGTGGGGAATCAAACCCAGTTCTCCCAGATAAGAGTCCGCACACTTCACCACTACACCAAACTGGCTCTCATATCTCATATCATATGAAAGACACCTTTCCTATTACCTCCCACCTGAACCTTTTTAGCTGGAGATGCCAGGGATTGAACTTGGGAACTTCAGTCATGCCAAGCAGATGCTCTACCACTGAGCCACGGTGCCTCCCCATTTCTTAGCAGGCAGGCTTCCTGTGTTGGGAACACCTTTGGACACTTGTGCCATTGCATCCGGGGAGTTTCCACTGCACTAGAAGCAAATGGGAACACCAGTTAATCTCATTATTTACATACCATGTTAGCAGACTTTTACTTAAATGGCCATGCCTCGTTCTGCAGAAAGTTAATTCAGTTGGCATTCCAAGAAAGGAGAAAAGGGGAGTAGGGTGTGTGCGCTTCCATCCAAGTTGGCTGAGATTTTACATAATTTTCATGGATTCCGTTTCTGAGAAACAGTATCCTCTGATATAACTATTCAATGCTTTATTCAGATTTTCAGGTAAGGGTCTCCATCCTTTAAAGAAAATTTTTTTAATGAGCTATAGCCTGGAAATTCCATTAAACAAATTATAAAATTATTCCAAATTATCTTAAAATCATCTTTCATTTTTTTTCTACCCTGGGCTATTCAGCGGGGCTTATTCCCATGAAAGTGCTTTTAGGATTGCACTGTAAATGTTTCACTTGATATACATCATAGGTAGATTTTCAGAATACCCCACCCTCCTTCTCAATAGAATGATACTCTAGGAGTTTTTTCATTCTTGGCTTTCAAGAGTTAAAAATAAATTGGTCTAATTTTAATTCTCAGTCCTTCAAAATCTTATCCGAGATATTAGTGTGCTTTCTGATCTAGCTGGTTATGTAGCGATTTCAGATGGTTTAGTGTCTAATAAAGGTTCTGTACTAGAGAGTATCAGTAGTGTGCACCAGAGCCTCTCTGTTCCACTGGTTAGGGCAAGAAATGAATATCCTAAAGCGACAAAATACCTGTCTTTGTCTTTTGTAGGTACCTCAAGATAATACTGATGCAATTGTGAGCAAAGCCATTGAGTTGTGGCACAAACATTGCGGGATGCCTGCACATTCAGTCTGAGCATTTTCTGAAGAAAATTAATTCAGTTGACATTAATTCTGAGCATTTTCTGGTTTAGGGTTCTGTGGGGGGAGGTTTGTACACCTTTTTCTTTAAATATTTAATTAAATTATTTAAATATTGGTGATGTGTTGCCATAGTTTATTTCAACGTGTTGCTTCCATTGTCAGAACGGCTTGCAGTTTAGAAGAAGAAGACTGCAGATTTATACCCCGCCCTTCTCTTTGAATCAGAGACTCAGAGCAGCTTACAATCTCCTATATCTTCTCTCCCCACAACAGACACCCTGTGAGGTAGGTGGGGCTGAGAGAGCTCTTACAGCAGCTGCCCTTTCAGGGACAACCTCTGCGAGAGCTATGGCTAACCCAAGGTCATTCCAGCAGCTGCAAGTGGAGGAGTGGGGAATCAACCCCGGTTCTCCCACATAAGAGTCCGCAAACTTAACCACTACACCAAACTGGCTGTCTTTATAAGCCTAAATAAAAGATGAGTCAAGTTCATTCATGAGGCTATGATTCCGGATACACTTAGCTTTAAAATACGTCCCATTTATCTAAGTTCAACATAATTTAAAGCGAATGCAACCAGTACAGACATACCTTCACATATTAACTAACGAAACCTAAAGTTAATTTTTTTCTACTCTTTAATATAGCTAATTCAGTTGTTTAAAAAGTGACATTTGGAAATCTCAGTGGAACTGTTCTGGGTCTTGTGGTCCACGTTTTAGAGGTGCACAAGTTAAGAGAAACCAGTACAGCAGCAAAGGAAGAACATGACTGAGTAGAGACGTTTTCCAACCAGAAGAGTTAACAGATGTTCCTGCAGGAAAAAAAGGTGTCTTAAAGGCTTCCACTCTCCCAATTCCCTTGTGCTGCTCCCAAAGGTTTGAAGAAGACTTGCTTGATTATTTAAGGAGTGGTTACTATTTTGTACTGTATGGCTCTGCATATCTGGGAAAGTAACCAAAGAGATGTTAGGGTGAAAACAATAAAGTAATCACAATAAAAACTCTGGTTCTGTATGTAAGCACCTATACCTAATATCGGGACAAATGTCAGAATATATAAATACGAGTTAAAAGGTTCAAAATGTGGGCAAATACAAGAACCAAATGCATTTTGACTAAAAAGCCTTCCTCAGTGGTAAAATACAAGCTGAGCACTCCATGAGTTAAATATCGATACATTTCAAACTCATAAGAACATAAGAGAAGCCATGTTGGATCAGGCCAATGGCCCATACAGTTTAACACTCTGTGTCATACAGTGGCCAAAAAAACCAGGTGCCATCAGGAGGTCCGTCAGTGGGGCACCAAGAATACATATACAGAATGGACCTAAAAATACAAGAACCATGGAGTAAGTAGGAATAAATATTCTTTAAAATGCAACATGGGACATTCGTCTAAGTATAGGCCCAATCTGCAATATTCAGAATCCAGACAGAGTGTTTAGCTACAATGTACCCCTCATAAGTTTTCCTATTTTATGAAGAAGCACAACCTACAAACAGTATTAAGACCCCATCAGAAAAATACAACAGATGCTACAATCAGCAAAAGATAGAACAAACCCCCTTACTTCTGCAGGAGTAAACCACATGCCCTGCAGTTGTGGACAGGTTTACACTGGCACCACACAACATAGCATCCAGACAAGAATAAAAGAAAATGAAAGACACTGCAGACTTGGCCAACCTGACAAATCAGCAGCGGCTAAACATAGCCTAACTCAAACAGGACGCAGTATCTTATTCCAAGACACTAATGCTGGACAACACATCCAATTACCATGTTAGATTACACAGGGAAGCCATTGAACTCCATTAACACAATTTCAACAGGAAGGGAGTTTAAAAATGAATAGGGCATGGTTTCAAGTCCTGGAAAACACAAAATGCTCTACATTTTACAATAGCACTACAGATAAGATTAGAATTTCAATAGCCAATCCATATACAAAAGAACCTCTTCAGGTAAGCTCTTCTATTAGCATGTCACAGCCTGGGAAGCTTCTACAAGATAATGACTCAGCCCTACTCCACCTTCCTGAGTAGATATAAATTACCTGCCTGCCATCTTCTTCTCACTTTGACCCAGAGGGAACTTCAGTTTTCTGGGTTATACCTCTGAGGAGGCCAGTCACAGTTGCTGGCGAAATGTCAGGTCTCACAACGCCAAGACCATGGCCATACAGCCTGGAAAATCTACAACAACTAATGAACAACGACCATGAAAGCCTTTGACAACATATTGGGGAGGGACGGTGGCTCAGTGGTAGAGCATCTGCTTGGGAAGCAGAAGGTCCCAGGTTCAATCCCCGGCATCTCCAAAAAAGCGTCCAGGCAAATCGGTGTGAAAAACCTCAGCTTGAGACCCTGGAGAGCCGCTGCCAGTCTGAGAAGACAATGCTGACTTTGATGGACCAAGGGTCTGATTCAGTATAAGGCAGCTTCATATGTTCATATTTATTTATTTATTTTTCGCATTTATATCCTGCCCTCCACCGAAGCAGGCTCAAGGTGGCTAACAACATTGTAATAACAACAGTAAAAACAATCACAATAATAATCAGTTAAAAATGAAAACAGTTGACAATTTAAAATTATTAATACAATTTTAAACAACAGTTTGGGTGCTAAATTCCATGCCATACATTCGGTGGTGTTGGGCATCTATATACTTTGGTTGAAGGCCATTCGAAATAATGTTGTTTTGCAGGTCTTGCGGAACTGGGCAAGGTCCCGCAAGGTTCTAACATCGTCTGGGAGTTGGATCCACCAGTGGGGGGCTGCAATAGAAAAGGCACTTTCTCTAGTAGCCTTCAATCTCGCCTCCCTCAGCCCGGGGATTACGAATAGGTCTTGTGATCCAGATCCGAGTACCCTCTGGGGAATATATGGGGAGAGACAGTCCCTAAGGTAGGCAGGTCCTCGGCCATATAGGGCTTTAAAGGTAATAACCAGCACTTGTAGTGAATCCAGAATACTATTGGCAGCCAGTGCAGTCTCCGCAGCCCCGGCTGTATATGGTCCCGAATAGGGAGACCCAATAGCAGCCTGGCTGCTGCATTCTGCACCAGCTGCAGCTTCCGGATTTGGGACATGGGCAGCCCCATGTAGAGGGCATTACAGTAGTCTAGTCTCGAGGTGACCGTTGCATGAATCACTGTTGCTAAGTCACTGTGCTCTAGGAAGGGAGCCAACTGTCGTGCCCGCCTAAGGTGGAAGAAGGCGGATCTCGCAGTGGCTGCTATCTGGGCCTCCGTAGCCAATGTGGGCTCCAGTAGCACCCCCAAGTTCTTGACTTTGGGTGCCGATATCAGTAGCACCCCATCAAAGGCTGGTAGAGGGATTTCCCTTCCCAGGCCACCGCGGCTCAGACAAAGGACTTCTGTCTTCGTTGGATTCAGCTTCAGATGACTCAACCTGAGCCACCCCGCCACAGCTTGTAGCGCCAGGGCCAGATTTTCTGGGGCGGAGGCAGGCTGGCAATCCATCAGCAGACAGAGCTGGGTGTCATCAGTGTACTGATGACAACCCAGTCCAAATCTCCGGACAATCTGGGCAAGGGGGCACATATGCATTTAAATGCGTTCTCCAAGCTGCCAGCGAGCTTAGCTTGGAGAAGCGATTTCAGGAGATAAAAGCCTTCTCCAAGCCAGCTAATGGGGCAGTAGGGGCTTCAAGAGCCACACTGTGTGTGTGAAAGAGTGACATTTTGAAGGACGTTCCAAGCCACAATTTGACCATCCCTGGAGTAGACAATACTGACCTCAATAGACCAGTAGTCCAACTCTGTATTATGCAAAGCAGTGTCAAGTAGCACCTTTAAGACTAGCCAAGTTTTATTCAGAACGTAAGCTTTCGTGTGCTCTAAGCACACTTCATCAGACAGCAGGATGGAATGGCAAGCAGTCCTAAATATAGAGAAAGTGGGCAGGGAATCAGCATGCAAAATCATGGAAATCTCCCTTAACAGTTTAAAAGAATCACAAGCCAGGGCCTAGTGACTGCCAGCCTGTCCCCACTGGACAAAACCTATGACAAAGGATAAATGGACACAAATCTGACATCAGGAATCACAAAACTGAGAAACCAATAGGAGAACATTTTAATTTTCCAAAAAATTCAATATGTTACCTCTAAGTTGCTGTTTTGCTGCAAAGAAACTTCCAAGAACAGAATGGAGAGGGAAATTGCTGAATTACAAATTATTATGAAACTTGGAACAAACAAGCAAGACTGAAAAGGAATATTGGATTTTTATCTCATTACACATACTAAACCCACTTTCACCAAGTATAGCTATATATCTACAGTATTCCACTTTCACCAAGTATAGCTATATATCTACAGTATTCCAATGTATTTCTCTTTTAGAATAGTGTATCAGAAAAATGTTTTTTGTATTGACATACTCAAATAAGGGACATTTGCTGTTTATCTCATTACATATACTAATCCACTATTTTAATGCATTTTTTTTAAATAGCAAACTAGAATAGATAAATTTATTGTCATTGTTCTCCACAAAAAGAGAGCAACGAAATGAGGTGCTCTTCCACAAACATACCAACACATCAAACACACATATTCATAAACCATTTAAAATACATCTAATGTTTTTGAATGTTTTTGTGTGTGTGTTACATGTTTCAATTAAGCCTCCGAGAACCTTATGCACCCTCCTTTTAACCTAGAGCAAGCTCTCATTTATTTCAGGATACTTAAGGGACATCAATCTGCTATTCTGGCGTTTATTACTGTTGGGGTTTTTTTTTAGCCCAGTGGACACGGGCTGGCAGTTGCTAGGCCCCGGCTTGTGATTCTTTTAATCTGCTAAAGGACATTTTGATGATTCTGCATGCTGATTCTGCCCACTTTCTCTATAGTTTGGACTGCTTGCCATTCCATCCTTCTGTCTGATGAAGTGTGCTTAGAGCACACGAAAGCTGACATTCTGAATAAAACTTGGCTGGTCTTAAAGGTGCTACTTGACTCTTGCTTTGTTCTACTGCTTCAGACCAACACGGCTGCCCACCTGGGTCTCTCTGTATTATGCAGTTCCATGTGTTCAAGCCAATTCTCCTCCCTGCCCCAACCCCACTCATGGAAAGCATGTCCTGAATCATCATACTCTTACCTTGGCTGGGTCGTGTGGTTTTTGTCTCCTTTCGCAGTCCTCTCCCTTCTTACCTGTGTTGATCCAGGTCAGAATGACAGGGCTTTTCTCCTACAGAGGTATAGCATCAAAAAATGTCAAATCCTTCCTTAGCTAGGCTGTGAACTGAAGTGTGTCCAAGTTGCCTCTTTTAGTTAATGCTAGCATAGGGTTGCCAAAAACCTGGCAGGGGGAAAAATGTTCCATCTCCTTAACAGAGGTTTGTTGGGATGTTATTTACCAGGTGATGCTGTTCACCTGGATGTCATGAAGAGCTCCACCTGCCTCTTTCCACACATGAAGCTTGCATGAAAGGAGATTGGTGAGCAACCCGGTGCTTGCAGAATATTGTCATCCACCCACAGTTTGTTCTCTGGAGTGCCGCTGAGAACATGGGATGTAAGGTTTTTAAAATAAATTTCAATCTTTTCAACAATTAACTCTGGCATTTAGGAAAACCGGCAAGATTAACAAAACAGCAGTTTTTAAAATTTTTGCATTCCTTGATCAGAATGCGGGGTGGGGGAGTTTCTGCAGGTATTACGCTGTGGATTGCTTCTTGATTAAGAAATCAATCGTCATGTGGTCAGGGGCTACCCCAGGAATGAATCCATAGAAGACTGCAGATTTATACCCTGCCCTTTTCTCTGAATCAAGAGTCTCAGAGCAGGTTCTAATCTCCTTTATCTTCTCCCCCCACAACAGACACCCTGTGAGGTGGGTGGAGCTGAGAGGGCTCTCACAGCAGCTGCCCTTTCAAGGACAACCTCTACGAGAGCTGTGGCTTACCCAAGGCCGTTCCAGCAGCTGCAAGTGGAGGAGTGGGGAATCCCAGTTCTCCCAGATAAGAGTCCACACACTTAACCACTACACCAAACTGGCTCTCATATCTTCTTTAGGGAGAGTGAGTGAGAGAAAATGGGCTTCCTCGTCTTCCATCTGCAGTTCCAATTAATGCACACGTTCTGTTTCATAGTGTTGCCTGATGACTCAAAGCCAGAGTGCCAGACTGCTAAAACAATGTCTCTCCTCTCTGGCACACTGTCACTTCTTGAGGGTACAGCTGTGCTGAAATTTTCACATGGGAGAAAAAATAGCAGTTTTAGACGAGTGTTTTAAATGCAGAGAGAAGCTTTCCTTGGCCTCCAGAAGTCAATCAAACTACTATTTAAATGTCAGTGGAAAGTTCATCTCTGTTCGGCCAGTTGTACAGAGAAAGAAAGGTTTCTTCCTGTGCCGTTCTAAAGCAGGGGTGGCCAAACTTGCTCAACATAACAGCCACATAGAACAAATGTCAGATGTTTGAGAGCCGCAAGACATGAATGTTAGATGTTTGAGAGCCACAAGCAGCAGACAGGCAGGAAAACAGATGGGGAGAGGTAGAAAGAAAGCAACTTTAACTGCATTCTCCAAGCCACCAGCTGGCTGGGACAAATGTCTTCCCCAAGCTGGCTGACAGAGTGGTGAGGGCTTTGGGAGCCACACAGTATGTGTGAAAGAGCCACATGTGGCTCCCAAGCCACAGTTTGGCCACCCCTGTTCTAAAGCATGCTCTATAGTAGTAGTAAAAGATATTGGATTTATATCCCACCCTTCACTCAGAGCAGCTTACAATCTCCCTTTCTCACAGGGTGTCTGTTGTGGGGGAGGAAGGTAAAGGAGATTGTAAACCGCTCTGAGACCCTGAAGTTCAGATTGAAGGGCGGGATATAAATCCAATATCTTCATCTTCTTGTGCAATAGGTGGAGTTGAGAGTTCTGAAAGAACTCTGACTGGCCCAGGGTCACGTCTCATGTGGAGAAGGTGGAAATCAAACCCACTTCTCCAGATTAGAGTCCACTGCTTCTTTTTTAAATTTAAAAACAAAAAGTGTAAACAATGGGGGGAAAAAGTCTGTTGCTCTTAACCACTGCATTGCACTGTATTAGAGAGCTAGAGAGCACATGTCGTGGAAAGCACTGTCGAGTTGCAGCCGACTTAAGGCAAGAAATGAGCAGAGGTGGTTCACACCCTGGATTTCCTTGGTGGTCTCCCATCCAAGTACTAATTGGGGCCAACCCTGCTTGGCATCTTTTTTTCAGCAGGAACGCACAGGAATGCAGTTCTGGCTGGCTTGGCGTCAGGGGGTGTGGCCTAATAAGCAAATGAGCTACTGCTGGCCTTTTCCTACAAAAAGCCACGTGAAACAAGGGTGATGCCAGGGGGTGTGGCCTAATATGCAAATGAGCTCCCGCTGAGCTTTTCCTACAATAAAAGCCCTGGTGTCTGAGATGTGATAGAATTGGGCTAGCCTGGGCCATCCAGGTTGGGGCCCTCCCCCATTTAGCTTCAACAAACGTGCAAAACAGAAAGATTCCCATTGCTGCTTGATCCAACACAGCCACCATTACGTGATCTGTCCTCCCGGCAATGCGCCCTGGGACTGATAGGAGCCCATTCGACAGGATGCTGAAAAGAACCCCTGGGACTTTTAGCCAGAGGGCATTTTTGCAGTCTAAAGTGGGATGCCGCTTGCCTGCACCTCCTTTTGCACTGCAGCATTAAGTAACAATAGCACAGAGTGGTAAAGCTGCAGTACTGCAGTCCGAGCTCTCTGCTCATGACCTGAGTTCGATCCTGGCGGAAGCTGGGTTCAGATAGCCTGCTCAAGGTTGACTCAGCCTTCCATCCTTCAGAGATCGGTCAAATGAGTCCCCAGCTTGCTGGGGGGAAAGTGTAGATGACTGGGGAAGGCAATGGCAAACCACCCCATAAAAAGTCTGCTGGGAAAATGTCGTGATGCGACGTCTCCCCAGAGTCGGAAACAACGAATAAACGAACACAAGATGGACAGGAGTCAGAAAGAAAACAAGACAGGAGCCGCTTTTTTTTTTCCTTTTAAAATGTTTTTAAAGAAACTGCATACATCAGAGACCATTTAAATACCATGCAGTTTCAATATGTACAAAACCCTAAGCCGCAGGGATCCAGTTTTTTTTAGTTTTTTTCTAGGTATTTACATTTTGTTCTGGATTTTTTTTTTTCCTTCATACAGCCATAATCTGTTAAATTACAATACTGGAAGAGCACAGGCTTGACTGTCACCACATCCACTCCTATACAAAGACAAAACTATGTACATACACTTGACTTGGAGAGGAACCGGACGGATGCACGGGGGTCTGGAATAAACAACGAGGGGTGTGTGTGTGTGTGTGGGGAGGGGGGTGAATGGGCCATCTGGCCTCTCCTTGTTTTCCTGTTTATACAGTTATTAAGGTGAAGATGGCCGAGCAGGTTGGAGGAGGGGAGGGGGGGGAATTCAACCCTGTTTGCCATTTGCAAGGGCCACATGGGTGCCCTTTTTATCATTGCCCTTTAATGAATAGCAGGAAGGGGGGGAAATGTTTTGTTCACAGAATAAAGGAAATTGCAGGTTGGTGTGCGATAACCCCCATCTGCATTTGAATAGAGGCCTATTTGAGCAAACACAAAAGTTCCCGGCTGCTTGTGCTGGAAAGCGGGAAGGGGGGGGGGGCTATTCTATGGGAAATAAATGAATTTCTCCTGCTTGGTGAAATGAATGGGGACTGGGCAAAAAAAAGAAAGTCTTCTGCTTTTGCTAATCTCAGTACATTTCATGGGGGAAGGCAGTTGCATAGGAATTAATAGAGAAGTCCTCCAAAACCGTCAGACCAAGAAGGATTTCACTGACTATTCTCTAGAAAGATTATGCAGCCTTGCAGAGTCACTAGGCTTGACAGGTTTGTGTTGGAAAATACCTGGAGACTTTGGGGGTGGATTCAGGAGAGGGTGGGGTTTCGGGAGGGGAGGGGCCTCGCCATGGCACAATGACAAAGAGTCCACCCTCCAAAGCAGCCGTTTTCTCCAGGGGAGCTGATCTCTGCCAGCTGGAGATCAGCTGCAAAATCGGGAGCTCTCCAGGCCCCACCTGGAGGCTGGCAACCCTAGATGCCATTTGTTTTTGTGTAAGAGACAAACTGGCATTTAGAAATACATTACAGGGACTCCTCCCATGTACTAGTTCATTCTGGAAGTAGGAAAAGTGTTTTGCTCAGATTGGCTTGTGTTTGTGCGGAAGAGAGACTCGTTGACCAGCCTTTTGGATAAATGCAACCCACCAATGAGCCAGCTGGGTGCAGTAAAGAAGAGCCAACCATTATGTTTTCTTCACTTGGGGGCGAGCACCAAAGGCAAGGTAATATGCAGAATCACTTCCAAACTTCCATCTTAAAGTGGGGAAAATGATGTCTGTATCTAAATGTGAACACAAACGCACGGGGATATTGCTCCACTGAGCCCTGGGTTTGGATCGTATACAAAATAATATGGTGAATGTGCATGATGGCATGCACTTAAAAAACCTAATGTGGGGAATGAAACTGAAAGCAAATCAATTCCGCGTCTCAATTAGAAAGTAGTATTGTCAGAAATATGGAGGAAGAGTGAATATTTGTGTAAATTAATTACATCACTAGCCCAACCAGCAGAATAGCTAATAATACCTTCCCTAAAGTCCTTCCTATGAAAAAGTTTTCTTGCAGTTTTACTGGTGTGCTGAGACTGACATCTTTTCTGCATTCTCATTTTTCTCACTTGTGTGTTCCTGGCGCTTCTATGTGTCTGGTCCATACGTGTTTTGCTCCCTCTAGTGGTTAATTCAATATTCCGTCACTTTATGTCTGGCATAGGAGCCCCGTGGCGCAGAGTGGTAAAGCTGCAGTACTGCAGTCCAAGCTCTGCTCACAACCTGAGTTCGATCCCGGTGGAAGCTGGGTTCGGGTAGCCGGCTCATGGTTGCCTCAGCCTTCCATCCTTCCAAGGTCAGTAAAAAGAGTATCTAGCTTGCTTGGGGGAAAGTGTAGATGACTGAGGAAGGCAATGGCAAACCACCCCGTAAAGAGTCTGCTGTGAAAACGTTGTGATGCAACGTCACCCCATGATCAGAAACGACTGGCGCTTGAACAGGGGACTACCTTTACCTTTATGTCTGGCATAAAAACTTGCAGTTTAAATTAGCTGGTGGCTGCGGCGGGGAGGGCTGACAACCCTAGCGTGAAATTGTTCCCTTCTTCCTCTTCAATCAGCAGAGCTCAGCTCATGTGAGAGGTCAGAGGCAGCGATTTCACCCCCTTTTCTCTGCTCACCACAACTGCCTGACCCACATGGGTAAAGAGAATCTGGGAATAAACTTTCCAGGGGTTTGAAATGGCTGCCGAAGAAAGGAAGATCGTCTACTACTGACAGATTGCAGGACCTAACCCACTAAGAGTAACCCTGCGCCTGTCAACTCTTTTGATGAACTGATCAATAGCAGTAGGGTAATCCATTTATTTTTCATAGGCTTTTTCCTGGTATAGTTCTTCTAGAAGAACAGAACATGCTGTTAGCTTCCCAGCATCCCGTACATCTCTATTCTTCATATTTCTTCCCTCATGTTCAGGGATGAAATTCTAGCAGGAGCTCCTTTGCATATTAGGCCACACACCCCTGATGCAGCCAATCCTTCAAGAGCTTACAAGGCTCTTTTTTTGTAAGCTCTTGGGAGTATTGGCTACATCATGGGGTGTGACCTAATACACAAAGGAGTTCCTGCTAGAATTCCGCCCCTGTGGATTAACACAAATATCACTAGCCAGGCTCATTTTAGCCTCTTTCTTCTGGGCGAGGGTTTTATATAACCTAAAGAGATCCTGGTTTCAAGAGTTTAACTGTCCTTGAGTGGAACTGGGGACATAAGGTGAGAAGGGAATGCAGAAAGGCAAGTGTTTTGCTGTAAAAGAGAAACCATGCTTTCTTTACAAACTTTCCAAAGTAAAGGAATTCTCTTTAGTATTCATTTTTATGACGCCCTTACAATTGGGATTAAATCTGAGAACTGATAGTACCCTCTTGGTAACAATTTGTTGGGAATTGGGCTCAGTTACTGAAGGGGGGGGGGAAAAAGCTTTTTTGGTCCAAACGAGGCATCAAACGAGTTTAACTGGGATCAAGTTATCTGACTGCTGGTGGTGCTAATATGTTGGGTCGATAATGCATTTCGAGATGCAGGGGACCCGCCCCCCACACTAGTTAAAAAAAGAGCCGCTACTTTAAAACAACCTTCCCCATTGCTGGCTTTTTGCGAAATGCTTTGGTTCTCTGTACCACGCATGTTGCTGAGCCATTCAAAGCAGCACATTTTGTTATTTACACCATTAACAGACAGTGTCCTATGTAACAGAACCCCTTGCTCTTTAAGAAATCCTATGCATGCAGAATAAAACGGGCCCTGTGCAGACCTTCTTCTCTGCATCGCAGCACACACAGTCACCTGCATCTGCACCAAGTCAACTCACCATATCGATCCGGTTACTCAACACAGCTGCTTTGCCGTCTAACCTCTACACGGATGCACGTAAGAACATGGAGTGCTAAATAGGACAGAAGGCAGCCCCCGACTGATTCTGTCTGTAAAGCTAAGCTTGTTACCTAACATCCCTGTATCTGTAACTGTTTCAAGAATCGTTAGTTTGTTTCCCAACGCCCCCCCCCCCCCAAGCAAAGAAGTCAACTGAACTGAAGAGATGTACAGTGAGGAATTCTCCTTGTGTTTCCCTTACAAAACAAAAGGGTGACAGCCAACCAGCCACAGGTCCCTCCTCCAGGGATGATTCTCACAAAAGTGTCCAAGTAGGTAGGTCATCAGAGTGGGTCTTTGCCCTTCTCATCTTTCTAAGGTGCTCTCAAACAGAAAGAGGTGTTTGGTAGGAAGGTGTTGACCCAAAAGGTGGTAGGCCTGGTTGAAGCTTTTGTCCCGCATGTTCGTGCCTATGTTCATGTCCGGGGTCAACACCGAGTGCCTCAGGTTTCTTTGGAGTCAGAAGACAGTTGCTTGGAGGAATAAGGGGACTGAAGAACAAGAGTGCGCATGAATGGCTGGTCTTAGATAAAAATGGCAAACCCACACCAGTGGAGTTATAAATACAGATGTCAACTCTTGGTGTAATTCTTGCTATGGTTGGTTTCAGTTACTGAAGGTTGTGCCCACAGGAGGTCTTGGGATCATTTTTTTCTCTTTTTTTCCTTCTTGATTTTATTTAAAAAGGCAGTTCAGAAGATTTACAATATACGTAACAGAGAAGAGAACAATGCCAGCACTTATGGTTCTTTTCAGTTACGTTTTAACGCTGGCGTAGTACTTGCGTAGAAGTAAACTACGGTCTATGAAACCTAAAGAGAAACAAAGGGGGAAAAGAGAGACAATTTTAAATAATTTGCTCATTTTTTACATATAAGAATACAATCAGAGGTGTGGCAGAATGAGACCCACAAAAACTATGGCCCTCATAGGGCTTGCTTAGTATCCATCGAAACAATAGCTACAGACTCCACAAAATCCAATAAGGTTATACTTCTAGTACAAACAGGGCTTTTTTTGAGCAGGAAAGCACAGGAACGCAGTTCCGGCTGACTTGGCACCAGGGAGTGTGGCCTAATATGCAAATGAGTTTCTGCTGGGCCTTTTCTACAAAAGGCCATGTGAAACAATGGTGACATCAGGGGGTGTGGTCTAATATGCAAATAAGTTCCTGCTGGACTTCTAAACTTGTTTTTTTTTTACCAAAAAAAAAAACCAAGCCCTGGGTACAAATATTGAAGTCATAAGACTATGAATCTATCCTGCATTCCTGGGAAAAGGTTTGTCCTTCAAGTGCCAACTTGACTGGGCTTCTTGTGCTGCTCACAGAAATCTGAGAGCCAGATGGTAATAGCATGCCCAGAAATCTGAGAAGCCAACAGGGGAATAGGACTGCTCCATACAACGCAACTGAGATGTATCACTTCTGAGGGAAAAACTTGTGACTTTTCCTCACAACTGGAATCTACATTTTTCCTCACAGGAAGCTGTAAGACTTTCTCTTTTGTCCGTTATGATTTGTGGGTGAATGGAGTGTGTGGGCTGGTGTTCCCTTTCATAGAAGAAGAAGACTGCAGATTTATACCTCACCCTTCTCTCTGAAACAGAGACTCAGAGAGGCTTACAATCTTCTATATCTTCTCCCCCCACAACAGACACCCTGTGAGGTGGGTGGGGCTGAGAGGGCTCTCACAGCAGCTTCCCTTTCAAGGGCAACTCCTGCAATAGCTATGGCTAACCCAAAGCCATCCCAGCAGGTGCAAGTAGAGGAGATGGGAATCAACCCCAGTTCTCCCAGATAAGAGTCTGCACACTTAGCCACCACACCAAACTGCCTCTGGAATTCTGGAGAAGACAAGACCTGATTCAACAATTCATGAATGATTTTTTTTTTAAATATTCAATAAAAGCTAGTGACCAAACAGCAATGAAAGGGCAAGAAAACTGAGAAGGCATAACCTATTACGTCACAACAATTCCTATCAGGCAGGACATGGAAGAAGAAGGCTTTCCACGCCCTGTTCCTGGCAGGAGGGAAGCTTACACTGTGACCTCCAAAATTTACCCAGATGATCCAAATGTCAAGATTTCCAATTATAACAACCCATTGCAGTAATTTTTAGGTAAATCCACATGATTCGCATGAAAGTTGTACTTCAACATGGCAAAAAAATATTTTATATCTCAGTCAGGTGGAAGGGTTCACTTTCTGAGGAATCGTTTTATCAGCCACACCAGAAAAGCCACACAGGCACCTATTCCTGTGCACATACCTCATTACCATAGTAACACAAAGAGCCCATTCTCTTCTTCAGGATTGATTCATAACAGTGTTTGAAAGGACTGCTTTTTTCTGAACATGTGTTTTTGATACAAGTCTCCATGAAGGGACAATCAAAACAATTGTTTCTGAAGCTGATCAGCCAACCACCTTGATGTCTCAACCAGAGGTCGTATTGTAGAAAAACAGGTGGTGGAGCTCATTAGCATAACTCAGTAGCATTCACTGCCCCCCCCCCCCGAACCAAAAGCAACCCAATGCAAGAAAGGAGAGCCCCGGGAAAGCAAGGCTTACTTGGGCTGGCTAGACATCCAGCCAGCCCAACAGGCCTCGCTCACCTGGGGCTCTCCTTGGTTGCCACCTCACAGTGAAAAGGCCAGCAAGTCACCTGCTGGAGAAAGTGGAGAAAGGGTGAGCTGCTGAATTCAAGCCCTGGTCTCAACTGTACAAAAAATTGGGTTGAAAAGTGAAACATGACCAAAAGTGGTTCATAGTAGGCCACCAGCTATGAACAGGGTCAAGTGGAATCAGGTCCATAGCTATGGAGGGGGGGGGATCTCTGGGGCCTTCAAACCAACTTCTCTTTGAGGCACCCCAACTCTGCTGGCCCCATGCCTCTCTCTAGAGAGCCAGTTTGGTGTAGTGGTTAAGTATGCAGATTCTTACCTGGGAGAACCGGGTTTGATTCCCCACTCCTCCACTTGAACCTGCTGAAATGGCCTTGGGTCAGCTCTGGCAGAGGTTGTCCTTGAAAGGACAGCTGCTGTGAGAGCCCTCTCAGCCCCACTCACCACACAGGGTGTCTGTTGTGGGGGAGGAAGATAAAGGAGATTGTGAGCTGCTCTGAGATTCAGAGTGGAGGGCGGGATATAAATTCAATATCTTCTTCTTCCTTCTCCTCCACTTGCAGCTCCTGGAATGGCCTTGGGTCAGCCATAGCTCTCATGGAGCTGTCCTTCAAAGGGCCATTTCTGTGAGAGCCCTCTCAGCCCCACCCACCTCACAGGGTGTCTGTTGTGGGTAGGGTGGCCAGACCGTCCCGGGAGCCCGGGAATGTCCCGGTTCTGGCCCCCTATTCGCTCCCTCCCTCACTCGCCGCCTTCCCCGCCCGCGCGCGGGGCCCGGCGGCAGTGGTGGAGGCCTCTCCGTGGCCTCCGCTGGTCGCTGGAAGCCCTCCAGAGACTCTGGAGGGCCTCCAGCGACCAGCGGAGGCCGCGGAGAGGCCGCGGAGCACCCAGCGCTGGTCCCGGAAGGCCTTCCAGAGCCTCTGGAAGGCCTTCCGGGACCAGCGCCGACCAGCGAAGGCCTCCCCGCGGCCTCCGCTGGTCCCTGGAGGCCCTCCAGAGTCTCTGGAGGGCCTCCAGGGACCAGCGGAGGCCGCGGGGAAGCCGCGGAGCACCCGGCGCTGGTCCCGGAAGGCCTTCCAGAGCCTCTGGAAGGCCTTCCGGGACCAGCGCCGACCAGCGAAGGCTTCCCCGCGGCCTCCGCTGGTCCCTGGAGGCCCTCCAGAGTCTCTGGAGGGCCTCCAGGGACCAGCGGAGGCCGCGGGGAAGCCGCGGAGCACCCGGTGCTGGTCCCGGAAGGCCTTCCAGAGCCTCTGGAAGGCCTTCCGGGACCAGCGCCGACCAGCGAAGGCCTCCCCACGGCCTCCGCTGGTCCCTGGAGGCCCTCCAGAGTCTCTGGAGGGCCTCCAGGGACCAGCAGAGGCTGCGGGGAAGCCGCGGAGCACCCGTCGCTGGTCCCGGAAGGCCTTCCAGAGCCTCTGGAAGGCCTTCCGGGACCAGCGCCGACTAGCGAAGGCTTCCCCGCGGCCTCCGCTGGTCCCTGGAGGCCCTCCAGAGTCTCTGGAGGGCCTCCAGGGACCAGCGGAGGCCGCGGGGAAGCCGCAGAGCACCCGGCGCTGGTCCCGGAAGGCCTTCCAGAGCCTCTGGAAGGCCTTCCGGGACCAGCGCCGACCAGCCTGTCGGTCACTTCCGGGTTCCTGTCCTGCATCTCGACCTGTGTTATTAGTGACAGGCTGCTTCGGCGTGCCGCTGCGCCGGCCCCCTGGGCCCCACAACGATGGGACCGATGCCACAGGGACGGGCTCAAAACACTCTATAACCCCTCAAAAGAACAGCAGTCTAGCTCGCTTCCCCCGAGCCCTGCCGCCATAAGCCTCAAGGGGGCTCATTTTGCGGCATCTCCCGGCGGGAGGGTGGCACCTGCACGGGACACATATCAAATGAAAGAGGGGGCGCAGGGCTATCAGAAACAGCCGGCGGAGGGAGTCGGGAGACCACCCCACTGGGGGATCCACACCCCGAAGGTGATGAAGGTGGCGCAGATAGAGCCAACAGAGCAAACAGGACAAAATAAATAGGCTGCATTATGCAGCACAGTTGAGAAAGTGCCTTATCCCATATACTGATGAAGTATATACAGGATTTCAGAACAAAATTTTTTCCGGCGGTGATATTTGGGGGATTTTTGGGGATGTCACAGGAAGTGCTGTGAAGTCACTTCCTGTTTCCGGCAGTGGCATTTGGGGGAAATGATGTCATTTGGGGGAAATGATGTCACAGGAAGTGATGTCACTTCCCATTTCCGGCAGGTGACGCGGGGAAATGATGTCACAGGAAGTGATGTCACTTCCTGTTTCCTGTGGTGGCATGACGTCACCGGAAGTGACGTCACTGGAAGTGACGTCACTTCCTGTTTCCGGCGGCGCGCGCACCCCTATCTTCCCCCCCCCAACGTGTCCCTGGCTGGCCTTCAGACATTATGGTCACCCTAGTTGTGGGTGAATAAGATAAAGGAGATTGTAAGCCGCTCTAAGTCTCTGATTCAGAGGGGAGGGGGGTAGAAATCTACAGTCTTCTTTTTCTTCTTCTCTCCCCTCTCCTGCTCATCCAAGCAGGATGGGAGAGTGAGAGGTGGCAAGTCTTTGCCGCTCAGGGGCATAGCCAGGATTTTTTAGGTTGGGGGGACTTTCTAAAAATTCGATTCCCCCCTAAATTTTTAAAAAGCCCCCCAGGCCTAAAGAATTCTGGCTGCGCCACTGAGTGGAATCAGCCACAGTTAAGAGGGTCAGGCACATGAATCAGAATATTGTAACAGAGCTCAAGTTTGGGGTTAAACCTGTTGTTGAAAACACTACGGGGACCACCGTGATATTTACCATCCTTGTGTCTTTTACGATTACTAAATGACAGGTGAGTTTGTGAGAAAACCAAACCTTACAGTTTGATGTTTGTAGGAAATCCAAGAATGGTATGCCGGCTTGTGTCTTACGGAAGGGCATTTTCCAACGCCGCTCAAAGAGGCTGTGGTCCGTCCCCTCCTGAAAAAACCATCTTTGGATCCGGCCCAATTGGCACATTATCGGTTGGTCTCAAATTTGCCCTTTTTGGGCAAACTTATTGAGAGGGCAGTGGCGATGCAGTTACAGACTTTCCTGGAGGACGCTTCCGTCCTTGACCCATTTCAGTCCGGCTTTCGCCCGGGACATGGGACGGAGACGGTGTTGGTTGCCCTAGTGGATGACCTTCAACGGCATCTGGATCGGGGTGGCTCGGCGGTGCTGATGTTGTTAGACCTGTCGGCTGTGTTCGACACGGTCGACCATCGGCTACTGACGTGCTGCCTCGCCGACGCGGGGATTCAGGGGTTGGCCTTACACTGGCTTTCCTCTTTCCTGGAAGGTCAGGGACAAAGGGTCGCAATTGGGAGGGAGCTATCCCGGAGGTGCACACTCGATTGTGGTGTGCCCCAAGGGGCGGTTCTCTCCCCGATGTTATTTAACATCTACATGCAGCCTCTTGCCCAGATTGCCTGAAGGTACGGGCTGGGATGTCACCAGTACGCTGATGACACCCAGCTCTATCTACTGATGGATGGCCAGCCGGTCTGCGCCCCGGAAAATCTTGATTGGGCACTACAGACCGTGGCTGAGTGGCTCAGACTGAGTGGGCTGAGGCTAAATCCTGCGAAGACAGAGGTCCTTTGCTTGGGTTGCCGCGGGCCGGGAGGGGGAATCCCCCTACCAGTTTTTGACGGTGCACCGCTGACAGCGGCGGACAGGGTCAGGAGCTTGGGGGTGCTATTGGAGCCTTCCCTAAAGATGGAGGCTCAGATAGCAGCCGCTGCCAAGTCCGCGTTTTTTCATCTTAGGCGGGCAAGGCAGTTGGCCTCCTTCCTGGAGCGCGACGACCTAGCAACAGTGATCCATGCTACGGTCACCTCGAGGTTGGAGTACTGCAATGCCCTCTACATGGGGCTGCCCCGTCCCGAACTCGGAAATTGCAGCTGGTGCAGAATGCCACGGCCCGGCTGTTATTGAGTCTCCCAAAGTGGGGACACATTCGGCCGGGTCTTCGGACTCTGCACTGGCTTCCAGTGATATACTAAGTCCGGTACAAGGTGCTGGTTATTACCTTTAAAGCCCTATATGGCCTGGGACCTGCCTACCTGAAGGACCGTCTCTCCCCACTTGTTCCCCAGAGAGTACTGAGGTCGGGAACACAAAATCTCCTCACTATCCCTGGGCCAAAAGAAGCCCGCTTGAAATCCACCAGAGAAAGGGCTTTCTCCGTTATGGCCCCTACATGGTGGAATCAGCTGCCGGAGGAGGTGAGGGCCCTGCGGGACCTTGTTCAGTTCCGCAGGGCCTGTAAGACGACCCTCTTCCGGCTAGCCTACACCTAGCTAAGATGAGAACTCAATGTAGCTTGCAAGACTTCTGTTTTATATGTATTTGGAATGTTTACTGGTTTTTAAGGTTTTAACTGTTTTAAATGTTTAATGGTTTATATATTTAAATATTGTTTAATTTTTATGTTGATCAATTGCTGGAAGCCGCCCTGAGCCACTAGTGGGAAGGGCGGGATACAAAACATAGATAAATAAATAAATAAAATAAAAAAAACCCAGGGGTTGTTTTGTAGAAAAACAGGTGGTGGAGCTCATTAGCATATGCTGCCCCCCCCCCCCCGCAGCCAAAAGCAACCCAATGCAAGAATGGAGACCCCTGGGTGAGCGAGGCCTGCTTGAGCTGGCTAGAAATCCAGTCAGCCTGAGCAGACCTCCCTCACCTGGGGCTCTGACTGTGCAGGGGGGCAGCCCAGGAGAGCCGCAGGCGAGTGAGGCCTGCTTCGGCTGGCTGTATCTCAAACAGGCTTCGCTCGCCTAGGACTCTTTTTTCTTGCGTTGGGTTGCTTTTAGCTGGTGGAAGAGTGGCATATGCTAATGAACTCCACCACCTATTTTTCTACAAAACGACCCCTGGTGCTAGCCCATCTTAAGACCAGGTAAGTACAGGTGGGACTTGGGGAGCAGATGTGCATGTGTGATCGGGCACATTAAATTCAGAGAGGAGGGCTGGCTAGGTCGGGCCAAATCTCTCGTGTGGTTGCGCCCATACTTATATTGGCAACCATTAGTCACTGTGGGTCTTGAAAGGAAAAAAAAATCTTACCTTGTTAGATGCCTACTTAGTTCATGAACTTCCATTTCAGTGCTTTTAAATTCATTGAGCTCTTTGCGAATTGCAGCCTGTAAATGACAAAATGTAAACCTGCATCAACTTTTTAAAAGTTTAAAGTTCAAAACAATAGCTTTCATAAACAATCAGTGAAGGGGCACAAGTGGTGCCAGTAATGAGAGAAAACAGGTTTTTAGTACAGTTTCTGTCCCACTGCCGTCTACACAAGGAATTTGCCAGAACTAGAGATGAGAGAGTGTGTCTTAATCCTATGCACGTTTACACAGAAGTGAGCTTTTGCATTCACTAGGGTTTTTCTCCTCCAAGTCTGCACACAAGAGATTGCTGCCCCTGAAGTCAAATACTCAGGTCTTAAATAAGCAGAGGACAAATGGCATCTATTGTGATAAGACCTGTCCCTTGGAAGATTGCTGCTGCATATACAAACAAGATTACAAGGCCTGGTTTACACATACCAGAGAACAAGGCGACAGAACGGAATGCACAACTTTGGACTGCAGGTGATGGATTCTAGTTCTGAATGTTCCCTCCCATTAGAAAAAACACACAGAAATTGAAAAGTGGCAACAACACAAAAGCTTTAAACCTACTTTCTTTAATTCCAGCCCCCCAACTCTAACCCCCTATGGCAGGGGTGTCAAACATGCAGCCCAGGGGCCAAACCAGGCCCCCCGGAGGGCTCCTATCAGGCTCCTGAGCAAGTGGCTGTCATCTGCTTCCTTCTCCCTCTCTTTTGCTTCCTTCTGCATCACAGCTTGCTTTGCAAGGCTTGCTCAATCGCACAGGAGCGACAGAACAAAACCTCTCTTTCCTCCATTGACTGAGGCTCCTCCCTTGATGAGGAGGCGGGGGGGGCGGATAGTTTGCTTTGCCAGGGTCTCTCAATCGCACAGCAGAGCTACTGAGCCAAGCCTCTCTTCCTTTTATTGGCTGAAGCTCCTCCCCCTCATGATCCCCTGGGAAAAGAAAGAAAGAGTCAGAGCTTCCTTTGCCCAGTTCCTGGCCTGACAAGGTCTCATTTATGTCAGATCCAGACCTCATAACAAATGAGTTCGACACCCCTGCCCTATGGGGTCATAAAAAGAACAGACCATCCAAACAAGGCTATGCTGGGGATCATGGTACCTACATGGAAAAAAAGCCATGTGGGATGGGGGCTGTAGTAGGGAGGGGAATGAAACATAGGGAAGGATTCCAGAATGTGACCCACCACAATCTCTTCCCCACCACAGCCTGAAGTATGGTCCACTCAACTGTCTCAATATTCTACCACTACATTCTGCATATTAAATCTCAGATAAAGGGATTTAAATCCATGAGTTGAAAAGTCCAAAGTTCAGATCTTACATTGGCTGATGAGCAGTTTTCCACCAGCTATTATTCTGTCAGAATTAGTGAGATAATATTTGTGAAGGCCTGGATGTTAGAACACTTTAATGTGTGTGGGGGTGTGTGTTTACTATGATTCTGATGCTCTTTCAAGGTACGTTTTAAAATTAATTCTGTGCTTTGACAAGACATTTGACATTTCTATTATGTGAGTTGCTTTCTTTTAGGAGCTGGAAACAATGGTTAAATTGTACGTGTTATTAACAATACCAGGTTTGCAGAGTCATAAGCTGAGATATGTGAGACTCATAAACTGAGTTTATGAGAGTCATAAAATCTGAGAGTCATAAGCTGAGATATGTGGCGTGGCGTCATGTCGGAGATATCGGGTCAGATGGTGGCTGTTGGGGGGGGGGCAGAGCTTCCCCCCACACCAGTCAGCTGGCTGGTGGTGGACAGGAGCCCACAAAATCAGAGGATCCTCTGCTCCCAACGCAGCATCAAGAAGCAGAAAATAGAGAAAACACATTTAAAAATGTTTAAACTCACCGGACTCCCAAGGCTGGCCCTAGACTGTCTGGTACCCCTCCGCACTGATAACATCCCCAAGTCACACGGGGGGGTTGCACAATTTCCCCCCCCCCAGAAGGCTGGCACCCTAGGCAATCACCTAGTTTGCCTAGTGGCAAGGCTGGCCCTGCAGACTCTCCTCTGTATCTAAGCTGGAAGGCTGGGGAATTGACTCACAACTGATGTTTCTTGTGCTTCTTCTCCACTTGCCTCTGCTTATTTTAGGGCTGCCAGGCCTCTGGTGCTCACCAGTGGGGGATGGGAGGGAGCTTTCCAGGAGTGGGGGGGTGGGGTGGGGCAACCTGGTGACATCACACAGAAGTGATGTCATCATGTTGAGGACATCACATGGGGGGCTTCCTCCCGCTGGTTAGCTGGCCAGCAGTGGGCTGGAGCCCATGAATTCAGGGGGATCCCCCCACTCCCACCTGGGGTTAGCAACCCTAGCTTATTTGCCTTTATTTACAGGGATCGGGGTGGAATTCTAGCAGAAGCTCCTTTGCATATTAGGCCAACCCCCTGATGTAGCCAATCCTCCAAGAGCTTACAAAAAAGAGTCTTGTAAGCTCTTGGAGGATTGGCTGCATCAGGGTGTGTGGCCTAATATGCAAAGGAGCTCCTGCTAGAGTTCCACCCCTGATAGGGATGGTGCGTGTCTCAATTTAGAGTAGGGGTGTCAAACATGCGGCCCTGGAGCCAAATCAGGCCCTTGGAAGTCTCCTATTAAGCCCCCGAGCAACTGGCTGTCATCTGCTTCCTTCAACCTCTCTCTTGCTTCCTTCTGCATAACAGCTTACTTTGCAAGGCTTGCCAAATTGCACAAGAGCTATAGAGCAAAACCTCTATTTTTCCATTGGCTCAGGCTCCTCCAGAACCTGATCTACGTGTTTTTTTGAAGGGTGGCAAAATTAAAAAATGGTGTCCTCTTATGGGCCATTCTATCTTATGGTCCCATAGAATACAATGGACTCCATGCCCAATTTGGCACCCCCCCGTTAGCGCCTGGGGCAAACATCCCCTTCTGCCCCTCCCTAGTTCCGGCCTTGAGCTCCTCCCTTGGGGAAGAAGGGAGGAGGAATAGCTTGCTTTGCCAGGCTCTCTCAATTGCACAGCAGAGGTACTGAGCCAAGCCTCTCTTCCTTCTATTGGCTGAGGCTCCCCCCCCCAGTCTCCTAGGGAAGGAAGGAAAGAGGTAGAGCTTTCTTTGCCCAGTTCCCTGGATCCCATGGGAGAAATACAAAGAAGGCATCTTTGAGACCAATGAGTGCTAACATTGTAAGCATGTTTTAAGTTCTAATATATATATATATATATATATATATTTGTGTTTGTCTGTGTTCTTTATAAAATTTATATCTCTGCTACCTAATCTTAAATAGGTATACAGATGGCCCGGCCCAACAAGGTCTCATTTATGTCAGATCCAGCCCTCAGAACAAATGAGTTCGACACCCCTGCTAAGAACTCTACCCCAATTTATTGGAGAGAAAGACATTTCTCATACAGGTATCACATTTATCAGGACCAACACTCTTATCTGCCTTGAACACAGGCAAAGACAAAATTGCATTGTTTCATTTTGTGGATGCTGTCAGTTTTACTTTTCCCCTGGGAAGTGATAAAACAACACTTGCAAATAGAACAGACATGCTACTAACTGCGGTGAGGCAATGAATTAACAAAAATGAACCACCTGGAAGAGTGCGCACAACCTCTCCCAGCATTCTCTTAAATGAGCTCTCTAATGTTGCTTTATTTGTGAAGGTGGGCAGAACTGTAAAGGGATTTATCCAGCCAAAGTTAACCACTAATTTCAATGGAAGAGTGTCATGGCTTAGTGGTAGAACATCTGCTCTACATGCAGAAGGTCCCAGGTTCAAGCACAGGCCCAGAAGGTACAATCGCGAGTTCGTGTCATGGCTAGCATGCGACTCCAGAGAAGGGGTTTAAACTTTAAACCCCTTCTCTTGTGAGTTGGGCCACTGCAGCGGGACCATCTCTCCATTGTACCCTATGGGCTCATAGGATACAATGGAGAGATCATGTGCTGCAGAAGGGAGGGGATGGCATATAAATGCCTCCTCTTCCCTCCTCCAGCCATGTTAAACCATGAACCAGTTCAGGGAACATGATGGTTTGTTTGGTTTGTGGTTTGTGCAATCAAGTGAACCATGAACCTAATGAACCGCCATTTTCCCAGTTCGTGTCCATTCCTAGAGTGTACTGTATTTTCCCATTGAAATGTAAGGGCCTTGGAAGTCTCTATTGTGCTACACTCAACTCAGCCTGGAGACAAAGATGTGCAAGAGAGATGAAAGCAGTATGAGAAGCACCACTTTCCATAGTGTAATACCCACGTGTACACCCCCTGAAAAAAATAGGTGCAGAAGTGGGATGGTCATACACAGGGGTGGAATTCTAGCAGGAGCTCCTTTGCATATTAGGCCACACACCCATGATGTAACCAATCCTCCAAGAGCTTAAAAGGCTCTTTTTTGGTGAGCTCTTGGAGGATTGGCTACATCAGGGGTGTGTGATCTAATATGCAAAGGAGTTCCTGCTAGAATTCCACCCTTGGTCATACACATCATAAGACATGGCTTCTATGTCAAGCAGCCTCCAGTTCACTAGGGGAAAACAATCACCTCCAGCCTTGGTTTTCAGGGAAGAGTGGCATGGGGCAGTGACGAAGGAGGAAATATTTGGTATGTAGCGCAACAGTGCAACAGTTCAAGAGGTCATTTGGAATGAAAAAAGAACAAGGGCATAGAAGAGTTTGTTTGACTTACTGTTTTAAGGGGGAAAATATGCTGTATGGACATTTTAAAGTCAGTAGCTGAATATGAAATAAGCCGTAATATATATTTTTAAATGCATTCTATGGCTTGATTATTATAAGCAGAATGGCTTGCAAAACGTGTCTCTCTGGTGGAATTGTCAGCAGAAACAGCAAGCATTAGTGCTGTCAGCAAGGTATTTCCCAGAGAGTTATAGGCCTAATTTCCTTCACACCAAGCTCAGTGGTCGAGTAAATATCCCATTGATTTTTAGCGGAATTAATGCAAATTTATGCGAGTGCAAGCAAATTTTTATGTCAGCAAAATAAAAAGAACGTAACAGAAAGAGAAGCGAAGGAAGTACAAGACTGGCACGTAGTCATGTACTCTAAGCTAGCTGGCTCATCTCATACCTGTAGTCTACTGACTAGTTCTTTGGTCATCGGTCTCAAGGGCAGCAGAAAGCCTCAGACATCCCTGAAAAAAGCCAAGCTGAATGGCCCAGTGGTGTTACGGCACCAATAGTGGGCCCTGAGTCACCTGTTGCCACCTCCTGCAAACTATGTGTGTGTGTGTGTGGGGGGGATTAGGAAGGCACTGCCTCCATGAAAAACATTGTGTAATTCAACTTAACACTTCAAACACACTCAGAATTCTTGGAACCAGGACTTTTTTTGTAGCAGGAACTCTTTTGCATATTAGGCCACCCCCACCCCCGATGTGGCCAATCCTCCTGGAGCTTACAGTGAGCCTTGTACTAAGAGCCTTGTAAAGTCTTGGAGGATTGGCAACATCAGGGGTGTGTGGCTTGATATGCAAAGGAGTTTCTGCAACAAAAAAGCCCTGCTTAGAACACAAACTTACTAATATTCATTCTCGTACAAACAGTAGAATAATTAATAAACAATCCACGGAACAACCATAAGGTGGAACAGGTAAAATGTCAGACATATATTCCAAAGTCCTTAGTAGAAGTTAACAGGCAAGTCCATTCATGCTTTTTCTTCTATTCACAAAACAGGTTCTGTTCCATCCACTGAAGAAGAGGATTCTGTTCTGGACAAGGTGAAAACTTCAGGCATACAGCCACACAGCTAACGAGTATTTCCAGAATATCTAGGACCCTGTTTTCACAAGATGATTTTATCCAAGCTACATTCCTTACAATGAGATTTTTCATAGATCCTACACCTCTTCACACTTCAAAGTTCCAAGCAAGTCCTAGATATGTTTAAAATGCTTTTGCCGCTTTTTCTAGCACACCCAGAATTGTTTACATGTACTAATGGCTATGCCTAATGTATAAGTACCTGACCCTACTTTAGAAGGGCAGTCCTAACAAGGAAGTCTGTTACTGTGAACATGTCTTTCAATAAATACCTTATTTGATGAAAATTAAAGAGGCTGAGTTGACGAGAGCTGCACAGAAGCTGACGCCTAGACTCTTCAAACTTACCTTATCTGCAGCTGTGAGCCGCGTCCACGGTTTGTCTGCCCGTCTGTCGTAGTCCTGAGCATCTGCGACCTCCACGTAATCGCTGAAGCGGATGAGGATCTTCCTCTCACGCAACTCTTCCACTGTTGGCCTTTGACTCAGCTGTAGCAGCAGGGCAGAAAAGCGTACCAAAACATCAAGCTTCCCAAAAGCTCTTTGCCCACTTCTCCCATTGAAAAAAAATGTTAAAAGAAGGAATGCAACATCATTGGCTAGTAGACATCCAGTAGATGAAAGATAAACAACTCTATCTTAATATTGGATGGAAGACATACCATGTGATGTGTAGCCAATGAGAGATCCCTCTCTGTGACAAGGCATTCAGCATACCAGAGTGCTACAGAATAGGAGGAGCAGTATCCAGTGCATCTTACCACCTTTTTGTCAAAACAAATCCCCCTAAATGGACTGCTCTGCCTTTAATACGAGTAGTTTATTTTTAACTCATTCCAAACCTCATCTTTAACTCATAACCAAACTCATTCAGTTTGGTGTAGTGGTTAAGTGTACGGCCTCTTATCTGGGAGAACTGGGTTTGATTCCCCACTCCTCCACCTGCACCTGCTGGAATGGCCTTGGGTGACCCATAGCTCTGGCAGAGGTTGTCCTTGAAAGAGCAGCTGCTGTGAGAGCCCTCTCCAGCCCCACCCACCTCACAGGGTGTCTGTTGTGGGGGAGGAAGATAAAGGAGATTGTAAGCTGCTCTGAGTCTCTGATTCAGAGAGAAGGGTGGGGTATAAATCCGCAGTCGTCTTCTTCTTCAACATAGCTTTCTGTTCTTAATTATGAGCTCACTTGTAAACTTGCCCTGTGTTGTGGCCAGTGTATATATTAAATAGGGATACCGTTCACACAGTAGTAGTTCTTTTGAAATTCAGGCACAGCTGAATGAAAAAGGTGCAATTTTTTCTCTCTGCTGCTGCTCCCACAGCAGTCTAAGACCATTTTTGCACCAGCCTTGCTCCGAAGTTGCTCCGCGCCAGGCTTCTGATTCTCTCTGGAGCAAGCTAGCAATTTTGCACCAGCTGCTCCGTGCTGCCATTTTGCGCCGGGGCAACCCGGGATTTGCTGTGCCGTGTGGCAAATCGTTCGTTGCTCTGGCCCAAAATGGCAGCGCAGAGCAGCGGGTAAAAAAATTGCTTGCTTGCTCCAGAGAGAAACAGAAGCCTGGCGCGGAGCAACGTCGGAGCAAGGTTAGTGCAAAAATGGTCTAGGACAGGGATGGCCAAACTGTGGCTCTTTCACACATATTGTGTGGCTCTCAAAGCCCCCACCAACCCCTCAGCCAGCTTGAAGAAGGCATTTCTCTCTTTAAATTACTTCTTCAAGCCAAGCCAGATGGCAGCTTGGCGAATGCATCTGAAGTTAAAAGTTGCTTTCTTTTCATCTCTCCTTCCTTCCTTCCCTCAAATATCTGACGTTCGTGTGTCGTGGCTGCCAAACATCTGACATTAATTCTGTGTGGCTCTTACAATAAGCCAGTTTGGTCACCCCTGGTCTAGGATGACTATTTATATTCTCTGCAGCCTGAAACAAAATAAGCAACATTCCCTCTTGAAACCTGACATTAAATATCAAAGTGGGATTAAAAGTCAAGGAATTCAAAGGTAAAGCGGATGTTCCGTCCTTTGCTCATAACAATACAGCCCCCCTGAAGCCCCCGCAGTATAAATTAAGGATGAAGTGTCAGTATTATCACTGAAATTCATAGCCTTTGACTGTTTGTTACATATTCTGGATGCTATTTAAATGCAGCATTTTTAAAGTGCTCTATTTATATTTTTACTATGACAAGCGATCAAAGTAGGAAACCATGTAAGCCAAATATAGACTTTAAAAACATGATATAAACTTCACAGTGAAGTCAGTTTTCACTGCTACCAAAAATAGTCTCTGTTCTCAGGCAAGGAGACAAAAAGAGATGTTTCATAACAAGGTAGTGAAAAAAATCTCCTTCATTTTGCTTTTTTTTTTTTTTTTTTTAAAGAATAATTATATCCTGCCTTTTTGTTAAATAAATATTTTGTTATTTGAAATAAAATAAAATCCACACTCAAATCTTTTGATTCTCTAGAGTACTCAAACTATGGTTGGCAACAGGGCTGGAAAAAAATGTTCTTCCCCTTTAATAAAGGGTTCATGTGTGGAAATGGCCAATTGAAATTTTGCATGGCACAGAGGTAAGTAATACCACAAGGGAAATAACATCCAATTAAGTCCCTATTAAAGAGACAGTACATTGTTTTTCTCAGTCTTATTGACAACCCTATAACCTTACCATCCATAGAATGTATCTAATTTGCCAACCTCCCCACAGCAAACATATTACTCAGGAATCCTCAATGGTGTGCCTATGGGCACCATGGCACCCATGATCACCTTTCCTGGTGCCCGCTAAGTGTTTTTAGAAAGTGGGCAGGGTTAGTTACAGCTTTGCCAAGCAGGGCTTCTGATTGGCTGTGCAGATTAAAAGGCATCACATTAAACAGTGCTTGGGCCTGAAATGTTGAAGACATACTATTAGAGTTATATATAACCTTGATCCCTGACATTTTGGGATAAGCTCCACTTCCTGTGGCAGTAGGCTTCCTAACCCTCCCGCCCTGGCGGGGGACCCCAGGATTTCCAGCCTCTTCCCCCGCTCCACAAAAAAACAGAAGCGGGGGGAGGGGGGGGAAACGGCACCAAGGAGCGTGGTGAGCCGCCCCATCTCGGAGCGGGGGACGCCGTGTCACTATTATGTGTAAAGAGACAGCTTATAGCATGTGCTGCAGAACTGGAAGTAGATCTAGAGGCTTAGATGATCTACATGACAGCAGGTGGCTGGCTGCCAGAAGGATTGCATCAGCCAGCAGAGTCAGCATGACACAGCAAGTTGCTGATTGGCTGTCCACTGTATAAATGTACAGAGCAACTGTGGTGATTGTGGGTTAAAGGAGTTGGAGTGCAGCGGAGCATATTGTCAGTCAGGAGAGTGAGTGGTATTGTAAATAAATGTATATAGTGGTTTTACAGCTACTGTGTACAGCCTTCATTCTTGCGTCGCTAAGAATCACCCTCTTGGTCTCTAAGCGCATCGACACGCCGCTGCGCTGCTGCCGCCTCTTCTCCCCTTCACCGTGGCTGTTCCTCCGAGATGGGCTCAGGCTGGGCCCATCTCGGAGGAGCAGCTGGGAGGGGGCGGGGAGGGGGCGGCGGCGGCGCGGCGGCATCACCCGCTCCACCTCTGAGGTGGAGTCGGGGGGTGGGGGTGGGCCAGGAGCGTGGCGGGCCGCGAGTCTGGGTCCTTCTATGACCCGGACTCGCGGCTCGCCGTGCTCCTGGCCTGCCTCCACCCTCCCCTTCTCTGGTTTCGCCTCGGCTGCTCCGTGGCTGCTCCTCCGAGATGGGCTCAGGCTGGGCCCATCTCGGAGGAGCGGCTGAGGTGGGGCGGGGAGGGGGCGGCGTTGTGGCGGCATTGCCTGCTCCGCTCCACCTCTGAGATGGAGTCGGGGGGGGGGCGGGCCAGGAGCGTGGCGGGCCGCGAGTCTGGGTCCTTCTAGGATCCGGACTCGCGGCTTGCTGTGCTCCTGGCCTGCCTCCACCCTTCCCTCCCCTTCTCTGGTTTGCCTTGGCTGCTCCGTGGCTGCTCCTCCGAGATGGGCTCAGGCTGGGCCCATCTCGGAGGAGCAGCTGCGGTGGGGCGGGGAGGAGGCGGCAGCAGCACGGCGGCGTCGCCCGCTCCGCCTCTGGGGTGGAATCGGAGAAGGGGAGGGTGGAGGGAAGGAATTCAATTGTGCTTGTCACACCCTTGCTCCTAGCTCCACCCCAATGTCTCCTGGCTCCACCCCCAAAGTCTCCTGGCTCCACCCCCAAAGTCCCCAGATATTTCTGGAATTGGACTTGGCAACCCTATGTGGCAGCCATTTTGTGATTGTGTCCACACAGTCCTGTGTCAGAATTCCAAACATGCCTGCTGGCTGGAGACCCGATATTACTTTTTTTTTTTTTAATAAAACACTTTTATTTGAGCAACATATGATATTCAAATTCAATAAAACATTAATAAACTCATTATCTCTCATACATCGCTATTTTCCACCCTTACTTCCCCCCTATAGCTTGACTCCCGCCGGTGTCATTTGATTAAAATACTTATAAAAAGAAGGCAATCTTATCTCTTAAGAATCTTATAACATGAAAATAGAAAAGAAAGATAAAAAAAATTGTTATTCTTCAAGAAAATACATATTTCTAATATTACTACTACATAACCCTATCTTCATTGTTATAGTACACCCTTTTAATATTTTTAACACTTTATTGTTATCAAAGATTGCCCAATGTCCTTTTATTTTTCATTCTTTTTCTATATATCTTCTGTATTTTCCCCAATCCATTTTTATCTATCCAAATCATAGTCTTTTAAGATTCTTGTAAGTTTATCCATTTCACTCCATGACATAACTTTAACAACCCAATCCCATTTTTCTGGTATTTTATCTTGCTTCCATAACTGCTCATACAATGTCCTTGCAGCTGAAATTAAGTACCAAATTAAAGTTCTATCTTCCTTTGGAATCTTTTCCATTTGTAATCCCAATAAAAAAGTCTCTGGAAGTTTCTTAAAGTCATTTCTTAGTATTTTTATAATCTCTTGTTGAATCATCTGCCAAAATTGGTTTGCTTTTTCACAAGTCCACCACATATGGTAGAAAGAACCCTCATGCTTTTTGCATTTCCAACACCTATCTGACATCTTGTTATTCATTTTTGCCATTTTTTTGGAGTCATATACCATCGGTATAACATCTTAAAAGCAATTTTCTTTAATATAACAAGTCGAAATCTTCATAGAGTTCTTCCATAAGTATTCCCAAGATTCCATCTGTATTTCTTTATTTACATTAATTGCCCATTTTATCATTTGAGATTTTACTACTTCATCTTCAGTAGACCATTTCAATAATAACTTATATACTTTTGAAATCAATTTGTCGTTATCTCCCAGCAGAACTTTTTCCAACTCAGTTTGATCTTTTCTTATTCCTTCCTTTTTAACACCATTTTCCACTAAGCTCTTAATTTGTTGCATTTGAAACCAGTCAGACTTATTATTTAGCTCGTCGGATGTTTTAAATCCTATCTTACCACCTTGTATTTTTAACAATTGACTATATGGTAGCCACTTTTCTTCACCCATCTCCGCAGATATTTTTATAACTTCTGTTGGCACAATCCATAACGGCTTCCTCTCATCTCCATATTTTTTGTATTTCATCCACGTATTTAACAGACTTCTTCTTATATAGTGTGATGAGAGAAAAAACCATCCATTTTATTTTTTCCATAGTATATATATGCATGTCAACCAAATAAATTTCCATGGCCTTCCAATACTAAAAGTTTTCTATTCAATAACATCGCCCATTCTTTTATCCACACCAAACATACCGCATCATGGTATAGCTTTAAATCTGGTAGTTGGAATCCACCTCTTTCTTTTGCATCTGTTAAAATTTTCATTTTGATTCTTGGTTTCTTCCCAGCCCATACAAACTCTGAAATCTTCCTTTGCCACTTTCTAAATTGTTCATTGTCCTTCACTATCGGAATTGTTTGAAATAAATACATAATTCTTGGTAATACATTCATTTTAACTGCAGCTATTCTGCCCAACAATGACTAAGCTTATTCCATTTTAGCATATCTTCCTCTATTTTGCGCCATAGCTTTTCATAGTTATTTTTATAGAGATCAATATTTAACATTGTAATGTCCACATCCAGATATTTTACTTTAGAAGTGACTTTACACTCTGTTAGTCTTTGCAGTTCATTTTGTTTGTTCACTTGCATATTTTTACATAAAATTTTGGATTTTTCTTTATTAATGTAAAATTCCGCCAGTTCTCCATATTCTTGTATCTTGCATAATAACAATGGTGTTACTTGTATAGGGTTTTCATTGATAAACATTATATCATGTGCAAATGCTCTGTATTTATAAGTAAAACCTTCATCTTCAGTCCTATTTGTTTGTCTTCCTGAATTTGCATCAACAAAATTTCCAGAGTCATTATAAACAATAATGGAGATAGGGGGCAACCTTGTCTTGTACCTTTGCTAATTACCATAGTCTCTGTTAAATCCGCATTTATACAAAGTCTTGCACACTGTTCAGTGTACACTGCTTTCACCATTTTTATAAAACTTTCCCCCAATATTAATTTTTCCATTACTGCAAACATAAAGTCCCAGTTCAAGTTATCCAAGGCTTTCTCTGTATCCGCAAAGAACAATGCAACTTCTTTTTCTGGATGTCTCTCATAATATTCTGCAATATTTACAACAGTTCTGACATTGTCTCTAATTTGTCTCCTGGGAAGAAATCCTGCTTGTTCTTCTTTAAGAAGAAGACGAAGAAGAAGAAGAAGAAGATATTGGATTTCTATCCCGCCCTCCACTCCGAAGAGTCTCAGAGCGGCTCACAATCTCCTTTACCTTCCTCCCCCACAACAGACACCCTGTGAGGTGGGTGGGGCTGGAGAGGGCTCTCACAGCAGCTGCCCTTTCAAGGACAACCTCTGCCAGAGCTATGGCGGACCCAAGGCCATGCTAGCAGGTGCAAGTGGAGGAGTGGGGAATCAAACCCGGTTCTCCCAGATAAGAGTCCGCACACTTAACCATTACACCAAACTGGCTTTAATAAAGTTCATCAGATATTTCTTAAGTCCTTCTGCTAGTAGTCTTGTATATATTTTATAATCATTATTGAATAATGAAATTGGTCTATAATTTTTAACATTCGTGACATCTCTGTCTTCTTTTGGAATCAGTGAAATGACTGCTTCCTTCCATGTGTTTCGTATTGTTCCCTCCATTCTTATAGTATTCATCAGTTTTTGAAGTTTCGGTATCAGCACTTCTTTGAAGACTTTATAAAATTTTGCGGAGTATCCATCTGGGCCGGGAGCTTTTCCCAACTTCGTTGAATTGATTGCTGCTTCAATTTCTATTTTTTCTATTGGTTCATTCAAGACTTTTTCCATATTCTCTGTTAGGGGAGTTATTTTTAGCCTTTGTAGATCTTTTCTTTGTTTACTTTAAATTCTTTAAACAATTTGGCATAATATTTAAATTATTCTCTTTTTTATACTTTCTTGATCCACAATCTTTTTCTCCCCTACTATTAATTTATTAATGATTTTACTTTCTCTCTTTTTTTCCATTTGCCAAGCCAAATATTTTCCAGGTTTATTTGCTCCTTCAAAAGATTTCTGTTGCATCCTTTTCAGGTTCCATTCCAACTCTTTATGTAATAAATGTCTCAATTGTGTTTGTAATATTTAATCTCTCTCATAATTTTCTTTTTTCCCAGGTCTCTTTCTTAACTCCCCTTCCTTTTTTTAATATCATTTTGAATATCTAACATTTGTTTTTCTTTAGCTCTTCTGTCTTTATTATTCAATGTAATCAAAACTCCTCTCATCACTGCTTTATATGCGTCCCATACCATCTGAAATTTAATATCTTCATTTTTATTTATTTGGAAGAAATCTTTAATTTCTTTTTCTAGAGACATCATTATATCTTTATTCTGTAGTAAGTCCTCATTTAACCTCCATCTCCTTGTCTTTTTGATCAACTTAGTTGTCCACATTAATGGATTATGATCTGCCCTTACTTTAGGAAGAATCTCTATTTTTTTTGTAATGTCCCAGATTTTTTGTACTCCACAACATATCAATTCTTGAAAAAGTACTATGTCTTGCTGAGTAAAAAGTATAATCTCGCACTTCAGGACTGAACTTTCTCCATATGTCTTCCAAGCTTTCTTGTATAATTAGCTCAAATAATGACTTTGGTAGTTTTCCTTCCTTATTATTCTTTTTCCCTCAGACCTGTCCAATTAATTCTTTATTGTTCCATTAAAATCTCCCATTATCAAGATTTGTTCATATGTCACTTGATCTAGTTGTTGTGTGATTTCTTTAAAAAAAGAGTCCTTTGCCCCATTTGGAGCATACAGTCCCAGTAACAATGTTTTTTTTAGCATTTAATATTATTTCCACCGCTAAGTATCTCCCATCATTATCCTTGAAAATTACTTTTGGCTCTAGTTCTTGTTTAATATAAAAAAGCACACCTCTTTTTTTCTGATTAGCCAATGAATGGAATTCTAGCCCCAATTGTTTGTTCCATAAAAATTTGTAATCCTTTTGTTTAATGTGTACTTCTTGCTAGCATATAATATTACAGTTTTGCTTTTTAATCCAATGAAACATCTTTCTTTTTTGTGGTGAATTTAGTCCATTAACATTCCAAGATAATAATTTGTAATCCATCATGGTTCTTTATATTATGCTATATCTCCAAATTCTTTATGTTCTTCCAGAAATCTACAAAGTTCTCGCATATTTGTAATTACAATCCTCCTCCCTTGAAGTTCAAAGCTCACACCTTCTGGTAGTATCCATCTGTATCTTATTTCATTTTCTCTCAGTTTCTCTGTTAATTTTTTATACATTCTTCTATCAGTTATAACTTGTCTTGGCAGTTCTCTCATAATTCTCACTCTGTCACCAACTATTAATGTCTTTTCAAAATTTTTGCTGATGATCTTTCCCACCATATCCCGTGTTGTGAATCTTATTACCACATCCCTTGGTAGTTTGTTCTTTTTGGCATAAAATGAATTAACTCTATAGGCATAGTCATATATATTTCTAGAAACCTCTGGATCTTCTTCCAAAAATTAAGCAATAATATTTATTATATATTATTTTAAGTCATTTTGTTCTTCTTCAGGTACTCCTCTCAGGCGTATCTGGTTCTCCATCAGTTTGCAGTCATGCATAACGACTTTTTCTTGTACATTTTTTCAAGGTGGAATCTTGTTCTTTCATTTTCCCTTCCACTTCTTGCATTTTCTTTGATGTTGCCACAGTCTCATTTCTAAGATCCTCAATTTCTTTCTTCAAAGCTGTTGTACATGTTTCAATATCTTTATTTCCTTCTTCGAGGCAGTTATTAGTTCTTTCATTCCTTTCATCACCCTTGCTTCCAGCTGCTCCTGCATCTTTTCCAATGAGATAGCCCTAGAACGTATTGGTTTTGAGTCTGACATGAAGGTATACTGAAAAAAATTGATCTCACCAAATTAAGTTCTAGGTATCAGGTTTTGAAGAGCAAGGCTTGCTCTCTTCAATAAGCCCAAAATCGCCAATCCTGGAGCTTCCCAGCTTGAAATATTAATTTTAAAAGCTTTTATTTTGTCCAAGATGGCGCCAGCGGTTTTTCTGCCCCCTTAAAAAAAATTTCTACTTTCTTCTAGGGGCTACTAAAATTATTTTTATCAACATTAATCAATAATATCCACTGTGCAAAGCCCAATTTTGCTGGCTCCACAAATTTTTAATGTCCCAAATACTTTTAATTAATTCTTAAATTTTGATCTTCTTCTAATGGCCGCCGATGTTTTCTATGATTTCCCAGTCCTAGAGTAGGCTGGCTGACTCCACTTTTCCCTTCTTTCGATGGTTACTTCTTGCTTTGCTTGCCGCTAAATCCCGTTCTCTATGGTTAGGAAGTCTCGTGATACTTTATAACGTCATTTCCTGTGGCATCTACTTCATCAACAACTCTATGACGATGTTATTTCTCCTCCAAAACCGCAAGTATTTAAAACATTAGTTGTTTTTTTTCATTTCTAGCACTGTCCTTTAACATTTAAAGTTCTCAACTTCACCCCTCCTCTTCTTTATATAAACATCATATACTCCGCTTGCCACCTTATATTTTTCTCATTTAATTCTTATTTTAGTCCCGGAATGATAGATAGCAATCTGTACCTTCTACTGTAGTTATCCAGACAGGCACCATCCTTGTATCAATTCAGATGTTAAATAAAACAAAGAAGTTTTGGATTCTGGAGAGTTTAGGTCAATTGAATCACTCTGAAGATCCTCTGTAGACGCTGGAATGCAACCCGTTACCGGAGATCCTTCAAAGTTTCAAAGAAGCCCCCTTGAAAACTTCTTTTCAGCCAAAGTAAATCTCCTCAGAGTTTCCCAAGCATGTCTTGGACTATTCTCTGAGAAAAGTAGGCAGTAGGCATTAATTTGCCTTTTCTACCCCGAACAGAGGTCTCAGGCTGCTCCCCTTGTGAGAAGCAGTTCAGTTCTCCATTTACCAACCCCTGGAAGTCCGGGACCCGATATTACTTAATCATTGGATTAATCAAGACAAAAATATTTAGTGGAATAGTCTGTTGGTCATATGTTGCCTCAACTCTGCTCTAGTGGAGACCGTGACTGTCACCAAATATTACAAAGGGCCTCTGTTACAGTAGAGAGCAGGGGTGTTCACCAAGACCAGTAACAAGATCAATAACTTCTAAGGGGGTGAAGAATTTCTAGTGCAAGAGGAACAGGGTCTGCTGTGAAAAGACCATCTTCGCATCAGAAGAAGTGTAGTACAAATGGAACGAAGGTATAAGATAGCTGTTTTTATTCTGTAAAATGTTCCCTTGCCGCCTATGATGTAATGTATTTTATTGCTTCTTGGTTTTAATATATTGTGTTTAGTTTTAATTGTTATCTAATTTATGCTGTAATCCGCCCTGAGCCCGTTCACAGGAAAGGGCGAACTATAAATCCGCAAAACAAACAAACAAACAAATAAAAAGAACAAAGTCTTAGACCAATTCCCTACTTACCTTGTTTCAGTCTCATTCCTTTTCCCAGAAGGGCTGTTGCTGGATTTCGCACAAGCTGCCCGGAACCGACAAGTTGCCCACCCCTTTTCAAGTTCCCTCCATGGCACAGAAACTGGTTTTCAAAGGATCCTGCCTGCTGCGGAGGGAACTTGAAGAGAGGCAGAGCAACCCACTGGTCAGGGGCAGCTTGTGCGAAATCCAGCAACAGCCCCGCGGAGAAGAGGAGACTGGGAGCGGTGTGGGGCTAGTGGGAAATCGGCCTTAATGTTTAATGAAGACCACTACCCACACTGGGAAACAAGGGATCATCCAGAAGCAAATGAAAGCAGCTGCCTGTCAAAGCCACATCCTTTTGAGGGACCACAAAAATGTCTCCCCAGTGGAAGTAACTTTGAGCTTTTCTAATGAAGATGCTAATCTACAAAGGCAACCGATGGCACCAAATGTTCACTGAAAAGCACATCTTCTGTTGTTAAAAACTTTAAATATGCATAAGGGCCTTGGGAGATAAACTCAACCGGGGGGACTGCTAAAGTCCTTTGCAGAGGGCAGATCTAATTGGGCAGGGGTGAGAGCTAGGAGGGGAATGTAAAGCTAGGGTGGGTTGAATTTAATAAGCTCACTGAGCATTTGTCTTTGGCCTTCTGTATATTTCAGCCTTGGATTCCTCTGTGAATTAGGGCATGGCAGTGAGCTCTGCCTGGAGCCATCCTTTCTAGCTGAGACGGGGAGTATCAGCAAGCGCTGATGAGTCAGAGCCATGGCTTGTAAAGTATCTGTCTGTGAATATTAACAGAACAAGATACAGCCAGAAGCAGGGCTTTTTTTTGAGCAGGCTTGGTGTCAGGGGGTGTGGCCTAATAAGCAAATGAGTTCCTGCTGGGCTTCTTCTACAAAAAAGGGGGGATCAGAAGCAATACTCCCTCTAAGCTGTAGAGCCTTGTGAGAAAAAAAAAATTCTACTTTGTGAGCTACTGGCATTCAAGTTGTGAGCTACTGCATAAATTAGTTTGCTCTGGGGCCATTTTTCCTGAGCTAAGACAAAAATGTGTGAGCTGGAGGCTAAAAAACTGTGAGCTAGCTCACGTTAACTCAGCTTAGACGGAGCACTGGTCAGAAGTATTTGCTTTCCAGGTGCTGCTACAGGTACATCCATTTTTTTCCAGGATAACTGTGGCCTGCAAAAAAATATAAGTCTCTTAAGGCTAGACATTTCAAATATGCAGCTGACTATTCTGACGTGTAAGAATGTGTCACTTGCAGCTGAGATAAAATTAATTCATGCTATAGTAGTCCAGTATTCCCCATTGCTATGTATGAGCGTGAAAGTTGGGCAATGAAGGAACTCTCTGGTTGGGCCACCTCCATCCCCCCCCCACCCCCAAAAACACACTTGGAACTGTCCCTGTTAGAATGTCTTGATCATTATTTCCAGGCATATCTCCTTCAGCATTTGAAATGATATCCTCAGGAACTGCTTTAAGTATCCTTTCGAAGAATACAGTAATTTTATTTATTTATATTTATATCCCGCTCTACCCCACAAAGTGGGCCCAGGGTGGCTCACAATACATAAAACATACAGTTTAAAAGATTAACGCATACTATAAAAAATAACATTCAGTTCTATACAAAAATCACAAGATGGCAAGGCAACATCATAAAGTGCTCCCAGAGATTATTATAAATCGTGCTCTGGTAGAAGAAAAAAAAATACACCTCCCCCCACACACCTCAGCCTTGAAAATGGTAAGGAATTAAAAGTGTCAGTTGAAAGCTCCAAAAGCACCCCCCAAACAGGGAACAGCAGCCTCTCACCTTACGTGTTAATCTTCTCTTTATTTCCCGTTTTTCTTCCTGTTCCTCTTGTTCATTCCGTGCTGGAAAAGATTTTCAAGGTTCTAGATTAGTTAGACTGCTAAAACATGCAGAATATACAGAAACTGGCTTCCGTTAGGATGGGGCTATCAATATTTCAAGCCTTCTTCTGATGCACAGAAAGGACCCCAGGGAGGAGTGAACGTTGGCCATCCCACAGTAATTGCTTTTCTTAGTAAACTGTACAAAAAAGAATCCAAATCCCTTCTGGTCAGCACAAATTTTATTCCTTAACATAGCTCAGCTTATACCAGCAATGAAGCAGGAAACCAGGGCTTCCTCTGTCATTACTGGCAGTGCCTAAGGGCGTGTTTGCTGTGGGGGAAGAGAAGCATTAGACAGGTAGTACAGACAGAGCAAGCAGGTCAAGATGCATTCTGAGGTAAAATTTTGCTTTTATGGAACAGTTCTTGGTACGAGTCCCTGGAGGTGTTCTGTATATAAGATATTTTGTGGGAATAGGCCATTCATGCAACTTGATTGCACTTGATCCCATGAGCTCTAGCTTTCCATCCTCAGCTTTAAGATTATGATCTGAGAAATACCTCTCCCTTTCTTTTATTTTTTAACATTCTGCCTGATGAAAAATTCTGGAGGATCTGAAAGTTTGTACACCGTGTTGTTTCTTTGGTTGCATTTTCCTCTCTCTTTTCTCTCTTACCCACTGGGAGGGTTGGGACTCCCATCTTCCCTTCCAAGTTCTGAGGATTGGCCTCTGTGTCTCCCGCAGCCCAGCATGTGGTCACCATGGGGACAATCTACTGTCTTGTGCACCCATGAAAGAATAGGCCATGACCACACACACACACACAACCCTCCTCCCTCAGGGTAAATATCGTCTGGGATCTGTCCTGATAAATGTGGACTTGCGACCTGCTCTGCATCTCAGCTCACCTGGCAATGGCCAGCAGACAAAGATGGAGGGTGGAAGAGACACATTGGAACCAAAGGACAAAGCGAGAAGACCGTGGGGGCCTGGAAGAGGCTCCTTGCTCTGCAGGAGCATGAGAAAGTCAACAAAGGAGGCAAGAAGGGCCTCCCAGCTGGCTTGGGACGGGCTTACAAAGGCCATCCCAAGCACCTGAAGCTCCTGAACAACCCACCCACCAGTCCTGTCATAACTAACAGGGAGACGCCGGAATGGGGGAGGCAGGACTCACTGGGGGAGTGGAGTCAGGGCAATGGGTATAAGGGGGAGATGAATGCCCAAGGTCTGGGAGGAGAAACACAGAGCTCACGTGGGGAAGGGCTGGATGACCAAGCCAAGAGAGACAGAGGTGTCCAAGTGAGGGGAGACTGTGATGGAAGAGGGGGAACCCTGGTGGCTTAACCACCCCCCTTCCAAATTCTGAGGCCTGAGATGGGCAGAGCAGCTCTGATAGCTGAGACAGCTGGAGAAATTGCTGAGAATTTCTGAGTTTTGAAGGACTACATTCTAAGGTTTGTGGGGCTGCCTAAAATTCTAAGGTGTGATAGCTGGGGAACTGCTCTTTGTTTGGTTGACTGCTCTTTGTTTGGTTGACTGCCTTAAGGGTGAAAGAGATTGAGAGTGATTGCTGCTGATTGAGAGTGATTGCTGAGGAGTGCCCTGCTCCACCTCTTTGCATTTTAAGCTGCGCCTTGCCAAAGGCTGAGCACATCTCACAGAGGTCTGGGAGGAGCAGAGCAGAGCAGCTCTGATAGCTGAGACAGCTGGAGAAATTGCTGAGAATTTCTGAGTTTTGAAGGACTACATTCTAAGGTTTGTGGGGCTGCCCAAAATTCTAAGGTGTGATAGCTGGGGAACTGATCTTTGTTTGGTTGACTGCTCTTTGTTTGGTTGACTGCCTTAGGGGTGAAAGAGATTGAGAGTGATTGCTGCTGATTGAGAGTGATTGCTGAGGAGTGCCCTGCTCCACCTCTTTGCATTTTAAGCTGCGCCTTGCCAAAGAGCGAGAGCTAAAGGGCTCTTGGCCTGTGGCTCTTCGCCTAGGGGCTCTCTAAGGAGCAGGAACCCAGATCCCTGGCTTCTTTGTTCTCCAAATAAGGTAAGTTCCCAATAAGGTAAGTTTAGGTAAGTTGACCCGCCAGAAGGGGAGCCACTTAAACAGCATTTAAAGAGGACTGTATATTTTAATATATATATATATACAATGAAGATAGAATGCCAGCAGGGGGTTGGGGGCTTTCCAGTGTTTTGCACTGAGTGTCACATGTATGACTATCTGCCCAAAGGACAGAAGTCTTGGGTGTGTGCTCGATGCAAGGAGCTCCTGGTCCTCAGGGAACGAGTTCGTACCCTTGAGGCCGAGGTGACTGCCCTGGAGAAGCAGAGACGGTCAGTTAGGCACTTGGGGAAGACTCTCGGGGGCGTATTAGATGAGCCCCGCTCTGAACGTAGCAGCCCCGTTGCTGCCAGAGAGCGTGAGGGTCGAGAGGGAACAGGGCACCGTGCTGAGGATAAGGGGAATGCGCCCTCAGAAGGGACCTCTTCTTCGGTCGGTGAGCGGGAATCCTTTCGCGCCAAGGAACCATCCCTGAGCAGGGGGAGAGGGGGGGTATTGGTAGTTGGTGATTCGATCATTAGGCAAGTAGACAGCCGGGTGGCGAAACCGCGTACTGACCGTATGGTGACTTGCCTGCCTGGTGCGAAGGTAGCGGACATTACGCGTGTAGTAGATAGACTGATAGACAGTGCTGGGGAGGAGCCTGTGGTCGTGGTGCATGTTGGCACCAACGATGTGGGGAAATGCAGTCGTGAGGTCCTGGAGGAAAAATTTAGGCTGCTAGGCGGGAGACTTAAGGCCAGGACCTCCAAGGTAGCCTTCTCGGAAGTGCTACCTGTTCCACGTGCAGGGCAGGAGAGACAGGCACAAATTAGAAGTCTCAATGTGTGGATGAGACGATGGTGTAAGGAGGAAGGGTTTAAGTTTGTTAGGCACTGGGATGCTTTCTGGAACAAGCGGGAGCTGTACAAAAGAGACGGTCTCCACTTGTCCCCGGATGGAACCAGGCTGCTGGCGCTTAAAATCAAAAAGGTGGCAGAGCAGTTTTTAAACTAAATCTTGGGGGAAAGCCGACAGGAGATGAAATGTCTCTGGTTCGGGAGGACTCGTCTCAAAGAGATGAAGGGTTAGCTGCTATTTTTCTACCGGGTAACGGACCGGAGTTGTCCACTGTGAAGGTGACAAACAATATGGACTGTCTGCCAGTGTCTCGAGGCGGCAGGAGGAAGGTGGCGGGCCTAGCTCGCCTGGGAAATTATAGATGTTTGTATGCAAATGCTAGAAGTGTTCAAAGTAAAATTGGTGAATTGGAATGTTTAGTGCTGGGAGAAAACATAGACATTGTGGGAATTTCAGAAACTTGGTGGAATGAGGAGAATCAGTGGGACACGGTGATTCCTGGATATAAGCTATATCGGAAGGATAGGGAGGGAAGGGTTGGAGGTGGGGTGGCTCTGTATGTCAGAGAGGATATACGGTCCAGTAAGGCTGAGATCAGAGAATTAGATTCACTTTTAGAAATGCTTTGGGTTGAAATAGAGGGCCCAAAAGGAAATTTAACTATGGGAGTTTGTTATCGCCCACCAAATCAAAAGAGAGAGGACGATTATAATATGATGGAAGGCTTAAAGATAGCGGCTAAACGTAAAAACTGTGTTGTAATAGGTGATTTTAACTACCCGCAGATTGATTGGGTCAATATGTGTTCTGGTCGAGAGAAAGAGATTGAGTTTCTTGATGCTCTCAATGACTGTGCTATGGAGCAGATGGTCTCAGAACCTACCAGGGGTGGGGCGATCCTGGATTTGGTCCTAAGTAATGCCCAAGACTTGGTGAGAGATGTAAAAGTGATTGCGCCGCTTGGGAGCAGTGACCATAATGTTATTGATTTCACCGTTTGTATAAATAGGGAGTTGTCCAAAAAGACCACCACAACCACGTTTAACTTTAAAAGGGGTAAATACACTGAGATGAGGAGGCATGTGAGGAAGAAACTGAAAGGAAAGGTACATACGGTCAAAACCCTTGAGAAAGCTTGGACGCTATTTAAAACTATAATCCTAGAAGCTCAGATAAAATACATACCACAAGTTAGGAAAGGCACAAACAGGCATAAGAAAAGGCCTGCGTGGTTAACAAATAAAGTAATGGAAGCTGTAAAAGGTAAGAAGGACTCCTTTAAGCGGTGGAAAACCAGTCCAAGTGAGATTAGTAAAAGGGAACACAGGCTGTGGCAAATCAAATGCAAGACTGTGATCAGGCAGGCAAAAAGGGACTATGAGGAGCATATTGCAAAAAACATAAAGACCAACAATAAAACTTTCTTCAAATATATTAGAAGTAGGAAACCAGCCAGGGAGGCAGTGGGGCCCTTGGATGACCATGGGGTAAAAGGATTACTGAAGGAGGATAGGGAAATGGCTGAAAAGCTAAATGAATTTTTTGCCTCCGTCTTCACTGTAGAAGACGAGAACTTTTTGCCCGCCCCAGAACCACTAATTTTGGAAGGGGTGTTGAAAGACCTGAGTCAGATTGAGGTGACAAATGAGGAGGTCCTACAACTGATAGACAAATTAAAAACTAATAAGTCACCGGGTCCGGATGGCATACATCCGAGAGTTCTGAAGGAACTCAAAGTTGAACTTGTGGATCTTCTAACAAAAATCTGTAATCTTTCATTGAAATCTGCCTCCATTCCTGAGGACTGGAAGGTAGCAAATGTCACCCCCATCTTTAAAAAAGGTTCCAGAGGAGATCCGGGAAACTACAGGCCAGTCAGTCTGACTTCAATACCAGGAAAGTTGGTAGAAACCATTATCAAGGACAGAATGAGTAGGCACATTGATGAACACGGGTTATTGAGGAAGACTCAGCATGGGTTCTGCAAGGGAAGATCTTGCCTCACTAACCTGTTGCATTTCTTTGAGGGGGTGAACAAACATGTGGACAAAGGAGACCCGATAGATGTTGTTTACCTTGACTTCCAGAAAGCTTTTGATAAAGTTCCTCATCAAAGGCTCCTTAGAAAGCTTGAGAATCATGGAGTAAAAGGACAGGTCCTCTTGTGGATCAAAAACTGGCTGAGTAATAGGAAGCAGAGAGTGAGTATAAATGGGCAGTCTTCGCAGTGGAGGACGGTAAGCAGTGGGGTGCCGCAGGGCTCGGTACTGGGTCCCATGCTTTTTAACTTGTTCATAAATGATTTAGAGTTCGGAGTGAGCAGTGAAGTGGCCAAGTTTGCGGATGACACTAAATTGTTCAGGGTGGTGAGAACCAGAGAGGATTGTGAGGAACTCCAAAGGGATCTGTTCAGGCTGGGTGAGTGGGCGTCAACGTGGCAGATGCGGTTCAATGTGGCCAAGTGCAAAGTAATGCACATTGGGGCTAAGAATCCCAGCTACAAATACAAGTTGATGGGGTGTGAACTGGCAGAGACTGATCAAGAGAGAGATCTTGGGGTCATGATAGATAACTCACTGAAAGTGTCAAGACAGTGTGCGTTTGCAATAAAAAAGGCCAATGCCATGCTAGGAATTATTAGGAAGGGAATTGAAAACAAATCAGCCAGTATCATAATGCCCCTGTATAAATCGATGGTGCGGTCTCATTTGGAGTACTGTGTGCAGTTCTGGTCGCCGCACCTCAAAAAGGATATTATAGCTTTAGAGAAGGTGCAGAGAAGGGCAACTAGAATGATTAAAGGGCTGGAGCACTTTCCCTATGAAGAAAGGTTGAAACACTTGGGACTCTTTAGCTTGGAGAAACGTCGACTGCGGGGTGACATGATAGAGGTTTACAAGATAATGCATGGAATGGAGAAAGTAGAGAAAGAAGTACTTTTCTCCCTTTCTCACAATACAAGAACTCGTGGGCATTCAATGAAATTGCTGAGCAGACAGGTTAAGACGGATAAAAGGAAGTACTTCTTCACCCAAAGGGTGATTAACATGTGGAATTCACTGCCACAGGAGGTGGTGGCGGCCACAAGTATAGCCACCTTCAAGAGGGGTTTAGATAAAAATATGGAGCACAGGTCCATCAGTGGCTATTAGCCACAGTGTATGGAGCACAGGTCCATCAGTGGCTATTAGCCACAGTGTATGGAGCACAGGTCCATCAGTGGCTATTAGCCACAGTGTATGTGTGTATATAACATTTTTTGCCACTGTGTGACACAGAGTGTTGGACTTGATGGGCCGTTGGCCTGATCCAACATGGCTTCTCTTATGTTCTTATGTTCTTATGTTCTTATGGGCGACTTTTCCCGAGTGATACCCACATCCTGGAGTCTCTGCCCCACAGGAGTCCAGTCCCAGAGGACAAACTGCAGACATATCTAGCACCCTTAACTGCAGAGATATAAGGTGAAAGATACCGCTGAAATGGAAGGGCTAGGCACTTAAAAAAAACTGAAAGCTGCAAATTCAGACATCCCCCCCCCCTTTTACGCAGTATTATAATGTTATATCAATATAACAATATTCATTTGGCAATTGGTGGTGTGGGTGGTGGGAGGTCAATTGCCACTTCTGGGGGGCTGGAGCAAGGAAATGATGGGGAACAACTGCAGCAGCAGTGAAAACAGCTCAGTAACTGTGTTGCAAAATTTAAAACGAAGAATTGACAGGCCTGAAATTGGATTTTCTTGAATGATTACTTGTAACCAGTGTTCCCTCTAAGCTGAGTTAGTGTGAGCTAGCTCAGTTTTTTAACCTCTGGCTCACACATTTTTGTCTTAGCTCAGAAAGGATGGACTCAGAGCAAACTAATTTATTCAGTAGCTCACAACTTTAATGCCAGTAGCTCACGAAGCAGAATTTTTGCTCACAAGACTCCACGGCCTAGAGGGAACATTGCTTGCGACCCAAATATGTTCTCAGTTCTCTCTAAGCTGAGTTGGTGTGAGCTAACTCACAGTTTCTTAGCCTCTGGCTCACACATTTTTCTCTTTGCTCAGGAAAAATGGCCTCAGAGCAAGCTACTATATGCAGGAGCTCGCAACTTTAATGCCAGTAGCTCACAAAGTAGACATTTATTTATTCATTCATTCATTCATTCATTCATTCATTCATTCATTCATTCGATTTATATCCCGCCCTACCCCACCAAGGCTTTGCTCACAAGACTCTGCAGCTTAGAGGGAGTATAGGGTCTCACTAAAGCACTGTGGTAAAAGTGATGGTGTTTGTTATTTGCATTTGCATGCATTATATAATGACAGTTTTAAGGCCTGCAAGACCTTCCTCTTCCGACTGGCTTTCGCTGATGAAAATGGAAATTGCTAAGGAAACCGCCATCAAAAAAGCAAAACAGTATTAGCACTTTTACTAATTTAACTTAATTAATTTTAAAACTTAAGCAGAATTTTAATTAAAATGTTTATGATGTTTAAACGTAATTTTATCTATTTCTGTATAACTAAATCTGAATTATGTTGTTAGCCACCCTGAGCCTGCTCCGGCGGGGAGGGCGGGATACAAATAAAATTTTGTTGTTGTTGTTAATCTGTTGCAGATAACAACAGGACCAGGGGTGAAATTCTAGCAGGAGCTCCTTTGCATATTAGGCCACACACCCTGATGTAGCCAATCCCCCAAGAGCTTACAAGGCTCTTTTTTTGTAAGTTCTTGGAGGATTGGCTACATTCGGTGTGTGTGGCCTAATATGCAAAGGAGCTCCTGTTAGAATTCCACCCCTGAACAGGACATAAAAATTGGCTGAACGGGGATGGCCCTGCTCTGGGGTCCCTGGAAATTTGGCATTTCAGGAATGCCCTTTTTCCTGAGCTCTCACAGCCTTCTAGCTCTAGCTTGTAGCTACTTACGTTTCAGAATGTTCCTCTGTTCCAGCTCTTCAGCGGTTGGCCTCTGGCTCAGCCGTCTGCGGAGAAAGTCTGGGATTAATTTTTGGACCATATCATGCCCTTTAGTCTATGCCCAGGAGTTGCTTTTTGTCCTGTGGTCCTAAAACAGAGACGATGACATTGCTCCTCTGTGCGCAGTGTGTCCCGATAATAAATACTGAGCATAACTTGCTCTGGTAGTTTATTCCCAGTCAAGGGAAAACTCAGCATGCTGTATGATCATAATTAGACATGCCTCTTCCTTCACCACCTCAGGCTAATCAGCTGAAAGGTAGGTGATGCAGATGAACATATGAACATATGAAGCTGCCTTATACTGAATCAGACTTTTTGGTCCATCAAAGTCAGTATTGTCTTCTCAGACTGGCAGCGGCTCTCCAGGGTCTCAAGCTGAGGTTTTTCACACCTATTTGCCTGGACCCTTTTTTGGAGATGCCAGGGATTGAACCTGGGACCTTCTGCTTCCCAAGCAGATGCTCTACCACTGAGCCACAGTCCCTCCCTAAAGATGCCTTTGCTTAATCCCCCTTCCTGGCTTCTATAAGAACGACAAGCTTGGCTCTATATCCATTCTTCCCTATGCTTGTTAGAGCCTCCGTACTTTACCTTACTTGCCCAAAGGGACTGTGATAGGGTCGCCAGCCTCCCGATGGGACTTGGAAATCCCCTGGAATTACAGCTTATCTCCAAACTGTTAGTTCCCCTGGAGAAAATGGAGGCTTTGGAGAGTGGACTCTGCGGCATTGTACTCCACTGAGGTCTTTGTCCTTCCCAGGCTCCACTCCCAAATCTCCACGGGTTTCCCAACCTGGATCTGGCAACCCTACCCCCCACTGGTAGCTAGGAGGGAGCTGGTAACCTTAGTTCATCTCCGGACTACAGAGATCACTTCCGCTGAAGAAAATTGATGCTTTGGAGGTGGGGAGACTCTGTGCCACTGTTTCCCTCTGAGATCCCTGTCTTCCTGAGGCTCCACCTCACATCTCCAGGAGTTTCCCCACCCGGATACAACAAAAAAACAACAACAACCAAACCCATCCCCTGCTAGTAGCTAGCAGGGACCTGACAATCCTATGCTGTGAAAGGCAGCTTATGAGCACAGGAAAACAACAACTAGGCATGGTGATCTTGCCCAGAACAATACTGATTCTTCTTAGCCTCCCTAAGTCCTTATTTCTTCCCCTGCAAGTCTAATGTTTGCTACTGATAAATTTGGTCCCTCTGCCAGTGGTGTCATTTAGCTGCAGAGCAAATAAAATGTGTTGTTGAAAAGAGCAACTGGAAGGCAAGTGCAGCCTAGAATATTAGAGCTGTAAAGAAGAAACAAGGGCCGATTTCACACTCACCTTACGCCGCTCTCACGTCCGTCTTCTCCGCGCTGCGTCCTCCTGACTTCCCACTATTTGCGTCGAGGCTGCAGCAAACATCGCAGTTTTCACGCAGTTTTTCGCAGTTTCTTTTTTGTTTCGTGAAAACAGCAATGGTTGCTGCAGACCTGGCCCAAATAGTGGGAAATCGGGAGGATGCTGCGTGGAGAAGACGGACGTGAGAGCGACATAAGGTGAGCACGAAATCGGTCAAGGAAAAACCAAGAATTGTTAGGGGGAAAAAAGATGGGCATGGAGATGGCGCATCCCGACACCGTCCTACTAAGGAACCTTAGTAGGACTTTTTAGCATCATAGAAATGCTAAAAAGTTTTTGTATCTCATAAGAAAGAAACTCAGCTTATATAATAAGATAAATAAAATTCTGTATGCTGCAAATTCAAAAGTGTGTTATTTCCAGTTATTTGCGGGGGGGGGGGGGGGGAGAAATCCCCACATTTCCTGCACTGTTTCTTTCAGCAAAGCAAAAGCAAGAAAGGCTTGAGACCAAACGGCTGTACTTCAGAGGACATTTCCAAAAGGGCAGAGGTGCAGTAAACAGGGAAACCTCATATATGCCTGAGATTTCTAGCATGTTAAATTGCTTCATAATTATAGCAGTGCTACATAGATGTAACATAATTATAGCAGCATTACATACATATAACACCTAGGAGTGTAACTTTTCTTGAATGCGAATGTTCCAAGACCCCCCCCCCCCCTTTTTGGGCAACAAATGGAATTCCTTAAGCATTTATTCATGGAAGTCACTGCAGATTCACCACTGACTACATGGTGAAACAGTAGAATCTGGTTATTTAAAATCAAGGAAAAAAACCAACTTAATAGGACAAGTCTGTTGTGGATAGAATTAGAAAGGGTTGTTTTTCCTAACAAATCTCAGCCCAGCTGGATCAGGAAGAATATGGACAGAGTATATTTAAGGACAGAAATGACATTTGGTTATTTATCAAGTACCCTTCAGCCGTGAAGCCCAATTTTGCATGCATTTTACACTTATATTCCACTTTTCTCCCCAATGCAGACTTGTAGTGACATGGGAATAGTTCTTCCTTCGTAGGTTTTCTCACAACAGTAACAATTCTGTGAGGTACATTGGGCTGAGAGAGAATGACTGGCCCGAAGTAATACAGGAAGCTTCCATGGTAGAGCGGGGATTCGAACCTGAGTCTCCCAGGATGCTGCTCTGATGCTCTATCCACTATAGCAGTGTTTCCCATTTGCAGGGTCATGACCTGGTACCAGGCTATGGAAGCCTCAATACTAGGTCATAAGGGGTGGCCCGACAGCCCCCGCCCCCCTCCACTCTCTATTTATCTTCGGCACTGCATGCCACGCCGTGCTCCAGCCCCTGCCCCCATGCCGCTGCCTGTAACACTCAGAGAGTGCTACAGACACTGCATGCTGACCAGAAGCACTCCCGCATCCCTCTCTGATGTTTGGAAACATCAGTGAGGATGGGGAAAGCTCCTGGCCAGCACGCAGTCTCCATATTGCTCCCTGAGTGTCCTCCGCCTGGAGAACAATCAGGGAGCAATACTGAGACTGCGCACTGACCAGAAGCCCTCCCCCATCCCTCACTGATGTTTCCAAACATCAGAGAGGGATGAGGGAGTGCTTCTGGTCAGCATGCAGTGTCTGTATCGCTCCCTGAGCATCCTCTGTCTGAACCACGGGGAAAGAACTGGGTCACAGGAGGGGAAAGTTTGGGAAACCCTGCACTATAGCATGCTGGTTCTCAGTTTGGGCCAGTCACTCTCTCTCAGCATAGTCTACCTTGTAGGACTGTTGTGAAAAGAAAATGGAAAAGCACTTTAACCTCCTTGGAGGTTAGTATTGGCACTAGCACTAAATTGCTTTTAATGTTTTTTAATTGTTTACTGTTTAATCCGTTTAATGTTTTTAAGTGTTAAGAGTTCAGAATTGTAAATGTTTTTATTGTTGTGAGTTGCCCTGAGTCTGCTTGGGCAGAGAGGGCGGGATATAAATCCAATAAAAATAAATAAATAAAAATGAAATAAAAATATATATTTCTTGAAGCAGCTGTTTGCTATCTGAAGGAGAATATCAAATATCAGGAAGACATTTGTTCCACTGAAATTCTGGAACATCAGCCAGCATCCTTATGAGGCACTTGTGGAACAGCAGAGTTCATAATTTATAATAAATTCCAGGGCTTTTTTGTAGCAGGAACTCCTTTGCATATTAAGCCGCACCCCCCTGATGTAGCCAGTCCTCCTGGAGCTTACAGCTGGCCCTATATTAAGAGCCCTGTAAACTGTTGGAGGATTGGCTACATCAGGGGCGTGTGGCCTAATATGCAAAGGAGTTTTTGCTACAACCCCCCCCCGATAAATTCTAATAAACCTTTGCCCCCCTCCCATTCTCAACAAGTCCAAGCACAACAGGCTAAGAGATTATCTTCTGAAGCACCAGTTACAGCCCAGTGCCAAGAATCATGATGGACATATTTTCATACCGAAGGTAAACCTGTTCCAACCTGTTGGTTGCTAATATGCCATAACGTTATTTTTTGCAGTGAAGTTAATAAACTATCAGAAACTACAAATAATATTATGATTAAAAATACTGTATTGCAATTGCTGTCATAATTTGCTAGGTGAAGAAACTTTTTGAAAATGAGCACTGATGGCCAGTTAACAGTTTCTGTAGTTAGCTGAAGATGTTTGCTGAAGAACTTTTGGCCAGATGTTTCTTCAGTAAATACTGATGAGAGGAGGCAGGGATGGAATTCTAGCAGGAGCTCCTTTGCATATTAGGCCACACACCCCTGATGTAGCCAATCCTCCAAGAGCTTACGAAAAAGAGCCTTGTAAGCTCTTGGAGGATTGGCTACATCAGGGGTGTGTGGCCTAATATGCAAAGGAGCTCCTGCTAGAATTCCACCCTTGAGTGGAACGCCACTGTGCAAGAACATAGTGCACTTGATCAGATAGGGGAGGGAGACACATCTGGAAGATACAGTTGTGTTTTCTAGCGTCTAGAACAGGAGTCCTCAATGTGGTGCCTGTGGATGCCATGGTGCCCGCCCCCCCCAGCACCCACAATGTGTTTTAGAAAGTGGGCAGCAAGATTTCTGGTTGTCGACTAGAGACCTGCTTGGTTGGGCAGATTTTTAAAAACGTTGCTTTAACAGCAGCTGCCACCACAGCACAAGATCTGTGCAGCCATTTTGTGGCTGGCTCCATCACAATGTCAGCGCAATCCTAAGCACAGGTACACCCTTCTAAACTCATTGAAATCAATGAGTTTAGAAGGGTGTACCTCTGTTTAGGATTGCCCTGTGTGTCAACATTCCAAAGGTGTCTGCAGGATCAAAAAGGTTGGGGACCCCTTGCCTAGAACAAGGAACACTGGGGGTCCTTCACTGATGGTTTTGATTCTTGGTGGAATGAATGACATTTTAAAGACTTGAAGGGTGATTACAGATGGGTGGTTTAAGCTGCCCTATGGACGGGAGGCAGATAGACAAAAAAAGCACGTCCACATGCGCACATCTGTCTCCCGTCCTGCCCGTAGCCCACTTGGGGCCAGACTGAAGCTGCCTCAGGACGACACTACTTACTGGATGGCTGGGAAGTGGCCTGGGGCAGGCCGTGTGCTGTCTGGAGGCTTCCGGTCTGCTCCTTTTTTGACCAGCTCTCTTTAATCACCCATCTGTAATCACACCCAAACTGTTTGCATTGTTATTTACAGGCTCCTCAAATAAATACACCATGGTACAAGAGGTATGTGCTCTCTGCTTGCAGGGAAACTGATCCTGCATAATGGCTGCTGCAGAAACCTCCTACTGCTCAGAGAAGAGTAGACTTATAAATCCTTCGCCCCACCCCATAGTCATTATGATGCCTTTCAGGGAACAAACTGGCTCTCACCACTCAGAAAGACTGCAGCCAAGTGAATCAGATTGAAATGCAACTTGAGTGAAATTATCTTGAAACAAATATAATTAATAGTTCTCAGCTTTGCCATGATGCTCAAACATCTGTGTGCGTGGCAACGAAAGAGAAAGATGGTGTCCTTTGTGTAACATTCTGAATTCTGGATTGCTTCAATTAGTTCTTTTTCAGCTACAGATATGACGATGGTTTCGATGTAAACACCTCTATGAACGGATGATACTCAAGTATGGTAGGGATTTCTTAGTTTACTTTATTCAGAGAAATGCAGGCTCAGACTAGGCAGCGGCTGGAAGAGCAGTGTGAACTCACCGCTTTTCAAACATTGAAGGCAGCTGTAGGGCGATTCAAGCAACATAAGAATATAAGAAGAGCCCTGCTGGATCTGACCAATAGTCCATCTAGCCCAGCATCCTGTCTCAGACAGTGGCCAACCAGTTCCTCTGGGCAGCCAACAACAGCCCACAGAGGCCGAGGCCTTCCCCTAATATTGCCTTCCGGCTTTGGGATTCAGAGGCTTTCGTGCCTCTGAATGTGAAGGTTCCCATTAGTCACAATGGCTAGTAGCCATTGATAGACGTATCCTCCATGAATCTATCCCATCCTCCTTTTTTTTTAAAACTGAAATTTCTATTGAATTGAATTCTACTGCAAACATTAACACAAATTATTAACCACCTTTCCCCGCCAATCTACTATAACATTCCTCCGTGTTTAACAATAGAAAACGTTCTTCAGTTTATCCACATACAATTGATACACCTATAGTAGTCAAGACTCATTTTCTATTCTGAATCTTATTATCTTGTAATACCCGTTATTTACCATTCAGTTCCCCCATTGCATTTTATCCTAATCACCTTAATAACAATAATAACAATAAAGGTAAAGGTAGTCACCTGTGCAAGCACCAGTCGTTTTTGACTCTGGGGTGATGTTGCTTTCACAACTTTTTCACGGCAGACTTTTTACGGGGTGGTTTGCCATTGCCTTCCCCAGTCATCTATCCTTTCCCCCCAGCAAGCTGGGTACTCATTCTACCGACCTCGGAAGGATGGAAGGCTGAGTCAACCTCGAGCCAGCTACCTGAACCAGCTTTCACTGAATCAAACTCAGGTCATGAGCAGAGGGCTCTGACTGCAGTACTGCAGCTTTACCACTCTGCTCCACGGGGCAGATAATAACAATAATATCAACCTAATTACCCTCATATCATTCTAGATTAAACTTTCTTCCACTATCAGTTAACACATTTCCCCCCTTCTATTTGCCTTCCAAGAAGTCAGCCTCACGTAGATGAAAAAGAAGAAGAAAAAAAGAAAAACCAAAAGGCTGCCTCTCATTCTGGAACCAAGAAAACTCAGCAGGGTGGGAAAAAGACCCTTCCTCCTGTTAGAGGTCCTTTAAACCTCCTTTAAAGCTGTTTATTCCTTTGGCCATCACTACATCTTCTGGCAGTGAATTCCACGTTTTAATCAGTGTAAAGCACTATTTCTTTTTGGTGTATTTTATCTTTAGGGTTTGTAGAATCTTTCGGGCTCAAGTGCCGTGTTCTACTGGAGAAAGAACACGGCACTTGAGCCCGAAAGATTCTACAAACCCTAATGATGTTACCAGCCATGAAAACCTGAAATCTTTGATATTTTATCTTTCTCCCGAATGCTGATGTCCTGATTTAAATAGTCCTCTTGAAGATGATATTTGCCTCTCAAGAGAAAATATATAAGTAGCTGAGTCATGCCTATGTTTTTACACTGCAGGGCTAATGACTGCTTTGAGAGTTTGATTTAGATTTTTTTAAAAAACTGTCTTGGGGGGAAAGGTTTAAACAGCCTCTCCCCACGCACCATTTCCTTGTTCCAATTTTAGGTCTCCCCCTGCACCTTGGAATTAGAGGTGATCTAGTCATAGAACACCCTCTGTCATGCCGAGCTCAGAGTTTATAAATGTAAAGGGTTTACCAAAGATCTTCTGCTCAATTCTTGGACAGGGCATTTTGGCTGAATGGAAAGAACACAGAAACTTCAAAAATAACATTTTACACTGAAAAAACCTGACTAATCTGCCTCAATTCAAAACTTTCTGGCCTGAAATGACAATGGTAATATCTACTGACTGGCTCCCAGAACTGCCAACCAAGCTATGGACAACTGCTATGACCGCTTCTAGGGCTCTCAAAAGTCCACCCCCAGCATTGCCTAGGAATTGATTGTATTGGTACCAGGCAGTCTTGCAAGCGAACTGTGAAAATGAAACAAACAATACGCTGCAATAGAAATGTGATTTGTTTTTGGATCGGAGAGGACACAAATCCATGAACTGGTTCTAAGCACAAATTGGCCTAATTTGTGCACAAGTCACAGTTTGACCAATTTTGCACTAGGGCTTGTTCTGGGTGGAGAGCCCTTTTGCCCTTGGCGTTTCTCTCCATTTTCGCATAAGCTGCCACAGAGCTGCAAGTTGGCGCACTGCTTTTCCACGGCAAGCAGAAACCGCTTGTCAGAGGATCTCGCTTGCTGCGAGAAAGCAGAGCGCCAACTCGTAGCTCTGCGGCAACTTGTGTGAAAACAGAGAAAAGCACTGGGGGCAAAAAGGTTCTCCATTTGGAACAAGCCTAGTGCAAAATCAGTCTTTGTTTATTGGTTCATGCTCATTCCTTAAAGATGACTAAAACTTATCAACTCGTGGCCATGACTTTAATAGGCATGAGTCCACTTGATGATATAAGCTGCTATGGGGAAATCAGGCCATCTTGCATTGGTCCTGAAACCACCAACTACTGGTCCAACAGCAAAGTTGTGCCGTACGGGTGGGTTATTAGAGGCTGATTAGGGGCAGAGACTGTTGTTCAGCCATGGAAGCAAGATTTGCGTACAGAAACTATATGGTCAGTGGAATGGACCAGGATGTCTCTCTCCTGCTTACTACACCACAGAATGCCACTCTACCATTCACACAGGATTTGCAAAGCCAACACATATGTTTGGGTTACTGGTTATTCAGCCGAAAGGAACTCTTTTGTTGAGTAAGATTGTGTCGTGAGAACCCATGTTTATAGCACTAAATTAGTTCAAGCTGAAAGCTCTTATTTAGCCCAGATTGAAACCAAGCAGAAAACGCTGTACAAAACCATAATTACTACTAGACAGATACGTTAAGATTCTAATGACATCATAAATAAACTGAATTTTCCCCATTGCAAACCAGTGAGATCTGCTCATTTACTCTGACAGTTGCCTTTCCTTGCAAAAGGCAGAACATTTAGAGAGATTCCAAAATAAGAAATGATGGGGTTCATATCTGAGACACCTGCACACAAACTTGTGTGATGCATGACCTCCCTTCCATGGTGGTGGTGGTGGTGGTGGTGCAAAGTTGTATCTGGAATCTGGTAGTAGAAGTCTTTGATACATGGCATTGCATTTGACTGTGCTAAAGAGTCAGTTGATAAATGTTAAAATATGCTGCTCCTTAACGCTCACAGGAGTTTATATATCAAATTCTTGACAAGGAATTGTCACAGGAGAATGCTACTAAAAACGGCAAAATACAATTTGTTTGCTCTCTGAAATCATGACACTTTAGGAAAATAAATGTCTTTTTCAGATTTGCGCTAGAATCACTGGTTTATTTGGCTGAGGACCAGAAGCTGAGTTTGAGCTGAATTATTGTTACAGAAAATTGCTGTAGGTAAATGACACAAAGCAGGTGTGCGTGTTTGTGAATGTGAGCATGTGCTCAAGATTGATAAACTCTCCCATGTTTGAAAAAAAACTGTTGTATATGTGATCTGAATTGTGACTATGATATGGAGTTCTTGCCTGGCTCATTGGAGCCTGTAGGACTGAGCTTGGGGACTCAGGAACAATAAGCAGTAGGATCCAAATCCCTGCTGCCCTGCTCCAATCAAGAGCCCCCTGCTGGTTTGAATGGTCCAATAGCATGCTAGCACGGGAACTCTAAGTGTATATATAGTTGGCCCCGTTGGCCTAGTATTCAATCTTCTAGTGTAGCGCTATACTATGCTGTATCTAATAAAAGAGCTATGATCACTACACCCTCGTCTCATCATTGTGTGGAATCCTCTATATTATAAAAACCCTTGAATTTTCTCCAAGTTCTTGTGACTTACAAGTAGGATAGTTAACCGCATGCCTCTTAATGAATCAAGTACTTTAGGGTTGATACAGGAGAGGGAGCCAAGGAAGTCAGACTCCTTGTGCCTGCAGAAACTAGGGCTTTTTTGTAGCCCGAACTCCTTTGCATATTAGGCTACACCCCACTGATATGGCGGATCCACCAAGAGCTTACAGTATGCCTTGTAAGAAGAGCCCTGTAAGCTCTTGGAGGATTGGCTACATCGGGGTGTGTGTGTGCCCTAATATGCAAAGAAGTTCCTGCTACAAAAAAATGCCCTGGCAGAAACACTGGGCTGGATCCAGCCACTTGTATGGAAACAGGCTTCCATTCATTGATCACTGGCTGGATCAAAATCTGTGGATGTTAATCAGTTGCACATCCATACATAGATCAGACTACACATCTGACTGCAGGTGTTGTCTCTTTGCACTGCGTTGTTTTTGTGGGATGTTCGTTCTGAGGCACATCCCCATCCACACTCTTGGGCAACCATTCCACTGCAAATGCCATTTTTTTTTTAATATTAGTAGAACTGGACTGAAACATAAAATAAAAATCAATATCTTCTATTTTGTTTTGTTCTGTATATTTATAGTCTCTTCAGGGGTTCAGTGCATTGAAGATGGATAAAGATTTAGAGGAACAGACAATGACTGAAATGGGGCTCTATAAAAAACAAACAACCCCCCCTCCCCCCGAGTGACCCAGGACTAATTTTGGCAAAATAAACATATTCTGAAGGCCTTAGTTGAAGGTGAAAAAGGTGTTCTCCAGTTGGTGTGCTTGTGGGTCCCATTTGTTTCAGCATTCTTTATTATAAGGAATTCATGCATGTAGTTTAATCAGAATTCCTCTTTGAAGCAGGATGTGGATGCGAGGTTTCATAATAGTCTCCGCAGCACAGTATGGTTTATCTGAGAGCCAGTGTGGTGTGCCGGACTACAATGGAACTGAATTCACATCCTGATTTCCATTAAGATCACAGGACAAATTACTTATAGAAGCCTAGCTGTATGTACTTTAGGGCTGCATGAGAATAAAATGGAGATGCACATAAAATTTTTTCCCTTTGGTACAAAGGTTGAAAAATCAGACTATGATGTCTCTCAGGTTGGCATCAACTAATTTCTCCACCTGGCAATATATTCACCTCTCAGAATCTGATTGCAGAACTGGACAGGGAGAAGCTGGTGGAGGACAACCACTACTGAGGAGCCAGAACACCAGCCAATTGGGAGCTGGTTTCGTCCAACTAGTGGCATCATATACATTTAATTCTGCAGTTGCTCTCTGCCATGCAGGAATGGGGGGAAAGTATACTTGCTGAAATTCCCTCTTCTGTGTAACCAACTAAGGGTACACGTGTCTGTCTTCGGGGGTGAATGCAACTTAGACCAATATCGCACTAGGGCTTGTTCCAGGGGAAGAGCCCTTTTGCCCTCGGCACTTCTCTCTGTTTTTGCACAAGCTGCCGCAGAGCTGCAAGCTGGTATGCCATTTTCTGCGGCAAGCAGAAACTACTTGTAAGAGGATCTTGCTTGCCGTGGGAAAGTGGCATGCCAGCTTGTGCGGAAATGGAAAAAAGCACTGGGAGCAAAAGGGCTCTCCACCCGGAACAAGCCTGATGTAAAATCAGTCTGCATTTCTTTTTACAAGTACTGTCTCTCTTGGGTAGGGTTGACAGCTCCGGGTTAGATATCACCTGGAGATTTTGGGGTTGGACCCTGAGGAGGGTGGGATTTGGGGAGAGGAGGGACTTCAGTGGGGTACAATGCCATAGAGTCCACCTTCTAAAGCGGCCACTTTCTCCAGGGGAAGAGATCTCTGTCACTTGGAGATCAGTTGTGGGCGCTCTCAAAACAGATGATGGGAGGTAGCACTTCAGCTGCATTCTTACTGGTACTCTTGTATCAGCCTGTACAGGTTTTTTTTCCACCTTTCCTTCTTCTTTGCCTCTGGACCTGGTGAGTCTGACGTTAGTTACGTCCAAAATCTTCATGCCACCTTAGAAGCTGAAGTCTGATTCTGGCCTCAATCTGTCAACATTGAGCCATGAGTTATGGAAACGAGACTTCTGATTGATGGGATATCAAATCATCCCTTGAGTGGCATGTTCAGTTGTCATTAAGTCTTCTTCTACAGGCATGAAAGATTGCATGGGACTATAAAGAAATTTGGACAGCTTTTGCAAAAGAGAGAAGGGGTGGCCAAATAGGTAGAAAGTTGCACTGATATCATTTTATAGTTAATTATCATTTCATTTTCCATCAGTATTTAAAAAGGACAAAAAATGCAGATGAGTTAAAGAATGCATTTCATTTTATGTTTAGCAGTAAAATAAGATTTAATAAGTTGCTGTATTATATAAAGGCGTCTGAACTTCCTGGGCAGACTCAGTGTTGACTTCAAGTTTGGTGTAGTGGTTAAATGTGCAGACTCTTATGTGGGAGAACCGGGTTTGATTCCCCACTCCTCCACTTGCAGCTGCTGGAATGGCCTTGGGTCAGCCATAGCTCTCGCAAGAGTTGTCCTTGAAATGGCAGCTTCTGCGAGAGTCCTCTCAGCTCCACTTACCTCACAGGGTGACTGTTGTGGGGGAAGGAGATAAAAGAGATTGTAAGCTTCTCTGAGACTGATTCAGAGAGAAGGGCAGGGTATAAATCGGTGGTGGTGGTCGTCGTCGTCGTCATCTTCTTCTCCCTAGGTCTATTAAGAATCCTGTTCCCATAGCATTCAGCATTGTGGTCTCTCACAAGAACCTCTTGATGAAAAGTGTATTTTGGAAACCTTATTTTAAATGATTTAGGTTTAATAATAATAATAATAAAATTTTATTTATACCCCGCCCTCCCCGCCGGGGCAGGCTCAGGGCGGCTTACAGGGTGTGTCAAAAGCCACGTTGAACAATAAAACAATTATACATTTCTATACCATTTAAAGTTTACCATTAAGTTTACATAATATAAAAGTCTAAAATCAATCTAAAATAATCTCATCTTATTGCTATCTCAATTATTGATGTTAGTGATGGCATGGTGTTTATTTCAGGTTCCATCTTGGAAGGCTAGTCGGAAGAGGGCGGTTTTGCACGCCCTACGGAATCGGCTAATGTCCCGTAGGGCCCGCACCTCTTCCGGCAGCTGGTTCCACCATTGGGGTGCTTTTATAGAGAAGGCCTGTTCTCTGGTTTAAGAGCAGGACATGCTATGTATATGAAATTGTTTCACCTTTTCCCTCCTCTTTAAACGCTGGTGCAGTCAACTGCCCAGAACAGGTGCTTAGTGAGTGCCTGGGCACTCCCTAGATACTAAAATGACTAAACTGAGGCTATCGTGCTTTGGTCACATCCTGTGAAGACAAGAATCATGGGAAAAAAACAATAATGCTAGGAAAAGTCAAAGGCAGCCGGAAAAGAGGAAGACCTAATGTGAGATGGATTGACTCGATCAAGGAAGCCGGGGCCCTCAGTTTGCAAGACTCAAACAAGACTGTTAATGATTGGAAGTTTTGGAGAACATTAAGACATAGGGTTTTCATAAGTTGGCAATGACCTGATGGCACCACACACAGAGTATGCACCTCAAATTTTATGCACAGCTACTTGCTAGCATTTACTTTCCTTGCTAGGGAAGAATACAACTTCTTGCTCTGTCCTTCTGGAACTGTATCCCTTTGCAGCTGCTACAATTAGAATAAATCATAATTAGGGAGGAATGTAAGGCAGCAAAATTGCCTAGAAGCTTCTGGTATAGTAAATTTCACTCATGAGAGAAACTGAATATTTTTAATGGTTATAGGATGTTATGTTCAAATATATATTTGCATTTTCATGCATTTAAAAACCCTATTTTTTAAAAAAAATCAGATGTGCTTTAGGCATTTTAAGGAGAAATGTTGGGAGGATACTTTTCAAAAAATTACTTATGACAGTAACACAACCAGTGTTTCCTCTAAGCTGAGTTAGCGTGAGTTAGCTCAGATTTTTAGCCTTTGGCTCACACTTTTTTGTCTTAGCTCAGGAAGGATGACCCCAGAGCACACTAATTTATGCAGTAGCTCACAGCTTTAATGCCCGTAGCTCACAAAGTAGAATTTTTGCTCACAAAACTCTGCCGCTTAGAGGGAAGATTGAACACAACCCTATTTTGTTTTTAAATCAAATGTGCTTCAGGCATTTTAAGTAGGAATGATGGGATGATACTTTTCAAAAAAGGATCCATGACAGTAATACAACCAGCTGCAGGTGTCTATTTGCAACCAAGCTGGTGACGCGTCTGGTACTTCGATTTTTCCCAAGTTTTGCTTGAAGTGCTATGGGAATGTCAGTTCTTTGTACTTGGTGTGAGCCAGTGATCTTCTGCCTTTCCAGATCTGGGACCCACCTTTAGTACTAGTGGGCAGCAAAGATCTCAGCAAACCACAAGTCTGTGGCCACCAGTTTCATGACATTATGGTCCTCACCTTACCATCCTGATGCTCTTTTTGTCATGTGTGAAAGGCAGGACAAACAGGGCCGTAGCCAGAATTTCATGTTTGGTGGGGCCCACAGCAAGATTTATTGGGGGTTTTTTTTGGGGGGGCACCCAGTTTGATGGCCCTAGGCTCTTGGCACTGTACACTGCCTTGAGTTCCACAAGCTAACCCCCCTTCATCAGGGCAGTCACAACAGCTCTGCTCCCCAACCTATTTCCTATGTGCCCCTCTCTTAGAGAAAAAGAGACCCCTTGACTCCCCCCCTCCCTTTGATCTGCACGCTGTGTTAGGGAAGGGGAGACAAAAAAGTGAAAAGACCAGCAGCAATGCTACTACCTGTTCAGAGTGGCAGTGAGCAAAGGTGACAGATTGGAGGCCCTCCAGTGGAGGGGACATACAGTTGGAAGGGGTTTTTGAAAGAATGGGCCTGGCCCCTCTGTAGCTACGGGCCTGAGGACAAATGACATCCTTGCTCTTTCCAGTTTGGTGTAGTGGATAAGTTCGCGGACTCTTATCTGTGAGAGCCGGGTTTGATTCCCCACTCCTCCACTTGCACCTGCTGGAATGACCTTGGGTCAGCCATAGCTCTCGCAGGAGTTGTTCTTGAAAGGGCAGCTGCTATGAAAACACTCTCAGCCCCACCTACCTCACAGGGAGTTTGTTGTGGGGGGTGGGAAGGTAGAGGAGTTTGTGACCGCTCTGAGACTCTGAGATTCAGAGTATAGGGCGGGATATAAATCCAAAAATCTTCTTCTTTCCATAGCAGCAAAAATTAGCCAAAAAGGGGGAAAAAAAGGCGGCTTTAAAGCTTGCAACCCAGCTGTCAGGGCTTCACTACTGACCTGATGGTCTCAACCCATGCGTAGAAGACCACTGGTCTAAAGCATAGATTAAGCTGCAAGAAGACTTGCAGATCAGGTTATATGGAGGGCTATGGAACAGAAGAGTCCCCAGAAATCATAGGAGAGACAGAAAAAGAGAGAGAAGACAGAGACTGATTTCCCACTAGCGTTGCTCCACCCCCAGGCTTTTGTTTTCCTTGGAGCAAGCAATAGTTTTCCCACTAGTTGATCCATGGGTGCGTTCTGAGTTGCGGCAACTTCTAATTCTCTGCGCTGCAACGTAATCCTCAAAAGGCAGCATCTAAAAATGGCACAGGGAACTGGAGGTTTTTGCAGCTCAAAATGCACCCACGGAGCACTTGATAGGAAAAAGATCACTTGAGCTGGGCGCGGGGGGGGGGGGGGGAGAGGAAGCCTCAGGGCTGAGCAACGCTAGTGGGAAATTGGTGTGACTCTGTTAACACACCTGGCTGCAGTCCCTGGAACATCAAATTAAGTCGACTAAAACGATACCAAGTATTTACTACTACAAAATGTGGATTCCAAAAATTCTCACAGACCTGTTATAAGGGACACAGCTATTTAAGAATTGCATCAGCGCACTGAACTGGAAACTAGCACTGAACTTTCCAACTAAATGCACCCTGGGCCCTTGCTCCAGCTGGGAGATGCCAGAGCAGGCTGGCAATATCTATCCTCTCCCTTTCCACTGCTACGCCCTTCCCCTCTTTTCTTTGTAGTACTATCCCATCATGCCCCAAGCCACTATCAGCTGCCATATGGTTAAAAGAAAACCCTGCAAAAATTCTGCTAGGATTAGTTCAGGGGTGTCGAGCTCATTTGCTATGAGGGCTGGATCTGACATAAATGAGACCTTGTCAGGCCAAGCCATATTTAAGATTAGGTAGCAGAGATATAAACTTTTTAAAGGACACAGGCAAACACGACTAAAGATTTTTTCTTTTTTAAAACCTTAAAATAAAACATGCTTAAAACATGAGAAGTACTTTTCTCCCTTTCTCACTCTGTTGGTCTTAAAGCTGCTTTCTTTGTATTTTTCCTGCGGGATCCAGGGAACGGGGCAAAGGAAGCGCTGTCTCTTTCCCTTCCTCCCCAGGGGACCAGGAGGCAGAAGAGCCTCAACCAATGGAGAAAATAGAGGTTTTGCTCTGTAGCTCCTTTGCGACTGAGCAAGCCTTGCAAAGCAAGCGGCGATGCAAAAGGAAGCAAGAGAGAGGGAGAAGAAGACGACTGCAGATTTATACCCCGCCCTTCTCTCTGAATCAGAGACTCAGAGCAGCTTACAATCTCCTATATCTTCTCCCCCCACAACAGACACCCTGTGAGGTGGGTGGGGCTGAGAGGGCTCTCACAGCAGCTGCCCTTTCAAGGACAACCTCTGCCAGAGCTATGGCTGACCCAAGGCCATTCCCGCAGCTGTAAGTGGAGGAATGGGAGAAACCCGGTTTTCCCAGATAAGAGTCCGCACATTTAACCACTACACCAAACTGGCTGAAGGAAGCAGACAAGAGCCAGTTGCTCGGGGGCCTGAAAGGAGCCCTCCAGGGGCCTGATTCAGCCTCTGGGCCACATGTTTGACACCCCTGGATTAGTTCATATCAAGATTGTCAACCTCCAGATGGGCCCTGGAGACCTTCTGGAATTGCATCTGATCACCAGACTGCAGATTAATTCCCCTGGAGAAGACAGATACTTCCGAAGGTGGATTCGATGACACTATACCTCCCTGAGGTGCCTCTCCAAGCTCCGCCCCCAAATCGCCTGAAAATTCCCAACCCAGAGCTGGCAACCCTAGTTCAGATTCCTTTTCCAGTCCTTTTAGCAACAACAGATTGCTCCTTGTCCTTGCAATATGTCAGGGAAAAGACTTTAATACACTGCTTTACTCTTGTGATCACAGCAACTTCTCTTTTTCACCGTGTCTAATTTGGATCTGCGAAATACCTCCATGAATGCCACTGAGCTGTAACATGGCTTTGTATGAACATTTAAATAATTAAATCCTCCACCTCCATAGGATTAAAAAAAACAAAATCTAGTTCAACGCTGACAATAACAAATGTTTCCTAAGGAATCATTCTACATACATTTCTTTTTTGTTCTGTGGTTGTTTTTTTTTAAAAAACCTTTCTGCAAACAGTCTAGGTAATTTAATCAGATGGTTGTTCGGAGCCTGCAGGGACTTTTGTCAGAATGGCACAAATGCTTTGAAAAAAAAAATGATTAAAAATTGCCAACTGCAATCAAAATGTGTCTTTTGCCTCTTCCCCAAGGTCCAGTTCCTTAATTTAGCTTGAGATCTGAATCATTACGTGGCCATTCCTGTGGAACAGGGGAAGACAGATGTGATAATGAAGTTCCGGAAAATAGTATTAGAGAACAAAGAATACGACCATGTAGTCTTTAAAAAATGCTATGCTGACGAACACTTACTTAATACCAACTGCCAGATTGGCATATTACAATAGCATGGGATTTTGCTGAAGCTGCATGGATGTTATGGAAGTATTACAAAGGAAGTCTGACTCTTGGCAAGTCCGACTCTTTGCAACGCCTTGGACCAAGTCACACCAGGCCTTCCTGTCTTCCACCATCCTCCGAAGTCTGTTCAAATTCATGTTAGTTACATCCGTAACCAACGGTCGCTTTGTAGAAAAATAGGTGATGGAGCTCATCCAGGGATTGTTATGCAGCTGCACCTACTATTCAATGGACAAGGTGGGGAGGAGGAGGGGGAACCCTCAGAAAGGTTCAGGAGATGCGCTCCTGTGAGCTCCTGCTGAATCCAAGGCCTGACAGATTACAAAGGAATATCCAAATTACAAAGGAATATCCATCGGTATTTAGGAATGAGTTCCATCATTCTGACAAACAGGAGTAGGAAAACTTCCTGCCCAGCGTACAGAGAGTTCTACCTGGCTTGCAAGAACGGGGAAGCAGGCACCTCAGCATGACAGCATGCTTGCCATGGCGGTGAAGCCCTGGCACACTGGACTAAGCCCTGGCACACTGATTGCTCCCTCTGCCCCCCCCCCCACAACCAAAGCCACCTCCTCCACCTGTGAAAGTGCCACCCAATGGCATGGGCTTGTTAATGGAGTGGTCAAATTGTCAGTCATGGTACTGTTCAAAGTAGTGGATTGTGCTATGATCTCAAGGGGAAGATCTGTGGCTCCATGGCAGTGCATATGCTTTTCTCTGATTTAAAGATTTAAAACGCTTGAGGCTCTTTAGCTTGCAGAAACGTTGACTGAGGGGTGACATGATAGAGGTTTACAAGATTATGCATGGGATAGAGAAGGTAGAGAAAAAAGGACTTTCCTTCCTTTCCCACAATACGAGAACTTGTGGGCACTCCATGAAATTGCTGAACAGTCGGGTTAGAATGGATAAAAGGAAGTATTTCTTCACCCAAAGGGTGATTAACACATGGAATTTACTGCAACAGGAGGTGGTGGTGGCTGCAAGCAATGCCAGCTTCAAGAGAGGATTGGATAAACATATGGAGCAGAGGTCTATCAGTGGCTATTAGCCACAGTGTACTGTTGGAACTCTCTGTCTGGGGCAGTGATGCTCTGTATTCTTGGTGTCTGGGGGGGGGGGGGGTGCAACAGCGGGAGGGCTTCTGGTGTCCAGGCCCCACTGATGGACCTTCTGATGGCACCTGGGTTTTTTGGTCATTGTGTGTTACAGAGTGTTGGCCTGGATGGGCCACTGGCTTGATCCAACATGGCTCCTGTTATGTTCTTAAAGAAATTCTGGTATCAGTGCTCTATCTAAAGTCCTTGACTTGGCAGAGAAGCCAATATTGAACCAATAGTCAGAATTCATCTGAGTTGACAGTTTCCTATATCCAATGTGCAGCGCCCTCTCAAATCTGAATCAAGCTCTCTATTCAACACTGCAGAGTTCACTGGTTGCCATAGAAACAAACTGTCAGAGCAAGGGCTATTACCTCTCTCCGTTTGTCTTAGTGACTCTTTTCTGAAAAGAGTAATCAGGAGGGAATGATACGGTGCTATATATACATCTCTCTGGACCAGATTTGCACAATACTATTCTGATTTCTGCACTCAAGACAATTTTCCTTCAGTATCAATCATTACAGAGTGGTAGTTGTGTTAGTCTGTTGCAGCAGCAGCAGCAGCAGCAGCAGCAGCAGCAAACACCACCACAACAAAACATGAAATCTGGCTGCAAAGGCTCACAAAGTGTTAATCCAGCATAAACTTCCACGGAACAGGGCTCATGTCTTCAAATGCTATGAGCGGATCCTCGTGTTGCATTCATTTTATTTAAGAGGTTTTAAAAAATCAAGCAGAGAAAAAGGTCAAGAGATGATGGAATGAAAGAAGCACAGACTGAAATGTAGCTATCTAAAATGAACATATGAAGCTGCCTTATACTGAACCAGACCCTTGGTCCATCAAAGTCAGTATTGTCTTCTCAGACTGGCAGCGGCTCTCCAGGGTCTCAAGCTGAGGTTTTTCACACCTATTTACCTGGACCCTTTTTTGGAGATACCAGGGATTGAACCTGGGACCTTCTGCTTCCCAAGCAGATGCTCTACCACTGAGCCACCGTCCCTCCCCTTACAATGTAAATCTAATCTTCCTAATCCGGACAATTACTAGGGTTGGCAGCTCTTGGCTGGGAAATAACATCGAGATTTTGGGGGTGGAGCCAGGTGAGGGCAATCAATCAATCAATTTATTCGGCCAACAATCAGTACAAGTCAAAAGCAAGAACTATTCAATGAAACATTTAAGGATAGAATTGGTCTAAAAATAACAGAAATATCTCTAAAATTTAACATTTAAAATCCTAACGCAAGAATTTAAGATCTCCACCGGTTTGATATCTCTAAAATTTATAATCTATACATAAAATTTCATGCTGAGAAAAATTTAGCACAGCCCCGTGGTGCAGCGTGGTAAAGCTGCAGTACTGCAGTCCGAACTCTCTGATCACAACCTGAATTCGATCCCAGCAGAAGCTGGGTTCAGGTAGCCAGCTTGAGGTTGACTCAGCCATCCATCCTTCTGAGGTCAGTACAATGAGTACCCAGCTTGCTGGGGGTAAAGTGTAGATGACTGGGGAAGGCAATGGCAAACCACCCCATAAAAAGTCTGCCAAGAAAAAATCGTGATGAGACATCACCCCAGAGCTGCAAACGACTGGTGTTTGCACAGGGGACTGCCTTTACCTTTTTAATAGTGACCTGTGGGTTCACACCCATCAAAAGGAGGGAGGGACCTCAACATGGGCCATAGGGTCCATCCTCCAAAGCAGCTGTTTTCTCCAGGGGAACCGATTGCTATCATCTGGAGATCGGCTGTCAAAGCAGGAGATCTGGAGATTACTATTACAGACTCTAATAACATCAACTGTATCATCTTGGGCTCATCTACTAGTTCATTTCCCAGTGTGATACATAGGGCTTTTTTGTAGAAAAGCCCAGCGGGAACTCATTTGCATATCAGGCCACACCCCCTGATGCCAAGCCAGCCAAAACTGCGTTCCTGCTAAAAAAAAAAAACCCTGGTGATACATGCCATCATATGCCAGCAATGCCTTCTGCTCTCTGTGTGAATGCTGTTGTTTATAATAGTGTGTCAAAATCTTAATTTTTTTTTAAATTATCTGAATCAGCAGAGAGCTTTTAGGAGAATCTGAACATTTAATTATGCAACTTTGAAAATTTGTAAAAACTTTTCCCTGCTAGAAGCAGTAAAAATGATAGCTGGAGAAACACTACATGTTATTTCCTTCAAAACTAAATAATTAAAGCGTCTGCGTTAATTCCGCTTGCCGGGATTTTGTAATGTTGTGAGCAAGTCTGAATTATATCCATTGATGAGTACAGATGCTGAGAAGATACTGAGAAGAACAGAGAAGTGGCTTTTGTTGTGCTTTGAAGCAGCACTGCGGGATTCAGATAGAAGCTGACCATTGTAAATTTGCTGTGATGATGAAAGGGAAGTAAGACTGGGACAGAAATTGAGGAACAAAGCCTTGATCTCTCTTTTTAGCTTTCCAGATGGATTCGCAAGCAATATGCGTAGTTCCATAAAGTAAAATCCAGCCAAACTGAAGCATTTGAAAGTCCCACTGATTTCAACAGGAGGAAGATCTGGTTTTTAGACCCCACTTTCCATTACTTAAAGGAGTCTGAGAGTGGCTTACAATAGCCTTCTCTTCCTCTCCCCAGAACAGATACCCTGTGAGGGAGACAGGGCTGATAGAGCCTTGCATGTTATGACAGGAATAAAAAAAATAACTTGGTCAGGGCCCTTCCTCCATCATTTATTGTCTGGGAAGAACAGGAAAGTGTTCGGTTCTTACCTGGTCAGCTTGGTCCCAATTTGCTGCCTCAGTTCAAGCCGCTCTTCATCGGTCTGCATGGGGAGGATATTCTTTTCCTCCAGTTCTCGTTTGGAAGGCCTGTTGCTAAGTTTGATGGCTAAAGAATCTTTCCTGCAGACTTTCATTGCCAGGGAACCTAGGACAGAAAGAAGAGGCTTTGGAGAACAGAATTCACTCTAGGGTTTCTCCGCATCAACAGGATCACAGCAACACACTTTTTTTTTTTTTAAATCCTCCCTGCTTGGGAAGATCTTTTAAATTAAAGTTTTAAATTAAACTTTTAGTCTGTGTTAAAATTATCCTTTACCACAGACAAAAAAGTTTAATTTAATTTAAAACTCCTTCCAAAGTTTGGGACCGATTTCGCACACACCTTACGCCGCTCTCACGGTGGTCTTCTCAGTGCGGCTCCCTTCAGATTTCCCACTATCTGCCCTGGGGCTGCAGCAAGCATCGGTGTTTTTGCGCAGTAAACAGAAACCACTAAAAACCAGTTTCTGTTAACTGTGCGAAAACACCGAGGCTTGCTGAAACTCTGGGGCAGATAGTGGGAAATTGGAAGGGAGCCATGCTGAGAAGACAAACGTGAGAGCGGCGTAAGGTGAGTGCGAAATCGGTCTGAGTGCCCTCTCAAACTAAGGCCAAAGTGTTACTGTAAGCAAAAATCCCTTTGTTGAGGGCTACTTTGGAGAAGATTACTTTTGCACAGGAACTTCAGACAGGTGGTGCGGACGGAGCTGGAGTTGTGCCTAAGCTTGGAGGACTTCCTTTTTCTCAAGCCAAGTCCTTTTTGCTATCTTCATCTCAATGCAAGAAAGGAGTCATTCCATAAAAATAAAAAGACATTAGGATGAAAGACTGAGCAGCATAAAAGAACTACTTAATGCACAGAGGAACAAGCCTTACTGAAGAAAAATCAGCATGGCTTCTTCCAAAGGAAATCCTGTTCACCAGGAGTTGAGAGAGTGAACAAATATGTGGATGAAGAGAACTAAAAGACATGTTCCTGCTACAAAAAAAGCCCTGAGGGACAATATACCTCTGAGAGCCAGTTTGGTGTAGTGGTTAAGTGTGTGGACTCTTATCTGGGAGAACTGGGTTTGATTCCCCACTCCTCCACTTGCACCTGCTGGAATGGCCTTGGGTTAGCCATAGCCCTGGCAGAGGTTGTCCTTGAAAGGGCAGCTGCTGTAAGAGCTCTCTTAGCCCCACCCACCTCACAGGGTGTCTGTTGCGGGGGAGGAAGATAAAGGAGATTGTGAGCCGCTCTGAGACTCTTCGGAGTGGAGGGCAGGATATAAATCCAATATCTTCTTCATCTTGAATGCCAGTTGCTGGGGAGCACCAGCATAGTCAGTTTATGGCCTCTGTGTCCCTTCTGTGGCACTTCTGGTTCATCACTTCAGCTACTGGGATCCAGAAAGCTGGACTAGATGGATTACTGGTCTGATCCAGGAGGGCTCTTTTATACTCTTAAATGTTATTCTTTCTTTTGTAATGAGTGCAAAGAACAGGCAAAAAAGTGCAAATATTGCCTTACTTGTAAATAATGAACTTTCGTCATCTTCCTCTTCATCCTCGTCCTCTTCTTCTCTTGCGTAGAGGCAGGAAGAATCTTCATAGTCTGATTCGTGAGGCACATTTTCTTTATTGTCATCGTATTCGATCACAACAGTTGGCACTTGTCTCATGTCTGAAAGGCCGCCAGGTCCAGGTTTTGTGACACTGTCGCCTGCGTGTAAACCAGAGCTTTGGGGAGGAAATCGGGCAGGGAGGGGGAGAGAGGAAAGAATGCTGGAATCAGTCGGCTTCCTAGGAATCAAAGGTCATGTTGGCAGCACCTTTCAGGATGAAGGCAGACAGATCAGGTTTAAAGCAACGAGGTTAGTTTCAAAGCAGCATTTTCACCACATGCAGAACAAAAATACATCCCCCCCTCTTCCAAGATGAGCTGTGACCATGAGGGCCTCTGATGGGTTAGTACCCATGACATCATCAAAAGGTGTGTGTACACCAGAGCTTTTTTTGTAGCAGGGACTCCTTTGCATATTAGGCCACATCCCCCTGAATTAGCCAATCCTCCTGTATCTTACAGTAGGCCCTGTATGAAGAGCCCTGTAAACTCTCGGAGGATTGGCTACGTCAGGGGTGTGTGGCTTAATATGCAAAGGAGCCCCTGCTACAAAAAAAAGCCCTGGTGTACACATGTGCATGTAATTATGCATGTGCTTCATTCTCCCACTCCAAAGGTGGTTAGCAACCAGAAACTTCAGAGCAAGGACAAGACTGATGGATATACTAGGGTTTAGTTTGCTGCTATATGCAGGGCCTTTTTTTATAGCAGGAACTCCTTTGCTTATTAGGACACACACCCCAATGTAGCCAATCCTCTAAGAGCTTACAGGGTTTTTATTCCAGGGTCTACTGTAAGCTCCATGAGGATTGGCTACATCAGCAGATGTGGCCTAATATGCAAAGGCGTTCCTATGCTGGTTTCACAGCACAGAAGATCCCACCACATTTGTTCTCTATATTCTCTGTCTTCACACTCATAGTGAGCGATATAAAAGTGATGTGATATAAAATAAGGGAATGAACAGAGGATAAAAAATAATCACCCATAATAAATCATGAGCCATAAATAAATACTTAATAAATAAGACCATACTAAATAAAAGATTCCCACTAGCTTTCTAAAACAAAGTCACTATATTTCTCTTGTTAAAACCCACAACATACAAAACGCCCTGCTGGATCAGACCAGGTTCATATAGTTCAGTCCTGTTCTCACAGTGGAAAACAAATAGGGACTAGAAGCCAAGGCCTTCCCCCTGATGCTATGAGTTTGGGGTGAATCTTAGAGAGCCACTTTGGGTAAAAAAACTGCAAGAGATGTCAACCTGCCCCCCTTGTATCCAGAGATATGCTGCCTCCATATACAGAGGTTCTCTTTGCTCATCATGGCTAGCTGCCAGTGACAAACTAGGGTTGCCAATCCCCAGGTGGGGGCAGGGGATCCCCCGGTTTGGAGGCTCTCCCTCCACTTCAGGGTCATCAGAAAGCAGAGGGTGGGGGGAGGGAAATGTCTGCTGGGAACTTTATTATTCCCTATGGAGATTTATTCCCATAGAAAATAATGGAGAATTGATCCGCGGGTATCTGGGGCTCTGAGGGGGGTGTTTTTTGAGGGAGAGGCACCAAATTTTCAGTACAGCAGCTAGTGCCTCTCCCCAAAATATCCCCCAAGTTTCAAAACAATTGGACCAGGGGGTCCAATTCTATGAGCCCCAAAAGAAGGTGCCCCTCTCCTTCATTATTTCCTATGGACGGAAGGCATTGAAAAGGTGTGCCGTCCCTTTAAATGTGATGGCCAGAACTCCCTTTGGAGTTCAATTATGCTTGTCACAGCCTTGATCTTGGCTCCACCCCTAATGTCTCCTGGCTCCACCCCCAATGTCCCCAGATATTTCTTAAATTGGCCTTGGCAACCCTATGACAAACCTATCCTCCATTATTGTCTAATTCCCCCTTAAAGCCATCTACGCTAGCTGTCATTACTATGTCCACTGGCAGTGAATTTTACAATTAAATGACTTGCTGACTAATTTTTAATTAATTGCTGCTAAGTAATTTTATAAACCTCTACCATGTCACCTCACTTTCGTCACTTGTGCTCATCACAAGTTCATCACTGTTTTTTTCTAAAATAAAAAGTCCCAGACTCTTTAACTTTTCCATCCCCTTAAATAATTTCCGTCATTTTATTCTGCACTTTCCCAAGGTCTATAACATCCTTTCTGTGATAACAGCAACCATAACCATATACAATGTTCCAGATGGGACCGCACGATAGCTCGTACATAAGAGAATTACAATATGGGCTGTTTTATGTACTGTCCCTTTCCTAACAATTTCTAACCATTCCTAGCATGGGTATAGAAAGTCTTCCATTTTACACCAAAAAGTATTTTAAAAGTATGAAGAAAAAAAGTTGGGAATGTCTGCATTTGATTTTAACTGAGTTTACATTAAACTGATGTTATCTAAAAAGCCATTTTGGAAACTGTCAGTGGAAATCTTCCTAATAATATATAAATGTATAACAATCCCTTAAAAACATTTGATTAACCTTCTAAATTATGAACGAAAGTTTGATTTCAGCGTCACTTTTAAGACCAACAAAGCTTTTGTGTGCACGCACACTTCCTCAGAGACACTGAAATGGAGGGTAACAGTTCACTGATGTACGTAGAGGGTGAACATCAAATCAGCACACAACACGATGACGATGTTTTAACAGGTGCAAAAACGAAACAGGAGCAATAAGTTAAGTTTAAATGATCACTATTTGTGAAAGAAAAGTCAGACAGGGTTGCCAGTCCCCAGGTCCCAGCAGAGGTCCCCTTGCTTTTGGGGGCTTTGATCCACCCCCCCCTATCTGGCAGAGAGGTCTTAATATGCAAATTCTTCTAATGTGCATTAGGGAAGGGACTTCAATGGGGCATAATGCCATGGAGTCCGCCTTCTGAAGAGCCCATTTTCTCCATGTGAGCTGATCTCTGTCACCTGGAGATCAGTTACAGCAGTGGGAGATCTCCAGCTACCACCTGAAGCCCTGTAACCCTTTTCTGGTGGTGTGATGGGAGACTAAGACCACCCCCTTATGCAGCATAACTCCAGTCTAAGCACACTGAAATCAACTCTTAGGATTTCACTGCCAGGTCTTCATTAGCTTATATTCAACTATGGGTTAAGAGCCGGCTGAAGACAAAAGCAAATCCATCACCTGTTTTCTGCTCATTAAACCTAATGGCATGTCCCAACAACTGCGGGCTTGATAGGAGCTCAGAAATGTGAGCCTCTATTGCTGCGGGGAAACAGATGCCGCTATGAAGTCACACGGTGAGAAATATCGCTGTGCATAAGATAAAGCGCATGTTTCATGTGCAATGGACCAGACTGTGCAATTAACATAGGCCCATATGCATGCAAGTAATTGACGGAGGAAAGAGGAGATAGTTGCTTATAGTAAATTGCTGTCTTGACTTAAACTGACTTACACTTTCAGGTAAGGGAATAAAAGACATTTTAAAATAACATGTGAGCAGCTGATGCAGCTACATACACCTGAGTCAAGCTAATGATGCAACGTACACAAGAACAACCCTCCTGGTGTGTTTCCAGGAAAACTGGACTGGTCACTCACTTCTGGAAGCAAAGTACCCAACAAGACAGAACCTTGTCCTGATCCTCTGAGGCACTTATGTTTTTCTGTATTAGACTAAACCCTGTCCAGCCTTCTGCCATGGAAAGTAACAAACGGGGCTCTCCAGAGTCCAGTATGGAGGCCCCAGAAGTGTGCATGGTTAGCATCAGCGCTTTTTTTATTTGTAGCAGGAACTCCTTTGCATATTAGGCTACAGCCCCCTGATGTAGCCAATCCTCCAAGAACTTACAGGGCCTATTGGAAGCTCTTGGGAGGATTGGCTACATCAGGGGTGTGTGGCCTAATATGCAAAGGAGTTCCTGCTACAAAAAAAAGCCCTGTCTAGCATGATTAGAATGATGAGAATGCATATGAAAAAGGATAAGGAAAATACTTTTGATAAAAGAGAATGAAAAACATAGGCTATACAGTACACCCAAGACTGTCTGATTTTCTACGTCAATAAAAAAGATCTTCTTTTTGTACCTACATCTTGAGGGCACAGCAATTAGGGCTGCAATCCTAAACACACTTATCAAGGAGTTTACGTCATACATGGTTCAGCCACTACTGTTAAGAGGCTGAGCTATGAGCCGGTTAGTCCCAATTTCAAAATCTCACTTCACTGAGTGATTCACAAAACCGCAGTGCCTCTGGTGAAGGGTCAACATGACAGGAAGGATACAGTGACAGAGTTCCACCCAGGAAAAACTTGGTTCACATCTACAGCTGGCCACTAAGTTAATTGTGTGTCCTTGGAGAATTCTCAGTCTAATTTCCCTCATAGGGAAAGGACAATAAGATGAGCTTGTCTTCCCTGGGTGATTTGCCTTAAATCCAAGTTTCCACTCAAAATGAAAATGTCACACATTGAGGGAAAAGCAATAATGTGCACCTAATGTGTGTTTGTCAACTACTTGTGTTTCTAGTTAGCCATTCAGAAAACCAGCTATCAAACACCATATTTTCCACTATGACAGGACAATCACCACAATTCACTCTTTTGAGAAGCCTTCATGCAGCTATGGCACACATGTGGGGAAACGGAGTAGTCTAAATACTAAAGAGCCTCTTTTTAGTACTTATAATGCACCACATCTGAGCTAGAGCTTTTGAAATTTGTCCAGCAGCAGTGCTTTATCATAGTGCTTCTTTTTCAAAGTGTTGTAGAAGCTCATTAAATTAAGGATTTCCCAAACCTGATCCAACTTGCATTCAGATGCTACCATTATCATCATCTTCATTCCCAGCAGCAACAGTACATACATGACAGGAAAACAAAATGAACATGGTAATAGCTACTGTAACACCCTCCTAATCATTATGCCTAACCCATTAAAAACAAGCGAACCTGTGAAATGAAATGACACACTACTTATACGAAGCTGAAACAGGTAAATCGATTAAAGTCAAAACAGTTTTCAAAGAAAGAAATTGGTACCAAAATTACGATGATTATCATATATCCAAACTTCTTATCTCAGAAACGGAGGACATTGTCTTATTTGTATAGTCTACAGTGTTCATAGCTTTGCTTTTTTCAAAAGATTTCACTGAATATTTATTCAGGCAAATGAGATAATATGAGCTGCATCCTTCCTGTTACAAGCTGTAGTCCATGACAGGGTAGAACAGTATTTCTCAAACTCCTGACAGCCAAGGTTCATTTTTTAAATTAATTACAATGGGAGGCATGCTTCACTCTTAGACCTAAGAAGGGTTACTTTTCTAATGCTTAATAGTAATAGCATACCATTTGGTAATAGTAATACCACTTATCTTTTGAAGAATCTACCCATGGGTAGTTTAGGATGGCACTGCTACTTGTAGCTAAGCACCACATGGTAGAATTAATTTTCCTCAACAAATGCTAATTGGAAGGAGACACAGCCAGAGCAGTGACTCAAGCAGAGATGCATCCAGCAGCCTCCTCTGAGAAAAGACTTGAATGTCTCCCTGCCTGCCTATCCATCCATCCTTCCAATCTAGGGCATCAGGGAGTGTGGCCTAATATGCAATTGAGTTTCTGCTGGGCTTTTTCTACCAAAAAAGCCCTTCATGAAACAATGGTGATGTCACCATTAGGGGGTGTGGCCTAATAAGCAAATGAGTTCCTGCTGGGCCTTTTCTACCAAAAAAGCCCTCTGTGAGTGTGTATGTGTGTGCGTGCACACACCCTGCAGCACACTAGGAGTTCTCTCAGAGTATCCAGTCCTGCAATTAGTGGAATAGAAAAAGAAGCTACACATAATGTTCCAATACCTTTCTAGCCTCTGCATAGTCATGGCCAGCGTCTTATTTAATTCCTCAATCATCCGGCACCCTGACGGGTGGATAGGTAACGTGTTGGATCCAGAAGGCAAGTGTGGGCTGTGGCTGCCATACTGATGCTGGTGCGCTGCTAACTGCGATGGCAGGACCGTGTGGTGATGTGGAGCCATGGATTGCTGGGAACCCTTCGGAGAGGAGTAGGATGCGAGGGAGTGGTCTGGTCCCCCTAAAGGCATGCAAATCATGACTTTCTTTGGAGGTAGCGGAGGTGACAGTTTGACGGGCATACAAGGCAGTTTCACAGGAGCGCCAGGATCTAAAACACAAAAGTTTGAGAAATTCAGACATAAGCGCTTAGCAACGGGAACATACATGTATACAAGCCACCCGGGAGCCTCCTCCTCATGGGATCTTCTCATACACCGCAGTAAGAGTGAGAGCACTACAATAATGTGGACGAGGCTGATCAATGGGACCAGATGAATGGGAGAAAACCCACACAATCAGATCTGTCCACATGGCTGCAGCCAGGGGTGGAATTCTAGCAGGAGCTCCTTTGCATATTAGGCCACACAACCTGATGTAGCCAATCCTCCAAGAGCTTACAAGGCTCTTTTTTGTAAGCTCTTGGAGGATTGGCTACATTAGGGGTGTGTGGCCTAATATGCAAAGGAGCTCCTGCTAGAAATCCACCCCTGGCTGCAGTATTCTTGAGCATATCACAGCTGTGCCTGAAGAACGAACGTTCTGAAAAAGATCACACTAGAAGCCAGAAGCTTCTAGAAGCCAATTCAGATGCAGCAGACTCCAGTATCAGAAGTGTACACATTCACATCATAGCTGTGTTAGACTCTTCTACTCTGAAAGGCTGTGCTAAAAACTGCATTTAAAAATGGCAGTCTAGATTTCCTATCATCTTCCTTCCCCCTTCTCCAAGCCAGTTTTTGAGCAGCGGGAGAATCCTGTCAATATCTCTGTGAGTTAGTCAAATAAGCAGGGTTTAAAGAGCCCATGTGAGACAAAGTGTTGGGTTGACATTGGGGAGATCTGGTTTCTAATCTCTGCTCAGTCATGACGCATACTGAGTGGCCGTGGGCATATCCCTAATAGCCTATCCCAGGGCTTTTTTAAAATAGCAGGAACGCACAAGAATGCAGTTCCAGCTGGCTTGGTGCCAGGGGTGTGTGGCCTAATATGCAAATGAGTTCCTGCTGGGCTTTTTCTACAAAAAGAGCCCTATTTCCCATCGTTTCCTATTTCCCATTGTCTCAGGATATAAGAGAGCAAGATAATGAATGCTGGCTGCCCTGCGCTCTTCAGAGAAAATGTGAAGAGGTAACTACCCAAAGAAAACTGGTAAAAAAAACATGGCAGGTCCGTTTTTACTTAGAGGAATGCTGATCCAGGGCATTTTTCTGCACAGAGAAGAGAGTTTCATGACCATGAGGATTCAACCTCTGGTTTTCAAGACTGAGACTGAATACAATGCAGGAGATCAGCTATTGGGATAGCAAACTGGTATTATTTTTTTCTTTCCAGGGTTAGAAAAACTTCTGATTGGTAGAGGAGTGCTCTAAGATACTTCTCTGTATCATAGGCTTGTTCCAGGTGGACAGCCCTTTTGCTCCCAGGGCTTCTCTCCATTTTTGCACAAGTTGCCCCATAGCTGCGAGTTGGCGTACCACTATTCCGCAGCAAGCGAGCTCCTCTGACAAGCGGTTTCTGCTTGCTGCGGAAAAGTGGCGCACCAACAAGCAGCTCCACGGCAGCTTATGTGAAAATGGAGAGAAGCCCTGGGGGCAAAAAGGCTCCCTACTGGAAACAAGCCCTAGTGCGAAATCGGTCTCAGACTTCCACAGGGAAGTGACTGGGAAAGGGAAGCACAAAGAACAGTTGAAAAGTAAAGGTGAAGTTAGGAACTACTTATACAGTGCTGTTTGAGGTTGTACCGCTGTGTCAGTATAGCTGGATGTACACATGCACAAAAAAAAATTCCCTGCACTGGCATGCCCAAGTAAGGTGGATCAAGCTGCTTAGGAAAGCAACATTCCATGGAAAATCAAAACAGACAATAGCAATGGAAGAATGAAAATGGAAAGAGAGCAGAAAGAGGATTTGCTCAAGGTGCAATGAACATTGTCCAGAAGTAACTCGCTGCATTGGCAATCTGGGGTTTGGGCATAACACAACATATCAACAGAGCTGCCATAAGTATACATGGCTGGGCAAGCAACCTACAGTGTCTTCTAGAAGAATGGTCTTCTTCAACCCATCCAGACCCAAGACTAGATTACCTATTGGGAGCCAATGAGCTGCAAACACTTGACAGGAACTCATGTGACATAAGAGTCATGTGATAGAAAAAGAGTCAGAGTTATGACCTCACCAGTGTGAACCATGGGCAGTACACCAAAGAACAGAGGGCAGGAACGCAGCTGAGCCCCAGGAAGTACAATATCAAGGGGAACTACCCAAGGGTTGCTCTCTCACTGATTCAGCATAAACGCAGAGGGAGGCAGGAGACTTGGCACCTATGCTCTTTAAGCAACAGTCCTTAAAAGTACCACAGTTTGCGATCCAGCAGTAGAGGCTCTGAGAGTCCCAACCCATAGACTACTCCCTTAGAAAACCTTTGCATTTCATCTGCCTTTTTGTAGCTGAACAAGTGGGGTGGAACATGGAGTTAAAAAAACAAAAACTCTTGTTACACTTTTATACATTTCAGTAAGATTTTAGCAGGACACAACCTACAAGCAATAAGAGCAGCAGTAGGACCATCACTCCCAAGTATCTCTTTTACTCTTTCTCCTGCCACTCAGTCCATATCCTCATTTTCTCTCTCTGTCCATTTTGCCAGCTTAGATGTGTACATAATGGAGAGATTATCTGGATGCTTCTCCATGCACCCTCGTCCCAGTTTGCCATCATTAATAGGTTATCAAGATGTGTCCAGGGAACTCCTCTGCATATTAGGCCACGCACCCCTGATGCAGCCAATCCTTCAAGAGCTTACAAGGTTCTTAGCATAGGGCCTACTGTAAGCTCCAAGAGAATTGGCTACATCAGGGGTGTGTGGCCTAATATGCAAAGGGATTCTTGCTACAAAAAAAAGGCCCTGGATGCAGGCCTTGAATTCAGCAGGAGCTCACAGGAGCACAGCTCCTGAACCTTTCTGAGGGTTCCTCCTCCTCTTCCCCACCTACCTACCTTGCCCAATGAATAGTAAGTGCAGCTGCATAACAATCCCTGGATGAGCTCCATCACCTATTTTTCTACAAAACGAGGCCCCTGCCTGAATGTGTCGCATGGTTCTGGTGCACTGGAAACTGAGATGCACCACAAAGCACTCAGAGCATGTTTCCTTGCACATATTCAATTGATTTCTTGATTTTTTTAAAAATTCACCATACATTGAAAGTGCTCATGTAAAATCAGCCTTTAATTCCATTTAGCCTGGGACTTTGGATGATTCTTGCATTCAGCCCAGTCCCCACAAGGCTGACAAATAGCAACGTTCCTAAAGCTGAATGCATTCTGCACAAAACTCACTTTGACACTGATCTTGCCATGGGCTGAGATATCCAGTAGTAGAGTCTATTTTTTCACTGGAACCTATTTAAAAACACACACACACATACACACACACACACACACGTTTAAGAATTAGATGCAATCTCAGAAGAATTTCAAGCAGAAACACTTTCTGTGAACACGTTCCTCTCACTGTTGCCTCTGCAAAGCAAATTATTATCCACCTTCAATTCAATTAAATAACCTTTATTGGCACGATATCGAACATAACAGGGAACCAATCCAGCCATCAAATGGCAATTTGCAAATACATTAAGCGCCTCCTAGATATAAAAGTTTTGCAACAGTTTCAATTACCAATTGGTTCTGAGTTGACAACAAGAAGACAATTTTATATTTGTAAGGCTTCGCAGTTTGCTCACTCAAACAGGGGTCAATGAGAACGGAGTGCAGGTCAGAGTAAAAAGTACAGTTTAAGAACACATGTTCTAAAGTTTCTATCGCTGGACATGCACAAATGCACAGGGAGTTTTATGGGATCTTCCAAGAAGTATCACAGATGGTAGCACATTGAACCTAGTAGCAAATAAGCTCTGCGTTGCCAAGGGGCAGTTAGGCAGGTGAGATATTCATCCCTATACCCAGGAGGTAAAAACTTCCACCTTCAGTCTCCATTAGTCATGCCCAGAGTGTCTTAATTTGCCTCTTCACAAAAATATTAAGAGAAAAGAAAAAGAAACCCAAACCAAGTGCTAAAACTATGTGGGAAACGTGTGAACTCCTTCATTTTGATTGTGAGAATTCTCATTATATGAATTGTTTCAAACAGGGCCTGAGAAAGCCTCCGGAGAAATCAATAATGGAATAAGGTTAATTCACTTTCAGCCTTGGAAGGATGATTCATTAGAACCAATTGCTCATTTCCAGGAGACTATGCAAAATCGAAATAAACTCCCAGAGGACAAATATAACATATTTTAGAAATAAAAATATGTTTCTTGGCCCCTCCATTCCAATTCTAGGCATGTCTTCTTGGAAATATGACTTTCTGATTTCACTGGGGCCAAATTATATGTTACAGTGGAACCATGTGTAGCGTTAGCCTAAAAATAGGTCTCCAAACTGTTACGAGTTTGCATCAAATTAATGGTAGTTATTGTCTGTAACTAAGATGTCCACTATTTCAACTGCAATTATTTCATAACAAGCACAGCCAACTGTCCTTGAGAATTATTTTGCTGCCTCCCCCGTTTTTGCTTAAACATGCTAGAGGGAGTCTTATCATTTTAAGAGAATTCTGCCCACTTGGTTCTGTCATATATGGAGAGGCCTAGGGATATTAGTGGTAAATAGAGTAGCAACTGCATCACTAGTATCCTTGTTAAAGTGGCCCAAGTAGCCCAGACTAGCTGGTTTTCATAGGGTTCCCAATCCCCCCGCTTTAGCGGGAGACTTCTGGGATCCCAGCTTAATCTCCCGGTCTTCAAAAATTGAGAAGCGGGGGGGTGGGGGGTGGAGGGGGGGAGAACATACCTATAGAGCTCCTATTGTAGAGCTCCTGAGCAGTTTGTAAAATCCCTGTCCCTTTAAGGCTGGGCAGGAAGGAGGAAACAGGAAGGGCTTCGGAGAACGGCCCCTCCCTTCTTTGCTTTCGTTTTCTCAGCAGGCACAGTTCTCCGGAAGAAGACCAAGTAAGTATTTGTGTGTGTGTGAGAGAGGGAGGGGGATTCCCTGGTATGGAGGCCCTCCCTCCCTTTAGAAAGTGTGTGTGTGTGGGGGGAAATGTCTACTGGGCACTCTATTATTCCCTATGGAGAATGATTCCCATAGGGAATAATAGGGAATTGATCCGTGGGTATTGGGGGCCCTGGGGGGGCTATTTTTTGAGGTAGAGGCACCAGATTTTTAGTATAGCATCTAGTGCCTCTCCCCAAAATACCCCCCAAGTTTCAAAACGATTGGACCAGAGGGTCCAATTCTATGAGCCCCAAAAGATGGTGCCCCTATCCTTAATTATTTCCTATGGAAGAAAGGCATTTGAAAAGGTGTGCTGCCCCTTTAAATGTGATGGCCAGAACTCCCTTGGAGTTCAATTATGCTTGTCACACCCTTGTTCCTGGCTCCACCCCCAGTGTCTCCTGGCTCCACCCCCAAAGTCTCCTGGCTCCGCCCCCAAAGTCCCCAGATTTTTCTTTAATTGGACTTGGCAACCCTAGGTTTTCATCAGAGGTTGGAAGTTAAGCAAGGCTGGTATTGGGAATGGGAGTTCACCAAGGAAGATGGGGACTGCTATCCAGAAGAAGTTAATGGCAAACCACCTCTGCTCATCTCTTGTCTTGAAATCACCTGCGACCAGTGTTCCCTCTAAGCTGAGTTAGTGTGAGCTAGCTCACAATTTTTTAGCCTCCAGCTCATACATTTTTGTCTCAGCTCAGGAAAAATGGCCCTAGAGCAAACTAAGTTACGCAGTCGCTCACAACTTTAATGCCAGTAGCTCACAAAGTAGAATTTTTGCTCACAAGACTCCGCAGCTTAGAGGGAAAAATTGCTTGCGACTCAGTGGCACGATTTGCTGTGGTATCCTGTCAGGGTTGATAGACATGAAGGCAAAATGGGAGACGTGGGCCGCTAACAGATGGCCGGTTCAGGGCAGCATCAAGCTGACCTGGAAGTGAGCCAGCCAGAAATGGAGCACCTGGGAGCATCCAGATGGCCCATGGTATGGGCCATTGGCGCCCCAGGGAGTGTCTGGAGTACTCACGTGCCCTATCAATGGCTCCCCAGGCACTCTCCAGGTGCTCCCCGGCTGTCCAGATGGCCAGGGAGGTACCTCAGAGGCGCCCCAGTGAAAAGGGAACACTTTCAAAATGGTGCCTTTGTGAGCCTGCTCCAGGTAAGCCGGGGGCGGCTCAGGGGCGGGATGGGGATGGCAGGGAGATGTGCACATGTAGATGAGCTTTTTAGATCCACCTGCCTGGGTGGCTTTAACCACCTGTCTGTAAGCAGCCATGGAGTTCAGCAGGCTCAGGCAGGGCTTCAAGGTAGTCTGTGGTGACGGTCACCTTCTCCTGCTGGACCGGGAAGCTGCAGCACCACCTTCAGCAAACAGCAAGAATGGGACTGCTGAGCAGTGGAGAACAGGTTTGCAGTTCTCTGACTGCAAATTGTCCCACTGGCACAGCGAACAAGGGATCAGAGCCCAGCTGCCAAGTCTCCGTTTCAAAACCTCTTGATATTTTATGGCTCGAACAGATGTAAGGGCAATCATGGGCATCTATCAATGAGGTAAACAGCATATGTGCAGTCATGGTTTAAATTGGAGCCATAACCCTTCAAGGCCTGCTAATTGAAACCAGGTTCTCCCATGTTTTTGGTATTTTAATGGAGGAAAGAAAGGGGTTTTTTTAAAGACAAAAATAGGAACCTTTCTTAATTTATGTAAGCAGGAGTTTGAAATCCCCAGAAGCCCCCACAAAGACCCAGAAGCAGAAGATCACTGTCTAAGGAACTGCAGACAAAGAGTCTTGGTGTGAAGGAGGCACTGAGACAACAGACCTGCCCAAAAATGGGGGCGAAACTCTTTGAAACAGGTATTAGTGTGATTCCATACTGCAGGGGTGTCAAACATGAGGCCCAGGGGCCGAATCAGACCCCCTGAGGGCTCCTATCAGGCCTCCAAGCAATTGGCTGTCGTCTGCTTTTTTCTTCTTGCTTCCTTCTGCTTCCTTCCTTCTTGCTTCCTTCTGCATAACAGTTTGCTTTGCCAGGCTTGCTCAAACACACAGGAGCTACACAGTGAAGTCTCTATTTTCTCCATTGGCTAAGTCTCTTCCCTTGGGGAGGAAGGGGAGAAGGAGAGCTTGCTTTGATAGGTTCTGTCAATCGCACAGCAGAGCTACTGAGCCAAGCTTCTCTTCCTTCTATTAGCTGAGGCTCCTGCCCCTCCTGGTCCCCTGAGGAAAGAGCCAGAGCTTCCTTTGCCCTGGATCCCACAGAAGAGATACAAAGAACGCACTTTTAAGGTCAACAAGTGCTAATGTTTTAAGCATTTTTTAAAAGTTTTAAAAAAATCTTTAATTGTATTTGTCTGTGTCCTTTATAAAGCTTATATCTCTGCTACCTGGCATTACAAGGTCTCATTTATTTCAGATCTGGCCCTCATAATAAATGGGTTTGGCACTCCTGCCTTATTGGTTCGGGTTAAGTTTGTTCTAGGGCCTATAGCATCCTTCATCAACCCCAGAATGAAAGACCAAATAACTACAAATTGGGCAATCTAAGACAAGAAGAACCATGGAGTGAAAATCCATGAAAGGATGAGGTCCAAAAATATCTCTACAATGGGACAAGTTGAGACACAGATCAAATGAATGCTGGAGGAGTAGAATGAAGATTAAGGATTAGGGGTACACATTCAGTATAAACAGAACCAAATAAATACCAGAAAAAAACCTTATTGGTATTTTTAAGGTATTTATTCAGCCAAATACTAATACTCTAATCTGATTTGACTACCGATATAGCTGAGTCCGAATAAAAGCTTATATTATTCAGATTTTATTTGGGCACAGCTTCTGTGTTCACTCACTAAGTCACTCTGCAGTGGCACCACAGGCTGGGTAAAGAGGCTTGTGCAGCCACCATAGCAGTGCAACTTGAACTCTTGGCAACTTGGCTCTCTTTAAATGCCTGAGTTCATTCACTGAGTCATGCTGCCGTGGTTGTGGCAACACGGGCCAGCTTGGAGAAAGAATTTAAAGAGACCTCTTAAATGCCTTCTCCAAGCCAGCCCACAACACAGTGGTGTAACTTGGAGAGTGAACCCAGGCATTTAATGGGTCTCCATAAACATATGGAGCAGAGGTCCATCAGTGGCTATTAGCAACAGTGTATTGTTATTTATTTATTATTTATTTATTTGACACATTCAATTTCTATCCCGCCCTCTCCACAAGCGGACTCAGGGCAGCTCTCTGTCTGGGGTAAGCGATGCTCAGTATTCTTGGTGCTTGGGAGGGGCAATAGTGTGAGGGCTTCTAGTGTGCTTGAGAGAGGCAACAGTGGGAGAGGATTTCTAATGTCCTGGCCCCACTGATGGACCTCCTGATGGCACTTGAGTGTTTTGGGGTTTTTTTGCCACTGTGTGACACAGAGTGTTGGACTGGGTGGGCCATTGGCCCAATCCAACATGGCTTCTCTTATGTTCTTATGTAAATGCCTGAGTTCAGTTGCTGAGTTGTGCTGCCAACCTCTTTAAATGCCTTCATTAAGGGTGATGCAAGTCAGTGAGTGAACACAGAAGACAATTAAAAAGACTGCAGACTCTTTAATTGCCTTCCTTCCCTCCATTGAAAGCAATGGAGGAGGGGGGGACCTTTGGGAGCCCATAGAACTGGATCCCCTGCACCAATATTTTTAAAACTTGGGGGAATTTTTTTTTTGAGGAGAGGCACCAACAGCTATGCTGGAAATTTGGTGCCACTATCTAAAAAAAGAAAGCTGCCCCCCATCCCCAAAATCCCCTGGATGGATTCTCCACTATACTCTATGGGGACAGTTCCCATAGTGTATAATGCTGTCAAATAAATTCAGGTTTCCTGAATATTTTTTAATTATTTAATTACATTTTAAAACCACCATCCCCTACAAATAGGGCTCGGGACAGTGTACATCAAAGCCATTTACAAGTTCACAATTTCCAAGAACATCATTTGACTTACAGCTGAAAACAATATCTGTAACCAATAGATGGTGACAAACTGCATTTGTCATGTGGGCACTCAATGGAATTGCTGAGCAGTCAGGTTAGAACAGATAAAAGGAAGTACTTCACCCAAAGGGTGATTAACACATGGAATTCACTGCCACAGGAGGTGGTGGTGGCTGCAAGCATAGCAAGCTTCAAGAGGGGATTGGATGAACATGGAACAGAAGTCCATCAGTGGCTATAAGTCACAGGGTATTAATGGAACTCTCTGTCTGGGGCAGTGATGCTCTGTATTCTTGGTTCTTGGGAGGGGCAACAGTATGAGGACTTCTAGTGTCTTGGCTCCACTGATGGAACTCCTGAAGGCACCTGGTTTTTTTGGCCACAGTGTAACACAGAGCGTTGGACTGGATGAACCATTAGCCTGATTCAACATGGCTTCTCTTATGTTATGTATGCTACTGTCCAGGGTTTTCTTTTGAACAGGAATGCATAGGAACACAGTTCTGGCTGGCTTGGTGTCAGGGTGTGTGGATTAATATGCAAATGAGTTCCTGCTGGGCTTTTTCTACAAAAAAAGCCCTGCCAATGCTCAGTGGGAAAGAGGCTGGGGGAGAGAAAGGAATGCTAGCTTGATGGAATTTACCCAAATTCCAACATCATACCAATATTGGGATTTGGGAATAGAGGGAATTCCCAGGTCCAACAGACCTGAATTTTACAAAACCCTATTTTTTTGTACACCCCTAGTTAAGGACAGCAGTGACAAGCTCCCCCCCCCCACCCCCAAAAAAGTCTCAAACAGAAAGCTACAAGAACAGAAACAATTGCTGTAGCTGAAACATGCACAAATATTTATGAATGGCTCAAGTGGATCAGAGTGAGATAAGGGGATTTAAACCGGGTTCAGTAGACATCTTCCCTCTTTACACAATATTGAGAACTGTAACTCCATGAGGCCAGAAACCTTTCACAGAATCTTAGCACAGTTCCCAGCATGCTCTGAGACAAGGCATAGCACTGAAAATTAGCAATATAGCCTTCGTGTAGGGTAGGCTACTCCTAGCACATGTGTTGACAGCAGCACACCAACCCATTTTGCTCAGTATTCCAGGCCAAATCTTGGTTGAACATCTACAGTCTGGAGTATAGGAGAAGGCAACAGGTATAGCTTATGCCAGGGGTGGCTAAACTGTGGCTCTTTCAAACATATTGTGTGGCCTTTGAAGCCCCCACTGCCTTGTTGGCTGGCTTGGAGAAGACATTTGTCATATCTCCAAGTCAAGTCAACTGCATTTAAAGTTAAAGTGGTTTTCTTTCCACCGCTCCCTCCCCATCTATCTTTCTTCCTTCCTTCCTTCCTTCCTTCCTTCCTTCCTTCCTTCCTTCCTTCCTTCCTTCCTTCCTTCCTTCCTTCCTTCCTTCCTTCCCACCCACCTCCAACATTCATGTCTTGTGGCTCTCAAACATCTGACATTTATTCTATTTGGCTCTTATGTTAAGCGAGTTTGGCCACCCCCCGGCTTGTGCCCTTCATTGCCTCCCAAACCTTCACAGCAACCAGCTGGGTCCAAGGCAAATCCCAGAGATGCTGGCAATGCTGCTGGGGCTGGCTCACTCCAAGCCTCATCTCCACTTTCCTCTCATTTTGTTTGTTTCACAGATAGATGTTGCATGTGGTGGGGGGCACTGGAGCCAAAAAGGTTTCCTGCCCCTGACATAGGCAACACAAATTTGCCGTGTAGACTGGCCCAAGGAGTCTGCCAATCTATCCTATGTTGTGATACAATCTGAATCCCATTTTGTTCTATCGTGCTTGCAAATCAGTGACTAGCATTGTTATTGGGAAGGGAATTTTTTCTTAAATTCACTCTTTTAGACATAGGCACTGATTCCTCTTGTCGATTCTTTTTTAAAAAAGGGATTTTCCTTTCGTTTCTCTTTGAAGAGAGATCAATCCCCACCTTTTGTAAAGTCAGTCCTTGAAGCTGCTTTCTACTGCCCACCAGGGTGGTGCTCTAGCACAGGGGTCCCCAACCACCGGGCCGTGGCCTGCTAGCAACTGGGCCCCAGAGCAAGGCAGAGGCGCTGTACCTTCCCCACCCACCCAGGACCCAGGTGGACAAAAGAGGCAGTGCTGTCTTGCTCTGAGGCAGGAAGGCAGCCTTAGAGCAAGGCAGAGCAGTTCCACTGCCCCTTCCGCCCACCCAGCACCTGATCTGCTGACCCCTGGGGGTCTGTAAATGGGAAGGGGAGGAAGACAGGTCTTCTGCCACCTGGCCACCTAGTGGGAAGACATCAGAAACAGCCCCAGTCTCCCCCCAATTTAAAGACCCCCTTGGGGGCAGGGATGGGGCACAGGTGCGGGGCAGCCTGGGGCGGCAAAAAACCCAGCGCTGCCCCTCCCACCGGTCCATGGAAAAATTGTCTTCCATGAACCCAGCCCCTGTTGCCAAAACGGTTGGGAGTCACTGCTCTAGCAGGAGAACAAGATGATCTGCGAAGACACTGCTTGCCTCTGAACATTTGCAGAGCGAAATTTTGCAAAACCTTCCTTCATGCTCTTCTTGAATTTCTCTTTGATCAAAATGGAATTGACCGGAAACCAGATGTCAAATTCCTCATGAGGGGAAACAATCAGATTGCTGGATTTTAGGGAGAAACTGGGTCAAGGGGAAGAGAATTTCTCCTATCAACGCTATCAGTGACACACCAGTGCTAACCAGAGATGCAAACACAAATACAGCATCTTGTAGCCTTATGGAGAATAGATGCTCCTTCCAGTTAGAGGCAGACGAAGAAGGGCATTCTTACAAAAGGAGGTAGCATAAACCATTCTGGAATGCTTACTTACCAGCTAAGTGGTTGGCAATCCGGGCAATGGGTTTAGGAGGCAGGGCAGGGGGCTGTTTGAGGAGGGAGAGCTGTTTCACTGGGGTGTCCTCATGGTCTCCAGAGAAAGCAGCAGATTTTTTAGGGGGGAGGAGCAAGACAGGTTTAGATGAAGGATCTTGAGATAGGTGGACTCCAGATTCACTAGACGTGGGGCTCTCTTTGGATGCTGAAGGACACAATGACATCAGAGACGCAACAACGTTACAAGCAAAGCGGGAGCAGAGAGACAAGAGAAGCAGCAGAGCATTGTGGGTTTTTTAAAAAAGCACATAACTAACAGCAGCGCTAACTCAGACATTGATTATATATATATGTATGTACATATAAAGAAAGAGTGAGAACAGAACAAAAAGAGAGAACCTCTCCACATATAGGCTGAAAACAAACTCTGGGGGGTTTCACAGTAAACACGAGAACTTTACACACCAAAGTTGCATTCATTGCCTCAATTTGAAGACATGGTCAAGAATTCAGGGGTGAATTCTCAGGCCACGTATGCAGTTTCACTGACACCAATCCAGACTGCAACATCCTAACATGTATAACCAGGGCTTTTTCTGAGCAGGAACGCACAGGAATGCGGTCCCGGATGGCTTGGCATCAGGGGGTGTGGCCTAATATGCAAACGAGTTCCTGCAAAAAAAAGGTCTTTGCATAACTATCTCTGTAACTTTCTAGATTAGTGTGTAAGATGAGATGTCAATAGGTCCATTAATATTAATCTATCTGTAGCCCAGGGCTTAACAATGCTGCACAAGAGCATGGGTTTAACCGGCCGTTGGGGCAGAATTCTGGGGGGCAGAAGTTTCAAACCTTTTGCAGTGATGGAACATTTTCCATGTTGACCTGCCTGCCACTGCACCACTGCGTGAGTGCTGTTAGGCCCGGTGGGCTGCATATGCTTGGCTGCATTGACCAGACATGCTGGGTCTGAAAGTGTGTCCTAGAACATACCACCGAACATTCTACTCTGGCTGAACAATGCAGGGGAAGCCACCAGCAGAGTGGAAAAGGGGCTGATGAGGGGTTGTGGCGCAGTGGCAGAGCATCTGCTTAGCATGCAGAAGGTCCCAGGTTCAATCCCAGGCATTTCCACTTAGAGAAGCTGGCCATGGGTGATAGGAAAGATCTGTGAGATCCTGGAGAGCTGCTGCCAGTCTGAGTAGACAATACGGATTTGGATGGACCAGGGGTCTGGTTCCGTATAAGACAGCTCCAGGTTGCTGATGCTTTTATAGACTGCTGTGTGTTTGATACAGCTGATTTCATTGAAAGGAGGTTATATAAAATATATAAGATGGATTTGTTGTTGGGGGTTACTTTTCTGAATTGTTTTTAATATTTTGCGGGGATATCATTTTAATTGTATACTGTTTGTTTTTGTTAGTCATCTTGAGCAGATATCTGGAGAAGTGGATTATAAGTATTCTTAATTAATAATTTAAAATCTCTGCCAGGAAACTTCATTTGCCATTTCTGAACTTTTCTTTGTAAAAAAAAACCCTAAATAAAGCAGCTGGATTTTGAGAAGATGTTGGTTTTTCTATCAGTTTAATGGAGTTAATGGAGTTAACTGTAATTCTCTATATGGCTTCATTTTTGTCATTTTATCTCAGCAATGAAAGGAGTTGTGCTTGTAACAGGAGCATTCATTTCTCATTCCTGCCTTATGTTTGCTGAGGGAATCTGTAAAACTTTGAGAAAATCATCTCCCTTCTCTGTGCCTCAGTCATATATAAGGGTTGCCAGGTCCCCCGGCTTGTCTGGTGGGGGGATTAGGGGTGCATTCTGGGGTGGGTGAGGGCATCACATGATGTCCCTGATGCAATGACATCATCCAGAAATGATACCATCATGCCAGAGATGCATGTGTGGGACACTCTGGTATTTGGGCAAAAGTCTAGGGGTTTTTTGCCCTCAAAACTATAGAGTTTGCCCAAGTACCAAAGTGTTCCCATGTGATGCCCCTGGAATGATGACATCACCCAGAAGTGATATCATCACATCAGGGATGTTGCACAGCAATGTCCCTGTTGGGGAGTGGGGTTTCCCTCAAAGTGAGGAAAATCCTTCTGGTGGCTGGTAACTCTATATCATATAATTCTAGCAATGACTATCAAACCTGTTTAGTCCTTTGCATATTGAAAATAATTGTCCCACCTCTCTTTTTGTTTAGAACCTTTCCCCCCAGGTCCCTCACAAATTACATTACATGAGCAAACTGAAAACACAGTTACTGAATTTCAAACCAGCCCTCATCCATGTGCACTCTGTTTCACACAAATGTAATACCTGACAACCCCCCGCCCAGGAACAGTGATTTCCTCTAATACTGTAGAAACATAGCTACTGACAGGGACAAAATCAGCTACAGAGAACAACTGCTAAATCTGTGGGCTAAAACAATCCACTTATGCAAAAATTAGTAAGAAAATACTAATGGGTCTCTATTCTGCTTTGTTTAATAAATACTATCATCTTCTGTCTTTGAACCTCAGAAAGCTACCTGTTCCATCCATAACCTCTGGAGTTGAGTGCATATCATATGTACAGGAATCCCCAGATGAGGAACACGGCTCCAATTCAGACAGGGCAGGTAGAGAAGCCTGGCTGGAACTGAGAGTTTGCCCATTTTCCAGCGATCCTTCTTCATTTTGTGTGGGAAGCTCACCATCTAGAAGAAATACAAACGATAACATGAAGTAAAGAAGATAATCACAAGGTTTTAAAATCAAGCACTCTTCACAAAGAGGCTATCTGGGGGGAAAAAGTGATTTCGGTCTCTCTCATACACATTGAGTATCTCTCTGATACCTTAATTGCAATCAGACACCCTCAGAAGCTGAACTCCAACAAGCAACACCTACACTTTTGTTCAGTCGGAATCTGACAGGACCAATCTTCTTTAGTTCACCATGACAGCTGTAAATGGTGTCAAGTGTCTTGACACAGGGCAATCAAACAGAGTGTTATCACACATTCAACTTTTGGCAGGAAGATTTAAGTATGCTCGCAACAAAAAAACTGGCTATGGGGCAAACCTGAAATATTTGGGAGGATACAAAACCCATTTTTAAAGTGCTTCGGGATATTTAACAATTTACCTTAAATTATTTCACATTTCTAAAGAACTGCAATACCCGCAACCATCTTTCTGTATTTTTTTTAAAGATACTGTGTTATTTTTGGGACACAAATGAAATGTTAAAAACCCCAGGCTTTTAAAATATGATTTTATGGGAGCAATTTAATTTAGATAATATCATCGCCACCGTATGAAGTTCTAAATGTATTACACATCTTCAAAATAATGAAGAAATTTAAATGCCAGTAGTTGTGAGGGAATTATATAAGAAGCGGGATAGGATGGATGGATAGATGATGGGAATGAGGAAGAATTACTGTTATAATTATTACTATTATCCAGGGCTCATATTGCAGCAGGAACTCCTTTGCATATTAGGCCATACACCTCCAAGAGTTTACAGTAGGCCCTGTAAGAAAAGCCTGGTAAGCTGTTGGAAGATTGGCTACATCAGGGAGTGTGGCCTAATATGCAAAGGAGCTGCTGCTACAAAATGAGCCCTGCATTATCTAGACATCTATTCCTCAACCTGCAAATACCTAAATTTGTGGATCAGGGCCATATTGGCACTAAACAGATTTTTCTGCAAACTTGGGGGACCACCCCCAGGTTTACAAACATCTTAAAAACACACACGTTAGGGTGGGGTTGCCAAGTACAATTTTTTTGTAATTTTTAAATATGCCCTGGCTGGATGATTAAAATGCCTACCACTACATTGTAGACTTTGCACGACGGTGATCACCACACAGGACAGTATGATGTGTGACTGAGAATTGTTGCCGTAAGATTTTGTCTTGAAATGGAAAGGTAGGTTGTAAAGGAATTAATTGTATTTGAATATTGTAGGACTTTTATTTCCTATGTATATTAATTTAATCTTTCATGCACCTTGGAAAAATTAATTTTGTGAAACGAGAGAAAGGAGTACCAACTCGTTGCTACAAAGGCTGGATTCATAAAAGATTGAACTTTGAAGATTTGGATATATTGCCTTCTGACCTGTGGACTGGAGTTTCCCTTCTAAAGGACCAAATACTTTTTCTGAAACTTTTGGAATTTTACAAAATTGGATTCCCGAGCTAAAGGCTTTTGTTCTGTGTTCCGTCTTGCAGTACTTACAATACAATGAGTCGCATTGCTTATTTGATAAAAACATTATTGTTAAATTTGTTATATAAGTCTTTAAAGGCATATGAGGGGGGGGGGGGGTTGTAGAGGCTGGTTCCACAGAGGCTTGAGGTTTACTTCAGTCACTTCTATCTGTATGTCTCATTTGTCTTCCTAATTCCCCAGGTCCCAGCAGAGATATGAAACCAGTTTTATCATAAAGTTTTGCCCCAAAAAACAAAGCATCGGGGACGTCTGAGAGTGCCCCCTAACTGCCCCTCCCCCATTAGAGTAACAAAGGGACCTGGCAACTCTAATAAATATTCATTAAGAGATAAAAAAAGATACTAAAATTTAAGTTTGCAAGGAACCTAAAACATGCTATTAAATATTTTACCAAGTAATATTACAACCAGGGGCAGAATTCTAGCAGGAGCTCCTTTGCATATTAGGCCACACACCCATGATGTAGCCAATCCTCCAAGAGCTTACAGGGCTCTTTGTACAGATCCTACTGTAAGCTCCAGGAGGATTGGCCACATCAGAGGTGTGTGGCCTAATATGCAAAGGAGCTCCTGCTAGGATTCTACCCGATTACAACATAGTGAACTATTTGAATATATGATTAACAGAGGCAATGGTGACATTTACGTCTATGTGGAAGGCAGAAAAACTGAACTGATGGAAGAACAACTTAATTGAGTATGCAACAATGACAAAACTAACATCTTATTTACATAATAGATTGAATTTAGAATTTCAAGAAAAATGGAATGTCCTTTTTGATTATACAGCCGAAAATTGGGGTGACGTTGTTAAAGTTGAGGATAATTAAGAGAGTCAGGCAATATGTCTTCGTAATAATGAAATGTTAGATATAAAGCAATGAAAAAAAGATAAAACAGAAGTGAAAATTTAGATATAAATAAATCTTATGCAGCCAAGTAAGTTCTGCTTGACAATTGTAATGAATAGATTAGTGTAGTGTTGTGGTTTGTGTGGGAAATAGATACTGTAGACAAAGTAGATGACTACAAATGTGTTCATGTTTGCCTATGTTCATTCTATGCGTATGTCTGTATTTACGTAAGACAAATGTCTACATCATATGTATAACTGTAGCAATGTATTGTATATTTTTTTCTGTTCGTAAAAATAAAAAGAATATTTTTAAAGATCTCTCCTTTCCCTACTAGCATTATCCCTGTCTTTTGAGGATTTAGTTTCAGTACTGCTAATTAATTTTCAGTCTTAGCTAATTAACAAGCATGGCCTGGCCGCAATTTAGGACCTCTACTGCATCACCAGGAGATTTGGATAAGGATACATAGAGCCAGGTATCATCCACATTCTGATGACAACCAACCCCAAAGCTATGAAAGATTTATCCTAGGGGTTTTATACAAAGATTGAAAAGAATGGGGGATACAACCGTCTTCTGTCGAACTCCACATGATAGGTCTCACACTGATGATAATGGGTTTCCAATAGCAACACTTTGAGTCTAATCTGTGAGGAATGATTTGAACCAGTTCAACTTGCATCCCCTAACGCCTACTTCTGCCTCCAAGTGTCCTAATAAGATTATACAATTTGCTGTATCAAACACTGCAGATAAATCTAATAAGAGCAACAAAGAGGCATGGTCTTTGTCTACCCCTCAGAAGGAGGTAATCAGCTATCCCATTGTGTGGCAAGATATAACTATCTTTTAATAGTTGAGAATAACATTACTGAAGTCAGGCGTAATGTAAGGAAAGGAAAGGTCCCCTGTGCAAGCACCAGTCGTTTCCGACTCTGGGGTGATGTTGTTTTCACGGCAGACTTTTTACAGGGTGGTTTGCCATTGCCTTCCCCAGTCATCTACACTTTATCCCCAGCAAGCTGGGTATTCATTTTAACTGACCTCGGAAGGATGGAAGGCTGTCAGCCTTGAGTCGGCTACCTGAAAACCCAGCTTCCGTTGGGGATCGAACTCAGGTCATGAGCAGAGCTTAGGACCGCAGTACTGCAGCTTTAACACTCTGAGCCACGGGAATCTTTGTAATGTAAAGAACAGGCTATATAAGGGCAGAATTGAATTGAGATGTCAACTGTCCTATTGCATGACAAGGTATAACTATCACACACACACATTTATGTATAATATTTATACCTCACATAACCAAACCAGAAGCCATCAGCAAATACAATGATGGAGAAGAAACAACCAATAAAGAGAAGTTCTGTAAATTTGCCTGTAACACATTCCAGGTGGTGGCTTCTCCATGATATCTCAATAGCTCTCTTTTGGTATACCCAGTTTTTGCAGCAAGATGTCATTTTGTTATTTTCCAAATGTTTTTAGGACAAAAGTCCCACATCAAAGGAGAAAAAGCAAGTTAACATTTCAGGTACATGAAACAAACAAACAAGGTGTATATAGCAAACAACTGCATGCATTGTCATATCATTTGGAAACCAATAATTTTCTTTTGCCTATAAACAACAGTAGACAAATGTTTCTGAAGATCCTGGAAGGCAGAACATTTGAAATGATGCTTTTGCCCTTTAAGTATCTTTGAGAAGGCAGAATTTCCAACTCATTCATAGAATAATGGAGTATATAAGCTCTTAATTTTTCTTGTTATTAGTGCAGGATTTGGAAGGGATTACAGAGATAAGATGGTATAGTAAGATAATAATCAGCAGAAACCTATGCTATAGGTTTCCAAGTCCTCAGAGGAATAAAGAAATGAAGGTCATATTTATGAAAACTATTTGTGGGGGAGTTAGCTTGCTGCTGACTTCTCAGTTCCATCCACTCCTCATATAGCCTTGTCATCATACTTGACTTCAGTAATGTCATTCTCAACTATTAAGAGATGAATATATGAACATGTGAAGCTGCCTTATACTGAATCAGACTCTCGGTCCATCAAAGTCAGTATTGTCTACTCAGACTGGCAGTGGCTCTCCAGGGTCTCAAGCTGAGGTTTTTCACACCTATTTGCCTGGACCCTTTTTTGGAGATGCCAGGGATTGAACCTGGGACCTTCTGCTTCCCAAGCAGATGCTCTACCACTGAGCCACTGAGATAGTTATATGTCTTCCAGCAAAGTTAGGGCCAGGGTGCAATTCTGCTTGTTTGCCAGAGGCACATAACAATTGGTCCTGGGTGAGCCACAGCGCTATCTTAAGTGGAACTGCACCCTTCTAAAGCCAGGATGGAATTGTTCATGGATTATTCTAAAACCAATACATTAGGCACTTAAAAATAAAATCTAAAGGAGTATCAAAAACTGTTGGGAGTAGATTCAATACAAGTGAAAGATTGTAAATTTCAGCTAAGAATAATTCATATTTGAAAATTATCAACGATGGCTTAGTTACTAGGGAGATCCAAATCACATATTACCATAGCCAGAGGTGGAATTCTAGCAGGAGCTCCTTTGCATATTAGGCCACACCCCCAGATGTAGCCAATCCTCCAAGAGCTTACAAAAATAGCCTTGTAAGCTCTTGTAGGATGGACTACAACAGGGGTGTGTGGCCTAATATGCAAAGGAGCTCCTGCTAGAATTCCACCCCTGACCATAGCAGCGTGGGAATTGTTTCTCCTTCACTGATTCAGTAACGTTGCAGAGGCAAGGTGGGACCATGGAGGGAGAGCACAGTATTGGACAAAGAGTGTTACTGCTACTGCCTATAACCGTTCCAGGATACATATATGTGTTTGGTTTGGACATCATATGAAACCATATTTTAACGAAAACAACTATGATAGGCATGACTGTCCAACTGTGGGCCATTCCAGATTTGGAGTGGTTGGATCAATACACTCATTCTCTTCTTGGAGTTTCCTATTCAGAGTTGAAAATGAGTTGAATGATTACAGCAGCACAATATCCAACGGTGTGTGGATCCAGTGGATGCCTTTTATTTCCATTTAAGGATTAGCAGCTCCTGCTGACTTGATGAAGAAGATAATTTTCTAGGGAAGCTTGTTTGTTTCTGCTAGAGAATGCATTAACGCAGCTGTTAAAACAGATATTGCAATAGTTTTTTGGGTTTTTTTTTTTTTTTTTGCTAGGTTGGTTTTTTTTGCTATGACTCTTACTTTGCTAATATTGATCCGAAGTGTGCAAATTATTCTTTAACAATTCCACAGTGTCCATTTAAGAGGGACTTGGCAACTGGTCGGAACCAATAAAATGAGACACTTCTGTTTTATTACCCTGAAGCGGTCCAAGAATAGCACCGTGTTCAGTAGGAAGAATCACTCATTTGGGCTGATAATGGAACCATTTCTCTTTCTCTCTTTTAAAATAACAGCTTTTCACTATTATTTCTCTGTCTCTTAACAGTAGACTTTGGTGGCCCCTGTGACAGTGCCTGTTCAAATGTAATATAGGCCTCTAGCTAAGGCAGGGGTGGCCAAACTTGCCTAATGTAAGAGCCACACTGAATAAACATCAGATGTTTGAGAGCCACAAGACATGAACATCAGATGTAGGTAGGTAGGTAGGTAGGTAGGAAGGAAGGAAGGAAGGAAGGAAGGAAGGAAGGAAGGAAGGAAGGAAGGAAGGAAGGAAGGAAGGAAGGAAGGAAGGATGGAAAATAGATGAGGAGGCGAAGGTGGAAAGAAAGTAACTTTAACTTTAAATGCGTTCTCAAAGGTATCGACTGGCTTGGCTTGGAGAAGTGATTTAAAGAGACAAATGCCTTCTTCAGGTTGGGCAGTGGGGCAATGGGGGGTGGGGTGGAGTTTGAAGAGCCACACAATATGTGTGAAAGAGTCACATGTGACTCTCGAGCCACTGGCCACCCCTGAGCTAAGGCAACTCTTTAAGAACATGAGAGATTTCACCCAATCTGTTTTCACAGCTAGAGATAATTAAACGATAATCCTCCACTTCCAGAACATTATAGTTAAAGCTGTAAAATGTCACAATTGAACAGTGCTAAGGAAAGTGAAATGCCATGTGCCTTGGCTCTATATATTTAAAAAAGATGACAGAGTTATACATTTATGTGCTGCACTGCTTTATTACTTAAATTAATAAATCTACATGCATTGAGCAGAAGTATTTAGGATTAGTTGTTACCTGGCAAACAGATCTATGGAGAAACTGAGTTATATGAGCTACAGAACCTGTGAGTTATGATCGGTGCAGACAGGTGTTGTTGTTTTTTTAATTTAAGAAACTGCAGTAAAACTATATAGCGTAAACTACACTAAAATATTACATTGCTGTTAAGGAGGATTATGTCATTTCACAGACTGTCACTCTATCAATGGCTATTAGCCATGACAGCAGTTTGTGGCAGAATGCCAGCTGCTGGGGGCAAACAAGATGGCAATACAGTTGCCTTCATACCCTGCTTGTGAATTCCCAAGTGACTTGTATCTTGCCTTACTTGGGAAGAAAAAGCTGGAGGAGATGGACCCTTGGGCTCAGTTCAGATGGTTTAAACAAACCAATGTTTGTTTGGGATGAGGCTGAACTAGGGTTGCCAACTTCCAGGTGGAACCTGAAGATCTCCCAGAATCACAGCTGACCTCCAGATGACATAGATCAGTTCCCCTGGAGAAAATGGAGGCTTTGGAGGAAGGCCTCTATGGCATCATACCGTACTGAGCTCCCTTTCCACAGACCCTGCCCCCCACAGATCTCAAGGAATTTCCCAATCTAGAATGAACCTGGTAAATTATTGGGACATGATATCTCCTTTTCAGAAATTGTCTCGGCACCTGTTAGCACGCAATGGGGGGCTGGGTGAGAAACCGTTACCTTTGCTTTGTGCAGGCTTTTAGCCCCGAATTCTGGTGGGCTTGTAATGGGCCTGGGAAAGGGTATATAGATCTGGTTCCAAGGGTCAAAGCCAGATCTGACACAAAGAGTAATACTGCTGTGCTGTGACGTATCTATCAATAAAAGTAATCCTTTTCTGAACATTAGAGAGAGGCCTGCTTATTGAGGACTGCTCAGGAGCTGACAGTCAAGTGTTTTAGAAAGTGGGTGGGACCATGTGGGGGTGTGCCCAGCAAAGTTTCTGATTGGACATTGGAATTTTTTTTAAAGTTACTCTGGCAGGGTTAACTGCCACATCTTCACTGTGTGACTTCAGCAGCCATTCTGTGGCAGCCATTTTGTGACTGCAACCACTATGCCATGTCAGAATTCTAAAGGTGTCTGCAAGTTGAAAAAGATTAAGGATCCATTCCTGTTACATATTATACCCCCTTGCGTTGCATCATGGAGGCTCATAATTTTTACTCCTCTTGTGCCCATATCCTTATTTCTTCCCCTCCCCCTCCCAAGTGTGGTGCTTCAATAACATAACAGCACAAATATTCTTCCCTCCCATGACTATTAAAGAAAGGGAAGGAAAGAAAAGAGATATATCCAGTGACGTTGGCTGAAAGTGACCTTGCTGTGGAAGTGTAAAGTCTGAGCAAGTTTGGTGAAGTGGTTAAGTGTGTGAACTCTTATCTGGGAGAACTGGGTTTGATTCCCCACTCCTCCACTTGCAGCTGCTGAAATGGTCTTGGGTCAGTCATAGCTATCTCAGAGCTGTCCTTGAAAGGGCAGCTGCTGTGAGAGTCCTCTCAGCCCCACCTACCTCACAGGGTGTCTGTTGTGGGGAGGAAGATAAAAGAGATTGTGAGCCACTCTGAGTGGAGGGCGGCATATAAATCCAATATCATCATCATCATCATCATCATCATCATCATCATCATCATCATCATCATCATCATCATCATCATCATCATCATCATCATCATCTTCTTGATATAAGATGAGGGAAATGAGAAGAATAAGGTCTGAATGGACAAAGAGATTAAGTGGTGGTAAGGAAAGGGAACCTACTGAAGGGCTGCAGCTATGGGGAAGAGCCTCTACTTTGTCTGCAGAAGGTCCCAGGTTCAATCCCTGGCATCTCCAGTTAAAAGGACTAGGCAGTAGGTGACATGAAAGACTTCTGCCTGTCTGAACAGACAATACTGACCTTGATGGACCAATGGTCTGATTCAGTATAAGCTTCATGTGTGCATATGAATATTAAAAACCCCAAAGTATAAATCCGAGACAAGTGTCATTTCCGCCGTTGCATTACAGGAAAAGAATTCCAATTGCCCCATGGCACTGTACAGCAAAGAGCATCTGTGATAAAGTCATTTGGTGGTTTATTTTCTGTGATAGTCCTGTTTCTAGCTACTGAACAGAAATATTAGAATTTCCTGGTAGCACCACATCGAGGATCATCTGAGACTGCAAATACATGGCCTGTGAAATCGTTCAGGTTGAAACGTTAGATGGAAAGTCAGCAGGAGTTTCAAAACGTAGCATCTGATTCATTATCTTATCTGGAAGGCAATACATCTCGGAATGAAGACTATTACTTCTTACTAATGGGCTTACAGCTAATATGATTATTAAATTCCTTTGCAAGACACTGAAACTTCAAACAACCACTTTTCTGAAATTAGTAAATTCTACAACTATTATCTTGCAGTACACTGATATCACACAAAACAACATCAGCACTAAGAATCACAAAGCAGGAAGGGTTTGAAGACCATTAAGTCCCCTGACCCCCAAAAGCGATGAAGCCAATTTAGTATACTGATATCTTAGAATCCCTTAATTCAAAATAATTCTCCCACATGTCAAGTCAACTACTATCAGTTTCTAGATGTGTCCTTAGAGACTGCTATACACACTTCAGATCTCATAATATGCATATAAGGATTTTACACTTTAGCTGTGCATTCCAAAGAAGAGTGGCGGAGCAAACATGATTGCTCTAATGCTCAAACGCTTTATTATCTGTGCAAAAATAAAAATGCAACCCCCAACCCCAGAATAGAGGGAACTCATGTTGGGGAGTCTGAACTGCTTTTTTTTTTTTTTAAATTTATTTAGAATTTATATCCCGCCCTTCCCACAAGTGGCTCAGGGCGGCTTCCAACATTAGATCCAACATAAATTAAACAATATTTAAACATGTAAGGGAATAACTTTAAAACAGATAAAACAGATAAAACCATAAAAATTAATAAATATTCCAATATATACAGAGATCTGGCAGGTTGCATTAAAATTCTCAAGCTAGGTGTAGGCTAACCGGAAGAGGGTTGTTTTACAGGCCCTGCAGAACTGAACAAGGTCCCGCAGGGCCCTCACCTCTTCCGGTAGCTGATTCCACCATGTAGGGGCCATAACAGAGAAGGCCCTTTCTCTTGTGGCTTTCAAGCGGGCTTCTTTCGGCCCAGGGACAGTAAGGAAGTTTTGTGATCCCGACCTCAGTACTCTCTGGGGAACATGCGGGGAGAGACGGTCCTTCAGGTAGACAGGTCCCAAGCCATATAGGGCTTTAAAGGTGATAACCAGCACCTTGTACCGGACTCGGTATATCCCACCAATAGTGCAATCATCAGAAGTGGCAGAACATGTGTGAAAACGTGAAAGGCAGCTGCAGTCAGGGCTTTTTTGTAGCAGGAGCTACTCTGCATATTAGGCCGCACACCCCTGATGTAGCCAGTCCTCCAAGAGCTTACAGGGCTCTTAGTACAGGGCCTACTGTAAGCTCCAGGAGGGTTGGCTACATCAGGGGTGTGTGGCCTATTATGCAAAGGAGTTCCTGCTACAAAAAAAGCCCTGCTGAAAGTTATGCCTTACCAGATTTGAAACTTTATATTGAAGAGTGCCCATATATGTAAGAAAGTAAATTCAATGACGTTGTTTCTTTTAACTGGTTTTTAACCCTGTTCTTTTTTTAACAGTTGCATGTTTTGTTTCTCCGCTTTGTTCTGCGATCGCTACAGCTTCAACTATCAGGGCATTTCCCCAAATGCATCACTGAACTGGAAAAGGCATACTTTTTGCAGGAAAGGTTGTGATTCCATCACTTTGACTTTTATATAAAAACTGCTCCTTAAATGTTTTTGAACTACTGTAAAATTAAATCTACAGTAGGGAATCAATCTCTGTAAAGAAATAGAGGCAAAATTCCATACTGATGAATCTTGCCTTTTGCCTATCTGTGGGCCACACAAAACGGTTAACCAAAATGGATAAATTCGGCTTAAACCATAGTGTTTGCCCCCAAACAAGAGCGCCCCCCCATGCAACGTCCCCAACATGATGATGTCACTTCCGGGTGATGTCATCACATTGCGGAAGTCGTGTGGTGATGACCCTGTTTAGGGGAGGGGTTTCCCCTGCTGGCCAGCCAGTCTGTGGGAGAGAGGAGCTCCCCAAACCAGGGGATCCCCTGCTGAGATCTGGGGGCTGGCAACCCTATGTCTATTACAGAATTATCTGCTAAAATCAAACTATATTTTACACCATTTAGTATTGCCCCTTGAAGACCTCCAAAATAAAGAACATAGCTAATTACCAGCCAGAACATCACTGATACTATGGGCTCTTTCACACATGCTAAATAATGCAGTGTCAATCCACTTCAGCGACCATTTGCAAGTGGATCTTGGCGTTTTGCACAGGAAAATCCAGTGGCAAAGTGCATTGGAAGTGGATTGAAAGTGCGTCATTTAGTGTGTACGAAAGTGCCCTTTATGTCCTTGTCCTTGTAGTTTACTAACTGAAGCTGCCTTTTGCATTTAGGGAGCACAACTTCATTCCAGGAGTATTTTTGAAATAAAGAAATAAGGAAATGTAACTTAAAATAAAGAACAAAACAGCAGGCTTCAGTGTTGAAGAGGCAATGTCTCTTACCTTTATCAAAAATTTCCTTCAACACTCCCCGCTTGATAAGTTCTTCTCTGCTTTGCCTCATTGATATTTTTCTTTCAAGTGCTAGCAAAAAAGAAAAAAAGTCATGGTTATCACAACAATAGGAACACTTTCAAAGGTTCAGAACAATGGTTTCATTTCAATTATTTTCCTGCTGATTAACCCATCCTTTTTTGTAGGCACACTTGTACATTACAAGCTACTACGTATTTTCTAATACCCCTGCCTTAATTTTAAACATAAGTGATTAACAGTAAGCCTGACCCTATGCAGAAGTAGCTGCAGGTAAACTTATTGATATTGGTTGTCAAAAACCAGTAACCTTTTGTTCTAAGACAGACAATTAGCCAGCAGCCTGCAATAGAGAAAAGTTTATTTTTTAATTTGAAATGGACTCAGAATAAATTCAAGACAAACGAAAGGAATAACTTCATCACACCGTGCATAAATAACACATGGAATTATCTGCTACAGGATGTGGTGATGCCACTAGTCTAGTTAGTTTTTGTTGTTGTTGTTCAGTCGCACAGTTGAGTCCGACTCTTTGCGACTCCATGGACCAAGTCATGCCAGGCCCTCCTGTCTTCCACCACCCTCTGAAGTCTGCTCAAATTCATGTTAGTTATATCAGTAATACCGTCCAGCCATCTCATCTTTTGCCGTCCCCTTCTTCTTTTGCCTTCTGTCTTTCCCAGCATCAGGATCTTCTCCAGGGAGTGCTCCCTTCTCATTTGCTGGCCAAAGCATTTGAGTTTCAGCTTCAGCATAGTTAGTTTTAAACAGGGCTTTTTTTGAGCAGGAACACACAGGAATGCAGTCCCGGCTGGCTTGCTGTCAGGGGTGTAGCCTAATATGCAAATAAGTTCATGCTGGGATTTTTCTACAAAAAAGCCCCGTGTTTAACAATGGTGCCATCAAGGGGTGTGGCTTAATATGCAAATGAATTCCTGCTGGTTTTTTTTTCCTACAACACCCCCCCCCCAGTTTTAAAAATGACAGTCATTGGTTGGTTTCAGCTGAAATTTTCTCCTCTCTTCCCCAACAGCTTTCACAAGGCTACTTATGAATACGGTTGCCAGCTTTGGGTTGGGAAATACCTGGATATTTGGGGGTGGCACCTGGGAAAGGCGAGGTTTGGGCAGGGAAGAGGCGTCAGCAGGGTAAAATGTCATAGAGTCCACCTTCCAAGGCAGCCATTTACTCCAGGAGAACTGATTTTAGTACTCTGGATATCAGTTGTAATAGCAGGAGATTTCCAGGTGCCACCTAGAGGTTGGAACCCTGCTTACGAATCACCTTGCCCTCCTTGATAACCTGACCGATGAGAGTTGCATGAAAAGAGCTGACTTTTAAGCTGTCAATTAACCTGCAACAAGCACGAAACTTAGTTGTTGCAAGCAAAGCGTGCAGATACTGCATTTTCATTATATGATGTTCTTCACATACTTTCTTTGGTGGAGAGGCAATTCAAAAAATAAATGCACAAATAAGGGTCAGACAAATTCACCCAGGATGTTTGGGCATGACATCTAAGTAAAATCTCATTGTTCAGAGGCAGCATGGCTTCTAAGGCCCAATGCTGCCTTCATGCCTGTTTGGGGGATTTCTTGAGGCATTCATTTCGACAAGATGCTGGATTAGATGGACCACTGGTCTGAACTAGCAGAGTCTTCTAATGCTCTTTGCCCTGAACACCTATGCCTGATGAGGAGATAAAGTCTGAACACTGGTAGCATATTAGATGGTGCTACCAGTTAAACCATTCTTTCATCCGCTACACTGCTGACATTGTGTGGACTGCAGTGTCTGATCTACAGTGGAAGCAATGGCAAGGCAATCAATGGACTCAAGACTGGAGTAATGCTGTATAGTATTTCATTGCAAGGGTGGCCAAACCTTCTAATTGAATTCTTCCTAGATGCTGAAATGACTTAACTGAGGCTATAGTACTTTGGTCACATTATGAGAAGACAAGACTCACTGGAAAAGGCTGAGAAATTAGAAAAAAGCTAAGAAATTTAATGCTGCCGGAAAAAAGGAAGACCCAACATGAGATGGATTCACTCTGTAAGAAAGCTGTCGTCCTCAGTTTGCAAGATCTGACCAAGACTGTTAATCATAGGACATTTTGGAAGACATTAATGCATAGGGCCACCTTGACAGCCCTTAATACACAAAGGCCTTCTAACTATACAACAATGCCAGGAATTCCAACTGGCCTGAAAAAAAAACCCTCAGATACTATTATGTTGGTATCAAGCAAAATATACGATCAGCCTTTTTTCTGTTCTTTGCTTTTCCTATACTTGAATAACATTAGAGAAATGTTCTACTTCTCAGTCGCTATATAATTTCCACCCTAGTTTGACAGCTAGTTCAACGTTTTAAATGCACAACAACAACCCCGATGCCAGAGTCTGATTTCAGTGGTGCCAGATTCCAACCAAGAAGCATTTGTTGCTGTACAGGTGTCCTTTCAGGAAGTTTGCATCTCTCTTAGTTCCCGTTCACTGCAAAAGAAAATTGTATGTGCTGTACCAAACACATCTTTCCAGGATGTCAGCACTAGCTCCCGCTGAGATGCAGGTGCAGAATTTCACTAGAATTATCGGGCATGGATATTTTGAGCACTAACTTCCTCTTCTCTCATCCCCACATATATTTATCTGTTCAATGGATTCGGTAGATATCATGAGAACTGTCGGTTGTTTGGAACCAAGACTGCGAGCTCACCTTTTTGCTTCTGTCTCTCAGATCACACTTGCTTATGTCCTAGTTCCCCCTGGAGAAGGTCTAATACAAGGGTGGGCAAATTTGCTTAACGTAAGAGCCACAAAGAATAAACATCAGATGTTTGAGAGCCACAAGACATGAACATCAGATGTCTGAGAGCCAGAAGGAAGGAAGGAAAACAGATAGGGGGGGAAGGGAGGAGAGAGCGGTGGAAAGAAAGCAACTTTAATTTTAAATGCATTCTCCAAGCCTCTGGCTGGCTTGACTTGGAGAAGTGATTTAAGGAGACAAATGCATTCTCCAAGCTGGCTGACAGGGTGGGGGCTTTGAGAGTCACATGATGTGTGTGATAGAGCCACATGTGGCTCCTGAGCCACAGCTTGGCCACCCCTGGTCTAATAGATTTTCACTTGTTCTCATTCTATACTTAAGAACACAACAAGAGCCCTGCAAGATCAGAGCAGTGGTCCATCTAGTCCAGCATCCTGCCTCACACAGTGGCCAACCAGTTGCTATGGTCAATCAATAAAACAGGGCATAGAGGCCAAGGCCTTCCCTGATGTTGTGTCCTGGAACTGGAAATCAGATGCTGACCACCTCTGAACATGGAGGTTCCGTTTCGTCACCATAGCTAGTAGCCACTGATAGACCAATCTTCCATGAATCTGTCTTAAAGCTATCTATACCTGTGGCCATCAATACATCCTCTGGCAGTAAATTCCACATTTTAATCACTCTCTGTGTAAAGAAGTATTTCCTTATATTCCTCCTTAGGAGTTGTTTTGTAGAAAAATAGGTGGTGGAGCTCATTAGCATAACTCATTAGCAAAGCAACCCGATGCAAGAAAGGAGAGCCCTGGGTGAGCGAGGCCTGCTTTGGCTGGCTGGAAATCCAGCCAGCCTAAGCAGGCTTCGCTCACCTGGGGCTCTCCTTGGCAAACCCCCCCCCCCCAGGCAAAAGGCCAGCAAGCCACCTTCTGTCCAAAATCACATAAGAAGTAGAGAAAGGGTGGCGTGGGTTTCTCCAGGGGTTAATGAGGGCTGCTGGAGGTGTGGCAAAGCTCCTGGTGGCTGGCTGGCTGCCCACTATCCTAATCCAGGGAATGTAATGCAGCTGCACCTTCTATTCAATCGACAAGGTAGGTGGGGAGAAGGAGGGGGAACCCTCAGAAAGGTTAAGGAGCTGTGCTCCTGTGAGCTCCTGCTGAATTTGAGGCCTGTTCCTCCTGAATCTACCCATTAGTTTTAGAGGATGCCTTTGAGATAAGGGATGGTTAATGCTGCGGGAGAATTACTAAATTAAATTTATAAGATCATTGACTAATGAAATGCTTGCCCATGGTGCACTTTTTGTTATACAGGAATGACATAGCTGGAATATTTTACATTTACAGCAAGAACCAGCAGACAAACCGCGGCGGTATGGAACACGGACATTTAAGGAACTGCAGCCAATGTTTTTGAGAGCTTTGTCAATATGGCATTGGCGAGCAACTGCATCCTAATTGGGAAGATAAGATGTTCTGAAGTGCCCAACAGTTAACAGTTGCTCCTTAAAAATAATTAGAATGCAAAATAGCAATTTAAAGAGAGAAATGCTTCTTAGTCACATATCCCGGCTATTATTTGCATCTAAATTGTGAAGGACATAAATGCCAGATTGATTTGGGTGATTATTTGATTACAACGTAGGTGTCTTGAAGTCCTGTATGGTACCAACAGTGTTTTTGTCAGTTATTACCCCAGAGAACATTACAAATGCTTTTTTCTCAAAGCTGGTCACAAACCAGTATTTTGGTCTCACAAAAGGAATTCCTCTGTGTCCACTTAGGCAGAATCCGACAGCTAACAAAACCACTTCTTTCCCATACAAGACTTTAATTACTGAACTATCTGTTTATGTATGAATGTTGGATGATGATAGTGAAGATCAACAGCGCTGAGTAACTTTTATGTCCACCATAAAAGAACAGTTCCATGTGTGACAGAAACAGTGTTAGAAGAAGAATACTGCAGATTTATACCCCGCCCTTCCTCTCTGGATCAGAGACTCAGAGCGGCTCACAATCTCCTTTATCTTCTCCCCCACAACAGGCACCCTGTGAGATGGGTGGGTTGAGAGAGCTCTCACAGCAGCAGTTGTCTTTCAAGGACAACTCTGCGAGAGCTATGGCTGATCCAAGGCCATTCCAGCAGTGGAGGAGTGGGGAATCAAACCTGGTTCTCCCAGATTAGAGTCTGTGCACTTAACCACTACACCAAACTGGCTCTCCAGATGATGATGATGATGATAAGAAGAGGAGGAGGAGGAAGAAGAAGAGGAAGAGATTCATACCCTAACCTTCACTTTGAGTCTTAGAATGGCTTACAATCTCTTTCTCTTCCTCTTAGTTTAGTTTTTTTTAGTTTAGTTTACTCTTCCCACAACAGACACTCTGTGAGGTAGGTGGGTCTGAGAGAGCTCTCCCAGAACTGCTCCTGAGAGAACTGTGGCTTGCCCAAGGTCACCCAGCAGCTCCATGTGGAAGAGTGGGGACTTGAACCCGCTTCTCCCAGATTAGAGCCAATGCACTTAATCACTACACCAAACTGGATCTCTGGAACTCCATTCCGCTGCGCTCCCCCAGAAAAAAAGCCCCGATAAAAGTAGATTAGTTTCAAAAGCTCAAGGAAATCCAGATAAGAAATACATGAACAACCTTGGAAGTCTTAACGTATGGAAGGAATCCACCAAAGAAAACAAAGGCAGTTGTTTATAATGAATTTCTTCTGCGGGAGGACTGAAAAGCATGTTTAGAAGGAGCCACTCAGGGGAAAGGGCAAGGTTTCCTGTCCATTTGCAGTCTGCAAGTAGTTTGTCATACTGGATTTCACAGATTGACAGGAGGTGGCGGGCAAGAAAAGTCCGGGCAAAAATATGACAGGAACTCTTTAACTAAACAGTGGAAGGGAAAATAACAAAAATTAAAAATAGCAATTCTGAATGAAGGCAAAAGCTGTAGGTGTCTTGGAGAATCGTGCTTTGAATTCAGGCATGTTGCTCTTTCTAGTAATAGGTTGATAAATGGAGTTAAAGCAGTGATTTGCAAACTTTGTTGATGTGGGTCCCCTGTATAAATTCATTTTAATATTTGGGAACCACTTGCAAAGTGAAAAGGAGAAAAGCCCCGTGGCGCAGAGTGTTAAAGCTGCAGTACTGCGGTCCTAAGCTCTGCTCACAACCTGAGTTCAATCCCCGGCGGTAGCTGGGTTTTCAGGTAGCCGGCTCGAGGTTGACTCAGCCTTCCATCTTTCTGAGGTCGGTAAAATGAGTACCCAGCTTGCTGGAGGGAAAATGTAGATGACTGGGGAAGGCAATGGCAAACCACCCTGTAAAAAGTCTGGCGTGAAAACGTTGTGAAAGCAATGTCACCCCAGAGTCGGAAACGACTGGTGCTAGCACAGGGGACTTTTCCTTTCCTGCAAAGGAACTCCACACTACTTTCTCTCTTCTCAACATAAAATGCAGGGATCTCCCATCATTTCACACTGAACAAGTTTATATTCCATATTCATGTTAAGAATTTCTAAATGAACATAAGATAAGCCATGTTGGACCAGACAAATGGCCCATCCAGCCCTCCCACTGTTGCCCCCCACCCCCAGCACCAAGAATACAGAGCATCACTTGCCCCAGACAGAGAGTTCCAACAATACACTGTGGCAAATACCCACTGATGGACCTCTGTTGCATGTGTTTATCCAATCCCCTCTTGAAGCTGGCTATGCTTGTAGCCACCACCACCTACTGTGGCAGTGACTTCCATGTGTTAATCACCCGTTGGATGGAAAAGTACTTCCTTTTATTGGTTCTAACCCGACTGCTCAGCAATGTCATTGAGTACCCACAAGTTCTCATATTGTGAGAAAGAGAGAAAAGTACTACTTTCTCTACCTTCTCTATCCCACGCATAATCTTGTAAACCTCTATCATGTCACCCCTCAGTCGATGTTTCTTCAAGCTAAATAGCCCCAAGCGTTTAACCTTTCTTCACAGGGAAAGTGTTCCATCCCTTTAATCATTCTAGTTGCCCTTTTCTGGAATTTTTCCAAAGTTATAATATCTTTTTTGAGGTGCGGTGACCAGAATTGTACACAGTACTCCATAAATGCATAGCATTACTAAGCAAGATGCTATATTTATGACCATTTTGCACATGATGAGAAACAAAGCCAATTTGGTATTCCAACCCCTCTCAGAAACTCCTCTCCTAGCTTACCCTGTTCTGCTTTCCTCTTCACCTTTGTGACCCCTATCTGAGAGAGGATCAAAACCCACTTTTGAGCACCAACCCACCATTCAAGAACCAGGAAGGGCTCTTCCCCCATTCTCATTTTTGTTGCTTGGGTGTCCCTATTGTTTCTCTTTTTGTTTTCTCTACATGTTTTTCTCCCTCTAGTGGTTGATTTCGTATCACACTGCTGTGTGTCCAGTGTGAAACCTGTGGTTTAAATCTGCAAGGAGGTATGCCAGAAGCACAACAATGCAATATCAAATCAACCACTAGAAGGGGCAAAACATGTGGGAAAGACCCCTCCAACCAACAGAGACACACGAGAGACAAAAATGAGAATGCAGAAGAGTGTGAAGTTAAAGATTAGCCCAGGGGTGGCCAAACCTGCTTAATGTAAGAGCCACATGGAATAAATGTTAGATGTCTGAGAGCCACAAGACAAGGATGTCAGATGTCTGAGAGCTGGAAGGAAGGAAAATAGATGGGGGAGGGAGGAAGAGGTGGAAAGAAAGCAGCTTTAACTTTAAATGCATTCTCCAAGCTGTTGGCTGGCTTCGCTCAGATAAGCGGTTTAAAGAGACAAATGCCTTCTCCAAGCCAGCTGATGGGGCAGCGGGGGCTTCAAGAGTCACACAATATGTGTGAAAGAGCTACATGTGGCTTCCAAGCTGCAGGCTGGCCACCCCTGGGCTAGCCTACGTTATTAAAGGGTAATAACTTTCACACTCCAGAAACACTTGTCATTTGCAAACAAACGTTCAAGTAAAAAAAGATTAAATGTGTTTTCAGGATCTGCAGACACCTGAAAGCTTGCCCTTTAACCTGGTATCTGAGGGGGTGCACAGGTAAAAGCCTTGCATCTGAAAACTCCACCCCACTAGTAGCTGTAGTCACATATATTACAAAATACCGAAACAAAACACGGCAAATGTTTTTTCCGCAAATACAGTAAATAACAAATAGATATTATAATCCCAAAATAATTGTTCCTGCCAAAGAAAGCTTCGTTGTATTAAACGGGCTGTGCATTCACTGATCTGGTTTTTGGGAGGGAAGACAACACTAAACTAAAGCTAGTATTATGCATGTGTGGTATGGAATTCTGGTGATTGTACACTAGGAAAGGCAATGGATACTTTTTCTTTTAATGGCCTCTCCTCTGGCTAGGGTTGCCAATCCCCAGGTGGGGGCAGGGGATCTACTGGTTTGGAAGCCCTCCCCCTGTTTCAGGGTCATCAGAAAGCGGGGGGAGGGGAGGGAAATGTCTACTGGGAACTCTATTATTCCCTATGGAGATTTATTCCCATAGAAAATCATGGAGGATCGATCCGCGGGTATCTGGGGCTCTAGAGGGGCTGTTTTTTGGGGTAGAGGCACCAAATTTTCAGTATAGCATCTAGTGCCTCTCCCCAAAATACCCTCCAAGTTTCAAAAAGATTGGACCAGGGGGTCCAATTCTATGAGCCCCAAAAGAAGGTGCCCCTATCCTTCATTATTTCCTATGGAAGGAAGGCATTGAAAAGGTGTGCCGTCCCTTTAAATGTGACGGCCAAAACTCCCTTTGGAGTTCAATTATGCTTGTCACAGCCTTGATCTTCGTTTCAGCCCTAATGTCTCCTGGCTCCACCCCCAACGTCCCCAGATATTTCTTGAATTGGACTTGGCAACCCTACCTCTGGCCCAGATTCTGCTGTCTGACCCTATCTACACAATTACCCTTAATCCCACTCCCTCCCGCAGGAACAAAATATCCAGTTCTTTCACGCTGTCCCCATGTGATTTTCTGATACTTGTTTTTCCTTGAGTGAAGAAAGCACATTATTTTTTTTTTAGCCCAAACAATGCATTTACCAGGTAATCCTTCTATGCAAGTCTTTTTTTAAATTAAAAAAACAAACATTAAAATCTCTTTCGAGACTAAAATCCCCCACAATGAACGTTTCAGCACGCGCTTTCTCTTTTTCTCTTTCTGCTATATGGAATGTATCCCACCGAAGTGTACATCTTTTGTAATTTTTTTTTAAACATTGCAAGCAGATGGTTCTGCAGTGAGGATCAACATTGTCATCTGTCCTAGGAAAATACATAGGCAACATTTTGATACAGAAAATGCCACATGCCAATGTAAAGAGATTGGGGGGGGGGGTTTCCCCCTCCTGCAGCTGAATGTAATCCGAGTAATAAAGTCTGTTTTTCACCAAGTCGCCTGAGTCAGTGGTTAATAAAGCCACCTTCGTTTTAAAAGACTTTCCATTTACGTAGTAGCAATAAAACAGAGATGCCAGCCTCTAGGGGATGTCTCAGAACTACAGCTCATCTCCAGACCAGAGATCAGTTCCCTTTCAGAAAACGTTTTGGAGGTGGACTCTATGGCATTGGGCCCCACTAGGTTCCAGTCGTCCCCAGGCTTGACCCCCTCATCTCCAGGAGTGTCCCAACCTGGAGCTGGCAATCCTCTGTCCCCCACCACCTTGTGGTGGGTAGGGAGGACCTGGCAACCCTACATGGCTTTTTTTTTGTTACTGTTTCAAGAGGAACACTGAGTTATTTCGGTCGTCCCCCCCCCAAAAAAAAATCTAGTACCTAGCCCAGTTTAGTGCAAGTTAGATATTTCTTCTTTGACCAGGCTTGATAAACATACAATAGCTACAAGCAAATCTTTGGCAATTACAGTTTTCGGGACAGGCCCATGGACTGCCTGACCGCCTAGTTTTAATTTTAATTTAGAAAAGGACTCTAATTTTGTCACAGGTGACTCTGCTGCATGTCAGTCGAATCCTGCCATCTTGTTTTCTGTTTGCCAGTTTGTTTCTGAGAGCCAGTTTGGTGTAGTGGTTAAGTGTGCGGACTCTTATCTGGGAGAACCGGGTTTGATTCCCCACTCCTCCACTTGCACCTGCTGGAATGGCCTTGGGTCAGTCACAGCTCTGGCAGAGGTTGTCCTTGAAAGGGCAGCTGCTGTGAGAGCCCTCTCAGCCCCACCCACCTCACAGGGTGTCTGTTGTGGGGGAGGAAGGTAAAGGAGATTGTGAGCCGCTCTGAGACTCTTCGGAGTGGAGGGCGGGATATAAATCCAGTATCATCATTTGTTCTCCACATCTTCCCAGTGTGGATCTTGTAGCCTTCGCAATTGTGCCATTGATTTAACTTTACTTCAGAATGACATCCTTGCACTTCGTTCTGGAAGAAACGTGACAGAGCACTGTATTTCACTTTAGGCGATTCCTAATTATTATTAATTGCTTTATGATTAAAACTGGAGTCCTTGAAAGGCTAAAAAAAGTAAGAAACTGGAAGTTGAAATCTTGCCCAGTTTTCCAAGCCGGCAGAAAGAAGAACAGCTGCTCTGTAGACTTTGACTAATTTTCATGGTTGAGATGCACAGATGCTCCAAAATATTTGCTTATAAAATAGCACCAGTTCCAGGTAACTTGAGTAGAACGCTTTTTTTGTGAAAGGCATTTAAAACTACCAAAATATTAATGCAGTTAACCAATATGTAGGTAGGTAGTGATCTCATCTTATGGATGAGATGATGAGCAGGACCATCTGCTTTCAAACTCTTTCTAACCAAGCCATCTACATTGTATTTGGGCCGCCGTGCTTGACTGTGAAAAATATTAATAATTTTCTTGTTATTAGTATTTGTTATTTATTCTGCCACATCAATGTGCTCAATGCTTTCCCAAGGGTTAGAAGATAGGTCTCTTCTCCAAGGAGGTTATAGGCTAAAGAAGGGATGGCCAAACTTGCTTAACGTAAGAGCCACATAGAACAAACATCAGATGTTTGAGAGCCACAAGACGTGAATGCCAAATGTTTGAGGGAAGGCAGGCAGGCAAATAGATGGGGAGAGGAAGGAGGGAGGAGAGGTGGAAAGAAAGCAACTTTGACTAGGAATGCAGTCTGCCAGCTGGCGTGGCTTGGTGAAGTGATTTAAAAGAAGAAATGCCTTCTCCAAAACTGGCTGACAAGGTGGTGGCAGCTTCGAGAGCCACACAATATGTGTGAAAGAGCCACATGTAATAATAATAATAATAACAACAACAACAAAAACAACAATAATAATATTTTATTTATATCCCGCCCTCCCCGCCGAAGCAGGCTCAGGGCGGCTCACAACATATAACAAATACAAAATTATAATATAAAACATTATCTCAGTACAATATATACAATTTGCTAATTAAAACCATTATAATTAAAACCTTCAAAATTAAAACTAACATTTACAGTGCTATATCCTAAGTGTTCTCTTCGGTAGTTTATGATGGCTGGATATAGTAGACTAAAATCCACAATAAGCGAAGGCCAGTTGGAAAAGGGTAGTCTTGCAGGCCCTATGGAATTGATCAAGACTCCGCAGGGCCCGCACTTCATCCGGTAGTTGGTCCCACCAGTGTGGAGCTGCGATCGAAAAGGCCCTTTCTCGTGTACTCTTCAGTTTGGCCTCCTTCGGCCTGGCCGCAGTTTCCCCAGCCGCAGTTTGGCCACCCCTGGACTAAAGTTTGTGACAAGGAAGACAACAAAGGGAGGTGGTGGCAGAGATCAACAGGGGAGCTGTATGCATTCACTTCTATTACATGTACTGCTGCTCAAGTTTCTGTAAGAGATTGCTTGTGTCCAAAGCATCATAGAAAACGCATTAGTTTGAGGAGGGTTTTGATGGAAGCGACATCAGATGCTTTACGTAAATATCTGAGAGTCAGTTCCAGGCATCAGGGGCAGGAAGTGAGGATGGGTGGCGTGATTTTAGGGAGCAGCAGAGAAGTCAGCTGATGATGACAGAGCTGGATCAGCACAGCTCATATATCAGGGTACAGAAATGGAGAGACAGCCAGGGCTGAGGGGGGCAAGGCCATCGAGACTCTGAACATAAAGAGAAGGAGTCGTGCTGAATCTAGGAAACCAAACATAGATGTTACAGGGCAAACTTTAGCAGCATTATGCCTTTGAGGTTCATGTGAGACAAAAGGGCTTAGAAGGGGCTAAGTCTGCTTAGGTTGGCCACTGTTAGTTTCTACCATCCTTCCAGCTGTGACTTTGCTAGATTGTAAATTGTGATCTTGGGCAACTTGTTTAGCTTTTCAATATTTCAGCTGCACAGTCAGCACAAGCAGAATTTACCATATGTACAGAAAGGGATTTTTTTTGCAGCAGAAACTTCTTTGCATATTAGGCCACACAACCCTGATGTAGCCAATCCTCCTGGATCTTACAGTAGGCCCTGTACTAAGAGCCCTGTGAACTCTTGGAGGATTGGCTACATCAGGGGTGTGTGACCTAATATGCAAAGGAGTTCCTGCTGCAAAAAAAGCTCTGCATACATATCCTTGATAGCAAGCCCATTTTGGATACATCTTTCTTAAAACATCCGCCTACAGAGCTAACATGGGTGTTTTTGGTATGTAAATCAAGAACAGACAATATCTGCCTGAAGAACAGAGGGTAATCCTTCCACTTAAGCACATCTTTGAAAGGCAGGTATCAAAACTATTAAAACTGTATTAGAACTAATGAACTCATTTAACTGAGGAAAGACAAACCATAAAAAAGAGAAACACAAAAAGCAATCATTGATTTAAGAAGTGCCCTACGTATTCAATTGTCTAGTTAGTGATGGGGAGAGAAGGCAAAACAGTATAGCCCAGGGGTGGCCAAACTTGCTTAACATAAGAGCTACATAGAATAACCATCAGATGTTTGAGAGCCACAAGACATGAACATTTGAGAGCTGGAAGGAAGGAAGGAAAATAGATGGGGGAGGGAAGGCGAGGTAGAAAGAAAATAACTTTAACTTCAAATGTCTTCTCCAAGCCACTGGCTGGCTTGGCTTGGGGGAGTAATTTAAAGAGACAAATGCCTTCTCCAAGCCAGTTGACGGGGCAGTGGGGGCTTCAAGAGCCACATGTGGCTCCCAAGCTGCAGTTTGGCCACCCCGGTATGTCAGGTCTTGGAAGCTAAGCAGGGTCAGTACTTGGGAGAGAGGCCACCAAGGAAGACTCTGCAGAGGAAGGCAGGGGCAAACTACCTCTGCTTCTCACATGCCTTGAAAGCTCCTTGCCGGGATCACCATAAGGTGGCTGCAACTTGGCTGCACTTTACACACACACACACAGAGTTGGTGATGGGTGAAGACCCCCAAGTACATGACCCCAAACTGCTTGCACTGTTGTAAGCAGTGTTCCCTCTAAGCTGAGTTAGTGTGAGCTAGCTCACAGTTTTTTAGCCTGTGGCTCACACATTTTTGTCAGCTCATGAAAAATGCCCCCAGAGCAAACTAAATTGTGCAGTAGCGCACCACTTTAATGCTAGTAGCTCACAACTTTAATGCTAGTAGTAGCTGACAAAGTAGAATTTCTGCTCACAAGACTCCACAGCTTAGAAGGAACATTGGTTGGAAGCATATCTGCTGAACACTCCAAACTGTTCAACAGGCATTTGTAAATGACTGGAAGGGATGTTTGGAAAATGCAAGCATGCACACAACACACACTCACACTTATTGCTACTTATTGGCTGGCTGGAAAAACTGCATTTCCCAGGAAGCCTGCCATGAATTTATACTGGTGAATTTTGAGACTCGGACCTTTTTGGAACCTGCCTTCTGTTTAGTAAGTCATGCCTCACGACTGGTTTCTCCTTTCCCTTTGGGAAAGACGAAGTGTGTAACTGGAGGGAAAACAGGGTAGAGGGTGGAAGCAGCAGCCATGTTGAGCCAGACCCAGGTTCAAAGGTGTCTGATATGAAAACGGTTTACAGGAAACTCACTTTCCAAGCTTCCTTGCTTGAAATTCATTAACAGCACTAATTCAAACCAGTCTTTCAGTAGTCAAGGATGACGGCTACACTGGCATAGCTTTTATATGGGATGTAACATGGTAATTACTGTACTTTAATGTGGAGGACTGGGTTTGATTCCCCACTCCTCCATGTGAAGCCCGCTGGATGACCTTGGGCCAGTCACAGTTCTCTCAGAACTCTCTCTGTCCCACATATCTCGCAAGGCATCTGTTGTGGGGAGAGGAATGGAAAGTGACTGTAAGCTTCTTTCAGATTCCCCAAGGCAGAGAAAAGTGGGGTACAACAATCTATTCTGAAAGGCTTATGAAAACTTGGCTGTGTCTCCCAGGAATTACAGAACTGAGAAATCTGTGGGGGAACATTTTAATCTTCCAAAGCATTCAATGGGTGACCTCAAGGTAGCTGTTTTACTGCAAAGGAACTTCAAGAACAGAACGGAGAAATTGCTGAATTACAAATTATATTGAAACTTGGAACAAACACCTCCCCAGGACTGAACAGGGATATTGGGTTTTTATCTCATTACATATGCTAAACCCATTCTCAATGAGTATAGCTATACATCCACAGTATTCCAATGTATTTCTCTTTTATAATAGTGTATCAGAATAATGTTTTATACTGACATACTCAAATAAGGGATATTGGCAATTTATTTATCTCATTACATATACTTAACCCATTTTCATTTTATGTATTCTTGTATGTTTTCTAATGGCAGCCTAGAATGATGTTTATAATGTATAGATCGATGATGATAAATTAGGTGGACTACAACTAGGAAATACACGCCCTTTTGTGATTCATCTAGATTTACAGAAACACCAATTGGCAGAGGACTTTATTACCTTTTATGACTATCCAGACCAAATGGCCAAGCCACACTGGTTTACCATGTGATCATGGAAAACCAACTGCTTGTATTTCAACCCACAATACCTGATCCTCTCATCTGATGAAGTGTGCTTAGAGCGCACACGAAAGCTTACGTTCTGAATAAAACTTGTTTGGTCTTAAAGGTGCAACTTGACTCCTGTTTTGTTAGATAATGCACAGTGACATTTGACACCAACTTAAGCTGCCCGTACATCTCTGAGGGAAACCTACAGAGAGCTCATTACAATTGTCAGCCCACAATGTTAAAAAAGTATGGGTCAATAGGGCAAAGCAAGTCTGTCTAGAAAGGAGCAGAGCTTTCACAAGTACAAATGATATAAGGCATTTTAAGAATAATTTTAGGCTTTTTCTCAAGGAGTAGTACCCCTAATCTCTATAACTGACCAGGCTTGGCTCCATGCAGCAATATGAATTGGTAACCCTGAGGGGGAAATGTGGCCCTCAGAACAATGTGCTGGGGGCAAGTTGTGAGTGTTGATAGCTACTATTTACACATTGGGTCAGAACCTACAGAAGAATTCCAATAACTCAAATTGTGTGTGTGCGTGGTGTCTTCCCTTTCCCACTGCGGACCTCTAACTCTCTGCTTATGCTGTTCCTCAGCATTTTGAATAGGCATTTTGGTCTACAACAGGTCAGGAGGTAGAGATGCTAGGCTCCAGGTGAGACCTGGCAATCCTCTGAAATTACAGCTCATCTCCAGACTACAGAGAGCAGTTCCCCTGGAGAAAACGAAAGCTTTGGAGGATGGACTCTATGGCATTGTACGCCGCTCAGGCCCTTGTCCTCCCCAGGCCCCATCCCCCAAAATCTCTAGGAGTTTCTGAACCTGGATTGGCCACCCTACCCCCAAACCCCACTGGCGGCCAGGGGGCCCCCGGCAATCCTATCAGGAGGTAAGGAAGTCCCAATTTGCTAATGGAAACCCTTTTCATCAGTGGAAGAAGAAGAAGAAGACTGCAGATTTACACCCCGCCCTTCTCTCTGAATCAGAGACTCAGAGCAGCTTATAATCTCCTATATCTTCTCCCCCCACAACAGACACCCTGTGAGGTGGGTGGGGCTGAGAGGGTTCTCACAGCAGCTGCCCTTTCAAGGAGAACTCCTGCGATAGCTATGGCTAACCCAAGGCCATTCCAGCAGCTGCAAATGGCGGAATGGAGAATCAAACCCGGTTCTCACAGATAAGAGTCTACACACTTAACCGCTACAACAAACTGACTCAAACTGGAGATTTCCCACTTGATCCAAGTCCCTAATCCAAAGTATGTTTCCTTCTGTCTTATAGTTGTATAACAACAGACATGGGAACAATTCAAAATCCACATTTTACATTACGCAGTATATTTAGTGAAGGGACACCAGCCATTTCTCTTCATTGAAATCCTCTGAATTGAATCTTACATGTAGGAACAACATTTTAATGTTCTAATAGAAAGAGAAATCAGGCAGCGTAACAAACTATTTAATGAGGTAATTATAAAGCCATCAACTCAGTTTTTTAAAACATAAGTATTCACAAATGTATGAAGTTATTAGTGTAGAGTTAAATCCTGCCTGAGACAAGTGGGAAGGAAGAATTCAAAAGATATATTGAAGGTTTTTGTCAGAAGTGATCATCCGTAATTGGAAATGATTAGTGAAACTGAGAATAACTATTATGACTTGGGGTACTACTCCAGGAAAGCACTGGGAAGATGGATGTATTGAATAACACTAATGTAAAGCAGCGTTCTCACAGGAAGACAAAATGTAGCAGCAGATAGGCCTGTAAGGCTGCATGCAATCTTAATACTTGAGTCCTAGACTTATTGGTGTGTATCCAACTATCTGCACATGGAAGCCTTATTAAGGTTGCTGGCTCTGGGTTGGAAAATACTTGGAGATTTTGGAGGGTGGAGCCTGGGGAGGGTGGGGTTTGGAGAGGGGAGGGGCCTCTGCAAGATAGCATGACACTTTGGGTGGGGAAGCTCTATGATGAGGACTGAAGAGAGGGGGAGCACTCTTGGGCTCTAGAAACGTCTTTAAAAAGCTTGTGAGCTCCTCTCTGCGGCAGGCCTACAAAAGCACAGTCCCCATGTGGGACTGCACAAATACCATCACAATGAACTTTTGTTCTTCTTTCCAAGTACTTCAACTACTTTTATATCTACAGTCAACTTCCATGTGGTGACTGGAGATCTCCTGGGATTACAGCTGATCTGTAGGCAATAGACATTAAGGTTACATGCAGAAAATGGCTGCTTTGGAAGGTGGGCTCTATGGTATTACATCCCCCTGAAGTCCCTCCCCTTTCTCAGGCTCCACCTCCTCCCAATCTAGAGCTGGCAAGCCTACATTTAGGGTATTGTTGGGTCAATCAAATGGTATTTAATAGATTAATCAAGCAAATTTATTGACTTAAACCCTGAATTCCTAATTTTAGTGTAATTCCGTAGTAATTATGCAGCTGTTAATCTAACAGATGAAGGATTGATGTAATAAATCCACATTGCGTATTAAAAGCTCATCTTCCAAGGGAATCGGCGTAATCCTCACAGATTCCTTTAAAGATCTGAGACTTTCATCTGATTAGTTATTGCTTATGGCAGTTGACAGAATGTAAATTCCCACCCCCGTTTTTGCTGTAATACGGTACGTGAAAATGAAGGCTACTGACTGATCACAAAATCAAAAAACGTCATCGGAGGTTCATATAAGTATTTAGTTAAAACATTTAAAGCACAGTCTCCTTTTCACTAAGATTTAAAATATCAATCAAGGCAGAGGATAATGATTAATCAAGGTTGGCTCAGCCTTCCATTTTTCCGAGGTCGGTAAAATGAGTACCCAGCTTGCTGGGGGGGAAGTGTAGATGACTAGGGAAGGCAATGGCAAACCACCCTGTAAAAAGTCTGCTGTGAAAACGTCATGATGCAATGACTGGTGCCTGCACAGGGGACCACCTTTTAAATCTATTTATTCATTTACATTAATTTTTGTCCACCATTCTCACAAGGACTCAAGGCAGGTTACGCAGAGTGAACCACAAAAAAAAAATAGAGAGAAATTCAATAATCAGTGCATTAGAATTTCAGAAGTCTGAAACCCCCAGAAAGAACTGCAGCATAGGAGAAGTATTCACATGTCTTTGGAGGGACTGTTTGAATGATAACACCACTTTCTAATTGGATAATGGAGACTTCCCTAGGTAAATTTGAAACATAACATGAGAGGCGAGAATGTGGTTGGTCAGCTTGGGTTCTGTTCACCAGTCAAATAAATCAGTTCAAATATTGTTCGGCTTTACTATGTTTTATTAGGTTGGGAGTGGAATATGGAGTTTTATTGTTGCATGTTTTTTGTATGTATTGTAAGCTGCCTTGGGCCACAGGGAAAGGCAGGATACAAATGTGGGATAGAAACTTTTCAAATAAATTAATGAACTCATCTGGGCTCTGCAGCTAACCTTCTGAGGTTACAGTGACGGCTTGCTGTTTCTGCAGGTGAGTCAGGTATCCAATTATCCTCTGCCTGACGTTTGCTCAGGTGCTCTTATGTCACATGTCCTGCAATTAGTGACTTTAGAACAACAGGGAAACCTATATTTTTAGGTTCACGGGCAATCTTTTAGTGAAAATGAAGGATTCTGGCATGTATTTATACCAAGCGCTTTTGAACAACAGCTTGTTCCTGCAGATTGATGAACCGTCTTGGAGTCTTCCATGGCAAAATTGCACCCCTTTTCATAACCGCTCGTAAGTGCTACCAAACACTACCATGCTTCCCATTTATATATGTGGACTTCTGAACCAAATGCTTACCCTGTAATCCAAACAACAGACTCTTACCATGTCAGCCTCACTCAGAAACATGCATATTTACATTTGTCTAGGTGATTGCTTTCATGAGGACCAGGACAATGAATGTTGGAAGGGTAAATTCATCCATGCTATTGAATTCACTAAACAAATCACACCTTTAGAGAAGTTATGTCACCACATAACAGACTTAATGATGCAAAATTGAGCAAGAGTCTCAGTCTTGTAGGTTCAGAAAATGTCACTAACCATTTCGTCAGAAATTTTTCTCGTCTTGTTTTAAATTTAGGGCAATGAAAAAAGATACAAGAGAATCTACAGTCTTTAGTTGGCAGTCACAAACACACCAAGTTGCCTCTGTCATGACAGTATAGTAGATGTGGCAAACGTCTGTTTTACTGTAATTTTAAATTTGGAATTTTACGGGTTTATGGGCTTTTAAACCTAACAAATATGGGTTTATGGGCTTTTATACCTAACAAATTATTGATTGATTGAGAATGCAAAATACTGCCCTCCCCAAAGCAGCCCACGTAGTGGTTTTGTATTTCGTTGTTATGGTACTGGTCTTTCATGTTCCATTTAAGAAACCAAGGAGTATCTGACATTTCCATCAGTGCTGTCCATTACAATATTTCTCCATCATCAAAGTGAAATGAGACAATCTCAAAAGATTCAGACCTTTCAGGAGACAACTTCATGAAACTACCATACAAGACTGAGCACAAACTCTTATTACGCATCTCTTTATTCAGGGGAAATAGAGAGCGCAGATCTTTCCCCGCTCTCCAAAACGCAATGAAGCACTCTAGCACTTTATGTGCCAAAAAAGCCCACCATAAAAGCAATCTGATATTTTTAGATAGCTAATTTGTAGAATCTCAGAGCCATCTGCTGTTCTGAGTTATAAAGAACATAAATTGTGCAGGAATTAAAGGAATTGCTTGGCTTTTAATAAATTCATGGACTCAAGACAGCAGTTTGGCAAAATCTAGTAACATTTGATTTCTTGTAACAAACTTCGGAATATTGTTCATTCAACATGAGCAGGTGACCTAACACCTTTCCAAAGAAATTGCCTAATGATTTTGTTTGCTTAATGAAATGAATGGGGGGGGGGGGGCGGTTTGAAGATGACTTTTGTCAGTAATAGAATGCTGCCGGAAGGATACACAGAATATTGTTATGAAATTGTATCCAGAGGGGTCCTAGTGGATCACACAAGGTCTATCTAGTCTAGCATCCGTTTCCCACAGTGGCCAAACAGATACCCTTAGGAATCCAACAAGAAGGACAACAGACTTATCTCACTACTGCTCCTTAATAACTAGCATTCATCAAAGCATACCAGCTCTGAGAACCAGTTTGGTGTAGTGGTTAAGTGTGCAGACTCTTATCTGGGAGAACTGGGTTTGATTCCCCACTCCTCCACTTGCAGTTGCTGGAATGGCCTTGGGTCAGCGTAGCTGTCACAGAGGTTGTCCTTGAAAGAGCAGCTGCTGAGAGTCCTCTCAGCCCTACCCACCTCACAGGGTGTCTGGTGTGTGTGTGTGTGTGTGGGGGGAAGGTAAAGGAGATTGTGACCGCTCTGAGACTCTGAGATTCGGAGTGGGTGCGATATAAATCCAATATCTTTTTTTCTTCTGATCCAAGGAGGCACCCTTTGGCCATTGTGTCTAAATTGTTACTGACAGATTTTTTTCCTCCATGAATTCATCCGATCTCCTTTTGAAGTACCGTAATCTAAAAGGGCCATCGTAAACAGAGTTACACCCTTCTAAACCCACTGATTTAATTTGATTTAGAAGGGTGTAACTTTGTTTAGGATTGCACTGCAACAGACAAGTTTTTTAGTTTAGGTTTCTTTTGTTTGTTTGTTTCCATGCTTGTTGAATTTTTATAATATTGCTTAACCCTCCTCAATAATTTAAGTATGAGTTGTGCTGCAAATATTGTAAAGAAATAATAAAATAACTAAACCAAGCTTCTGGCCATTGCCCCGTTTAATGGAAGTAACTGCATACATTTGTCTTCGTTTTGCATGTCTAATCTATCGCCAATCAATTTCGCTCACCGATTCCACACTCCTGAGTCATTGGGGTGGGGGTTCCTCACACATTCTCCATATTGAGTATAATTTTATGAACCCCTGCCCTGTCTCCCACTAGTCACTTTTGTCTAGACTTTATAATGAGATAGTCCAGTGCTTTTTGGGTATTATCAGTATGTGGGATGACATCCAGGTCTATATTTCTTTAAATAAGCTAATATAAACTGGGTCAGTGCTTGGAAGCCATACTTTTAGTGTTGCCAGCTCTAGGTTGGGAAATACCTGGAGATTTTAGCAGTGGAGCCTGGGGCAGGTACAGTTTGGGGAGGGGAAGGAACTCAACAGGGTATGGTACCATAGGGTCTACTCTCCAAAGTAGCCATTTTTCCCCAGGGGAACTGATCTTGGCCATCCAGAGGTCAACTGTAATAGCAAGAGTTCCCCAGGAAGTTGGCAACCCTACACTTTGGACAGAAGGGTGACCTTTACTGACATGGTGACGAACTGAGGGATTTTACTAGATCATACCTTACTGTTGGAAAATCAGATAAATGCAGTTGTGCAGAAGGCTTTCTGCCAACTCTATCTTGAGTGGAAACTGTCTCTCTTCTTGAACTCTGTTGATGTAGCTGTGTTGGCTCCACACTTCTGTAACCCTGCATTCCACGCAGGGGATGTGGAAGCCTCATTTGGAACAAAATAACCTGAACATCTGGTAACTAGCGCTTGGAATTGTAACCATGTCATTCCCATTTTAAAACAACTTAATTACAGTGTTCATTCTGAAAGTGCTGGTTTGTCATGATATTCTCAGTTGTGCCTAGCTATTTCCAGCAATATTGTCCAATTTCACAAACAAAATTTGATTAAAACTGTGAAATTGCTCTTCAAATCACCCCTGTTTCATTCAGCCACTGCCAGGAGTGTGAAAGAGCAGCAAACGTGAAAGGAAATGGGACACAGTTGCACTACAAAACACTGAATTACTATCTAATCCAGTAGATAGATCCAAGAGGGCAGCCATGTTGGTCTGAAGAAGTTGAACAAAGCAGGAGTCAAGTTGCACCTTTAAGACCAACTAAGTTTTATTGAGAACGTAAGCTTTCGTGTGCTCTGTAAGCACACTTCACCAGACAAGGGGATCAGGTATCGTGGGCTGAAATGCATGCAGTTTGTTGTTTAAGAGTGCAAACTGGCTGTGGTCACATGATAAAGCTGTGGCTTGGCCATTTGGTCTGGATAGCCATGAAAGGTAATAAAGTTCCCTGTCAATTGGTGTTTTTGCAAATCACAGAAGGACATGTATTTCCTAGTTGTAGGCTACCTAAATTACTTATCAGCATCAATCTATATAGTATAAACATCATTCTAGTCTGCCATTAGAAAACATGAATACATAAAATGAAAATGGGTTAGGTATATGTAAATATACGTACATATACATATACAAAGGATATATGTATAGGTCAGGGGTGGCCAACAGTAGCTCTCCAGATGTTTTTTGCCTACAACTCCCGTCAGCCCCAGCCATTGGCCATGCTGGCTGGGGCTGATGGAGTTGTAGGCAAAAAACATCTGGAGAGCTACCACTGGCCACCCCTCGTATAGATATATCCTCTCCAAAGAAACTTTAAGAACATGGAGAGAGAAATTGCTGAATTACAAATTATTATGAAACTTGGAACAAACACCTCCCCAGGACTAAACAGGGATATTGGTTTTTTATCTCATTACATATGCTAAACCCACTCTCAGTGAATATAGCTATACATCCACAGTATTCCAATGTATTTCTCTTTTATAATAGTGTATCAGAATAATGTTTTATATTGACATACTCAAATAAAGGATATTGGCTATTCATCTCATTACATATACCGAACCCATTTCCATTTATGTATTCTTGTTTTCTAATGGCAGACGAGAATGATGTTCAGTGCCCTGTGGAGGCCCCTAGGCAGTAAAAATCTCGGGGGCCCCCTTGCAAATTATCTCTGAGTTGGAGTGTCTGCCCTGCCGCCCCCACTGCAGTCTGCAGGCACCTTCTCAAAAGCCCCTTTGACAAAACTGTGAGGGAGAGGCAGAGAGAGGCAAAACTGGCAATGACGCCAGCAACAGCTGCACCAGGCAAGTCGGGCAAAAAGTGGCTCAGTTGCTGGCTGTGCATGCAGGCTGGGAGGGCTGCAAGCAGCGGGAAAACTGGGGGAGAAAGCTGGCCCGGGACCCCTAACAGTGCGGGAGCCAATGGTTCAGTGCCTAGTTGGCCTAATTGTTAATATGGCCCTGATAGGGTTGCCACATCTAGACTGGGAAATCCCTAGAGATCTAGGCGTGGAACCTGGGCAGGACAGGGCCTTCAGTGGGGTAGAATGCCATAGAGGCCACCTTCCAACATATACATTTTCTCCAGGGGAACCGACCTCTGTAATCTGGAGATGAGCCATAATTCTGGGAAGCTGGCCAACCCCAGGCTTCTGAGTTGTTTTATACCTCAAGTTGTACATGGAGACCTGTTTTTGCTTAGCCTTACTGTACAATTTGCCAGGCTGGGGTGAGTGCTTCATACACACACTCAGGAAATTTGCGGAAAAGCTGGGCACTGCATAGAAATACAAATCTGCCTTGCTACGAAACGTTCAGAATTTTTCTCTGTAAAAGATTATTGTCAACGACAGATTAAGCACAAGGCCTCCACTTAAATTTGACAAATGACATAGGGGGAAAAAACAAATCAATGCGGGCTCTGAGAAGCGTGCAGACAACCCCTTCCTTCCCAAATCCTCCCACCGGTTGTCATATTAAAAACTGCTTTTGGTACGCCTCAACACAAATAGTTAGGATGTGAAAGAAAAGCACTGACAAAATCTTGAATACGGCTCTTCCTGGAGAATAATAAAACACTTTGCAGCAGGTTCTCTAAATGAATCGCATTGCCTGGCGGTGAAATGGAATTATGGCTTGAGAGCAAAACCCCAGTTCATGCTGTGCCAGCAAGGCAACACAACAGCTCTTGGGAAAAGGAGGCAAAGGATAACACCTCCCTTGGTGACTGGGTTGGGAAGGCAGTTGGGATATAATCACACACACTGGAAATGCGGACTAGGCAATGTTCCCTCTGATTTTTTTCCTTTACCAAGTAGAGCAGTTCACATCCTGAGCCAAATATAACTACTGTAATCTTAAAATGGACAATGGGCAGTGGAAGACCCTGTGCGGCTCCCGACTGCTGCTGAGCGGAGCTTCCTGTATTAATGAACGGCCACTCATGCGCACATCTTAGAGGGCAGCCCCTGTATAAGTAGCACTCTGGCCTTGAGAAACTGCAACAGGATGGCAAAAAAGGTAAAGATAGTCCCCTGTGTAAGCACCAGTTGTTTCTGACTCTGGGGTGATGCTGCTTTCACAACGTTTTCATGGCAGACTTTTTATGGGGTGGTTTGCCATTGCCTTCCCCAGTCATCTACACTTTCCCCTCAGCAAGCTGGGTACCCATTTGACCAACCTCGGAAGGATGGAAGGCTGAGTCAACCTTGAGCCGGCTACCTGAACCAGCTTCTGCTGTGATCGAACTCAGGTCGTGAGCAGAGGGCTCCGACTGCAGTACTGCAGCTTTACTACTCTGCGCCATGGAGCAACTGTGCAAATAATACCTTTCCCTCACCTCTTCTGGAACATGCAATTTATTTTAAAAATTCCATCCCCTTTCCAGATTGCCATGACACTATTTCTCACAGATTCTTGCTTTTCAAAAAGAACCTAAAAATGTAACCACGGCAAAAAAAAAAAATCATGAAAATTTGTATTTCTGTAGACTATCTTGCTCACTGGGACTCAAGGAAGATTACACAGACAGCGTCAATGCAAGCAACAGGTTGGGACATGCAATAAACAATGCACAGGGTTGCCAACCTCCAGGTGCCAACTGGGGATCTCCCACTATTACAGTTGATCTCTAGACAACCAAGATCAGTTCCCCTGGAGAGAATGGCTGCTTTGGAGAGTGGACTCTATGCCTTTAGGCTTCGCTGAGGTCCCTTCCCTTCCCTAGACCCCACCTCCCTTCCGAAATCTCAAGGTATTTCTCATCGCATAGCTGGCAACCCTAAGAGCCACCCAGAAATCTAAGAAACAGAACTGAAGAGAAGCACAAGTGTAAACATTAAAGCATACAAAAATCACAGGTAGAAATTTATCCAAGTAATTTGGTAAATCATCTTTGTGCAGTGCAACCCTGTGTAGAAAAGCCTTCTTGAGTTTTGCACAGCTTGCAGAAAGCCAGGAGAATGGGAGTCTTCCTGACCAGACAGGCAGTTCTGTAAGGTGGAGGCCGCAACAGAGAGGGGGCATGTGTACAGGCAGTTGTTGACTTTGCCCATTTGCACGCTGGCACCTGCAGAAAGCCCAGCTCAGATGAGTAGAACTATCATAGTGTCACATAAAGGGAGAGGCAATCTTGCAGATATGAAGACCCGAGGCCATGATAATACATCACAGCAGTCTAGTCTCAACAAGGTTACTGCGGCCAGATCAGTCATATCAAGGTAAGGGGCCATTTTACATCTAAGTTGGAAGAAAGCCCTTTTTGAAGCTGCACTGGCTTGCTTTTCCAGCAATAACGTAAGGTCTACTGTAACCCCAAGGCTCTTAACTGAGACAATCAGGGTCAGCTGACCTCCAGCAGAAGTGGAGAGTACAATGTCCTTCAAGATCTCCACCTTCCCAACTGGCATTACTTCTGTCTTTTCAGGGTTTCATTCCAATTTGCTCACTCTTAGCCAATTTAACACAGCAGCCAGACAGTTATTCCAGAGGACCTTTACTCAATCAGCAGGAGATTTGGATAAGGATATATAGAGCTGGGTGTCATCTGCATACTGATGACAACCAACCCTAAAGCGACAAATGATTTGTCCTAAGGGCCTTACATAGAGATTGGAAAGCATGGGGGATAGAACTGCAGTCTGTTGAACTCCACAGAATAGGTCCCACACTGATTACCACTGGCTTCCAATAACAATTATTTGAGTTCAATCCATGAGGAATGAATCAAAAGGTGATTTTTTTGTACTTATTTTGGATCTCACAGCATTACCTTTCTTGTCAGTGCTGAGAGAGCCAAAAGGCGTACAAGAGAGGCTTTCACACTACTCCTTGTTCCCTTTTGAGAAGAAAGATAGCTCTCACAACCCCAGCATTATCACAATGGCTTGTGGGATGATGATATCCTATTATCCCCCTGCCCCTGCATCTCCAGCTAAGCAGTGAATTCCCTCCTTGATCTATGGGTCTCAGCAGACCATGCTGACTGTTGATGCCGCAGAGGGTTGACAGTCCTCAGATGGGGCCTGAGATCTCCCGAAATTACAACTGAGCTCCAGACGACAAAATCAGTTCCCCTGGAGAAAATGGCTGCTTTGGAGGGTGGGCGCTTGATGCCAGGAGTCAATAATAATATCTGAGCAAATATCACATGCCATCCAGTCTTGACAGTAAGAACAGAAGAACATAAGAGATGCCATGTTGGATCAGGCCAATGGCTCATCCAGTCTGTCACACAGTGGCCAAAAAACCCCAGGTGCCATCAGGAGGTCCACTAGTGGGGCCAGGACACTAGAAGCCCTCCCACTATTGCCCCCACTCCAAGCACCAAGAATACAGAGAATCACTTGCCGCAGACAGAGAGTACCATCTATACCCTGAGGCTAAAAGCCACTGATGGATCTCTGCTCCATATGTTTATCCAATCCCCTCTTGAAGCTGTCTATGCTTGTAGCCGCCGCCACCTCCTGTGGCAGTGAATTCCATGTGTTAACCAGTCTTTGGGTGAAGAAGTACTTACTTTTATCTGTTCTAACCCAACTGTTCAGCAATTTCATTGCGTGCCCACGAGTTCTCGTATTGCAAGAAAGAGAGAAAAGTACTTCTCTCTCTACCTTCTCTATCCCATGCAATCCTAATTAAATTATAAAATATTCTACAACATTTTAGACTTAAATGAGGGTGAAAATTTCATGTGTTTCTGCTTCCAGCAGCAAGGATTCAAAAGCACGCCTGACGCCTGCATGCATCATCTCTTCTTATTACATCCTAATTGGCCCAGATCCTACGACTTGTTCCAATAGTGCAGTGGAGCCTGAAGGTCACAGCAGAATGTTCATTTGGTTCCGAAGGCCCTGCGACTCTTTCCAAGTGAAACTGGGTTAAAATGGTTGGAGGACAAGGCAAGGCACAGGAACAGCTCAGTTGGATGCCTTGGAAGGACATCTGTTTACGACTGTGGCTGGCTCCGAAGATATGCCTGATAGCTGAGAAAAAGCCTGGAGAATTTAGTCTGTAGCCTTGCTCTGCTTATTGGCTTCCTAACATTTTTAAGACATTACAAATGGCTTTTGGAAGAACGGAATTGGTTCTCCCCCCCACCCCTCCGATTTTTGCCTGCCAGTATTAAAGACAATTATATAACATCCTCCCGATTAAATGTTAAAAGAGCTTTCAGGCACAATCTCTTACTTCTGGCAATGAGGAGCTTACTCTAATTAAAGCCAGGAGGAGCTGAATGTGTCTGCCAGTTCCAATTGTCAGCAGTTTTCTTGCAAGGTTATGCAATCCTAATTAAAGATAATTTTAGATGGGGGGGAAGATCTCTGTTTAGAAGGAACATATGCACACTCTATATATGTATGCATGCATTTTGTTTTCTTTTACAGTAATGTTTCTTCTTAACATATTTCTTCTTGTAGAGATAGCCTTGTTTCAATCCACCTTGATACAACAGTAAGAGAATTAAATAAGATGCTGACAATGAGGGTGAATGCATTTGCCCACTGAAAACACATTCATTCGTTGAGCTGCCTGAAGTACCTTGTTATTTCAGCATCCAATTAGAGCACACCTTAATGGGGAATGAATTTTGTTGTCACCGTTGTTCAGTCACACAGCTGAGTCCAACTCTTTACGACCCCATGGACAAAGTCACACCAGGCCCTCCTGTCTTCTACCATCCCCCCGAAGTCTGTAACGCTGTCCAGCCGTCTCCTCTTTTGCCGTCCCCTTCTTCTTTTGCCTTCTGTCTTTCCCAGCATGAGCATCCTCTCCAGTAAGTACTCCCTTCTCATTTGGTGGCCAAAGTATTTGAGCTTCAGCTTCAGCATCTGACCTTCCAGGGAACAGTCTGGGTTGATTTCCCTTAGGACTGACTGATTTGATCTTCTTCAGTCCAAGGAACTCTCAAGATTCTTCTCCAGCACCACAGCTCAAAACCATCTATTACAAAGGGGTAATTCAACAACAGTAGCTGGATTGCCAGGCTGTGAGAGAAATCCTAAGAAGTTATACTTAGAATCCCACTCAAGATCTACTCAATGTGGATCACTCCCGGGAAAGTATCTTTAGGATTGCGTAGTAAGAATGCCGGACTGTGGAAACCCAAGTTCAAATTACAGCTCTGCAATGAAACTTGGTGACTAACCTTGGGCCCATCAACATTTCTCAACCTAACCACCTTCATAGAGTTATTATGAAGATAAAATGGGAGAGAAGATATGATGTATCCCACCCTAATCTCCTTAGAGGAAGGGTAATATTAAAAAATTTAAATAAACAGCAAAACCAACTAAGAGCCTCATGGCTCCTTAAAGATTAACACATGTATTGTGTGGAACAAACTCAAGTCACAAAATGCGGTAAGTTACACACAGATAGGTAAAGAGAAAATGATTATAAACAGTTGAGCCCAAAGGCCATGGAATAAAAGTTATTCTAAGCTTAATGTATATCTAGGATATCAAGGATTGTGTCTCCTTCATCTACTGAAGATCACACCACAATATACCCGTCAACCATGAAGAAGAAGAAGAAGATGATATTGGATTTATATCCCGCCCTCCACTCCAAAGAGTCTCAGAGCAGCTCACAATATCCTTTACCTTCCTCCCCCACAACAGACACCCTGTGAGGTGGGTGGGGCTGGAGAGGGCTCTCACAGCAGCTGCCCTTTCAAGGACAACCTCTGCTAGAGCTATGGCTGACCCAAGGCCATGCCAGCAGGTGCAAGTGGAGGAGTGGGGAATCAAACCCGGTTCTCCCAGATAAGAGCTCGCACACTTAACCACGACACCAAACTGGCTCTCCACTATTGTTTGCTTGTTTAGAAAATGTATATGCCACCACTCCAGAGACCTGCTCAGGGTAGTTTATAAAATAAAAAAACGGCAGCAGCAACAAAATTAAAACCATAGAAACACAGATCTAGGAAACAGATCTAGGAAAGCGGTGTACAAATCTTCCAAATCTCACCTTTTCATTTGACCATACATTTACTGAAACAAAGGAGGATAGTCGCCAGTGATACAATTAAGTGAGCATTGCAGAATTTGACACACACTGGGGCAGTGTCTTAACAGTGACTGGTAGAAACAGAAAGATGTGCAGGAAAATATAATAACTTGGAGCATGTATATTATTAGAGGGAGGCACTAAAGACAGTCTTTGAAATAAAGCAGGAAATAAAACAGCACTTGGCACCAGCATTGAGAGGGACCATCACGGTGTCCAGTCTCATGTTTCAGACGCCATGCAAGCAGTTATAATGGCAGGCTTCATAACCTTTTGTGACTTTCAGCAGGGGTGCCACGGTCCCACCCCCCCGGGCATTGGTGGGGGATGAGGGGAAGAGTTGTCAGGTCCAGGTTGGGAAACTCCTTGAGATTTGGGGGTGGCGTCTAACTGAGGGACCTCGGTGAGGTACAGTGCCACAGAACTGATCCCTCTAGTCTGGAGATAAGCTGTGATTCTATGGCTCCAATTTTAAACCCAAGCTGGTAAAGAACTCCTAAATTTCACCCGCTTGCCTTGAAGATGCTTCAAGTTCTATGGCTGCATCCCTTCTCCTCCCCTGCCTGGCAATGGTTCTGACTCCCATGTAGCTTATTACAGCAATCATTCACAACTAGGTTGTCTTGCTTGCACAGGAAAATCCAGTTGCAAATGGGTGCAACAATGACAGCCCAATACCACCACCCCTTTTTCCCCCTTTCCTTTCCTTTCCTTTCCTTTCCTTTCCTCTCCTCTCCTTTCCTTCATGGTATGGTTCTTTTGGCCACATCCTTAAGCCTAACCACACAGTGATGAAGGAGGAGGGGGGGGGGGGGGAGAGGCTCACTGCAGTCACTAAAGTTTAAAAAAAATTTATGCTGGGTTACTAAAAGGTAGGATGCCACTGACTTGGTGGTATATGGGTCCTTGATGATGATGATATTGGATTTATACCCCGCACTTCACTTTAAATCTCAGAATGGCTTACAATCTCCTATACCTTCTTCCCCCACAAGAGACACCCTCTTGAGGTAGGTGGGGCTGAGAGAGCTCTCCCAGAAGCTGCCCTTTCAAGGACAGCTCTGCAAGAGCTATGGCTGACCCAAGGCCATTCCGGCAAGTGCAAGTGAAGGAGTGGGGAATCAAACCCGGTTCTCCCAGATAAGAGTCTGCACTTAACAACTACACCAAACTGGCTCTCCACACCAAACTGGTTTCTCTCCCCCCCCCCCCCGCCCCACTAAATTTGGGACATTCAATAATGAGGATACAGGGTACCTATCTTCCCCATATTGGAGAAAAAACAGCATTCTGAAAAGGGAACTGTGATATCTTTTCCAGCCAAAATATATCACAGTATTGGGGAACTGTCTTGGACTTTACTGGTAAAATAACAGGGGGAAGCACAATACCCAATTATGTGTAGATGCAACCAGAGCTATCTATTTCTTTAATCTTGATGTTGTTGCTTTGTTGCAATAACCTTCAGTAAATCCAAAAAACGAGCCCTATGACTTGCTCAGAATCTTGCCCCCTTGTTAACAGAACTCCCTTTCTTTCACACAATGTGAAATGGCACCTCTAGTACTACAGCTGCCTTTTATGTTTTGCAATTTTAATTTCTGCTCCTCACACTATTTTTAAGGGCATAGGACCCCTTCCAGGGGAAAAAAAAGGGAGTTGGAATCTGTAGCTGAGGGACTTGTTCTCAATGGTTAGGATCCTCCCAGCCCTGCGATTCTATACTTACACTTCCCAAAGCCATTTTGACAGGGACAATGTGGTGTATACCGTGACTGAATTCCACTCACTTGGGGTTCATTATGTTATTATTACCACACATATCAAAGCAACACATTCTGGGGCTGTGAGACTCACTAATTTGGAACAAGTCTCACAGGAACACAACAGAACGAGCCATGCTCACGTCAGGGTAAATCTAATGTTTACTCGGGAGGAAACAGAAGAGGAAAATGTTCAAGCTAAACTGAGCAATACGTAGCTGTCTCCCAAAACGCAGGACTGAAAAGAGACAGCTGAAGTAAAATATTAAGAAACACAATGAGCAGTGGAAGGGAAAGGAAATAAAGATGAAGAAAAACAACCCAAACCAAAGGGGAAATCATGGCCCATTTCGAAAATGCAATTGAGCCACACTTGACCCAGTTGCTGCAAGCATTTTTACTGAGCATGTTTCTGTCTACAGATATGGGTTCTTACTCTCCCTTCAAATTGCATTGAAACCAACCTAAAGCCCAGTGCGCAGGGAAGGGCAGCCTGGAAATCAAATTGATAAATAAATAAAGTGGAGTCAACACTAGGTCTTATCATGCTAATTATTATAGTATCCTCTGCTTATTCCACTACGTCTCTTAACAGAGCAAAAAAAAGAAATCAAGGCGATTTCCCTCCAAATCAGACATTTCCTCCTGAAGAACCACTATTGCCAATCTCCAGGTGAGGGCTGGAGATCACTCAGAATTACAACTGGTCTCCAAATGGCAGAGATCAGCTCCCTTTGAGGTGGGGGGAGTGAATGCCTTCACTTGGGTGAGTGGGAAGACAAAACGGAACGGAGAGGGGGGGCACTCACCCAGAGCCTCTTTCTAGAGCCCATTGTATTTTTCTTCACAATGGGCCTTATTTAGGGTTGCCAATCCCCAGGTGGGGGCAGGGGATCCCCCGGTTTGGAGACCCTCCCCCTGCTTCAGGCTCATCAGAAAGCGGGGCGAGGGGAGGGAAATGTCTGCTGGGAACTCTATTATTCCTTATGGAGATTTATTCCCATAGAAAATCATGGAGAATTGATCTGCGGGTATCTGGAGCTCAGGGGGGGGGCTGTCTTTTGGGGTAGAGGCACCAAATTTTCAGTATAGCATCTACTGCCTCTCCCCAAAGTACCCCCCAAGTTTCAAAAAGATTGGACCAGGGGGTCCAATTTGATGAGCCCCAAAAGAAGGTGCCCCTATCCTTCATTATTTCCTATGAAAGGACGGCATTGAAAAGGTGTGCCGTCCCTTTAAATGTGATGGCCCGAACTCCCTTTGGCGTTCAATTATGCTTGTCACAGCCTTGATCTTGGCCCCACCCCTAATGTCTCCTGGCTCCACCCCCAAAGTCTCCTGGCTCCACCCCCAAAGTCCCCAGATATTTCTAGAATTGGACTTGGCAACCCTAGCCTTCTTCCTAGTACCTTGAACAAACCTACATTGGTCTTAAAGGTGTCACTGGGCCCAAACTTTGTTCTGCTGCTTCAGGCCAACATGGCTACCCACCTGGTTCTTGCTTTATTTCCAGTTTATCACCCTAAAGTTTAAATCTTCAGGGAGATAAACAGGAAATAAAGCTGTTTCATATCAAATTGATCACTAGAGGGAACAAAATATATGTAGAACAGGAAGGGCTTTTTTTGAGCTGGAACACATAGGAACGTCGTTCCGGCTGACTTGGCATCAGGGGCGTGTGGCATGATATGCAAATGAGTTCCTGCTGGGCTTTTCCTACAAAAATAGCCCTGGGAAAAACTGAGGAAAATGCAAGTTAATAGCGAGTAAAATGAGAGTGTGGGAAAGCCCATTGTCTCAGAGGGATATCTGGGGGCGCGGGGGGGGGGGGGGAGGGGGCGGGGGGGAATCTAAATCTGATGAAATTTTCTAAGGCAGTCGGACATCAAAATATTTTCACTTCTTCAGAGACTAGCCTAAAGCAAATTAAATACAGTGCTCTTGCCTGAGTGTTTTAACATGACACAGTTTATAAAAGTCCTCTGACACAGCAGAAGTCTTTAATCCAACCATTTTCCTTTTGATTAAAAAAAAAATCTTCTTGCTGCTAATCTCAAGAGGCCAAGCGATTGGCTTGTGTCGAAATTCATTTAAAATGCTGTAGCTAGATCCTAATCTTCTTGGATGGGGGAAGTAAGGGGAAGACACCCCCCCCCACACACACACTTTTTTGCTCTCTTTTTTTATATGGAGCTTTTCTCCAAAAGATGCTTTCATTGCTTTTTTCAGGTAAATCATACAAGCATTCATCCACAGAACAGTCTACTCGTCTTTTATAGAAATGTAGAAAATTGAGGAGTCTGTATAATAGATTTAAGGAGGCTTATAAGAACTGCTGAAGTAGCTGGCAGATAACAGTCTCAGCACGCTGCTGAAATTACATCAGAGGGAAAAGAATGTGCCCGTTTGCCTTCCATAAGTAGTACAAATAGATCTATTGTATCATGTTTTTGCCTGCAGCATGCGCTGTGTTAAGGAAGAAGTTTTTCCAAACATGTTTTAACGCTAGACTGTGAGGTTTGGATTCATTAAATTGAATACAGAATGGGACAATATTGTAGAACATATCTGTGAATACAGTATTTTAAAAATCTTTTCTTATCGTTCACAGTGGTTTTTTTCACCATAAGCAGGTCTATTTTAATTAATATGGGTAGAAAGCAAGCAGGAATACAAGTACTGATTTAGCTCCCTTTGCCTGTGCAGAGCCTGTTACTAACAAAAACATACCAGCAGAGCACAGTGGAAACAAAAAGACACTAGGCTGCAGATCCCTAGAGAGCAATTTGTGTACCAGTGTCCACAGTTTCATCCAGTGCCAGTTAGAAACCCTCCCTGTCCTTCTAAATTCAAAACTACTGATTCTTCCACACACATGACCTCCAGAGAGCAGTTTGGTGTAGTGGTTAAGTGCGCAGGCTCTAATTTGGGAGAACTGGATTTGATTCCCCACTCCTCCACTTGCACTTCCTGCAATGGCCTTGGGTCAGCCATACCTCTCAAGGAGTTGTCCTTGAAAAGGCAGCTTCCGGGAGAGCTCTCTCAGCCCCACCTACCTCACAGGGTGTCTGTTGTGGGGAGAGAAAGGAAGATTGTAAACGGCTCTGAGACTCTGAGTGAAGAGTGGGGCATAAATTCAAAGCTTCTCCTCCTCTGCTCAGGTGCTTGGGTTTGGGTTGCTGACCTCTAGGTGGGGGCTGGGGTTCTCTGGGAACTGTAACTGATCTCCAGTCTATGAAGAACATTTCGTCTGGAGGAAATGACAGCTTCAGATGCTCTATGGCAGGGGTGTTGAACTCATTTGCTAAGAGGGCAGGATCTGATGAGGCCTTGTCAGGCCAGGCTGGGCCATGTGTGTATCTATTTAAGATTAGGTAGCAGATATATAAACTTTTTAAAGGACACAAACAAACATGAATAAAGTTTTTTTTTTTTAAAAAAACACCTTTAAATAAAGCATGCTTAAAATATTAGCACTTGTTGGTCTGAAAGGTGCTTTCTTTGTATCTCTCCAGCGTGATCGAGGGAACTGGGCAAAGGAAGCTCTGGGGACCAGGAGGGGAGGAGCTTCAACCAATGGAGAAAAGCGAGGTTTTGCTCTGTAGCTACTTTGCAGCTGAGCAAGCCTTGCAAAGCAAGTTGAGATGCAGAAGAAAGCAAGAGAGAAGGAGAAAGAAGCAGACAAGGGCCAGTTGCTCAGGGGCCCGAAAGGAGTCCTTCACATGCCTCATTTGGCCTTTGGGCCACATGTTTGACACCTCTGCTCTATGACATCACATCCCAGTTCTCTCTCCTCCCCAAACTGTCATCCACAGGCTCCACTCATCAATATTAGCAACACACACGCACAAACACATTTAAATGAAGATAAACAGCTTCTTCAAACTCTCACCTTTTTTCTTACTGCTCACAAACACAAGTTATGATTCCCATTAATATAGGGCCAAACTACAAGACCTGCTGAATGATTTGTCTCCAAGCAATGAATCTTCAGGGCATTTTTTTTTTTTTAAACTGGTCAGCAGTTTTGGTCTCTCCTCATCTTGTGATCTCAGCAAAGGTAGGGGGCATTAAGAAGAAGAAGAAGATATTGGATTTATATCCCGCCCTCCACTCCGAAGAGTCTCAGAGCGGCTTACAATCTCCTTTACCTTCCTCCCCCACAACAGACACCCTGTGAGGTGGGTGGGGCTAGAGAGGGCTCTCACAGCAGCTGCCCTTTCAAGGACAACTCCTTTGAGAGCTATGGCTGACCCAAGGCCATTCCAGCAGGTGCAAGTGGAGGAGTGGGGAATCAAACCAGGTTCTCCCAGATAAGAGTCCGCACACTTAACCACTACACCAAACTGGCTCTTTCTCCTGCACAAGTTCCCCAACCTCCAGTGGCCCCTGAAGCTGCTGTTTGGGAAAACACACGTTACCTATATGCTTTCTCTGAAAGAACAATGGCATCTTGGAGAGACATGGTATTTGAGTAGGGTTGCCAGCTCCCTTTGCCACTGTGGTTGGGGGAATTGGGAGGTGTTCCAGGGGTGGGCGGGACATTGCACATGACGTCCCCAATGTGATGACATCACCTGGAAGTTGGATCCAAGTAGGCAGCCGTGTTGGTCTAAAGTAGTAGAACAAAATAGGAGTCGATTGCACCTTTAAGACCAACTTAGTTTTATTCACCTGGAAGAAGTGACATTATCATGTTGGCAACCCCACACACAATGCTTTGGGTTTGGGCAAAACTCTGGGGTTTTTGCCTCGGCATGATGATGTCACCCGGAATTGATGTCATCATGCAGGAGACATCACACAGCAACATCCCTGCTTGGGGGTGGGGTTTCCTCCACTAACCAGTTGACTGGTAGGAGATTGAAGTCCTCAAAAGCAAGGGATCCCCCACTGGGATCAGGGGGCTGGCAACCCTATATTTGAGGTTGGAAATATGGAAAGAGTGGAAGGGTGCTAGGATGCCAGTCTGAACTGAGCCGCCCTATGTCTATTGTTTATCAATAAAATGTTGGTGATGGAAAGGGCCTCAAGGTGCAGCTGACAAGGCAACCCCTGAAGAGTTTTCAAGGCAAGGCATGTTCAGAGGTGGTTTGCCATTGCCTGCCTTGGCACAGCAACTCCAGATTTCTTTGGTGAACTCCCTTAACAAATACTAACCAGAGCTGACACAGATTAGCTTCCAAGATCTGACAAGATCAGGCTGGCCTAGTAAGTCCAGGTCAGGTATATTAAAAAAAAAAAGTTAGGAATATCCATTTACAATCTAACACAGGGGTGCCAAACTACGGCTTAGGAGCCACATGTGGCTCTCTCACACATGTTGCGTGGGTCTCAAAGCCCCCACTGCCCCGTTGGCTGACCTGGAGAAGGCATTTGTCCTTTTAAATCACTTATCCAAGCCAAGCCATCCAGCAGCTTGGAGAATGCATTGAAAGTTAAAGATCCTTTCTTTCTACTTCTCCCACCTTCCTCACTCCTTCACCTATTTGCCTGCACTCCTTCCTTCCTGCCCTCAAGCATCTGACAATCATGTCTGGTGGCTCTCAAACATCTGATGTTTATTCTGTGTGGCTCTTACATTAAGCAAGTTTGGCCACCCCGATCTAACATATACTTGGATCCCCGGATAACTTCTCTGATCCCCTAATTTGAATGGACTGGTCATAGATAGAAAGGATTTCCAAAGTGCTGCTTTGCCAAGGTCTCCTGCTTTGCAGTGTATACAGAGCTGGCGTGTCCCAGTAGGCCAGGTAGGCTACCACCTAGGGAATCACCTGGCCACAGGGGAGGCTGGTGGGCACCCCCTCCCCACGTGCACCCCGCCACTCCTGGTGCCCATTCCCCCCTGTCACACTTGCCTTTGCTGCCTGCCTCTCTGCTGCCCTCCTCTGCCTCACCATCTACCCGCAGGCAGGTAGACAGCAGTGGGGGGAAGGGCACCGGGGGGCAGAGGGGCAGGACAACAGCGGGTGCACTTGGTGCCATGCTGTCTGCTGCACTCACCCTTGCTGGAGCGAGGGTTGGTGGGCTTGGGCGCCAAAACCCCTGGTGCTGGTCCTGAGTGTGTAACTTTAGGTATAAGAAGCTCACAGTCCTCTCTGAATAGGCTGTGATCTGTAGAAAGTTTCGGAAGGCAACCTTGTTGGTCTGCAGTCAGATGTGAGATTTATTGATGACATTTTCATGATTTGAACACATGGGAAAGTAGCACTGCAGAAATTTCAATGGGCCTTCACCAACTTCCATCCCACTGTCAACCTGACCATGAACCAATTCACACAAGAAATACAATTTCTAGACACCACTGTACAAATACATAGTGGGAGCATAAAACAACCCTTATCCTGGAAACCTATTGCTCACCCAACGTATCTATATGCCTCCGGACAGACACCATCCTAAAAACATCAAATGATCTATTCTCAAGCTTATCTGTTCTGATCCCCTCGGAAAAAAAATCCTCAGCTGCAGGATCTGCAATAGACATTCTTGGAATTACAATTCCCACCTGATGTAGTAACGAAACTGTTGTGTACTGGACCCAAGGGAGGACTGAATTAAGTGTTCCTGCCTGGCTCATTGGAGCCATAAGAACGGAGCTTGGGGACTTGGGAACAATAGGCAGCAGGATCCACCAATCACTGACCTCTGCTGGTTTGAATGATCCAATAATGTGCTTGCGCGGGAACCCCGAGTTGTATATAGTTGGCCCCATTGGCCCAGTTCCTCAGTCTTTGTAGTGCAGCCACCTACCATGCTGTATTTAATGAAGAGCTGATTATCTCTACCACCTTGCTTCTTCAATGCATCGAACCCACTATATTATAGAAACAGATAAAGCCAGAATGGTACCAAGGGATAACCTGCTATAAGATAGGTCCAAACAAAACAACAGAACACCAACAAAAACAACAGAACACTGACCTCAAGCCAGCTCAATGCATCACTATGCTGGAAGTCATTTCCACGATTCCCAGGATGGCAGGCATTCCTTCAGTGGCCACCTGGGCAGTCCACTTAGAGGGTCCAAGTTGGAATGCATTTGTAAATGCCTCTGTAAGGTTCGTTTCACTCTACTATCTCTGCATTCTTAAAGGCGGTACAATGACTTCATCATGAAAAGGGCACTGAACCTGTTTTTGACACTGAATTTTTACATCAGCCATATAACTATCATGTCATCCCATTTACACGCCTGAAAAACATGGATGGCTTGGGCTTGGGAGACTTTTGTCACCTGCTTGATACCCACCAGAAGCCACCTTGTTAAAATAACATTCACATTACTTTTGTCTTTGCAAAACTGAGACAGAGTGTTTGTGGGCTAAAACGCTTGTCCTGTGGTACGTTTGAGCTTCGGTATGTTCAGGACACGGTAGAACACCACAGAGTGAGAAACATCTGTTCCCCTGCTCCCACGGGGCTAGCATCTGTCAGAAATATTCTAACATGTCCTTGACTTGTTGCAGACAGAGAACTGACTTTGTAGGGGGGGTGGGTGGGAATGGAGGTTTGCTCTTCCAAGAACATACCAGATGAGACCAGTCAGTATCATTCGTAATGTATTTGTACGGGATATATGAGATCTTAATAACACCTTTTCATCTTGATAGAGTATCATTCTGTGGTGTGCAGGAACAGGAATTATACCTCAGTTCCTCTCAGTGGCTTATAGGAAGCCAAGGTGACTCACAACCAAAAGCCAAACTGAACCTTTGTTTTTTTCCTGAACAACATCACATGAACACACACATAAAGAAGCTAGGGAACCACCTGGCCACAGGGGAGGCTGGCGGGCACCCTTCCCCGCGTGCACCCCGCCACTCCTGGTGCCCCTTCTCCCCCCACACACTTGCCCTTGCCGCCTGCCTCTCTTGAATCAGACCCTTGCTCCATCATTGTATTGACTACTCAGACTGGCGGTGGCTCTCCAGGTGGATGGAAAATTTAGATATTAGCCCAATCGTTCTGCATACCTGTTATATCAACTTGGTTACGCATTTAACATTATTATATGCTTCCTGTATGTAACTCTGCCATACAACAGATAAATACATCTCCAGGGTTTCTAACAGAGGTCTTTCACACCACTTACCGCCTCATCCTTTTAGCTGGAGATGCAGGGAATGAACTGGGGACCTTCAGCATGCCAAGCAAATGTTCCACCACTGATCCTTGCCCCTCCCTTTGTCCTGCCCCTTATTAGAAATTTGTATTGAACTGGAAAAGAACCCTTAAATATACTGGCGTTACCAGCCCAACTTACACACACACCACCTGGTGAAGTCCACCCATTTCCATCTGGCCTCATCCCTAGTGAAACGCCAAAGCCAGGGCTTTTTTTGTAGCAGGGACTCCTTTGCATATTAGGCCACACCCCCCTGATATAGCCAATCTTCCAAGAGCTTACAGTAGGCCCTGTAATAAGAACCCTGTAAGCTCTTGCAGGACTAGCTACATCAGGGGTGTGTGGCCTAATATGCAAAGGAGCTCCTGCTACAAGAAAAAAATTCCCCTGACTAAAACTAATGTCTGAGAGCATTTTTATATATTTTGTGTTTGTCTAGGGAACAAACCCTTGTTCATGAAGAAAAAAACCCGGGAAACATCAGGTGGGATAAAGATCTACTGATTTAAGGATCAAATTGAAACAGGCTTCAAATGTACTATTAAATGTTCCCATTAGTATTATTTCAGATGTACTTCATAGTACTTATGGGTTATGGTTGGTAGTATGGGTTATTCTCTCCCCAGGGCTCCAGCATAGCTTCTGCTGGAGAAACGTCGACTGCGGGGTGACATGATAAAGGTTTACAAGATTATGCATGGGATAGAGAAGGGAGAGAAAGAAGTACTTTTCTCCCTTTTTCACAATATGAGAACTCACGGACACTCAATGAAACTGCTGAGCAGGCAGAGGAAGTACTTCTTCACCCAAAGGGGGTGAATAACACATGGAATTCACTGTCACAGGAGGTTGTGGTGGCTACAAGCATAGACAGCTTCAAGAGGGGATTGGATGAGCATATGGAGCAGAGGTCCATCAGTGGCTATAAGCCACAGCACATTGTTGGAACTCTCTGTCTGGAGCAGTGATGCTCTGTATTCTTGGTGCTTGGGGGGGGGGGCACAGTGGGAGGGCTTCTAGACCTCTTGATGGCACATGGGTTTTTTTGGCCACTGTGCGACACAGAGTGTTGGACTGGATGGGCCACTGGCCTGATCCAACATGGCTTCTCTTATGTTCCTCTTTCCCAAGCAATCCACTGAACCACGCTGGTCTTCTCGAGATATGCTTTTCATATGGTCCAGCACCCCTTACTTTCTGATCCCTGTCTCTAGCCTCATATTTGTCCCAGTTTTTATCTTCTGAGTATGGCTAGCTAAACTGTAGATAGCACGAGTTCCTTGTACTGTCATGCTTCAGGGTGCAACTCACACAGTGGTCCTATTTACTAGTTACCGTCAGAGTTCCCTCTAAGCTGCAGTGCCTTGTGAGCAAAAATTCTACTTTGTGAGCTACTGGCATTAAAGTTGTGAGCTACTGCATAAATTAGTGCGCTCTGGGGTCATCCTTCCTGAGCTAAGACAAAAATGTATGAGCTGGACGCTAAAAATCTGTGAGCTAACTCACACTAACTCAACTTAGAGGGAACACTGGTTACAATGAACACAGGTATAATCCTTGTATAGGGTACACTTGATTGTTCTTTGTATTTGAATAATTCTCATGTTGAGTAATTCTCATGTTCCAGTCAGTGCTTGTACAGTTGAAAAGGTGATACAAACCTTGCTCTTATCCAGCTACTGGGTGCCTGGTTTCATTCATAAAGTGAACGCACACTGACTCTTTCTTACTTTTAAAACCTGAAAAGGCTTGGGATGACCTCTTCTCCTATTGTCCAGCCCACCTCACAAGCCCTTCTCGCTGTGCCCTCAGAGGTGAGGTGGGTGACAACCAGAGACAGGGCCTTCCCAGTAGCAGGACCCAGCTTATGGAGTGCCCGTCCCCTTGAGTCTTGCCTGCAGTCAGTGTTGTTTTCTTTTAGGCACTAGGCCAACATATTTTTGTTCACTCAGGGTTTTAATTATAGTGTTGATCTTTTAACATTATTTTAACCTATTAAACTATCAGTGGTCTGTTTTCATGGTCAGGATTTTTTAAACAGGAGCTTAGTATTTAATTTAATTTTTCCATTTATACTCTGTCCTATCCCGCAAGCGGGCTCAGGGTGGCTTACGACATTAAAACAACATTAAAACGAATCACTTCAAAAACATCATCACCCCAAAAATGTCGATCAGATTCGACAGCAGTAATCAGTGCAACAAACCACACAACATTGTGTAGGCTGGAAGCTTTCAACCTCTTAGTGGATTATACGCTGAACATGAGTCAACAATGTGATACAGTAGCTAAAAAAGCAAATGTAATTTTGGGCTGTATCAACAGAAGTTTAGTGTCCAGATCATGTGAAGTGATGGTATCGCTTTACTCTGCTCTGGTAAGATCTCACCTGGAGTATTGTGTTCAGTTTTGGGCACCACATTTTAAGAAGAATATAGACAAACTGGAACGGGTCCAGAGGAGGGCGACGAAGATAGTGAAGGGTCTGGAGACCAAGTCCTGTGAAGAAAGGTTGAAGGAACTGGGCATGTTTAGCCTGGAGAGGAGGTGGCTGAGAGGTGATATGATCACCATCTTCAAGTACTTGAAGGGCTGTCATATAGAGGATGGTGTGGAATTGTTTTCTGTGTCCCCAGAAGGTAGGACCAGAACCAATGGGTTGAAATTAAATCAAAAGAGTTTCTGGCTCAACATTAGGAAGAACTTCCTGACCATTAGAGCAATTTCTCAGTGGACCAGTCTTCCTCGGGAGGTGGTGGGCTCTCCTTCCTTGGAGGTTTTTAAACACAGGCTAGATGGCCATCTGACAGTGATGAAGATCCTGTGAATTTAGGGGGAGGTATTTGTGAGTTTCCTGCATTGTGCAGGGGGGGTTGGGACTAGATGACCCTGGAGGTCCCTTCCAACTCTATGATTCTATGAACACAGTTTAAGCACCTTGATGGTAGGGTGCTGGGGGGGCGGGGCGATGGCTTCATAGGATGCCTGCTGGATCAAGTAAAGGTCTGGTGGAAGAGCTCCATCTTACAAGCCCTGTGGAACTTGGGTAGGTCCTGCAGTGCCTGGGTCTCCAACGGGAGCTTATTTCACCAGGTAGGGGCCTGGACTGAAAAGGCCCTGGCCCTTTTAATGTTTTCCATTTTAATTTCATTTTTTAAAAGCTCCTTCAGGCAAGTTCATGGAAAGGTGGCATAACATTTTTCTAAATAAAAAAGAATAAATAGTCACAGTTATAAAACTGCATGGGCTCTTACACAGCATTTTTGATTCTTTCGTGTCCTTACTACAGCTGAGAATAGACCAAACAGTTTAAGAAGGCTGGACTGCTTCAACTGAAACTTAAGAACTTTTGTCTGCATGAAATAAATTAATTCTAACGGCTGAAGTAAAATCACAGGTATTGATTTCACAATCTCACTTGTCTACTGCTGCCAGGAAGTATTTAATCGCGTGGGACAAAACAATTGACTTCTCATTTAATGTGCCAGGCAGTGATGATCAAGTGGTCCATCTAGACTACTGACAGGTAATGTTCCCTCTAAGCTGAGATAGTGTGAGCCAGCTCACAGTTTTTTAGCCTCCAGCTCACTCATTTTTGTCTTCATTCAGGGAGGAAGGCCCCGGAGCAAACTAATTTATGCAGTAGCCAAATTGCTCACTCACAACTTTAATGTCAGTAGCTCACAAAGTAGCATTTTTGCTCACAAGACTTCACAGCTTAGAGGAAGCACTGCTGACAGGCTTACTAAATTTCAATCAAATGGTAGTTTACCCACAGTTTCACTCCAAAGATTAGGCAAATATGAATATTAAATTTCTTTTCTGGATTTTGTGTACAATGCTTTGAGTGCTTCTGAGCAAATGTCTCATAATCTTACTGCTGGATGGTACCATTATCATGAAACCAGACTATTTCTGAACAAGGAGAATCCATGCCAAAATATGCTTCTGGATCCTGAGAGGTAGACCACTCAATAATAACCAGTAGTCACTCCTGTGCAGAAATGCTGAAAACTCTTTGTAAGTTTCCCGCAAGCCAGACCCAATATACTACTTTGCCTTCAAAAAGAATGGAAAATATTTTCCAAATCTCCTTTTTCAAAAGCAGTCATGCTGATTGGCTATTAGAATCACATGATAGCTGAGGAAAGTGTACATGAGCAATAATAATAATAATAATAAAAATAATAAAATAAAAAGTAGAGACATCACCCTGCCAACAAAAGTCCGTATAGCAAGGGTGGCCAATGGTAGATCTCCAGATGTTTTTTGCCTACAACTCCCATCAGCCCAAGCCATTGACCATGATGGCAGTTGTAGGTAAAAACATCTGGAGAGCTACCGTTGGCCACCCCTGCCGTATAGTCAAAGCTATGGTATTCCCAGTAGTGAGAGTTGGACCATAAGGAAGATCAAGCGCAGAAGAATAGATGCTTTTGAGCTGTGGTGCTGGAGAAGAATCTTGAGAGTTCCTTGGACCACAAGAAGATCAAATATGTCAGTCCTAAGGGAAATCAACCCTGACTGTTCCCTGGAAGGTCAGATGCTGAAGCTCAAATACTTTGGCCACCAAATGAGAAGGGAGCACTCCCTGGAGAAGATCCTGATGCAGGGAAAGACAGAAGGCAAAAGAAGAAGGGGATAGCAAAAGAAGAGACGGCTGGACAGCATTACTGATGAGACTAACACGAATTTGAGCAGACTTCAGAGGATGGTGGAAAACAGGAGGGCCTGGCGTGACTTTGTCCGTGGGGTTGCAAAGAGTCAGACTCGACTGTGCGACTGAACAAAAAGGGATATTTTCTTCTTCTAACAGACATTTGGAGCAATTTTCCTAAATCTCTTTGGTGCTGTTTTTTAAAAAACTTGGAATAGAGGAAAGTTCTACTTACTTTGAACATATACAGCAATTAAAAGGAACAGAATTGTGCCACAATCAAATTTGCTCTGTCCAGTTCCTAGCAATGACACAGAAGAGCCCATCTCTATTTCTGGGAAACTGGTTTATGAAAAGCTGCTGATCTTTTTTTTCCTGCCATCCATCACGGTGCTGTCTGTTCCGGCTCATTCTTTCATTTTTCACCTAGGAAATAACACTGGCCTACACAAAGCCCATTTCTTTCCTGAATAAAACACTGATGAGCTCTGAAAGCTCAGAGGCCACAGAGACCACAGAGAATGCCAGCACTCCTCTTGAGGTCAGCCAGTGTTGATGTCAGCTTCAATTCAGTGCTGATCCATAATAAGCTCCTAATGCAGACACGCTCGTAGACACAGCTTAGAATATCCTCAGTGGAGCTGTGCTGGAACACACAGCGAATCGAATACCCCATCAGGATAACCAATATTGTGTGGCGTGGAAGGGACTGATCACGTATTAATTACAACTGCTCCTCCTTACATCTGTCCAAGAAAAAGCTGCATGGTTTTAAGACCCTTGGCTTCCTCTTCTTAGAAAGACAGAGACATTTTAAAAAACCTTGTTTTTATATCCTTACAGTTACCAAGCTTGCTGTCCACACCCTCACCTACAGAAGAAGACTGGAGATTTATACCCCATCCTTCTCTCTGAATCAGAGACTCAGAGCAGCTTACAATCTCCTATATCTTCTCCAGAAGAGCCAGTTTGGTGTAGTGGTTAAGTGTGCGGACTCTTATCTGGGAGAACCGGGTTTGATTCCCCACTCCTCCACTTGCACCTGCTGAAATGGCCTTGGGTCAGCCATAGCTCTGGCAGAGGTTGTCCTTGAAAGGGCAGCTGCTGTGAGAGCCCTCTCAGCCCCACCCACCTCACAGGGTGTCTGTTGTGGGGGAGGAAGGTAAAGGAGATTGTGAGCCGCTCTGAGACTCTTCGGAGTGGAGGGTGGGATATAAATCCAATATCTTCTTCTTCTTCTTCTCCCCCCAATGAGGTGGGTGGGGCTGAGAGGGCTCTCACAGCAGCTGCCCTTTCAAGGACAACTCCTGCGATAGCTATGGCCAGGGGTCATTTTGTAGAAAAATAGGTAGTGGAGCTCATCCAGGGATTGTTATGCAGCTGCACCTACTATTCCATGGACAGGGTAGGTAGGTCAGGAGGAGGAGGGGAAACCCTCAGAAAAGTTCAGGAGCTTTGCTCCTGTGAGCTCCTGCTGAATTCAAGGCCTGGCTATGGCTAACCCAAGGTCATTCCAGCAGCTGTAAGTGGAGGAGTGGGGAATCAAACCTGGTTCTCCCAGATAAGAGTCCGCGCACTTAACCAGTACACTAAAGTGGCTCAGAGGTAAGGCAAGTGCCAACCAGACAAGGCAGAGCATCCATTAAGGCCGTTGGGAAATATTCTGGTGGGCAGGCAGTCTGTGGGTCTATCCTCTATGGAGGCCACCAAGGTACCTTTGCCCTATCTTGGGTGGAGAAGGAGGAATGCAGCTGAGCCCTGCCTGACTTTGCCAGGCTGGGGTTTCTTTTCCAGCCTGTGGCCCTGCTGAGAAAGGAAGCAGGTTTATGGCTCGGTTGATCCCCATCAGAGGCAGGTATATAGGTGCACATCCCCACTGAGAACTGCTAGGCAGGAAAGGAGTCACAGCTATGCATGGCCAATGTCACATCCACCATGCAGCCTGGCTGTGTAGTCTCATACACAGCAGGGAAGGAGGACAATAACTGAGTCCTGCATGGCAAAGGACACACCAGCTGGCTCTTTCTCCCTCCCTCTCTCCTTCCTTTGGAGGGGGAAGGATGGGCTGAAAGGCAGTGCCCTTTTCCCAGGCTGTTTTTTTTCCTCCCAGTCTGCCCCTGCAATCAGAGACAAGGCCTTTTCAGTGCTGGCACCCAGGGGTGGAATTCTAGCAGGAGCTCCTCTGCATATTAGGCCACACACCCCTGATGTAGCCAATCCTCCAAGAGCTTACATGGCTCTTTTTTGTAAGCTCTTGGAGGACTGGCTACATCAGGGGTGTGTGGTCTAATATGCAAAGGAGCTCCTGCTAGAATTCCACCCCTGCTGGCACTTTGTTTTTGGAATGCTCTCCTCCTTGAGGTTTACCTAGTGCTTACCTTAGTGTCCATTTAAGGATGCAGGCAAAACTATTTCTTTTCACCCAGGCTTTTAACTTCCAGGACTCCGGGTATTTTCCAACACAGACCTGGCAATCCTAGTCACATTGTTGTGTGATATTTGTAATGGGTGTTTTGTATATATTTACTTACTGAATATATTGAGTTTTCTAATTATTTGAATTGAGGTTTTGTATATACAGAGGTTTTTCCTTTTCAGTTCCACCTGGGGACTGGGATCCCTACCTGAACTCAAGACACATTCATGCTGTACTAAGCAGAGTTATATCTTGTTGTGGCCATTGAAATCATTGGGCTAACCAGTGAAAGATTGATTAGGATGGATTGTTGGGACTCTAAAGGTAAGAACCAGCCCACAGGATTGTGGCTGGAAGCAAACAGGCAGCAAAGGGATGATACCATATATGACAGGGGTGACCAAACTTGCTGAACGTAAGAGCCACACAGAACAAATGTCAGATGTCTGAGAGCCCCCCTCCCCAAAAATAAAATTCTGAACCCAGGTGGAAATAAGACCTCCCAGACACATCTTGTTCAGAACTAGAGGCACATAATTAAATATTTTGACACCATGTTTTTAAGGATTCAAATGATTTGCAAAATTCCTCTTGTATAATAAAACTGCAAAGGAGAAGAGGTTGCCAGAGTCTCTTTTTAGTTCCAGGCAGCTAGATAGTTCTCTCTAATTACCTTCCTCCAAAGCAGATGAACAGCTGTAGGGAAAAGCTTGGTGAGATTAAATACGGATAGCATTAGATTTATCCGGTTTTTGTTTTTTTAAAAAATCCTGTCATTTTCCAAATCTTTTAATTATCAGGATAGCAGCAGTGGAAACCATCTGTATATCAGTTTGACCCCCCCCCCGCCCCATAAATGACAAAACAAGGTATGACTCTTAAAGTAACAAATCAGCTTTGCTGATCTTTCTCAACATATATCTATATTGTGCTTGGCCTTATCTCTTCCAGCACATTTCATCCTTAGGCTTAATTAAATAACCCATGGAGAGGTTTGAATATAAAATAGAACATCAGAGATAAGACCTAGTTGAATTGCCATACATGATACACTCCCAAGTTGAAATCGAACAAACAACCAAGGGAAATTCACATAGGCTGCCATCATGCATACTACATAATGCACTTTCCAGCTGGATTTTGCCAGTTCACACAGTAAAATCCAGTTGGAAAGTGCACTGAAAGTGGATTGAAAATGCATTATTTAGTGTGTGACCAATTTCACACTAGACCTTTAATCCTGGTTTAACTCTGTCCTCAAACTGACATTCTACACTAGAATCAGAGAATCAGAAAAACCAACTCTATGACTCTATGATTTTAGTGTAGAATGTCAGCTTAGGGACAGCACTAAAACAGGATTAAAAGTCTAGTGGATTTTTTGCACATTTCATTACTACAGTGCGTTTTCAGAATTTACATAAATAAAGGTGAAGACTGTGACATTAGCAGAAACGACTGGGACATAATGATCTGAAGCTCCCTGTTTTTTTCTGTTCCTTTCAAGACCCTTTGGTTTTTATGCCCCAAACTCAAGAAGCGCGGTGCTTGAAAACACATCAGCAGGCACCATGGTGCCCCAGAGTACCACAATGAGGATCATGGACCCAGAGTTTATGCACAAACTTAAATGATTCTATTTATTAAAAAATATTAATGCCCACCCTTCTGAGCATCCAAGGAGCTCCATATTAACAGGCTCACAAGGTGGTTGCCTAGGGTGCCAGGAGGGGGCACCAAATTGGGCTCCCCTTCCCGGTGCCCATGACAAACGCCTAGTTTGCCTGCCGCCGCTTGCCCCCTCATTTCCCTTCCACAGTGCTACGCGCCGAGCTCCGCCCGCCCCCCGGTGCGATCAGAGGAGTGTGCTGTGACAGGCTCGTACCTACCGACTTTGATGTGGTCTGCAGCTGATCCTTCTTTGAACAGGCTTCACTCCCCCTCACTTCCGGTTTTTGGAAGGAGGGGTGAGAAGCCTCCTCCAGCACTCTGTTCAAGGGATCAGATGCTGACTGCGTCGAAGCCGGTAGGGCCGAGCCTCATTGTGGCATGCTCTGATGGGGGGCGGGCGGTGGTGACAGAGCGTGGTGCTACGAAGGGAGGGAGGGTGTGGGGGGGGCGGCAGCAGGCAGGGAGCCGGCCTGGGGCACCATGCCCCCTAGGGCCAGCACTGCATATTGACTTATCTCTGACAGACCAGAATTTGCTGCTCAAAACATGTTTTAAACAGACTTATTTATTATGAATGCAGCCTTGGTAAAACCTATAATGATGGGACACCTGCCATGTGGAGTCTTCTACCACGTATCCCATCAAAGTGTCCTTTCACAAAACCACATACCAATATAATATATAGCTGTTATTAAAGTATCCAGGGCCTTTTTTCCTGGAAAAAGAGGTGCCGGAACTATCAAGGGGGAAATGAAACACATCAGTGCCCCTCATGGACGTTTAAACACTTTTTGAGAATTTTGTTTTCACAAAGAGGTTCTGGAACTCTGCTCCACAGGAAAAAAAGCCCTGTTACAACATTTGTACCACCACCACTCTATTCCATTTGTACCACTTATTACCACACCACTGTGTTTTGAGACATATATAATCCAAGACTGAGCTTCTCCCTGTCTAGGGAGATACTACTATTGAGGTACAACTACAGAGCTGTTTCTGGCCCTCCATGAAACAGAGAAATCACTTGGATCAAGTGGAACAAGGTTATAATTTTCAGTAAGACTCCACAGCACTCTGTCGGTATTTATGGCGCCCTTGAGTGAGGCTTCCAACGCAGCTGTTTTGTGCTCCTGACTTATCGATGGCAACCAGAATCATAAACATCCTGGCAGTGAAAAGTTATTGCATGACAAGGCTCACATTGCTAAGAGAATAATGAGCCAAGTCAAATATGGGTCAGACAGGCAGGAGGTCAGTAGAACAGTACAGTTCAATCAACGCACTGCTCCACTCCTGCCTGAGGGAATGCCGGCTTCAGTTATTTCACTGTGGGCAATGCTGTTTAAAAGATGAATATTCAGATAAGTATCAATGCTCCTTAATTTCCAATGAATAAGCTACAAATGAAATCCACAATATTTATACTTAGCGCAGTTCTGGATTTCCTGACATATCACAAGCATCAAAGCAGAGACCTGCAAAATTATCTCAGGACACAACTCTTTCCCCTAGCTATCATTCAGGATGTGGTCTGAGGCTGCCACTCTCAAGGTAGCATCTGGATATCTCTTGCTAATACAGGTCACAGAATCACAGAAGGGACTTCCAGGGTCATCTAGCTCAACCCCCTGCCTAATGCAGGAAACTCACAATTACCTCACCTCACACCCCCAGTGACCCCTGCTGTCCATGCCCAGAAGATGTCCTTGCTCTTTTTCTTACTTTTTCTTACTTTCTTACTCTTTTTCTTACTTTTTCTTACTTTCTTACAACTAGAATGATTAAAGGGCTGGAACACCTTCCCTATGAAGAAAGGTTGAAACGCTTAGGGCTCTTTAGCTTGGAGAAACGTCGACTGAGGGGTGACATGATAGAGGTTTATAAGATAATGCATGGGATGGAGAAAGTAGAGAAAGAAGTACTTTTCTCCCTTTCTCACAGTACGAGAACTCATGGGCATTCGATGAAATTGCTGAGCAGACAGGTTAAAACGGATAAAAGGAAGTACTTCTTCACCCAAAGGGTGATTAACATGTGGAATTCACTGCCACAGGAGGTGGTGGCGGCCACAAGCATGGCCACCTTCAAGAGGGGGTTAGATAAAAATATGGAGCAGAGGTCCATCAGTGGCTATTAGCCACAGTGTGTATGTGTGTGTATATATATATATATATATATATATATATATATATATATATATATATATATATATATATTTGGCCGCTGTGTGACACAGAATGTTGGACTGGATGGGCCATTGGCCTGATCTAACATGGCTTCTCTTATGTTCTTATGTTCTTATGAATGTAACAAAATAACCCCTTTTTGTTGTCTTTAGGATCTTCAATGAACAATTCCCAGCCTAAGGACTGGATATTTAGATTTGATGCACTGATCAATCAGTCCTTAATTCTAAAATCTACAGCAGTACCATGGTATAAATTATTTAAACTAGACCATTCTAGAGAACCTTGTTTGCCCAAAATTTTTCTTACCACATTCTCAGGATGACTCTTATATCACTTCATTTTCATACTATGCCAATGGCTGTTCTGATCGGTGGCTATCTTCAACTACCAATGGACCAATGTGTCTGTGGATCACTTACACCACAGGACCTCATTATATCTTACTCTGTCTTGCACTAATCCCAGGGTAAAACTTTTGGCAGGAATTCTATCTGCCATAAACACATATCCTGTAGCTGAGAAGATTGTATTCATGCTATCTGATAATGATGTGTATGTATCTCTCTGTTTGCCTTTGCAGCAAAGAATTTAGGGCCTGAGGGGATACAGCAGGGGGTGGTTTCTTAAAACTGCAGTTTGTTAAGTTTTAATCTGTTTTAATCACAAATGTTTACATTCCAGTTTTATGGTTTTATTTGTTATTGTACCTTGTGCCTTCTCAACTTGTAATGGCCTATGGCTATATACAATAAACTACGTATTTGACTGTTGACTAATGTAACACCTACCACCTGGAGGACTCACTGCCGGCGTCCCGGCTTACTGGGCCATGGCAGATGACCCCCAGGTGAAAGGGTGGAGCCAGTACCGCGCACACTGCGCTTCACCTAAAAAATTCCTCTGCGCAGGCCTGAAGGGCATATCCACACACACAACCCACAACGCATCAAGTCCTGCAGCGATAGGCAAGGGGCGAAACGGCAGGTGGAAGGTGCCACTGGAAGCCGCAGTCCCGATCCTGCATGTAGGCGGTTCAGGATATTGGTCGCCTGATGCTAACCCGGAGACGAAAGCATCTTTCGGCAGCACCCTGAACGACCAAGCAGCCTTATCTAGGGACAGCACTGCTTGCTCCACACGGAGAGGGGCCTAGAAAAGGTGGCCTAAACAAAGCTCGTCTCCCCCACCCCAGTTGGCTAGCCGCGGTCAACGGGCATCCTTACTTGCGGTCGAAAAATACCAACCCTAAATCAGACTTTTCCCTGCAGCCACTGTGGCCGGACCTGCCTGTCCCACATTGGTCTTGTCAGCCACCAGCGAGCCTGCAGCAAATGTGGACTATTGCACCCTTCTTAAATCTTCGTTCGCGAAGCCAAGCCGAGAGAGAGAGAGATATATATTTCTTCTCCATGACAAGACATCAACCGCTGCCCCCTCAAAATGAACACTTCTGTTCTCCAGCCATGTTCTCACTATGAGTCAAGAGAGGGGTTTAAAATCTCATTTCCAAACAAGATCTGATTCATGAATTTTGAAGAAGACTGCAGATTTATACCCCGCCCTTCTCTCTGAATCAGAGTCTCAGAGTGACTTACAATCTCCTTTAACTTCTTTCCCCACAACAGACACCCTGTAAGGTGGGTGGGGCTGAGAGAGCTCTCCCAGCAGCTGTTATTTCAAGGACAACTCCGACGAGAGCTGTGGCTGACCTAAGGTCATTCCAGCAGGTGCAAGTGAAGGAGTGGGGAATCAAACCCAGTTCTCCCAGATAAGAGTCTGCACACTTAAACCACTACACCAAACTTGCTCTCAGTGCTTATTCAATTTTTATTCCATTCTTCCTTTAAGGAGTTCAGATTAGAGATCACACACCCCTCCAATTTTATCCTTATGTCTAACCACTGAGGTAGGTGAGTGATGTGCCCGAGATCAGGCCCTAAAATGAACAAATAACTCATACACTTAAGTATAAAAGAAGCAATTATAAAACAACTTGGTCAAAAAAAGAATATTGGGGTGAGGTCCTACCACTCCACTGAGCAAAGTTCATTTATTAATTAAAATATTTATCCTTCACCTTTCCTTTCGGCTCAGATGTGAAGCCTTCCTCCGATCTAAGGAGTCTCCCTCCAAATCCAGTGGCTCTTCCATTGGAGAAAAAGCCCCTTGGAAGGCTCCACAGGCTGAAGATATGAAGGTTTCACAGAGAACGGTTGGCTCCACCCCACTTTCCCTTTGTACCCATGATGTGCATATCAGTCTGTTACCTGAAGAGAGAACACTTCATGCTTGCGATGGCTGATAAAGTGGGCTCTTGTCCATAAAACCCTATACCACCATTTAATGTTATTAGTCCCCAGGACTTTTTTTTTGTAGCCATAACTCCCTTGCATATTAGGCCACCCCACCCCCCCTGATGTAGCCAATCCTCCTGGAGCTTAAAGCAGGCCCTGTACTAAGAGCCCTGTAAGCTCTGGAAGACTGGATACATCAGGGGTGTGTGGCCTAATATTCCTTCTACAGAAAAAAGCCCTGGCCTTTAAGGTGTGGCAAGACTCCTGTTTGAGGTCTACCTGAAGTGTTTTGTCTTTTGCTGTTGAGCAGCAGCCAATTTATAGTGACCCCCCATGGGGTTTTCAGGGCAAGAGATGTTCAGAGGTGGTTTGCCATTGTCTGCCTCTGCATAGAGACCCTGGACACCCACCCAAGCACTAACCAGGGCTAACCTTGCTTAGTTTCTGAGATCTGATGAGATCAGGTCAGCCTCACTATCCAGCTCAGGGTGCTTGAAGAGTTACCTCCTAGATTTCAGATGCATATCGAGGAACTAAAATTAAATCATGGGGCCCAGTTCTCAACCAAAGAATACATTACAGAATCATAGAACTGAAAGGGACCTCCAGGGTCATCAACCCCCTGCACAATGCAGGAACTTGACAAATGCATCTCCCCATATATCCCCAGTGACCCCTGCTCCATGCTCAGAAGATGGCAAAAACCTCCAGGATCCCTTGTCAAACTGGCCTGGAGAAAAATTGCTGACTGACCCCAAAGTGGCAAACGACATTTCCCTGGGCGTGTAAGAAAGGGCCACAAGAACTAAGCACTGACGCAACCATTCCCACCCTCCTTCTCATGATCTGCCTAATTTACAGAATTGAAAAACTAGAGAGAAGTCACTCAAGATTGCAAACATTAAACAACCCAAAGGGTTATAGTGACCAAAATTACTAAGATATAATGCACTACAATTCCAAATTTTATAGATAAAATACACCTATAGATCTATATATGGAACAATCTCAATACAATTATAAATCCACTAGAATTTCACACTATAGAGTTCCAATGTTACAGGAGGTCGACTTCAAATCCTGCTTCGAAGAAGGATATGAAGTCGACCTCCTGTAACATTGGAACTCTACTTTATAGGGCGTGTTCAGACGCACAGTTTAATCAGTTGTTGCTGCTGTTTCCTACCGGATTAAAAGTGGCTGATCAGACAGCAACATCTGCCTCCCGGTAGTCAATCGTTGTCCAAAGTGAATTATTTTGTTACCTGCTCTTTTGTGGTGTTTTTTGAGTTGTCCGGTTTCACCTTGTAGTTTTCTCTGTCTGAATAGTTCTGCTGCGATATTAACCAACTTCCGGTTGTCTGAAGTCTGTCCCAGAGCAAAAGGAGCCTCAGACATTTGGTTTACGGATGCCAATTTTTTTTACTACTTAGCAATATGCGCATAACCACGTAATGTTTTTACCTATGCACATGCGCATAATGCTCTTATGCGCCTAATGGTGGAGGAAACAAAAAAAAGAGAACTGCATGGTGCCATCAGGTGGATGGCAGAAGATGGTTTCATCGCAAAGTGATGCGAATTGCAGTATGGCAGTCTGATCGATAATATCCGGAACAAAGATATTCAGAACATAACCGAGTCAGTTTAACACGGACTCAACACGCTGTGTGAACAGGGCCTATGTGTGAAATTCTAGTGGATTTATAATTGTATTGAGATTGTTCCATATATAGATGTACGGTATATGTGTAACTATATTTTACCTATAAAGTTTGGAATTGTAGTGCATTATATCTCAGTAATTTTGGTCACTATAACCCTTTGGGTTGCTTAATGTTTGTAATTTACATAATCAGCATTGCTGTCAGATGGCCATCTAAGCCTACAAAAAGACCTTTCTGTTTTGACTATTGCTGTATGTTTTGTCACCGCAACAGCTAAACTGGATACAGATCCTATTTTATTGTTTTCCAGTAGGCTCAGAAGTAGGATCTAATTATAACTAAATTTGTTACTAAATCCCCTTTGGACATATGATGCAAGCTACCAGTCACAAAGAAGAGAAACGAAAACAAGAATTCCTAGATAGTTATTCTACCTTTCCAAGCTCTGAAACCTGCCTTCTACGCCTGACAGATTAATTGCAACCTCTTATTTTCTGCAGCAATACATTATTACAGAACGGCACTGCAGAATTACAGTTTGGGGTTGTTGCATATAATCTTTACAGCATCTGGAACTGTGATTAGCATAAAATCCAAATAGGCTCATTAAGCATTCCTTTCCTGTAAGCTCGGACGCCTTTAAGGATCTTTTTCTCCTTACAAATGCGCCATTAAAGCAATGGCATGGGGGTTAGTACATTCTTTAAAAGGCCTTTTCAAACCAGCAAGGGAAAGTGCGCTTTTTAATGGCTGGAAATATGCGATGCAGCAGATTTTCAAGAGGGCACAAAAGATTCAGTCACTGAGCAGCATAAACATCCCTTTTTCATCGGAAGCCTGCATTTGCCATTTCATGTACAAAAATAGACGACGACAAGCATCGCTTGTGTAAAAGTGAATGGGTAGTTGACAGATCCTTTAAGCGCTGATGCTGCAGTAGCCAGAGTCTACTGAGGGCAGCTGTTCCAGATGTTGTTTGTTTTTCTCATTCAAGTATGAATGTGTGTTGCGAAAAGCACAGGTGTCACCTTCGGTACCAGTCAGTTCTGGCGTTTGCAGGTGGGATGACCTGCTTGCTGAACCACCACCAGCCTTATTTGCAGGGAAGTGTCAACTACTCGCAGCAGACTATGACAGTCAGTGTGGTGTAGCGGTCAGGATCTGGGGTAGGATCTGAGAGCCAGTTTGGTGTAGTGGTTAAGTGTGTGGACTCTTATCTGGGAGAACCAGGTTTGATTTCCCACTCCTCCACTTGCACCCGCTGGAATGGCCTTGGGTTAGCCAAGAGTTGTCTTGAAAGGGCAGCTGCTGGGAGAGCCCTCTCAGCCCCACCCACCTCACAGGGTGTCTGTTGTGGGGGGAGAAGATACAGGAGATTGTAAGCTGCTCTGAGTCTCTGATTCAGAGAGAAGGGCAGGGTATAAATCTGCAGTCTTCTTCTAGGATCTGGGAGATCCAGGTTCAAATCCCTGATCTGTCATGGAAGCTTGCTGGGTGATCTTGGGGCAGCCACACACTCTCATCCTAAGCTAGCTCACAAAGTTTATTTATTCATTTATAAATCCAGTTTGCAGACTGCCCTCCCCTGAAAACAAGACTCAGGGAGATGAACAACAGTTTCAAAAGACACATGCAAATCAAGTTAAATAATTAAAGCAGTAACGAAACAATTCCCGGTGGTGTTAGAATAGATCAATTTTATCATGTGGTTTCTTCAAGAGCAGTGTTAGCACAACCTCTTTTAATCTCTCAACTGAGGTTTGAAGAATGTGGCCACTGACCATGTGCTGGCTTAAAAAGTTGAAGAAAGCTTCAAGGTAATGGTAATCTGTAGAGATCTGTAATTTCCAAAGCTAAGAGGCTGTCCTATATATATATATTTTATATTAAATGAAAGAAATTCATTTAAAATTGAATACTAAAACATATATAAATCCAAATACCAGTAACAATGACCATAAAAGAATTACTTATATACAAGTAGGCAGGGCTCTTTTTCTAGCAGGAGCTCCTCTGCATATTAGGCCATGCCCCCCTGGTGTAGTCAATCCTCCAAGAGCTTAAGAGGGCTCTTAGGACAGGGCCTACTGCAAGCTCCAGGAGGATTGGCTACATCAGGGGCAGTGGCCTAATATGCAGAGAAGCTCCTGCTCGAAAAAGAGCCCTGCAAGTAGGGATACACTGAGTACATAAATGTATATTTATGTAGGTATATAAATGCGTATGTTCCAGGTTGACTCAGCCTTCCATCCTTCCGAAGTCGGTGAAATGAGTACCCAGTTTGCTGGGGGGGAAAGTGTAGATGACTGGGGAAGGCAATGGCAAACCACCCCATAAAAAGTCTGCCATGAAAACATCGTGATGCGACGTCACCCCAGAGTTGAAAACGACCGGTGCTTGCACAGGGGACTACCTTTACCTATTTTAGACATTAACCAAAGCAAAAAAGAAAAAGGAGGGGGAAAGGAAGGTAGGGGGAAGGAAGAGAAAACTATATTAAATCTAATATCACATTTCACTGACCAGGTTCTGCATTAACAGGTTGGAATAAGTAAAGGATCATTTTCGCATATGAAGGATTAGTAGGAAGATTGTTATTGTCCATTAAGTAGCGCACCACGGGTTGCCGCATCTCTTGAAACGATTTCTGATATAGTTCTAAGTTAGAAATAAGAAAACGAGTAGAAATCTTACTATATAAATAAAATTCCCAAAGTTTGTATTGGCAGTTGATTATTGTTGGAGAAGGGCATGTATAGGGACAGGGACAGAGGAATTGCATTTTACTATTTCTTTCAAATCCCTCGCTCAACTAGGAGCTTCCGGCTTCGGCAGAGCGAGGCGGTCGCGTCTCGGAGGAGCTCCGAAGAGACGAGCCGAACTTGGCTTCACAGAGGGACGTTTTAGTCCGTGCAGACCCCTGTTGGGGGGGCCAGTACACTGAGGGGGCTAGGGGAGGCGTCTGGAGGAGTTTCACCTCGAAGACGTTTCTCCCTTCCCTGTCTTGAAGCCAAGCGCGCCTAATGGCGACTTAGCTCCGACCTCCGGAAAGAGGAGGAGAAGCCGCGGCAAGGCGATTTGTTTCACTTTGAAAAGCTAAAGGCTCAATTGCATACTTCCAAACCAAGATAGTGGAGAAGTTGTTGTTTGTTTGCGGTTCCTCGGACTTGAAAAAGGAAAAAAAAAAAAGGAAGGCGGCTGCGTTTGTCCCCGCTCCCTTCGGAGGTGAGAATGTAGGACCGACAACTCCCAGGAGCGGTAAGACGGACAGAACAAAGAGGCTTATTTAAACTTTCTTTTCACGGACGGACTAGCATTTAGTGACAGTGTTGTTGGTGGGTTGCTATCGTGCCCGCTGGATGGGATTAAAGGGCTGACTGGATAAACTGTGGAGAAGGAAAGCGGAGGGTGACGCCCTGCAAATCAGCGGTAGCAAGGACTCTGACTGGATTTTACCTAAGAGGAGATCAAAGAAGATTAAAAGGCTGTGTAACTGGAAGCGGTGGAGAGAAGAAGAAAGGTGGACTTTTGTCTGACTCACTTTGCTTGTGTGTTAATTATTGATTACCTGTAAGATATTTGTGAGTTAACTGGTAATTTGTTAAGTTGCACACCACTCCTAGTTAGTTATTGGTTACTAGTGGGAGTTCAGAGGTTGGCTGAGATAAAATGTCACAACAGGCTAAATTCAAAGGTTCACCGGGTCAACCCAAAACGGTGGCAGATTCCATAGCTCAAGACTCTCTTAAAGAGATTCAACAGATTAAAGAGACTCAACAGACTTTTTTAGAGGCATTAAAACAAGTTCAAACAGAACTAAGCAAGCAGATAGAAGTTCTAACAGGCAAATTTGAGACCTTAGAGGTGAATTACAGGGATACCAAGGAAGACATTAATGAGATAAAAAATATTACAAAATCAATAGAAGAGAAGTTTAATAAAACAGAGGATAGAATAGAAGAATTAGAGATAAAACAGGAAGAACATGAGACTAAACTAGCTAAGCTAGAGATGGTTCAAGCAGACTATATTATTAGATTATTAAATATCCCAGAGGAAAAATTGGAGAATCTTTTGGAAATAACAGCGGAGGCGTTGACTGAAGTTATAAAAATAGAGAAGGAGGATATAATAAAAGAGATTGATTTTATACATAGAGTTGGTACCCAATACGCGAAAAAGAACGATCTACCAAGAGAGGTTCATATAAAGTTTGTACGTAGGTGTATGAAAGAACGTGTGTGGCGTGAGTTAAGAGACCAATCTCTCACAATTAAAGGTACAAAGATAAAAGTTATGAGAGAGATCCCGTGGACAATAAGGTACAAGAGGAGAAACTATACTAATTTAGTGGGTAGGCTGCAAGATCGAGGGATAATTTACAGATGGATGATTCCGGAGGGGGTGCTGTTTACATACGGTGGTGTAAGATACAAGATTGACTCCCCAGAGAAGGCAGAGGATTTTATACTTAATCAAGCTAGAACGTGGGAGAAGAAAGTGGATAGAAGGATTTCTAAAGGAAATTGGAGCCCAGGAAGGCAATTAGACCCAGTTGAGGCTGTAGATGACCGTTCACAAGAAGAAAAGACCGAAACTGAAATTGAACAAGCGCAAGAGCGTGGGCAGAGAGAGACAAGAGCTCAAAAGAAAAAGAAGAATTTTTTTTAAGGAAGATTAAGATATTGTTTAGATTCCTAAATGGCGAATAGTTTAAAGATTTTGTCGCAGAATGTAAATGGCCTGAACTCGCCCCAAAAAAGGAAACGTGTTTTTCAGCAATTAAAGAAATTAAATTTGGACATTATATGCTTGCAGGAGACTCATTTAAGAAAACGGGATGAGGCATATTTGTTTAATAAGAAGCTAGGTAATATGTTTGTGACCTCACAACTGGAAAAAAAAAAAGGGGGTTGGTGACCTATGTTAATGAGCGATTGCAAGCCAAACTGATTTTTCAAACAGAGGATGCAAGGATGCAAGGTATAGAAATAATTACGGAAACAGTAAAGTTTTTGTTAGTTAATATTTATGCACCTAATGTTGAACAGACCCAATTTTATAGAGATTTATATGCAAAGATCAGTGTATACAATTATGATGAGATTTGTCTATTAGGAGATTTTAATGCGGTTACTTGTCCCATTCAAGATAGAAATTCTATAAATCATAAAAAAGGAAGGAAAAAATTAGGTAGTAATACACTACCGGATATTTTTTTCAGAATGGTAGATGAGTTTACCCTGGTAGATCCCTGGCGAGTCATATATCCAAACAAAAGTGATTTTACATTTTTTTCTGGGAGACATAATTCCTGGTCGCGCATCGACATGTTCTGGGTGACAGCTGGACTAATTAAAATATTGGAAGATGCAGAAATATTACCGTGCACAATAGCGGACCATAATCCGATTATGATATCTATAAAAGATGTTAAGAAAAGACCAGGATGGAGGTTTAATATGAGGCTTTTAGATGATAAACAATTTGTGAAATTTATTAAGGAGGAGATGAAGGTATTCTTTCAGATTAATTCCCAGAGAGAGACTTCCCACAGATTACTGTGGGAGACTAGTAAAGCGTATATGAGAGGGTTAGCAATAAGTTTTAATAATTTCAAAAAACGAGAAGAGAATAAAATTTTAACAAATTTAACTGAATTGCTTAGGCAGAAAGAGAGTTACTTAAAAGAGAAACCTTCGGCTCAACAAATTAAAGCTGAAATGAAGTTAGTACAACACAAGATACATTTAATATTCTTAGATGAGATGAAAAAGAAGATTCAATATACCAGATCTCAATTTTTTGAAAATGCAAATAAGCCAGGTAAATGGTTGTCATACAAGATAAGAAAAGAGAAAGAAAAGAAAATAATAAGGGTCTTGAAAGATAAAGATGGTAGTCAGAAAGCAGCAACAGAAGAAAAGAAAAAAATAATATGGGATTTTTACTCTCAATTATATAGTAAAGATGAGGTAAATTCTGATAAGATAGAAGCTTATTTTAAAGACAAAAAAATGATACAGAACTTAACCGAAGAGCAAAGGATTAGTCTAGCAAGTCCAATTACAATTGATGAAATTGAAGAAGTATGGGCCAGACTAAAAAAGAACAAGGCAGCAGGACCAGATGGGCTGCCAGCCGAATATTACATATGCTTTAAAGAGGATATTATAATCCAATATAAAAACCTGATTGAGGAGATTTGGGAAACTCAGCTAATTCCGGAGTCTTGGAAAAGGGCAAATGTATCACTTATTCCCAAAACATCAAAAGACCTAGAGGATATTAAGAACTACCGCCCGATTTCTCTATTAAACATAGATTACAAGATTTATACCTCTATTTTAGCGAATAGACTTAAAAAAATTCTGGCAAATATAATCCATTCTGACCAGGCTGGATTCCTCCCGAAAAGATATATGCGAACAAACATCAGGATTATATCTAATATATTAGAATATTACGACTTACATAGAGAAAAACAATTGATTCTTTTGTTTATTGATGCCGAGAAGGCTTTCGATAATGTTAATTGGGATTTTATGATCAGAGCATTAAGGGAGATGAGTTTTGGCGAGATTTTTATTAAGAACATACAAGCTCTGTATACAGAACAAGTTGCTAGATTTATTATTAATGGAGACTTAACAGAAGAGGTAAAGATACATAAAGGCACAAGACAAGGATGCCCACTCTCTCCGCTGCTCTTTATTTTATTACTGGAAATCTTAAATAACCTAATCAGGGCTAATAGCAAAATCAAAGGATTAGAAATTAAGAAAGAGTCGTATAAGATTTTAGCGTATGCCGATGATTTGGTATTGATATCACAGAATAACAGAGAATCCGTGGAGGAGATTTTAAAAGAATTAGAAGACTATGGTCAGGTCGCGGGTCTAAGAATAAATAAGCAAAAATCTAAGATGCTCAATAAAAATATCTCCCCACAAGAGGTGAGAGAGCTTGAAAGATTAACCGGATTTAGTAATGAAACAAAAATAAAATATTTGGGGATAACTTTCTCCAATAAGTGTAGCAATCTATACGATAATAATTATGTACCTCTGTTAAAGGAAATTGACTCCTCTTTAAAAAAATGGGCGAATATGAAACTGTCTTTTATGGGAAGGATAGCGTTAATTAAGATGATGGTCCTTCCTAAAGTCATGTTCCTGTTTCAAATGATTAGTTTTGGGATAAGGAAACCCTTCTTTACTAAAATAGACCAACTAGTAAGAGCCTTTATTTCGCAAGGTAACCGATCTCGGATAAAATGGAAAACTTTAAAAGACAAAAAAGATATGGGCGGATTGGGACTCCCAGATTGGGAAACATATTATGTTGCGTGTGTCACACTTTGGCTAAAAGAATGGATCCGGCTGGAGAATACGCGTATATTAGCCTTAGAAGGCTCAGATCTACAATCAGGTTGGCATGCTAATCTATGGTATGTGCAAAAAGGGCAGAAATATTTTAAAAATCATTTGATCCGCAAAACCATTTATGAGGTTTGGTTAAAAATTAGAAGATTGATTTATGTTAAGACACCAAGATGGATATCTCCTGAAGAGGCGTCAATTCTGCCTCAACTGGTTAACTTTAAAAAGATAATTAGATATCAGGATATTTTGGATGATAAAGATAACTTAAGAGGAAAAGAAGATCTAGACTCTAGAGGGATAAGTATGGATTGGTGGACCAGAAATCAAGTAATAACCAAATATAACTCAGACAAGGCGAAAGGATTTACAAAAGTAAACTTCGATTTTGACAAATTGCTATTAAGGGAAGAGGAGAAAATAATTAAGAAAGTTTATAATTATATGTTGCAAATTAAATTAGAAGACGAAGTGGTTAAAAACTCTATGGTGAAATGGGCGCAGAATTTACAACGTAATATTAGTTTAGAACAATGGTCCAATTTCTGGAAAAAGAATTACAAAGTGATAAAGCCAATTAATTACAGGGAAAATTTTTTTAAACTATTTCACAGATGGTATCTTACCCCGGTACAGATAGCTAAATTTAACCGTGCAATGTCACCTGTATGTTGGAAGTGCAAAGTAGATATTGGTTCATTTTATCATATGTGGTGGAACTGTAAAGTGGCCAAAACTTTCTGGAAAAAGATACACTGTATGATAAAGGAAATATTAGCTAGAGATTTTGTCTTTGAACCAGAAGTGATGCTATTATCATTTATTAAGAATACAGTTCCACAAGCAGAAGAATACATGGTGATTTATATTATAACTGCGGCAAGGATAGTGTACGCTAAGTACTGGCGTCAGGAGAGGGGTCCGAACCTGAGTGAAGTTATCGAAAAAGTCTTGGATGCCGCCGAAATGGATGTACTTTCAAATATGTTAAGAGGAGAATCTAAAGATGACGCTGTTAGAAACTGGGGCAAGTTTTATGAATGGTACGAGAAAAAAGAAAATATTTTTATCACTGATAAAACCGAAAAAACTTAAAAATAATTATTATCTAAAAATTATCTAAAAATGATTTGTTGTATTTATAATTTGTTCTGAATTCTATAAAGCAGATAAAAAGTCGTGTAATTGTAATGTAACGATTTAAAGTTAAACACTGTTTGTATTTAAGTTAAGATAGATGCCGCGGACATTCTCCTCAAGGAAGTTTATTCAACTCTACTTATGTAAATAACGTGTATATATTATGTGACAGTAAGTTGATGAAGTGGGTGTATTAATGCCATTGACATTGATACAAAGAAAATAAAAACTATTATGGCAAAAAAAAAAAAAAAATCCCTCGCTCAACTTATGCTGTGCTAAAAGTATGCCTGTGAACATTTCTTAAATAAATTCTTTATGACTTTTGATGCTGGCAATGGCTCTCCGTACCACAGAGGCCTCCACTGTCTTGGACACACAGTTTTAAAAGGACTGCCAGGGGAAGGCTGGCAGTCGGCAAGTGGTGGTGACAAGGCACTGGGCAGTGGGAGAGATAGAGGCAGACCCTCAGAACTTGGATGCGGAGCTGGAAGTCCTGACCCTCCCAGTGGGTAATCCCTGCAAAAGTCAGGTGGTGGTGGTGGATTACTGGAGAGAGAGAAAAGCTTCTCCAGGTGTTGAAAAAACACTGAGGGCAGGGTAAAATAAGGCCTGCAGGCTGGAGCAGGCCCATTCTGCCATAGTGTCAAAAGTATACCTCACAAAATAAATTTTTTCTAAGACAATGCACATCCCCCCGTCATGATCCTGAGCCTAGTGAGGCCTGTAGGCCCAGAGAAGCCTGCCTAGGAGTTACAAAAGAGCCTACATTTCCCAGGATCCCTTCTGTCCCTCTGTTTGGGTAGCAAGGTTTTTGGAGGGAACACCGGCCCAGAGAGGGGTAGGGCCTGGGAGGAGAACATAAAAGGGCCAAGCCCAGGCATGAGGTGTTCTTTTCCTGGAAGACTGAGCTGGAGGTAGGCTGTAGCCTAGAGAGCTTGCAGTAGGGGAAAGTTCCCTTTCCCAAGGGGGTAAGTGTTGGTTATTAGAGTAGAAACTGTATAGATAAACACGTCAGGGCTTTTTGTTTATTAGCACCACCCTTTACTGTATATACGTTTAACAGTTTACCCACTTATTATTTGAGCACTGTAAGTAAACTGTTATTGTTATACTCCTTGGGTCCTCACGTCTCCTTGGTCACAGTTAAGTGATATTTCTTAATAAGGAAGACAAGGGTGGTTGGGTGCTCTGGGCCCTCCATACAGATCCTTGCCAGAGTGATGGCAGTCAGTAGAAGGCCCTGCTAGGCCCGGCTATGTGACACCCTCCTTTGATGTTCAACTTGTGCAAAGTCTCTCATTTGCTTTAGAAAATGGCATATTTAATATATTCCACAAAATTTATCTTTCCAAATTGTTACTTACAAATATCCCAGAATGGGATCAATCACGGAAAAGCTTAATGCGCAGTATGCATTTAGACATCATTGTGTGTGCTTATGTATAAAAGAACAGTAAAAGACTGGATACAAGCTTGTCGACTCAGTGTCCAACTGCAATAAAAAAGGCAAATACTATACTGGGGATTATTAGGAATGGGATTTGAAAACAAATCAGCCAGTATCACAATGCCCCCGTATAAACCGATGCTGTGGCCTCATTTGGAAGAACTGTGTACAGGTCTGGTCGCTGCACCTCAAAAAGATATAGCATTGGAAAAGGTGAAGAAAAAGGCAACTAAAATGATTAAGGGGATGGAACATCTTCCCTATGAAGAAATGTTAAAAAAGGTTAGGGCTCTTTAGCTTGTTGAAACAACACTTTATGGGTGGCATGACAGAGGTTTACAAAATTATGCATGGGATAGAGAAGGCAGAGAAAGAAGTCCTTTTCTCACTTTCTTACGATACAAGAGCTCCTAGGTACTCAACAAAATTAGTGAGCAGTAGGCTTAGAAGAGATAAAAGGAAGTATTGGCTCAATCTCCACCTCAGAGGAGAGGTGATGCGAAAGACCCTAGAGCAAGGGTGTCAAACATGCAGCTCGGGGGCCAAATCAGGCCCCCGGAGGGCTCCTATCAGTCCTCCGAGCAACTGGCTCTTGTCTGCTTCCCCCTCTCTTGCTTCCATCTGCACCTCAGCTTGCTTTGCAAGGCTTGCTCAACTGCACAGAAGCTACAGAGCAAAACCTCTATTTTCTCCATTGGTTGAGGCTCTTCCGCCTCCTGGTCCCCTGGGGAGGGAGGGAAAGAGACAGAGCTTCCTTTGCCCAGTTCCCTGGAGCCCATGGGAGAAATACCTTTAAGACCAACAAGTGGTAATGTTGCATGTTTTATTTTCAGGGTTTTTTTTTTTTTTAAATCTTTAATTGTGTTTATCTGTATCGTTTAAAAAGTTTATATTTCTGCTACCTAATCTTAAATAGGTACACACACGGCCCGGCCCAACGCAGCCCAGCCAGGTCTTATTTATGCCAGATCCAGCCCCCATAACAAATGAGTTTGACACCCCTGGGGCTTCTGTCAGAGAAGAAAATACTGACCTCTAACTCAGTATAAACCAGCTGCACGTATTCAGTTCAGGAAGACAGCAGTCAATCTACTGCTGTGGACCTTGCAGATCAAAACATTTATTGGGGCGGAAGATGTCACGGACACGCTTTGTCATTTGTACACTTGAACCTGTCACTGAACCTGCCGGCTGTGTCTTATCTCTCCTCCTTGCTAATGTCTAATCCTCTTCAAAGTGGGCAAAACTGAGCGCTTTTCCTCAGGAGACGGACGGAAATTATGTTTTTCTAAATGGAAATTATATTTTTTCTAAAGACGTTTATCAGAACACCAAAAGATTAAGCGAGCTAGCTCTCATTACAGCATTCCCTAGGGGTTACGTGTGATTTGCTTTGGAAATTAAAGCGCTAACCTTACCGAGATTTAAGATATCAGATAACAACTCCTTCCCAATCTCTGTCATCATGCAGAGCTTGAAACAACATCCCATCTTTTCTTCCATGTTCACTAAGGAAGCCATGTAGTGCCTTTGTTCTGTACGTGTCTGCAAAACTCTGAAAACCTCTATAAATCTCACCAGAACTATCTTGCAGGAAGGTTATTGTATGATGGACAGAGAACATGCAGGGGAGACAATGTGGTGTGTGTGTGTGTGGGGGGGGGGGGGGGTAGTTAGGCAATCATGCCACTTGGACAATATCTCTTCTCAGCAATGTAGCAAAACCGCCCCCCAAAGAAAACTACAACAAAGTAGAATTTTACAATGCCGTAAGGCAAAAAATTGAAAGAAAACAAGCCCAGTTCCAAACAATTTAATGCTGACAGAATACTGGCTTAAGACAAGCAGCCAGTTGAACTGATGCAGCGCCAGCTTTGTGCACATAGAATCATAGAGTTGGAAGGGTGTTAACTCTGTTTAGGATGACACTGTTAGTAATCTAGTTTTTAGAAATATTTATTGGAAACATTTTCATAGCTGCATGGTGCTCTCTGAGAGGGAAGAGGAGGAGAAAATTCCCTGTTTGGCCAGGAATTTCCAGTGCCTTCTGGAACAGAAAAGGTTTTCCTTATTTCCTGGGGTTTCATTTTTGATAGGAAAGCCCTTCAATACTTGAGAAGGGAGTCCATTTCTCATTTTACTAGAACCAATCATAACCAATAATAATCATTAAACTGATTCACTTTAAATGTGGTACTGGAGTAGAATTTTATGGATCTCATGGACCACCAAAAAGATAAATAAGTGCGTTCTAGATCAATCAAGCCTGAACTCTCCCTAGAAGCTAAAATGACTGAACTGAGCCTACTGTACTCTGGTAACATTACCAGAAGGCAAAAGTCAGCGAAAAAGGCAACAATGCTGGGAAAAGTTGTAGGCAGCAGGAAAAGAGGACGATCCAACATGAGATAGATTGATTCACTGAAGGAAGCCATGGCCTTCAAGACCTGAGCAAGGCTGTTAATGATAGGACCTTTCAAAGGACATCAATTCATAGGGTCGCCCTAAGTTGGAAGTGATTTGATGGCGGTTAACACACACAGTCATAATCCTATATGGCTATACCAGGGCAGGGTTGGAACAATTAAATGCTTTAGGGTAATGAAGTCTCCCATGCAAAATGAAAGCTGCTGGAGAAGATCCAATTATCAACGTAAACTAACTAAGCTTTTCGTTTCCTGGGAATTGCTTGGAATGCATTTTCTACTTCCTAGTGAGACTAAGCAAGAATTCTCGGAAGCGGCGTATCACTGAAATCCAAGGGTCACAATTTAAAGTCGTCAGTGAGTAAAATTGTATTTGTTTTATCCATTAGCAATAACAATTTAGATACAGGCAATAGTATTTTCTGCAAGCTTTCAGATGTATTTTAAAAACCATGTAGCTGTTGGCACTGATAATAATGAGGATATTTTCTCGCTATGACCTTTTCAACCTCCATCGTGCTAGCATCAGTCTCTCTCCCTTGGCCTGTAGGCTACCCACCGTTTCTGTCAAACTGAAAAGGTTCTGGCAAGAATGATTGAAAAGTTATTGGCTGAGACAGTTGTGCAAGCCTTGATTGAAGGGTATTGGTAAGACAGAGGAGGTGGGCTAGACTGGTGATTCCCAGTCGATTGGGCATAGTGACCCAAGGTACAAATTTACTTGGTATGGTGACCCATCCAGGACCAGGTGTTTTGACCCATAGTGAATGATGACCTTGTTGTCCATCTAGTCCAGCATTGCATTTCCTACAATGGCAAACCAGATCACGGAATCATAGAATTGGAAGAGACCTCAGGGAATTCATAACTACTCCTCCCCTACACCCCCCAGTGACTGCTGTTCCATGCCCAGAAGATGGCAAAAAAAACCCCTTTCTGGGATCCCTGGACAAACTGGCCTGGAGAAAAAATTGCTTCCTGACCGCAAACAGCATTTTTTGAGCATTTAAGAAAAGGTCACTAGAAAGGAAGAGCCCCGTGGCGCAGAGTGTTGAAGCTGCAGTACTGCAGTCCTAAGCTCTGCTCATGACCTGAGTTCGATCCCCTGCGAAAGCTGGGTTTTCAGATAGCCGGCTCGAGGTTGACTCAGCCTTCCATCCTTCCGAGGTCGATAAAATGAGTACCCAGCTTGCTGGGGGGAAAGCGTAGAGGACTGGGGAAGGCAATGGCAAACCACCTCATAAAAAGTCTGCCATGAAAATGTTGTGAAAGCAACGTCACCCCAGAGTTGGAAACGACTGGTGCTTGCACAGGGGACCTTTCCTTTCCTTTCCACTAGAACTAAGAACTGATGAAACCCTTCCTGCCCTTCCTAAGTTCACAAAAAGCATTGCTGTCAGATGGCCTCTGTTTGAAAACCTCCAAAGGAGGCGAGCCCACCACCTTCCGAGGAAGCCTGTTCCACTGAGAAACTGCTCTAACCGTAAGGAAGTTCTTCCTAGTGTTTAGCCAAAAACTCTCTTGATTTAATTTCAACCTGTTGTCGAGAAATCCACAAATATCACACAAAGGGCACAGCTGCCCCCAAGCTAGTGGCATTCCATCTTCTTCTCTAGTTACTAACTGCTGGACAATTTTTCCTCATTGTTGAAAAGGGAGGTGTGAAAGGGGAGAATATGCAATATTGACAAGGAAGATGAGGAGAGAAAGGAATTATGCAAAAGTCAGGAGTGGCCATTAGAGAGGGCCGGCCTGTAACCCACTTTGCGACCTATTTTTGGTCCTGTCCCACAGGTTGCAAAACTCTGGGCTAGACCATTCCTGGGGACAATCGACCTGTCCAGGTTAGTGGGCTAGAGTGAGGAGGAGTGATGAAACTGACCTTCCTTTCAGTGGAGCTGCACTTGCAGAAAAGGAAGGAGAGGTGATTTTGCTCTCCAAGTTCTAGACCAGCATGGTGTTGTGGTTAGGCTGTCGGATAGGGTTGCCATGCTGTGTCTGGCAACCAACAGGAGGGCTGGGGGTGGGGCCATGACATTGTCTGTGCCACTATGTCACTTCTGAGGAAAACCCAGAAGTGATGTAGGGGGGCTCTACGTAATACCACAGAGTTTCTGATGATTCCTAGAGCTACCCTATCTCACTTCCAGGTTTTCCCAGAAGTGAAATAATGGGGCAGACACTGTCACTGTGGTTTTTTTAAAAAAACTTTTCTTCCACCTCTGCTCAGAGAAGTAGCAGGCAAAGAGAGCTGCCTACAGGAGGCCTCCTATCAGAGCAGATGCTGGTAGCCCTAGTGTCAGTCTACGACAGGGGTGGTCAGACTTGCTTAACATGAGGGCCACATAGAATAAACGTGAGGTGTTTGAGAGCCACAAGACATGGATGTCAGACGTAGGTAGGTAGGAAGGAAAACAGAGGAGGGAGGGAATGGTGGAAAGAAAGCAACTTTAACTCTAAATGTATTCTCCAAGCTGCCAGATGACTTGGCTTGCAGAAGTGATTTAAAGAGACAGATGCCTTCTCAAAGCTGAGCGATGGGGGAATGGGGGCTTCAAGAGCCACACAATGTGTGTGAAAGAGCCACATGTGGTTCCTGAGTCACAGTTTGGCCCCCCTTAGTCTAGGATGTGGGAGACCCCAGGTTTGAATCCTTACTCTGCCATGGAAGCTGGTTAGGTGACCATGGGCCAGTCACCCACTCTCAAGCCTTAACTACCTCACAAGGTTGTTGTGAGGACAAAATGGAGGAGAGAATGATGTAAGCTTCTTTGGACGCCTGCTAAGGAGAAACTCAGTGTTTACATACAGCAAATAAACAAATAGCCCCTTGACCTGTGTGGCCATTCCTTCACCTCAGCCCACAACCCTGGCAATGACCTTATGGTAGTCAGAAGGGTCTGCAGGAACAGAGAGGACTATGGGAAAACTCTGCAGTCTGTGCCCAGAACATCGGATTCAGGCCACCATGTAGACATGCCCTCATTGTTGTCGTGTGCGGCACAGCTAACTTGTATCAGCAAATCCTGATTTTAAAGTAAAGCATCCTCCACCGAAAACAGCAGTTGCTCTAATTACCTGCAGATGTGTGCTTGAACTTCTCGCTCTTCTTCTTCCTCCATTTCCATGGCTTGAAGAGTCTTCCTAAAGTGGCAAACTTACTTCGCCTTCGAATTGGAGGGGTGTGGGTTCCTGGAACCAGCGAATCCGAGCGCATCGCAGCCAGCCTCTCCACTTCTTCAGCTATGTGGTCACCGCATGAAAGAAACACGGAAGGGAAAGAACAAGTTAATAAAAAAGGAAATGGACAGCATTTTACCTTGCTAGAGAGGATAGAGGCTTCTTTTTTTAACCCAGGTCCACACTGCACTGGTAACAAAGCTAAGTATTAATAGTAACACACGCCCTTTGCATAGTACCTTTCAAGAGATTCAAAGATAATCCGGGAAGGCAATCCTACAAATCCGAAAAGATATTCTCCCCTCAGAGTTTTATAAACAGGGGACGTCTTTTGTGGCAATTCGTTTTTACAGGTTATAGTAGATGGCAGAGAAGGATTACATGATACACAGGCCCTAGGGAAATAAGAGAGGGGAAAGGGAGAGACGAGAAAAATTGGAGAAGCAGCTACTGCCTTAAATCTTTTAGGAGGTGCCAAGAAAGAAAATGAAAGGATAACTCGGCATCCCATCATCCATCTTTGAAGCAGCCATTCTGAGGGGGAAAAGAGCACAAACACACCTTTGACATGCCAGGGTGGGGGTGAGGGGGAGAGAAAATGCTAAAAGCTGTGGAGCTTTCTTCCCTTTGTCCCCTGTTAAGCTGCTCAGCAGTAGAACAAGGCAGACATGGTTCAGTCTCTTTCTCACCTCTGAATACCCACCAGCCTGCCTCACCAATCCCCTGTGATTAATGAGAGAAAGCTTGGAGGTCAAAGAGCACGACTTTGACTTCAGCTCTTGGCACCTCCCGTTTCAGACATTTAAGCCAGTGAAGCCACCATACGCTATCTGAGATCAGGGCTTTTTTGGTTGAAAAAGCCCAGCAGGAACTCATCTGCATATTAGGCCACACCCCTTGACGTCACCATTGTTTCACACAGGGCTTTTATGTAGAAAAGGCCCACCAGGAACTCATTTGCACATTAGGCCACACCCCTTGACACTAAGCCAGCCAGAACTCTGTTCCTGTGTGTTCCTGCTCAAAAAAAGCCTTGTCTGAGATACTCAGCCCTGTAGCTAGGGGCCACGGGGAGAGAGGGCCGTGGGAGGGCCGCAGGGGCTGTGGGAGAGCCATGGGGGGACCGGGCCATGGGGGTGACAGCAGGAAGCTTGAGGCTGGGGGCCACCCCCCTTCTTCCCTCCCGTGTGATTTAGAGCCAGTCAATAGGATGACTGGCTCGTCCTTTAAATGGCATGGGATAGGCAGAGGCTGCTCTTGGGTACCCCTCCTGTGCAATTAAATCACACAGAAGTGGGATGGAGAGGGGCAGCCCTGGGATGGGGGGCGAGGGCCCCCCCAAACCGTCAGGGGGCCAGGCCCCGAGGGCCCCTGGTTAGCTACGGGCCTAATACACATTCTCCTAATATTCTTGAGAGCCAGTCTGATGTAGTGGTGAAGTGTGCGGACTCTTATCTGGGAGAACCGGGTTTGATTCCCCACTCCTCCACTTGCACCTGCTGGAATGGCCTTGGGTTAGTCATAGCTATAGCAGAGGTTGTCCTTGGAAGGGCAGCTGCTGTGAGAGCCCTCTCAGCCCCACCCACCTCACAGGGTGTGTATTGTCGGGGGAGAAGATAAAGGAGATTGTCAGCCGCTCTGAGTCTCTGATTCAGAGAGAAGGGCGAGGTATAAATCTGCAATTCTTCTATTCTTCTTCCTCTAAGGTTAGCAACCTTCACTTAGAGCCAGGGCTGTCTTAACGCATGGGCCTGATGGGCACTTGCCCGTGGGCCCCACGAGCATAGGGGCCCCGTACTAATCTATGTATGATGCAGTACTAATAACCATTTACATTTTTATTCTTGTGAGTAGCTGTTGTGGGGGCCCAGTACACTGCTTTGCCCGGGGCCCATAATGCTGTTAAGATGGCTCTGCTTAGAGCCTGGGAGACCTACTACAACTGGTCTCCAGGCTACAGATAACAGATCCCCAGAAGAATAAAGTTAGAGTCCAGTAGCACCTTTAAGACCAGTAAAGTTTTATTCAACGTATAAGATTTCATGTGTACAAACACACTTCTTCAGGTACAATGAAATGGGAGAAAACCATTTTAAACTCTGTGGCATTGCATCCCTGCTGAGCTCCCACCTTTCCCAGCACTCTGCCCTCCACAAGCTCCACTCTCAAATCTCTCAACCAAAGCTCCCTCTAAACTATGGAGTCCTGTGAACAAAAATTCTACTTTGTGAGCTACTGGCATTAAAGTTGTGAGGGAGTGATTTGGCTACTGCATAAATTAATTAGTTTGCTTTGGGGCCATCCTTCCTGAGCTAAGATAAAAAATGTGTGAGCCAGAGGCTAAAAAAAAATGGCTCACACTAACTCAGCTTAGAAGAGTGCTTAGAGGGAATATTGCTCCCAACCCAGATTTGGCAATAGGGTTGCCAAGTCCAATTCAAGAAATTTCTGGGGACTTTGGGGGTGGAGCCAGGAGCAAGGTTATGACAAGCATAACTGAACTCCAAAGGGAGTTCTGGCCACCACATTTAAAGGGACCACACACTTTTAAAATGCCTTCCCTCCATTAGAAAGAATGAAGGATGAGGGCACCTTCTTTTGGGGCTCATAGAATTGGACCCCCTGGTCCAATCCTTTTGAAACATGGAGGGTACTTTGGGGAGAGGCACTGGATGCTATCCTGAAAACTTGGTGCATCCACCTCAAAAAACAGCCCCCCCAAGAGCCCCAGATACCCACAGATCAATTCTCCATTATACTCTATGGCAGAGGTGTCACACATGTGGCCAGGGGCCAAATTACGCCCCCAGAGGGTTCCTATCAGGCCCCCCAAGCAACAGCTATCATCTGCTTCCTTCTCCCTCTCTCTCTCTCTTTTAAAAACTTCTCCCTCTCTCTTCCATCCTTTGCAAGCCTTTGCTCAATTGCACGGCAGAGCTACTGAGCCAAGCCTCTCTTCCTTCTACTGGCTGAGAATCCTCCCCTTCCTGGTCCCCTGGGGAAGGAAGGAAAGAGCCAGAGCTTCCTGTGCCCAGTTCCCTGGATCACACAAGAGAGATATAAAGAAAGTACCATTAAGACCAACAAGTGCTAATGTTTTAAGTATGTTTTACATTTTAAAAAAAAATCTTTAGTTGTATTTGTCTGTGTCCTTTATAAAGTTTGTATCTTTGCTACCTAGCATTACATTTTGTGGCACACATGGCCTGGCCCGACAAGGTCTCATTTGTGTCAGATCCAGCGCTTATAACAAATGAGTTCGACACCCCTGCCTTATGGGAATCGGTCTCCATAGGGAACAATGGAGTGCCCAGCAGACATTTCCGTCCCTCCCCCCCAAGGGACTGGCAACCCTATGCAACACGGTAGGGCTTTCACGCAGAAGCTTGTTCCGCATTCTAGAACATCCAACAAAATACAATATTCTTCAATCATAGTACTTAAGATTCATGGAACAAACCATAACTTTTCAGATGCAAGTTTTTTTTTAAAAAAACAACACCATGATTCAGATGCTAAAAACGTTTGTCCAGCAGAGAGCCACAAATCTGAGAAGAAGCACTGTGAATTGTTCCGCGACTTGCTTTTATGGCCCCCATTTATTATATGAAGGATCGAAGCCTTCTATCTCTTCTACAGAAAAAGACAGTGATTTAATGGGAATAATAATTCAGAATCACCTTATCAGTCTGTTGTAAGCATTACCAAGATATATGTGGAGAGCTCTGTGGCCTACACCTGCCAATCTTCAGGTGGTAGCTGACGATCTCTCAGGATTACAACTAATCTGCAGGTGACACAGATCAGTTCATTTGGAGGAAATGGCCGCTTTGGAAGGTGGACTCCATGGCATTATATCACACTGAAGTCCCTCCCCTCTCCAAACCCCGCCTTTCACAGGCTCCACCCCCAAAATCTCACGTTACATCCCAATTTGATTTATATAGATTTATTAGATTTTCAGGTGAAAAGGAATGGGAAATAGAAGGAAAAGGGTAGGGTACATGAATTAAAATTCTGTAATATCTCTACTTATACATTGATAATTTCGTATCGTCATCAATATCGGTCATCATAAAACATTCTCTGCAAGTACATCTTATGATTCAGTAATCCAATAATCATTAATATCTCTTAAAGCTCCTACTAAGACAGGAATGTATTTTTACACAGCAATAGTGATCATAAATTACATTATTATCTTATTTTAGAAGCTCATATATTATAACGTAACCAGTTATATAATGGTTCCCATGTTTTCTTAGTTTCACAGGTACATCCCAATCTGGAGCTGGCAACCCAACCTACCAGATAAAACTGATATATAAATGTTAAGTTTTATTACTGAGATATGAGCAAATGTTCTAGTGCAAGTACAGTCTTTGTGGAAATGGGGAGGCAAGCGGCTTAGCCAGGCCTCATTTTGGGCAGGAGCTTACAGGAGCAGAACTCTGGGACTTCTAAATTTTATTGTGCTCCTTCTTTCTTACCCCTCCTCCCCACAAAAATACTTGCTTCTGGGCTCCACTGTTCAAACCCCCCGGTGAGAATTTTGCTGAACTCTTAAGATTGGACAAACTTTCTAATATTTCCCCCGCACAAAAAATAGGGAAATAATCAAAACATATAAAGCAGACAGATGGAAATCTTCCTCGCCACTGTGGCCACATAGGAGAAAGTACCGTATTTTTTGGACCATAAGACTCACTTTTTCCTCCCAAAAAAGTGGGGGGGGAAGTGTGTGCGTCTTATGGAGTGAAGGTACCATACGTACCTTCCTCGGGGGGGGGGGTGATCCGCTGCCTCCGTCCCAGCGCTTCCCGCCCCTGCCTGCCTGGCTCCAGCTCTGACGCTTACAGCAAGCGCCAGGATCGCTCCCACCGCCCTCCGATCCCAGCGCTTGCTTTAAGCATCAGCGCTGAAGCCAGGCAGGCAAGCAGGGAGAAAGCACGCCGCCCCCTCCACAGCCAGGGCTTGCGAAGTGCTGGGTTTGCGGAGGGGGTGGGTGCTTCCTCTGTCCCTGTCTGCGTGGCTTCAGCTTGTGCTGATAGCAAGGGCTGGGTTCGGAGGCAGCCAAGCCTCGGATCCCAGCCCTTGCTATCAGCAGAAGCTGAAGCAAGGCAAAGAGGAAGCCCCCCCCTCCGCAAACGCAGCGCTTTGCGAAGCACTGGGTTTGTGGAGGGGGGGGCTTCCTCTGTGCCTGTCTGCCAGGCTTCTGCTGCTGCTTCTAGCAAGGGCTGGGATTGGAGGCAGGATTGAGAGGGGGAAGGTGCCCAGATCTGGGTGCACAGCTTCAAAAATTTTTTTCCTGTTTTCCTCCTCTAAAAACTAGATGCGTCTTATGGTCCGGTGCGTCTAATGGTCCGAAAAATACGGTAATTTAAAAAGTATGATGGGAGTAAGGTTTTATTATGACAATTATAATTCAAGAAGCAAGGTAGATGCTGAGCTGATATAATTTAATACGCCTTCCGGTGATGCCACGGGTGTGTAGCATATGCAAATGAGTTATGCAAATGAGTTGTGCTAATGAGCTCTGGCACCTCTTTTTCCAATAAATGACCCCTGGGCTTAGTAGTACAGCATCTGATCTGCCTGCAGAAGAAGGTATCTGGTTCAATCTCCAGTTAAAAGGATCAAGTGGTACACAATATGAGTAGGATTACTAAGCTGGTGACTGGCACCCGGCAGGAGACTGGGGGAACAAGAACATGGGAGGGCTGCTGTTGCACTGAGGCATGAGGTTTTACCATAGAGTTTCCACTGAATTCTAGAACATTGCATCGATGGTGTGATGTCACTTCTGGGTAGCCTCGCAAACTTCCTGGCAATGCTCAGTGTTGTCCACTGGCACCTGAAAGTGGGTGAAAATGGCAGCAAATTGGGGGCATGTGCTGACTGGTGAAAATGGGAAGTTACATCATGGAATGCATGGAATGCAAGTTACATCTAGGATTTATTTTAAAAGTCAATGGTTTTGCCACAGAGTTTTCCCAAATACTAGCATGCTCCATGATGTAGAATGGGCTGGGTCTGGCCTGCTGACCCTATCCTGCCCAGCCCTCCTGGGTTTTTCTCAACCCCTGAAGAGCCTTTTCAAGCTACTAATTTGCAGCCTGAATTGCAGGTGTAAGCCAACCCCTGCTTCTCCCCCAAAGCACTTAAAGGTTCCCTTTAAATGCTTTTGTGAAGAAATGGGTGTAGGGGTGTGTGTGCACACTCCAAGCCACGAATTTGTAGCTTGGAATGCAGGTGCATGCTGCCCTCCTTACTCAAAGAAGAAGAAGACTGCAGATTTATCAGAGACTCAGAGCAGCTTACAATCTTCAATATCTTCTCTACCCCCAACAGACACCCTGTGAGGTGGGTGGGGCTGAGAGGGCTCTCACAACATCTGCCCTTTCAAGGACAACTCCTGCGACAGCTATGGCTGACCCAAGGCCATTCCAACAGCTGCAAGTGGGGGAGTGGGGAATCAAACCCAGTTCTCCCAGATAAGAGTCTGTGCACTTAAACATTACATCAAACTGGCTCTCTACAGGATCCCTTTAAATGCTCTGGGGAAGAAGCAGGGAGGCTGCATGCATGTGCACTCCAAGCTGCAAATTCATCACTTGGAACCAACATACGCTCCACCCCCCTGCCCACTTCTTAAAAGAATTTAAAGGGATCCTTTAAACGCTTTTGAGAAGAAGTGGAGGGTGCTGCCTGCCCGTCTCCCTCCCTCTTGCAATATTTAAAGGGCCTTCCTGTTGATTGGTGGGCCATGTACTCCTTACCAATCAGCTGAAGGGTTTTTTTAATCTTTCTGGAGGGGAGGGGGAGGGATGGCCTCTGGTGATCAGGCTTGAGGGAGGGGCTTCCCCACCAGTCGGCTGGCTGGCCAGCAGATTGGAGCCCCCAATGCTGCGAGGACCCCCACCAGGACCTGGGAGATGGCAACCCTAGTTACAAATCCCTACAAAATTTCATTACCTTGAAGCTCCCTCCAGCTCTTTAGGCCAGTGCGTGGTCAAAAGCGTCTGTCTCCACAGAGAAGAGGTCTGAGTGTCTCACTAGAGAAGAGGTCTCCCCAAAGCAAGAGATCGTCTTTCTGCCGCAAACAGTTTTTATTACCTCTCTTTCTCCACTCACTGATCAGGTCACCCCAGGTTGAGATCTCCAGGACATTTCCTTTCTGGAGTTCTAGCATTTAACGCCTCCAAATTTCTGTTCCCTGCCAGGAGGAAGAGGGAGATCTTGACCCATCCATTATCTCCCCTGCTAGATCTATTAGCATTTATATGAAAGTGAGCAGAGGTATGGCTAGGAAGCAATTGAATTGACTCCCCCCACCATTGCCTGGTCTCTGCCGGGGGGGGGGGGGGACTTTTAAAACACAATATGGAGGTTTTGTTCATTTCAAACCTCCCAGGGAAAAAAGCATTTCTTCACAATGTCACCTGGTTTTCATGGGAAGTGATGTTAGCGCATTGGCATGATGCTGGCACGCCTGTTTCCCATCTCCAAAATGATCCCAGGGATTGCCTGCTTTGACTTGGCAGCCCTATTTCCAAGTTTGCCCCAGAAATGATTTTACACTGGCAAGGGGATGGCAATTGTTGGCTTATTCATCCCTCTCTGACATGATAAAGGTTTACCAAATTATGCAGGGGTGACATGATGGAGGTTTACAAGATTATGCATGGGATAGAGAAAGCAGAGAAAGAAGTTCTTTTCTCCCTTTCTCACAATACAAGAATTCGTGGGCACTCAACGAAATTGCTGAGCAGTCGGGTTAGAACTGATAAAAGGAAGTACTTCTTCACACAAAGGGTGATTAACACATGGAATTCATTGCCACAGGAGGTGGCAGTGGCTGCAAGAATAGACAGCTTCAAGAGGGGATTGGATAAACTTATGGAGCAGAGGTCCATCAGTGGCTGTAAACCATTACAGCTTATTGTTGGAATTCTCTGTCTAGGGCAGTGATGCTCTGTATTCTTGGCGCTTGAGGGGGTACAGCAGGAGTGCTTCTAGTGTCCTGACCCCACTGGTGGAACTCCTGATGACACCTGGGTTTTTTGGCCACTGTGTGACACAGAGTGTTGGACTGGATGGGCCACTGGCCTGATCCAACATGGCTTCTCTTATGTTCTCATGTTCTCTGCTCTACCAGGCAACAGTAACTTGGATGTTGCCAACCCTATTTTAGAGGGCTGAGGGGTGAAAGAGAATAGAGAAACATCAAAACGAATGCAAAGAATCCTAAACAGCTAGAGACGTATCCTATTGTAGCTAGCTGGCTTTTCCACTCCCTCTCCGTCTTACTATTTCTTTCCCTTTCCTTCTCCTCCATCCTCCAAAATGAGTGTGCCACAAATAAACCACTGAATTTAACTGAACCACTACTGCAGCATAAAACCTCAGCTATGGAGAGTACGGGAATATATGGCTCATGAATTTAAAATAGGGTTGCAAGTTCTCAGAGCTAACTTGCAAGGGTTAAAGAATTTCCCAAAGCCTCCCTCTTTCTCTCTGTGCCAAACAGTGCAGTCTTAAACAAAGTTACCCCATTCTAAACTCAGTGCCCTCAATTATATCCCATTGAATCATATACCATTGAAGAAGGGTATAACTCTGATTAGGATTATATGGCATGAGACTTATTTTCCCCTACTTTAAAGATTTTTCAGCTTGCCTTAAAATCTTAAACCACTAATTTTCGTATAATTTCTCCTCATTTGGGGGAAAAAAATCTATGGAACATCTGTTTTATATTATAAAGTCTGGCTGTTATAACTAAAGACTGAATGGGGAGAAAATTGTTGTTCATGCTGCTCAAGGCATGCAAAAATAGAACAAGCAAAGATCTATTCAGTTCCCTTGGGAATTAGGAAACACTTGGTGAGAAGGTTCCCCCCCTTCATAATTTTAAGAGTGAACAGTTCCATTTCTGAGATGTGGTATCATAAGTAAGGACTTGGGCCTATTGAAGCCAACCTCTCCTCATTGTTCTGAGGAGACCACTGAGGGAAAATGGCACCCAAACAAACTGCAGGGTACCTTCAGTTTAATCATGTAAGCTCCCCCACTTTGGGTCCCTATTGGGGAGAAAACTCAGGGTATAAATGAAGAAGATGAAGATATTGGATTTATATCCCGCCCTCCACTCCAAAGAGTCTCAGAGAGGCTCACAATCTCCTTTACCTTCCTCCCCCACAACAGACACCCTGTGAGGTGGGTGGGGCTGGAGAAGGCTCTCACAGCAGCTGCCCTTTCAAGGACCACTTCTGCCAGGGCTATGGCTGACCCAAGGCCATGCTAGCAGGTGTAAGTGGAGGAGTGGGGAATCAAACCCGGTTCTCCCAGATAAGAGTCTGCACACTTAACCACTACACCAAACTGGCTCTCAGTAAATCAGTAATATAAGGACTTGGGTCTATTGAAGCCAACCTCTTGAAATGTCTTTATTGTCCTGAGGAGAAAGAGCACCCAAAACACTCCTCTGTTTAAGGACAAGCTATGTGGGAGCTATGGCTGACCCAAGGCCATTCCAGCAGCTGCAAGTGAAGGAACGGAGAATCAAACGCAGTTCTCCTAGATAAGAGTCCGCATGCTTAACCACTACACCAAACTGGCTCTCAGTATTCCAACGATATTTGTGATGAATGTATATCATGCTCTACTGTTCAGATCATTCCACATTCATGACCTCAATTGTCCTTACAACAAATCTGTAAAGTAGTCAGTATTATTTTGCCCATATTTGCAGACTTCTTGAAAAGTTGAAAAGGATAGTGGACTGTTCGAGCCTTCTAGTGATTTTGAGACTGAAGGGAGAATTGAACTAGTAACAGAGAGTAACAGTGTGGCATAGTGGTTAAGAGCAACAGATTCTAATCTGGAAACCAGGCTGGATTCTGCACTCCTCCACGTGAAACCAGCTGGGTAACCTTAGGTCAGTTACTGCCCTTCAGAGCTCTCTCAGCCCCAAAATAAGTGTAGCTCACCACCTAGTGGTACATAACACCAAAAGAGCTGCCGGACAAGCTTAGGGTCTCCTGGCTATATTACACACAATGCCTAGTAAATCAATAGATCACCACCACCACTACCATCATGTAATTTATTATTTAGAAAACGCCTATGCCATCTTTACATAAAATTTCCCCAAGGCAGCTTACAAAAAAAATATAATGGAACTAGTGTTGCCAGCCCGAGGTTGGGAACTACCTGGAGATTTTGGGGTTGGAGCCTGAGAAAGGTAGGGTTTGAGATGGAGAGGGCCTTCAGTGGGCTGCAATGGCATAAAGTCCACCTTCCAAAGCGGCCATTTTCTCCAGGAAACTGATCTCTGTTGCCTGGAGATAAGTGGTAATCCCAGGAGATCTTCAGCCACCACCTGGAGGTTGGCAACTCTAAATAAAACCCATTCAACTTTAAAAATTGCTCGTTAAAACCCAGCCAGAGCACAAAAAGCCCAACTATTTCTAATTAGACATGGGCATGAACTGAACCACGGATTGTGATTTGTGGTTCACTTTGAATGGGTTTGTTTGGTCGCACCATGCCTGAACTGGAAAATGAGCTCCCTTTTTTTCTTGATGCCTTTTGTTTTTGTTTTTGTGGTTCGTTTTCCCAGACAGCCTAGCGCCTATTCAATCAATTCCTATGCAACACTGGGGGTGGACTTCTGGGAGCCCTAGCAGCTCTGGGAGCCCTAGCTTGATTGGCAGCTCTGGGAGCTAATCATGTAGCTCCCATTCTGGTCTATGGAAGCAGGCATCCTGATTCTGCTGCTTTCACTTTGCACTGCAGCACAAAGAGAGAAGAGTTGGTTTTCATTGTGAGAGCTGCAGATGAGTTCTCCTGGGGGCACCTGATTCGAGGGGCTGTAACTGGACATTCCAAACCTGATTGTCATCAAACTTGGAGTGTGGGTGGAGGTGAGCCTGCTGAAGACTCCCAGTGAGTTTTACACCTCCCAAACAAAATGAAACAATGAACCACAAACTGGTTTGGGCAACCAGATGAATTACAAAACAAAAGAAACTCTGGTTCCAGAGAGTTCACATGAACCAACATGAACCACCATTTTCAAGTTCTGTGCTCATGCTTATTTCTCATTCCTATATTCTCTTTCCACAGTGAAATACTTCAGTGTAGGGTCAACTATTAAGTAACCTTTTCATGTGAACATTGTTTCATAGAAACTACATCCCAAAATTAGAAAACAAAACACAGATAGCCAAACCACCACCACTAAAAAGCCTATTTGTTGCTTTTTTTCATTGACAAGAGTCTTGCAGACGCACAACAGTTTCCTGTAATCCAGGCTGCGAAGAGCACTGATTCAATTGTGCAAAATAAATGCAATCCAGACCATAAATTATATGAATATAAATGACAGAATTTCTTTGCTGTATATTTTTCGGTTAAATCGTAGCTAAAAATTAATGGCCAAGAAGAACTAAAAGTTAGATGAGGAATACACGCAGTTATATGGCTAAATGCACAAAACTGTGCCAAATGCTGTTTCAACACAAGTGGTTTTTCTTCATTAGATCTGATTTCAATAGGCTGTGAGTCTTAATTATTATTGATCATTTATGGGCTAAAACTGGGCAATCTCCTTTCATGCTGCATTTCTTCCAAAATATGCAATTAAAAACATACAAACTCATTGCAAATTTATTAGATTTATGCCCTTTGGGAGAAGAAAAGAAACTATCTTTTTTGGTATACAATTAAAACTCAAGCTGAAAAGGCAACTGTAAATTACGTGAAGATCCAGCTCATGTCCCACCAAAGGACAAAACTTGAGAGACAGACAGATATAAACAGCAAGAGAGACAGAGACTGAGCAACCATGCTAGGCCCATCCAGTCCAACACTCTGTGTCACACAGTAGCAAAAAACAACAACAGGTGCCATCAGGAATCCATCAATGGGGCCAGGACACTAGAAGCCCCCCCAAGCACGAAAAATACAGAGCATCACTGCCCCAGACAGAGAGTTCCATCAATACCCTGTGGCTAATAGCCACTGATGGACCTCTGCTCCAGATGTTGATCCAATCCCCTCTTGAAGCTGCCTATGTTTGTAGCTGACACCACCTCCTGAGGCAGTGAATGAAGCTGTGTTGCTAGGCTGTTTCCTTGCAATAGTACAATCGCATGTGGTTCTCAGTTTACTAGAACTTATCAAGGACATGGAGTTGCTTGTACCCCATTCGTTGTTGGCATCTGATGCAGGAGGTGAAATCAGCTGTGATAATAATGTATACACTTTTCTTGGAGGCTTCCTTCACCTTAACAAGCTCAGCCTTTCTGACTTTCTGTGAAAATTAAGATCTATTCTGTGTCATAATGACCTACTTTCCAGAGCGCTTGCATGTGGCAAAGCAGGCATGGTCAATGACATTTGCAAAGATGAAAGAGACGCTTGAGTGGGCTTCAGTCTTGCTATCCATCTTTCGCAGTAATGAAACACAGAAACTTCTATTTTGGAAACCATATCTACATAGCACAACACAATCACCTTCCATGTCAATACTGACCTACTAAAAAATAACAAGTTGCTGGTACCGGACGGCATTCACCATAGCGTTTCAATGTGCAGTTTCTTATCCTGTAACTTGATAGATCACAGCTTGATAGATCTCCATCACAGAGTTGGAAGGGACCTCCAGGGTCATCTAGTCCAACCCCCTGCACAATGCGGGACATTCACAAATACCTCCCCCTAAATTCACAGGATTTTCATTGCTGTCAGATGGCCATCCAGCCTCTGTTTAAAAACCTCCAAGGAAGGAGAGCCCACCACCTCCCGAGGAAGCCTGTTCCACTGAGGAACAGCTCTAACGGTCAGGAAGTTCTTCCTAATGTTGAGCCGGAAACTCTTTTGATTTAATTTCAACCCGTTGGTTCTGGCCCTACCTTCCGGGGCCACAGAAAACAATTCCACACCCTCCTCTATATGACAGCCCTTCAAGTACTTGAAGATGGTGATCATATCCATCAAGTCACAGCTTGATAGATCTCCATCAAATCTCCATAAAGTCATGTGGGGTTTTCAAGGCAAGAGATGTTCAGAGGTGGTTTGCCATTGCCTATCTCTATGTAGCAACTCTGGTCTTTCTTGGTGGTCTCCCATCCAAATACTGACCTGGGCCAACTCTGCTTTGTTTCCAAGATCTGACAGGATCAGGCTAGCCTCAGCTATCTAGGTCAGGGCTACTAAAATATAACCAGGGTTTAAAAAAAAACAAACCAGGAACACAGTTCCGGCTGGCTTGCTGTCAGGGGTGTGGCCTAATATGCAAATGAGTTCATGCTAGCCTTTTTCTACAAAAAAGCCCTGTATATAACAACCCTAAAATCCCCCTCAATAGCAGAAGATAGGTCAGTAGCCAACGTTATACATAAAAAAGAACACATTGAAGAGGCATTCATGAAATAACATCCAGTTCCATTTCTGTTATATTGGTTGGAAGCATTCTTACAGGCTACAATTAAATATGTATGCATGTATGCAGGGCTTTTCTTGAGCAGGAACGCAGTTCTGGCAGGCTCGGAGTCAGGAAGTGTGGTTTAATGTGCAAATGAGTTCCTGCTGGGCTTTTTCTACAAAAAAACCCGTGTGAAATAATGGTGATGTCAAGGGGGTGTAGCCTAATAAGCAAATGTATGCACGTATATAAAAATCAGCATGGCTTCTGTAAAGGGATGCCTGGTCTCATCAACATTTTGAATTACTTTGATACCATAAAAATAGTTGCTAAGAGATGACCTGGTCAATACTCTTGCAAAAGGCTTTTGACTAAGTTCCTCACCAAAGGCCCCTAAGAAGACCAAGCTGGACATAAGACACTATTTAAATTATCCATGAAGTGTTCTGAAGTCAGTGAGATGACAACAAATTATCCAGGATGCTGAAATTCCAAACAGGCTGTGAAGAGTTTCCAAGTGAATTTTTACATCAAAAAAGTACATAATTAAGTCAGAACGCAGCATGAAATGCAAACTCTTATTTATTGCCTCTTTTGGATTTTATGTGAATTGCAATGGGAGCACGGAATGCACCATTCTTGATTTGCTATGCATTTAGGATGATAGTGCAACAATGGAAAATAAATGTTTTAAAGACTGCTGCTTAGCAAAATCTGTATTTTATGACTCTCTACTCACATTCTAACTTTGTTAGCAAATCCCTACTCATGGTTTCACTCACACACACTGTGTGGCCTCAGTGAATTCAAGATCCCTCAAGACACTGTTGAGGCATTCTAAAAAGCGTAAATGCGCTTTCATCCACATAAAAAAAAAGTTTATATCTTTTATATTTAGTATTTTTTATTGCATCAAAGCTCTAATTACAACAAAGAAAGAAGCAGCAGGAAGTTGGCACTGGATTCATGGCCATGATCCTGTCTGAAAGTGAGCCCAACCTTTTCCTTTGCACTGTTTCCCTAATGAAAACGTTCCCATTTGCCCCAATGTGGAACCCTCTGAGCACCAACATCTTGTTTTAATAGATCCCCCACGGGTCCCCAGCATGGGTGCCATGATGCCTGACGTAAGCTTTTATAGTGCCCACCAAGCGTTTTTAGAGAGTGGGTGGAGCCAGGTGGGTCTTTTGCTCGGCACTGAGAGATTTGATTGGCTCTGCATATTTTGAAATATGTTGCTTTGGCAACCATGGCATTATGATTTGTGTCCTGTGGCTGTGCCCGCCATACTGTATCAGAATTCCAAAGGTGCTGCAAGCTCAAAAAGGCTGGGCAATCTCCAAACAAATAAATACAGCACAACTACAGTGGTTATAAAATGAGCTTCAGCTTTCTAATATCTAAAGACAGAGCTGTTATAGTTCATCAATTTGGAAAGTTGTACCAGCTCAAGTAAAACAATTCCTAGCAAAACTGCCACCCACATACAATATAGACCTGTCTACTTTATCACTTCCATCACATATGGACATTATTGGCCATAAAAGTCTTACAGGGGACGAGAACAACGTGCTGTAACAGCCTCTGAGTGGCACACTGCTGAGCAGGGTGAAGTCAAATGCAGTGCAGAAGAGCCAGCTTCCCTTTCAGAGCAGCGAGAGCAGCCAACACAAAAATTTCTATTAAGCGATTTTGACGTTCTGATAAAATAGGGCAAGTTCATCACTCTGCTTTTAACAAAACTGATGAAATGCCTAAACGTGTAGAAATATTCAGCTGAAAAGTTCACCAGAGTGGACATCCACCAATGTTGTCCTTGGAAAATTGAACAGCAGTTTATTGACACGCAAAAACCAGCACATACATAAGCAGGAAAAGGAACAGGGTCAGATCCAGTTCACATTTACATTCCCAGACTAGAACCGAAGGGCAAAAACGCTAATGAAACTGAGCCACAGCAAATCTGCTTATACCGAATCAGATCTTTGGTCCATCAAAGTCAGTATTGTCTACTCAGACCAGCAGTGGCTCTCCATATCATTAGCCTGGAGATGAGGTGGTTGAGAGGTGATATGATCACCAGCTTCAAGTCCATGAAGGGCTGTCATATAGAGGATGGTGTGGAATTGTTTTCTGTGGCCCCAGAAGGTAGAACCAGAACCAATGGGCTGAAATTAAATCAAAAGAGTTTCGGCTCAACATTAGGAAGAACTTCCTGACAGTTAGAGCAGTTCCTCAGTGGAACAGGCTTCCTCGGGAGGCGGTGGGCTCTCCTTCCTTGGAGGTTTTTAAATGGGACGTACTAAAATGAATGACAAGATGGTCCATATGAAACAACAGCAGAGCCTGCATGGTCCATAGGAAATAATGGAAGAGAAGATGGTCCATTGACTTGCATGGGCTTCACTGAAATACATTGAAGCACAGAAATGGCTGCAACAAAAACCTGGAATGGATAATCTTCTCTGCCATTATATCCTATGGACCATCCAGGCTCTGCTATTGTTTCCTATGAACAATCGTCTGCCAACCTCCAGGACTGGAATGACAGGGGAAAATATACTTTGCCAATCCCCAGGACTGGAATGACAGGGGAAAATGTACTTTGCCAACCTCCAGGACTGGAATGACAGGGGGAAAGGTGCTTTGCCAACCTCCAGGACAGGAGTGACAGGGGAAAATGTACTTTCCCAACCTCCAGGACTAGATTGACAGGGGAAAATGCACTTTGCCAACCTCCAGGACTGGAATGACAGGAGAAAATGTACTCTCCCAACCTCCAGGACTGGATTGACAGGAGAAAATGTACTCTCCCAACCTCCAGGACTGGATTGACAGGGGGAAAAGTAGTCTGCCAGCCTCTAGGACTGCATTGTCAGGGGAAAGGGGAGGTTGACAGCCTCTAGCACTAGACTGATGGGGGAAAGGGAGATTGGCAGCCTCTAGGGCTAGATTGACAGTCAAGAGGAGAGATTGGCAGCCTCTAGGGCCAGATGGACAGGGGAAAAGGGAGATGTACAGTCTCTAGGACTAAACTGTCAGGGGAAAGAGGAGGCTGACAGGCTCTAGCACTAGATTGAGAGGGGGAAAGGGAAGACTGTCAGCCTCTAGGGCCAGATTGACAAGCAAGAGGGGAGATTGGCAGCCTCTATGGCCAAATGGACAGGGGGAAAGGGGAGATTGGCAGCCTCTAGGACAGGGGTGGGGGACCTCCATCCTGAGGGCTGCATACAGCCCTCAAGATCACTTGGTGTGGCCCTTGGGGATTGATGGACTGAACTGAGACATGTGGCAGCCTCCCTGGGGCCTGGCTGGTCAGCGAGGATCGTGGGTCCCAGTTGTGCTGTGAAGCAGCCTCCCCAGGGCCAGGCAGGGATCACAGGGCCCCGATGTACTGTGCGGCAGCCTCCCTGGGGCCTGGCTGGCCGGCCAGAATGCTGCAGGGCCTGGAAAAGTTACTGTCACAGTTCAGTTTGCCCTTGATTATCCCAGATGGTGTGGCCTAATATGCTAATGTAATGAGTGTGTGACCTAATATGCTAATATTAGGGGATGTGGTCTAATATGCTACTGAGTTCCTGCTGGGCTTTTTCTATAAAAAAGCCCTGGACCTATGCATTTGTCTAGGGTGGCAGGTCGGGTGTGTGTGTGTGCGCGCGTGCGTGCCAGATTAGGCTCTCCCCACATGACTTCAAATAGAAAAACAATTATTTGCATTAATTTTACTGGCCTGAATCATTCTCTCTCTACAAAGCACTTTTTAAAATTGATAATTTTTATGACCCACGAATGATGTTATAAATATCCATATGGCCATTGGCAGAAAAAGGTTCCCCACTCCTGCTCTAGGACTAGATTGACAAGAGAAAGGGGAGGTTGACAGCCTCTAGCACTAGATTGACGGGGGGGGGGGGGGGGAAGGGAGATTGGCAGCCTCTAGGGCTAGATTGACAGGGGAAAGGGGAGATAGACAGACTGTAGGGCTGTGCAGCAGCCTCCCCAGGGACAGGCAGGGATCACAGGGCCCAGATGTACTGTGCGGCAGCCTCCCTGGGGCCTGGCTGGCTGGCCAGAAGTGCTGCAGGGCCTGGAAAAGTTACTGTCACAGTTCAATTTGCACTTGATTATCCCAGATGGTGTGGCCTAACATGCTAATCTTAGAGGATATGGTCTAATATGCTACTGAGTTCCTGCTGGCCTTTTTCTACAGAAAAGCCCCCAACATATGCATTTGCCTAGGGCGGTGGGCTGTGTGTGTGTGTGCGTGCGCCAGATTAGGCTCTCCCCACATGACTTCAAATAGAAAAAACAATTATTTGCATTAATTTTGATGGCCTGAATCATTCTCCCTCTACGGAGCACTCTTTTTTAAGTTGATAATTTTTATGGCCAGCGAATTATGCTATAAATATCCATATGGCCCTTGGCAGAAAAAAGGTTCCTCATCCCTGCTCTAGGACTAGATTGTCAGAGGGAAAGGAAGATTGACAGCCTCTAGGACTAGATTGTCAGGGGGAAAGGGAGATTGACAGCTTCCAGGACTAGATTGCCAGGGGGAAAGGGCAGATTGACAGCCTCTAGGACTACAATGTCAGGGGAGATGTTAGATTCACAGCTTCTGAGAGTGGATTGCCAGCGGAAAAGGGAGATTGCCTCAAGGTGCTCTGGCACCCAGTACCTGGTTATCATGGAAACCAAAGTCCTTTTTGGGGAGACACCTGGAAGATTGGCACCCTTGGCAACTGCATGCCTTTCCTTTCCCCAGGACTCCCTACAGTAGCCTGGTCGAAGGCGGTTGGGGAATTATGTGTTACAAAGTTTTACAGTCAACCTTTCAAATAGTTAACGGTTCATTTTTTAAAAACTAGTAAAAAATTACAAACATAATCTTAGCACAGCACACGATAAACTGCCAGAAGATCAAGTAAAGTTTGGTTTGAAACACATCCTTCCGTGTCTGGTTTGAAGACTTGCCCTACCAGAAATTTAAACAGAGCAGGCCCATTTATGCTTAGTTACAACATCTTGCCTGCAAGTTCGGCCCTAGAGACTGCCAATCTCCCTTTCCTCTTGTCAATCTGGCCCTAGAGACTGTCAATCTGCCTTTCCCCCCATCAATCTAGTGCTAGAGGCTGTCAACCTCCCCTTTCCCCTGTCAATCAGGCCCCAGGGGCTGTCAATCTCCACTTTCCCCTGTGCAATCTGGCCCTAGAGGCTGTCAGCCTCCCCTTTCCCCTGACAATATAGTCCTAGAGGCTGTCAATCTCCCCTTCTGCCTGTCAATTTAGCCCTAGAGGCTGTCAATCTCCCCTTTCCCCTGACAATCTGACCCTAGATGCTGTCAACCTCCCCTTTCCCCTCTCAATCTAGTCCTAGAGGCTGTCAACCTCCCCTTTCCCCTTTAAATCTGGCCCCAGCGGCTGTCCATCTCCCCTTTCCCCTGTCAATCTGGCCCCAGAGGCTGTCAATCTGCCCTTTCCCCTATCAACCTAGTCCTAGAGGCTGTCAATCTCCCTTTCCCCCTATCGATCTGGCCGTAGAGGATGTCAATCTCCCCTCTTGCCTGTCAATCTGCCCCTAGAGGCTGTCCATCTCCCCTTTCCCCTGTCCATCTGGCCCTAGAGGCAGCCAATCTCACCTCTTGTTTGTCCATCTGGCCCTAGAGGCTGCCAATCTCCCCTTTCCCCCATCAATCTAGTGCTAAAGGCTGTCAACCTCCCGTTCCCTGTCAATCCAGTCCTGGAGGTTGGCAGACTACCTTTTCCTCTGTCAATCCAGTCCTGGAGGTCGGCAAGGTACGTTTTCCCCTGTCAATTCAGTCCTGGAGGTTGGAAAAGTGCGTTTTCCCCTGTCAATCCAATCCTGGAGGTTGGGAGAAGACCTTTTCCCCTGCAAATCCAGTCCTGGAGGTTGACAAAGTACATTTTCCCCTGTCAGTCCAGTCCTGGAGGTTGGCAAGGTATGTTTTTCCCTGTCAATCCAGTCCTGGAGGTTGGCAGACTACCTTTTCGTCTGTCAATCCAGTCCTGGAGGTAGGGAAAGTACATTTCCCCCTGTCAATCCAGTCCTGGAGGTTGGCAAAGTGCATTTCCCCCTGTCACTCCAGTCCTGGAAGTTGGCAAAGTGCATTTCCCCTGTCAATCTAGTCCTGGAGGTTGGGAAGGTGCATTTTCCCCTGTCAATCCAGTCCTGGAGGTTGGCAAAGTTCATTTTTCCCTGTCAATCCAGTCCTGGAGGTTGGGAGAGGTCCCTTTCCCGTCAATCCAGTCCTGGAGGTTGGCAGAGTACCTTTTCCCCTGTCAATCCAGTCCTGGAGGGTGGCAAGGCACATTTTCCCCTGTCAACCCAGTCCTGGAGGTTGGCAAGATACGTTTTCTCCTGTCAATCCAGTCCTGGAGGTTGGCAAAGTACATTTCCCCCTGTCAATCCAGTCCTGGAAGTCGGCAAAGTACATTTCCCCCTGTCAATACAGTCCTGGAGGTTGGCAAAGCACCTTTCACCCTGTCAATGCAGTCCTGGAGGCTGGCAAAGTACATTTTCCCCTGTCATTCCAGTCCTGGAGGTTGGCAAAGCACATTTTCCCCTGTCATTCCAGTCCTGGGGATTGGCAAAGTACATTTTCCCCTGTCATTCCAGTCCTGGAGGCTGGCAAAGCACTGTCAATCCAGTCCTGGAGGTTGGCAGACGATTGTCCATAGGAAACAATAGCAGAGCCTGGATGGGAGCCTGGATGGTCCATAGGATATAATGGTAGAGAATATTATCCATTCCAGTTTTTTGTTGCAGCCATTTCTGTGCTTCAATGTATTTCAATGAAGCCCATGCAAGTCAATGGACCATCTTCTCTCCCATTATATCCTATGGACCATGCAGGCTCCAATATTGTTTCCTATGGACCATCCTGTCATTGGTTTTAGTATGTCCCTTTTTAAACAGAGGCTAGATGGCCATCTGACAGCAATGAAGATCCTGTGAATTTAGGGGGAGGTATTTGTGAGTTTCCTGCATCGTGCAAGGGGTTTGACTAGATGACCCTGGAGATCCCTTCCAACTCTATGATTCTATTAGATTCAATTAGAGTTGCTGGGGATTGAACCTGGGACCTTCTGCATGCCAAGCAGGGGCTCAGCCACTGAGCCAACGCCCCTCCACTATCAGTATTTTTACTACATCTACTGGTAATTTTAGATTAGCAATTAGATAAACCAAGTCAATTTAGATCATTTGGAAGGCACTGAAAGAGCTCTAAGAAGAAAATTGCACCAACAGGCTTCAAGTGGATAGAATATGACGCAGCTTGGCTTGATTGAAGGAAGCACCTGACAGCTAAATCCACTAAGTGTAGGTCAGCGAAAGTGCCCCCAGTTAGTGGAGTAATCAGGAAAACAACTGTGTATGTGAGTGTGTGTGTGCCCCGTCTGTGTATGCTGAAGAGCTTAATGTTAAATACTTCTAATGTCAGGCAGGTGATGGATTTATAAGGTCATCTGTTGGAAAGCAGTATTATGATCATCTGTGATGAAAAGGTACCGTGGAGCAGTCTGGATGGATCTGCTTTCCTTGTCTTTAAGTCTCTCAATGAAAGGTAAATGTGGTATTTTTGCTTTGGAAAAGTCTTCAAATCCGCATGCCCTTGAAAAGATCCTGGAGGCTTTTTATAGAAATTTAATAGAGGGAATGGGATTTTTTTTTTTACACTTGGTAATTGCTGTGCTCTGAACCTCTATTCATGTGCTATTCGCGCTGAGGCTGAGATGCCTTTTAAAAATTCCTATCAAATACAAAAAAAAAAAAAAACCCCTTCCAAAAGCATTCATTTCCTCTGCATTTTTTCTCTCTCTCTACAGGGATCATATATAGACATATATATATATGACTATAGCAGGGGTGTTGAACTCATTTGTTATGAGGGCCGGATCTGACATAAATGAGAGCTTGTCGGGACGGGTCATATGTTGATCTATTTATGATTAGCTAGCAGAGATACGAACTTTTAAAAGTACACAGACAAACATGACTAAAGATTTTTTTAATAAAAAAACCTTAAAATAAAACATGCAACGTTAGCACTTCTTGGTCTTAAAGGTGCTTTCTTTGTATCTCTCCCATGGGATCCAGGGAACTGGGCAAAGGAAGCTCTGGCTCTTTCCGCCCCTCTCCAGGGGACCAGGAAGGGAGGAGCCTCAGCCAGTGGAGAAAACAGAGGTTTTGTTCTCTAGCTCCTATGTAATTGAGCAAGTCTTGTAAAGCCGAGATGCAGAAGGAAGCAGACAAGACCCAGTTGCTTGGGGACCTGATTTGGCCCCCGGGCTACATGTTTGACACCCGTGGTCTAAAGGCATCATAAAAACATTTTTATGACGCCTTTCCACTCAGGGTCCCTGAGGCAGTGAACACCAAAACATTGAAACAATTAGGGGGAGGGACAGTGGCTCAGTGGTAGAGCATCTGCTTGGGAAGCAGAGGGTCCCACGTTCAATCCCCGGCATCTCCAAAAAAGGGTCCAGGCAAATAGGTGTGAAAAACCTCAGCTTGAGACCCTGGAGAGCCGCTGCCAGTCTGAGTAGACAATACTGACTTTGATGGACCGAGGGTCTGATTCAGTATAAGGCAGCTTCATATGTCCATATGTCAATTAGAAACAATATTTAAAATTATAAAAATAATGCAATAAAAACACAAAGAATACCAGAATCAGGGAGGAGGGCCCATAGCCATTACTGGAGGTATGTCAAATGAAACAAATAAAGTCTTCACCCACTGGCAAAAGGCAATGTTAGAGGGAGACAGACAAATTTCCTTGGGAGGGAATTCCAAAGATTTAGTGCCTTGACTGAGAAGGCTATTTCTTGGGTTGCCACCTGTATATCCTCAGGTGGTGGGGGGCACCCAAGCAGGATTCCTGGAGATGACAAGAGGGGGGATCTAGGAACCTGGCACCCATCATCCAGTGCCTGATGAACTGGAACAGCTGCAAGAGCTCTGCCAAGGCCACAAACCCTCAGAGTCTTCTCCAGAGACGAAAGAGGGCCAGGGTGGAGTCAGGGTGATGGAACACAGGGAGAGTCGCCCAGGATCTGCCTCTCTCCAATGAAGGAAAAGAGAAGTCATGATTGACAGGACAGAGGCAGGTCTTTAATCAGGTAATCAGAAAGGATGAGGATCCCAGCCTCTTTTATAAGCCTGCTGGACAGCTCCCATAAGGCTTGCTGTTGCTGCCTTTGCTCAAGATAATTTCAGAAGTGAGGGGTTTGGCATCTAGCGCTGCATGCTGGAGATGTCCAGAGCAGTGTTCCCTTTAAGCCGAGTTAGTGTGAGCTAGCTCACAGTTTTTTAGCCTCCAGCTCACACATTTTTGTCTTAGCTCAGGAAAAACAGCTCCAGAGAGCAATTAATTTATGCAGTAGCTCACAGCTTTAATGCCTGTAGTTCACAAAGCAGAATTTTTGCTTACAAGGCTCCACAGCTTAGAGTATTGATCCAGAGGCAGCATGCAGTAAGTGGAACATAAACAGTGGATTACTGCCAGCACATATGACCACCCTGCTAGATCAGGCCAATAGCCCATCTAGTCCAACATCCTGTCTTACACATGGCCAACCAGTTCCTCTGGACAGCCAACAACAGGGCATAGAGCCCAAGGCCTTTCCCTAATGTTGCCTCCAGCTCTGGGATTCAGAAGCTTATTGCCTCTGAATGTGGAGATATTCCTCAATCACCATGGCTAGTAGTCACTGAGGAGATGTATCCTCCATGAATTGATCTAATGCCCTTTTAAGACTGTTTATTCCTGTGGCCATCACTAGAGAGCCAGTTTGGTGTAGTAGTGGTTAAGTGTGTGGACTCTTATCTGGGAGAACCGGGTTTGATTCCCCACTCCTCCACTTGCAGCTGCTGGAATGGCCTAGGGTCAGCCACAGCTATCGCAGGAGTTGTCCTTGAAAGGGCAGCTGCTGTGAGGGTCCTCTCAGCCCCACCCACCTCTCAGGGTGTCTGTTGGGGGGGGGGTGAAGATAAAGGAGATTGTGAGCCGCTCTGAGATTCAGGGTGGAGGGCGGAATATAAATCCAATGTCTTCTACATCCTCTGGCAGAAAATTCATCATTTCCATCACACTCTGCGTAAAGCAGTATTCCCTTTTGTCCATCCTGAACCTACTGCCCATCAGCTTCATTGGGTGCTCTCAAGATCTAGCATTTTGGGAGAAGCAGATAAAATTTCTCTTTGTCAATTTTCTCCGCCCCATGCGTTGTTCTATAAACCTCTCTCATGTCCCCGCTTAAGTCATCTCTTTCCTAAACTGAAAAGTTCCAGCCTCTTCAGCCTTTCCTCATGGGGAAAGAGTTTCTTCCAGCTCTGCAATGTCCTTTTGGAGATACGGTGACTGGAACTGTACACAATACTTCAAATGAGGTCCTTGCAGTGAGTGATCCTGCCAGATGTAATATAGTAGACAAAAGCCCATCCATTGTTTCCTTTAAATGATCTTCCAGCATATGGTCCTGAGACAGATTTTCTTTAGATTTGGGTTATGAAGACATAATCGAGCTACCGGTGATATCATCATAGTACTTAAGCGGCTTGAGGAATGTTCCTAAATGAGGATTGCAGACACAATAGACTGCAGCAGCATTTCCACAACCCATTCATCTCGTTAATGTGCACTTGGGGCTCGCTATGCAAACGACTGACTACGATATCATCAAGTTTTGCTCAGTGACAGTTATATCTTTGAGAGCCTGTCCCTTTCAGCAAAATGATTCCACATCCGGTGGCAATACCTCTCTGTAGCTGACTGGGACTGTATCGTTCTTAAAGACATGGTTTACTGACCGGGCACATTAGCTTTGAACAGATGCTTACCGGAAACACGAAAATCTCAAATGAACACAACAGTCTGTTGTATGCTGTCAAACCAGTTTCATTTTCTGCAAGGGTCGTTTTGTAGAAAAATAGGCAGTGGAACTCATTAGCATAACTCATTAGCATATGCTGTGCCCCCCCCCAGCCAAAAGCAAGCCGATGCAAGAAAGAAAAGCCCTGGGTGAGTAGGGTCTGCTTGGACTGGCTAGAGATCCAGCCAGCCCAAGCAGGCCTCACTTGCCTGGGGCTATCCAAAATCACATAAGAAGTGAGGAAAGGGTGGAGTGGGCTTCTCCAGAGGTTGCTGGGGATGTGACAAAGCCCCTGGTGGCTGGCTGCCCACTCTCCTAATTTAGGGATTGTTATGCAGCTGCACCTACTATTCAATGGAGAAGGTAGGTAGGGGGAACTCTCAGAAAGGTTCAGGAGCTGCGCTCCTGTGAGCTCCTGCTGAATCTGAGGCCTGATTTTCTGTAACATGCAACAGTTTTCCATGGTCAAAATAACCCTTTTAACTGGAGACTATGGAAATTTAATCTGGGACTTCTTACATGGGAAACAGGTGCTTGGCCTCTGATCTATGGCCCCTGTTCACTAGATCTGACTCTTGATATCCTGCAGTCAGCATTTGCAAGACTGTTCAAAACACTGTGAATCCGAGGGCTGCCATGCTCCTAGGGGTGAATCATATACAATTATTTGCTGTAATAGCAACAATAATAATTTAAGTATTGGCTAAGCAAGCAAGTTTTGGCTAATGTGTAGAGAATGTATCTTCATCACTTATGTTTTAAAGCATGTACAGCATCATATCCAGGAACTTCCAGAAATCATAAACATTCAGAAATATTCGTCATGAGACTATACCATGGTGAAAGTTAGTGCTTTAGTCATGCTCTGAAAAGACAGGATGGTGCTTTGACTGAAATAAATATTTACCTGTGAAACAGTACATAGAACACTACTTAATATTGGCAGCCATTAATTGCCTACTGCATCCTGGTGGGTTCATTGATGAAGGTGACAGGAACGGGAGCTATACCTGGGATTCTTGTGTGGAATTTTGGAGTTGAACTTTGGATTCTCTAATTGGAATTGAATTGTATTTCTGTGAATTGATTTTTGTACTTCCACATGCTTGTGACTGAAAATTTCTGAATGTTTATGGTTTCTGGAGGTTCCTGGATTTGATGCTGTACTTGTGTTAAAATATATGTGATGAAAATGTATTCCCTACATATTGGTCAACGTTTAAATTATTATTGTTGCTTCTACAGCAAATAATTGTTTTTGACTCCATCCCACATGCTGTAATACTTATTGTGTACTCTATCCTCCGAGGGGTGGCAGGCAACCTCTCTCTGGGCTCCAGACCCCACTGGGCCTCTTCACTCCAGCAACAGCACAAGGTGAAGGCCAATGTCATGTGATATAATGATGTCACTTCTTGTTTGTACCCAGCAGTGATGTCAGAACACTCCAAGAATATGCACATCTCTACGGTTTCACCAAAAGAGCAAATCCTTAGAGCATTGTGATGTCACTCTAGAGCCAGTTTGGTGTAGCCTCATGAGCCAGTTTGGTGTAGTGGTTAAGTGTGCGGACTCTTATCTGGGAGAACCGGGTTTGATTCCCCACTCCTCCACTTGCACCTGCTGGAATGGCCTTGGGTCAGCCATAGCTCTGGCAGAGGTTGTCCTTGAAAGGGCAGCTGCTGTGAGAGCCCTCTCCAGCCCTACCCACCTCACAGGGTGTCTGTTGTGGGGGAGGAAGGTAAAGGAGATTGTGAGCCGCTCTGAGACTCTTCGGAGTGGAGGGCGGGATATAAATCCAATAATCATCTTCTTCTTCTTCTACTCCTGCGTTCAAACCAGAAGTGATGTCAGGTGATTCTGCTTGCCACCTCCCAAAAGGCTTGATGCTGGTTCTCAGCACAAGGCTGGCAAACCTGTCATAGGTTTGCCTCCTCAGCATTGTTCCCTCTAAGCTGAGTTAGTGTGAGCTAGCTCACAGATTTTTAGCCTCCAGCTCAAACATTTTGGTCTTAGATCAGGAAGGATGACCCCAGAGCACAATAATTTATGCAGTAGCTCACAACTTTAATACCAGTATCTCACAAAGTAGCATTTTTGCTCACAAGACTCTACAGCTTAGAGGGAACACTGCTCCTCAGGGGTAGAGCCTGAAGAGGGTAGAATTGTCAGAAGGGAGAGAGCTCAGCAGAGATGTGATGTCACTCAAGAACTTCAGTTTCTCCTACATTGCCATTTCCTCCAAGGGAAATTCTTCCCCAAATCCTGCCGTCCTCACATTCCACCTCCAAAGTCTCCAGGTACTTCCCAGCCCAGAAATGGCAACTCTAAGTGGTTAAAAGTATGGTTACATTTTTTTTTACAGACTCTTTGAATACCTTGTCAATTGAATAAAATTTTAAGAATTTTAAACTGCATATATAAGCTTCTCAGTTTTGCTTGCCCTGTTCCATTTGTAATCTCAAAGAATGATATAACTCTCTAACGATTAACCCATCATTTAATTGGCCTCTTGATCTTTTTGCTCAGGTCTTCTAGACTTGGAGCAAAGGATTTTATTTATTCATTTATTTTTTGTTAATTTGTATTCTGCCCTTTTCCGCAAGCAGGTTTAGGCGGATCGCAACAAGAGTTAAAACAATTAAAAACTACAAGCTAAAACCATAAAAGATAATAAAACAGATAACACATATATCAAAGGCGGTGATTCTCATTGGGCGCATTCTATATATCAGTGCAGCAGTCGGCCCAAAGAGGAAATAATAAATTAAGATAAAATAATATAGAATCATGGCAGGCAAGGGAGGCTGAGCAGTCTTCTTACTAAACTCTAGGAATTTTCATCTCCAACCCCCCATCTCATGCCACTTCATACATGTGTAGGAAAACGGAAGCAGGATTTTTATCACCTCTGTTTTGGACAACAGTTTATTACATGCGCCTATGTGAACTCAGAGACATTAAAATATGATGCAACATGTCCCAGCATGAGACTGAAAACCTCAGGTGTTCTATGAATCTCATGAGCCCACTTGCCCAAAGAAAGTTTGGTTTACAAGACATGCAATTACAAAAATATAAAAATGACTTTGTCCTCTGAGCCTTAAGAACATACTGTTGTCACAGCTTTCAACTGCAAAGGTATAGGGAAAAAAATTACATTTAGGGTTGCAAAAAACCTTTTATAGTTGATTAACCAACTTCTTCAAATAATCAAACTGACTAACATGATCTCATCACAGGCATGACAGACCAATTTAACGTGGCAAAATAGAAAAACACAGACAATTCATTTATTGTTGGGGTATGACTGTAAACCGGAGGGTTACAAAATCATGCCAAACTAACCATCTCTAAGGCCTACTTTATATGTTATGGGCTGAAAGGGTAACTGAGTAAAAATTACCTGCAAAGCAGATACATGCAGTGAAACAGAAACTTACACATGCAGATACACATTCTTGGTTTCCATTGCTTTCTTTAATGTGTGAAGTGACCCTACAGATTTGTTCATTTCTTCACACAGAGATGAAATGCTACTCTGGTTGCCAACTTTTGGTTGGGAAATACCTGGAGATTTTGGTGGGTGGAGCCTTGTTTTATTTTGTAAACTGTCTCAAAAGGGTTCTCTGGAAAGAAAGCATAGACATTTTTCTAAATAACGATTTTATTTATTTATTCATTTATATCCCTCCTTTCCTCCCAAGGGGGACATAGCGCCTTACATCATTCTCTTCTCCTACAATTTTATCCTTACAACAACCTTGTGGGGTAGATTAGGAGGGGAGCATGTGACTGGCCCAAGGTCACCCTTCCATTGAAGAGTGTGGATTCGAAGCTGGATCTCACAAATCCTAGTGCAACGCTCCGCTTAATCTGTGAAGCAGCTAAGAGACTGCCAATGCAATCAACAGGCAGAATTAGTCCAGTTTTGACCTATAGGGTTTAGCAGGGCTTTTACGATAGCAGGGACTCTGTTGCGCATTAGGTCACAACCCCCTGATGTAGCCAATCCTCCAAGAGCTTACAAGGCTCATAGTACAGGGCCTACTGATTGGCTACATCAGGGGTGTGTGGCTTAATATGCAACCAAGTTCCTGCTACAAAAAAAGCCCTGGGGTTTAGACTGGAGTGACTCTCTTTGTTGGTCCTCAAGGAAAATGAGAAATACCAATGCTTCTCAGATGCTGCTTAAGTGCAAATGAGAGCATTGTTGCAAGTGTTTATCTAGGGACTGCATCTTATTTTTGCTTATCATGTGACCACCTGATTCATTGGGGCAGCAGTGGAATTCTACTAGGAGCTCCTTTGCATAGTAGGCCACACACCCCTGATGTAGCCAATCCACCAAGAGCTTACAAGGCTTTCTTGTAAGCTCTTGTAAAATTGGCTACATCAGGGAAATGTGGCTTAATATGCAAAGGAGCTCCTGCTAGAATTCTACCCCTGCACTGGGTAATACTTCATTATCAGTGCTGGTTGATCTTGTTACAAATGCACATGGAGGTACAGAAGATGGAGATCTAGCTAGCCATGAAGACAAAGTGCCTTCCTTCTCTACGAGAGAAAACTCGGCTTGGCTTCGCGAACGAAGATTTAAGAAGGGTGCAATAGTCCACGTTTGCTGCAGGCTCGCTGGTGGCTGACAAGACCAATGCGGGACAGGCAGGTCCGGCCACAGTAGCTGCAGGGAAAAGTCTGATTTGGGGTTGGTGCTGTAGCAGTGCGATTCTTCCTCAATCTCCTTTTGTCCTCAAGACCAGCTATGCGTGCGTTCTCAAAGGAAGAGACAGCCTGGTGGATGGTGTGCCTCCATGCTTTGCGATCTGAGGCTAGGTCAGACCACTGGTGATGGTTGATGTGACAGGTGCTAAGGGATTTCTTCAAGGAGTCCTTGTACCTCTTCTTTGGTGCCCCTCTATTTCGATGGCCGGTGGAGAGTTCGCCATACAGGGCAATCTTGGGAAGGCGGTGGTTTTCCATCCTAGAAATATGCCCTGCCCAGCGCAGCTGCGTCTTCAACAGCAGTGCCTCGATGCTGGTAACCTCTGCCCGCTTGAGGACTTCAGTGTTGGTCACAAAGTCACTCCAGTGGATGTTGAGGATGGTGCGAAGGCAGCGCTGATGAAAGCGCTCAAGGAGTCGCAGGTGATGACGGTATAAAACCCACGATTCGGAGCCATAGATGAGGGTTGTCATCACAACAGCTTTGTAAACATTGATCTTTGTGCCTTTTTTCAGATGCTTGTTGCTCCACACTCTTTTGTGCAGTCGGCCAAATGCACGGTTTGCCTTTGCCAGCCTGTTGTCAATCTCCTTGTCGATCTTGGCATCTGAGGAGATGATGCACCCCAGGTAGCTGAACTGCTGGACTGTCTTCAGAACTGATTCACCCACAGTGATGCAGGGAGGGTGATAATCTTCCTGGGGTGCAGGCTGGTGGAGAACTTCTGTCTTCTTCAGACTAACTTCTAGGCCGAATAGCTTGGCAGCCTCTGCAAAGCAGGACGTCATATGCTGCAGAGCTGATGCCGAGTGGGAGATGAGTGCAGCATCATCAGCAAACAGTAGCTCTCGGATGAGTTTTTCCATTGTCTTGGAGTGTGCCTTTAGTCGCCTCAGGTTGAACAGGCTGCCATCGGTGCGATAGCGGATGTAGACACCATCGTCCTCATCTAGATCTACTGCGGCTCTTTGAAGCATCATGCTAAAGAAGATCGTAAAGAGAGTTGGCGCAAGAACGCAGCCTTGCTTTACATGTAAAGAGAGAAAACATGTAATTGCAATTCCCACCTGGGTTTTAAGACTCTGGGTTCAGCTGTTCAAACAGCCTGGTAGAAAAATTTGCTCTGCTGTTAAATGATACATTAGCTATTAAGTAAAACAAGGTGATTATTTGGCTACCTGCAAAAAGTAATTATTGAATCAAATTGCTATCTTCCAGGCGAGCCATAAACCCAGCAGTTTCCCCTCCACGGCTCTGTTTTTCCATTACTAATTCACATATGGTTCACGGACTTTAACAGTCTTGCCTGATCAGCTCTAAAATGAAGATAACAGAGACGTCCGCTAACGGCAGCCATTTATGATCACACCTTTTCGGAACAGCCCTAATCCCCATCTAAGGGTGTTCCAAACAATGGAAGGAGGAAGAACAGTAGAGAATAAAGCAGAAGAATTGTACCAGATCTCCATTCCCACAGAGGCAGTTTGGAAAAAAGGGGAAAACCTGAAAACAACAGAAAGAGTCTATGCCTTGCTCCAGTTCCCACCGGGAGTTTGCAGGGCACACACGGAATGTTGAAATAAGACACAAAGCGGGAGACTTGTGCTCACATCTCGTAACTTTTTTTAAATTTCAAAGCAGTTGCAGAGCAGAGGAGACAACAGTTATTGCAGAAGCACCATACCAAGTATGACTGACCCTTTCTCTCCTGAAGATGATTATCAGACCAACAGCAGAAAAAAGACAGGACTTTTGGCCCAAGCATTCTTTCCCCCTCACTTCCTGCTGTAGAGCTAATAGGAGAGCAGCTTTACATGGTGGGATTGTATACAGCAGGGAGGATTACAGTCTCCCTCTTCCAGTGCCCAATCCGCTCCTTTCTTCTGGTGCAATTAATTTGGAAGGTCCAGTTATACATCTCCATCCAGAGTTGCCAACATCCAGGAACCCTTTGGCTCTACCTTTGCTATCTCATCCGTGCTTCTTTTTTGGTTGCTTATTTAACCTCCAGGTGGGAGCTGGAGATCCCCTGCTACTGCAACAGACATCAATTCACCTGGAGAAAACGGCCACTTTGGAAGGTGGACTCTATGGCATTATAGCCCACCGGTGACCCGCCCACCCTCCTAAGGCTCCACCCATCCCAAATCTTCAGGTCTTCCCAACCTGGAGTTGGCAACACTGCTTACCACATCTGTTTTGGCCATGAGGTTAAACTAGTGGCTTATTATCATTATATCACGAAGACACTCAGGCTTACTCTTTAATATACCTTCATGCAAAAAAACAAAAAACCACCGCCAGCCTTCAGGTGGGTCCATGTATCTCCTGGAATTACAACTGATCTTCAGACTACAGAGATCAGCTCTCCTGGAGAAAATGGCTGCTTTAGAGGGAGGAGTCTGCAGTGTTGTACCCCACTGAGGTTCCTTCCTTTCCCAAACCATTTTCTCCCCAGGCTCCACCCCCAAATCTCCAGGAATTTCCCAACCCAGAATTGGCACCCCTACACAGAGAAGGTCTGGTTAGAAACCCATCTTCTCCTTGACATGTACTCGAGAGTTTTGTGTAGAAAATGATGTCAGCCCTAGCTGCAAGATCCAGCTTTGCCACCTCAGTAAAAACTAGTCAAGAATTTTGCATTGCATTGCTAGCACAGAATAATATAATATCAGAGCTTTTCCGGTAAGGGGGGGGGGGAGAAGAAGAAGAAGATATTGGATTTATATCCCGCCCTCCACTCCGAAGAGTCTCAGAGCGGCTCACAATCTCCTTTACCTTCCTCCTCCACAACAGACACCCTGTGAGGTGGGTGGGGCTGGAGAGGGCTCTCACAGCAGCTGCCCTTTCAAGGACAACCTCTGCCAGGGCTATGGCTGACCCAAGGCCATTCCAGCAGGTGCAAGTGGAGAAGTGGGGAATCAAAGCTGGTTCTCCCAGATAAGAATCTGCACACTTAACCACTACACCAAAATCCCAGCAGGAACTTATTTGCATATTAGGCCACACCCCCTGACACTACCATTGTTTCAAAGCAGGATCTCATTTGAATATAAGGCCGTGCCCCCTGACACCAATCCAGCCAGAACTGCATTCCTGTGCGTTCCCGCTAAAAAAAAGCCATGAATACAATAATAATACAAGAGGTCTTCCTCCTTTGAGGCATCACTGCTAAATTTTGTTAATGTTTTGTTAATGTTAATGTAGCACCTTAACTTATTGTAGTTTTAAAAATTTTATGTAACTGTTTTAAAATGTATTTATTAACCATATTTTACAATTGCTTTGTACAATAATCATGGTATATACCATGTCCTGTTAGCCGCCCTGAGCCTGCTTCGGCGGGGAGGGCGGGATATAAATAAAATTTATTATTATTATTATTTAAAAAACTACTGACCTTTGGCCAATATCTCTATATCTTCAGTTAAACCACAGAAGAATGGTAAATGAGGATCTTTCGGCTGATCTTGCAAAGCAGTTGCACTGCCAATTCTATTCTCCAATATCATTTATTTCTAAAGAACCTGAAGATTTCCCAGGACCAGGTGAGAAATACTGATGGGCTGGATTGTTTGTTCAAACACAGCTCTGTGCCTGGAGCCTTCTAAAGAAGCAGCTCCCCAAGGAGTGCTCGTGAAGCACCCAGTGCACTGGTTAACTGCTTGGTCGCCAAGTCTCTCAAGCTTTGCAATTTTGATGTTTTCTTCTACCTTGGACCCATCTGGTACATTTGTGCAAACAGAAAACATGTTGCTAAATCTACTCTTCGATTCACGAGTATATAATTAAGGAAATTCATGCTCTAGCACAAGGTCACAGGACTATGAGGCAGAATCCTGAGCTTTAAAAGGCATGGAGACTTCTACAGTTAGTTCCTGTGTACTTTTTGTAGACAGCTGCAAATACTTTAGTAACCATTTGAATCTGTGAGCATATACTAACCAGGGGTCAAACATGCAGTTCGGGGGCCAAATCAGGCCCCTGGAAGGATCCTATCAGGCCCCGGAGCAACTGCCTGTCATCTGCTTCCTTTTCCCTATATCTTGCTTCCTTCTGCATAACAGCTTGCTTTGCAAGGCTTGCTCAATTGCACAGGAGGTACAGAACAAAAGCTCTATTGTCTCCCTTGGCTGAGGCTCCTCCCTTGGGGAGTAATAGCTTGCTTTGCTAGGGTCTCTCAATCTCACAGCAGAGCTACTGAGCCAAGCCTCTCTTCCTTCTACTGACTGAGGCTCCTGAGCCAAGCCTCTCTTCCTTCTACTGACTGACGCTTCCCCCCTGCCCAGTCCCTGGGGAAGGAAGGAAAGAGCCAGAGCTTCCTTTGCCCAGTTCCCTGGATCCCATGGGAGAAATACAAAGAAAGCACCTTTAAGACCAATGAGTGCTAATGTTTTAAACATGTTTTAAGTTTTTTAAAGATATTTTTGTGTTTGTCTGTATTCTTTATAAAATTTATATCTCTGCCACCTAATCTTAAATGGTCCGGCCTGACAAGGTCTCTTTTATGTCAGATCCTGCCCTCATAACAAATGAGTTCAACACCGCTGTACGAGACCCTCTGAGCTGCCAGCTCCTCTGTCATCGCTCCTCTTTCCTACCACATAACCAGCCTCTCTCCTTCGCTGTGCCTATTCCTGTCAGAATAAAGCAGGTTACAAAAGCCCCTGTTCTTTTAAAAGAGGCACGCAACACATCCTGCTTTTTGCCCACCAAATGACTTCTAGAACTGTGTAACGAAATAAACATTGCTTGGGACCAGTTCTTCTTTCATTGAAAATAGTTCATTTTTTTTTAAATGTAGGAATTAAGGCAGGGGTGGCCAAACCTGCTTAATGTAAGAGCCACATAGAATAATTGTCAGAAGTTTGAGAGCTGCAAGACATGAACATCAGATGTTTTGAGAGAAGGAAGGCAGGCAGGCAAATAGGTGGGAGGGAGGGAGCAGTGGAAAGAAAGCAACTTTAATTTTAAATGCATTCTCCAAGCCACCAGCAGGCTTGGCTTGGAGAAGGGATTTAACAAGACTTCTCCAACCTGGCTGGACAGGGTGGTGGGGGCTTCAAGAGTCACACAATATATGTGAAATATATGTGACTCCCGAACCACAGTTTGGCCACCCCTGAATTAAGGTAAAAGACAATCAGTCGCTGCTTTTAACAGGGATGAACTCCATAGGGACTGCAATGGGATTTCATGAGGGGCCAGTGGTAGAGCATCTCCTTGGCTTGCAGAAAGCCCCAGATTCAATTCCCGGCATCTGTGAATTTAGGGGGAGGTATTCATGAGTTTCCTACATTGTGCAGGGGGTTGGACTAGATGACCCTGGAGGTCCCTTCCAACTCTATCATTCTATGAGAGCCAGTTTGGTGTAGCGGTTAAGTGTGCAGACTCTTATCTGGGAGAACCGGGTTTGATTCCTCACTCCTCCACTTGCACCTGCTAGCATGGCCTTGGGTCAGCGATAGCTCTGGCAGAGGTTGTCCTTGAAAGGACAGCTGCTATGAGAGCCCTCTCCAGCCCCACTCGCCTCACAGGGTGTCTGTTGCGGGGGAGGAAGGTAAAGGAGATTGTGAGCCACTCTGAGACTCTTCAGAGTGGAGGGCGGGATATAAATCCAATATCTTCATCTTCATCTTCTTCTTCTATCTCCCGCAAAAAGGGTCCTGTCAGGTAAGTGATGAGAAAGCCTGAGACCCCGAGAGCCAGCAGCTGCCAAACTGAGCAGACAACACTGAGCTTGATGGAGCAAGCGTTTGCTCCAGCACAAGGCAGCTTTGCATGTTCATGCGCACTCTGTCCTCACCCAAAAGATCCCCTCTCCCAGATTTCAGACAGAAAGCATCCCCAACTATTGATGGTTAGAATTCCCACCAGGACAGCTAGTGCAGAGAAAGAACCATATGTACATAAGTAATATATTTTTCCTTTTTCTGGGATCCTCAAATGGGGGGTGGGAGTTTGTTGTTGTTGTTTTAAATACAAAAATGGAATTAGCCAGTAAGAGGAGGTAAACCCTGCTCTCTCTCCCTCACCTCAACTCACTGTGCTCCACCCCCCCATATTTGACCCCCCCCCCAAAAAAAGTCCAGTTCACTTCCACAACCAGAGCCTGGCTGGGAGAAAACATTTCATACACTAAGGTATTTTGTGTTAGGGTGGGGGTGGGGGATCCAGTCAGATGGGGAGAATCAAGGTTCATTTCTCCCTGCTTACACACAGCACTTTTGTTTATAATAGATCTTTCTTAATTAACACACAACTAAGCAGATTCATTTATATCACTTCATCTCCTTTCTATAGTGCTTGCAAACACAATACAAATTACTAACTAAAGAGCTTTTTTTGTAGCAGGAACTCTTTTGCATATTAGGTCACAGACCCCTGATTTAGCCAATCCTCCAAGAGCTTACAGTAGGCCCTGTACAAAGAGCCCTTTGTGAGCTCTTGGAGGATTGGCTACGTCAGGGGTGTGTGGCCTAGTATGCAACGGAGTTCCTGATACAAAAAAAGCCATGAACTAACATATTCCGATCCTGAATCAACAACTCTCTCTGAGCTTGTCCCTGGGTACTCTGGGGCATAAGGAATGGGAGACGTTTAGGCAGAGCTGGCCCAGTGTAGGAATTAGCATGCCAAACTAGGAGATCCAGGTTCAAATCCTCATTGCCCATTATGTTTGCTCAGGGACCTTGAGTCAACCTCTCTCTCCCCACCTCTTTCTCCATCCCCCCTCCGAGTCTAACCTTCCTCACAGGGTTGTTGTAAGCAGGGGTGGAATTCTAACAGGAGCTCCTTTGCATATTAGGCCACACACCTCTGATAGAAGAAGATAGAAGATATTGGATTTATATCCCGCCCTCCACTTCGAAGAGTCTCAGAGCGGCTCACAATCTCCTTTACCTTCCTCCCCCACAACAGACACCCTGTGAGGTGGGTGGGGCTGGAGAGGGCTCTCACAGCAGCTGCCCTTTCAAGGACAACCTCTGCCAGAGCTATGGCTGACCCAAGGCCATTCCAGCAGGTGCAAGTGGAGGAGTGGGGAATCAAACCTGGTTCTCCCAGATAAGAGTCTGCACACTTAACCACTACACCAAACCGGCTCTTGTAAGCTCTTGGAGGATTGGCTACATCAGGGGTGTGTGGCTTAATATGCAAAGGAGCTCCTGCTAGAATTCTACCCCTGGTTGTAAGGATAAAACCAGGATGGGGACCATATCTGCAACTCTGAGCGCCTAGGATGAAGAGCAGGATAAAAATGAACTTGAGAGCTGGGTTAACACGCTTCTGCATTGCAAAGGTTAAGAATTCTCTATTGTGATATGGAGTGTCATTCTAAGTCTACATCTCTTTGCCAATTAAAAACTTCATTGATTGGCGTTAAAAGACAGGACTGCTGCACATTGCTGCAAGTCTTTCTGCAAAGCGTTTGGCGCTGGAGTTTATGTTGGAAGGTTTACATGTGTTCGCCTATTACAGTGATCATTTCCCTTAATGCTACGATTCAGAAATTTGAGGCTAGGGATGTTGACAAATGGAGTGGGCGCCATGCTTTTACAGATGAATTAAATTAAAAGAGGCAGCACACATTTTTAATATGTGCTTTTGGGGATAACATGAATCACGCAAGGCTGAAAGTCACTGGCTGAACCTGCTGTGCAAATCTCTAGGTGTAATTTTCAGATATGGGCCAAGCGTTATTCTTGGCTACCGTCGTACAACTAGGAGGGAAGTTTTGGATTTCTGTATATCAAAAAGACATCCAGCTGCAGCGATCTAGTCCACCTGCAGTACAACAGAAACAAACTGCAACTCTACTAGCAAGTCATTTATTAAATTTACGAAAGGCATTTCTAAAAAAAGCTATTTCTTAACAATGGCTTGGGGCGAAAAAGGGCTGCCAGAGGCTAAACAATATTTCGTACTTCTGAGCAGAACGAACGAACAGAGTTTTTAACCATTTGGAATTCATCTCGCATGTCAAAAAAATGGTGAAATCAAATAGCGGCAACTGCAGACAGCGAATAGCCCAGAGCGTTGTTACGTTTTTCCTCCTTGGACTTGCAATCAAAACCCTTTTCACTGACCTTCAGGAAACGAGCTCTCACACGTCCATTTGACCCACTCCTAACACCAGAGCCTTCAGATTTGGAGTCAAATAAGACATATCATGGCAAAACAAACTAAAGTAGAACTGGGAGGAGGAGAGAATATTGCTGGTAATGTCTCCGAAGACCTTTCTGCTTGCCTGGTTTTATGCCTCTTGTCACTTTCAGCCTCTTTGAGTTGCTGACTCCGGCAAAAAAAAATCCATCCTCGCTCATTCAGAATGTTTCATTTGCAAACGCACAGAAGGGATCCGCTTACCTGTCCAACCCACCCCCACCCCCGAGATTCTGCTGGATCTTCTCTCTTTTGAACCGTGACACACAGCATCAACCAGAGTGTGGACAACCAAGCTGCGGTCAAGGGTCTGACCAAAAGAACCCCATTCATCCCAATCAGATATCAGCCAAGACCTCTGCACGCCTCCCAGGAAGGGAGCGTGAAATAGCATGCGAGATGGATGCCACGCAAAACAGCCTCTTGGCCAGGACCGAAAAATTTAAGTCTGACTGCAGCTCCTTGAGAGAGGAAAGGGGGAAAAGTTGACGTGCCACAGAGGAAAGACTCGTCTCCTCCAGCCACCCTGACGATGGCAGAAGCGAAAAAGACACACGACAGTTTCTATAGCAGCTACCAAGGAGAGGTCTCAGGAACCGCAGATGCTGGGCGCAGCAAAGGGAGTTAAAATTGCTCCTTTTGCTTCCCCACTCTGGCTAGCATGCCCAAGAGCTGCCAAACCCCTTTCATTCCCTACCCCCTTTCTCTCCTCCCGCAGTCCCTTAAGTAGCAAGCAAAGCCTCCAGAAGCAAGTCACACAAGTGCATACAAGCCCCGCAAGCAACACATCTTTCTTCCTCACGCACACCCGAGAGCACAGGACTCACCGTCACGGGCTTCCTCCCCGCGACTGCAGTTGCTGCATATGTGCTTGATCTCCTTGCCGATGTGGCAGTGTATCACAAAAGACACGTTGTTGTTGTTGTTTGCCAAGGGCTCCTTCAGGGGCTTCATCCTCACCAGATAGAAAGCTCTTTTTTTCGGCTTCTCCTCGCTCCCACCTGGAGCCGAGCCGCCCCTGCAGCCCAGGGAGGAGGAAACAGAAAGCCTCCCGGACTGCTGGGTCTGCGTGGAATCCGCCATCCGCTCCCTCTCGCCTTGGCATCTATCTCTGCTTCACACACTCGCACCCCCCTCTACTCACTCACTCTCTCTCACACACAGAGATTAAGAGGGAGGGAGGAAGCAATGGGGAGAGACAGAGGCAGAGAGCGAGAGAGAGAGAGAGAGAGAGAGAGAGAGAGAGCAAAAGGGGAAAATCAGAGCCCCAGCCTCGGGTGACCCCTGTGACCCAGCTGCCTAAACCAATTCAAGTGACTGGAGCTGCAAAGAGGTGGCCAGCTGGGCTATGAGAACCTTGCCAGTCAGACCTGCTTTGCCTCATCTCACCTTGCAAATACGGACAACCCCGGTGCTCATTCATCAGCAAAGCAGTCATTCTTTCCAACTCCCTTCTTCCCTACAGCATCGCAAACCTCTGCATGCAAATGGAAGTTATGCTTTTCTCATTGGGCAAATGTCGGTCTGAGGTTCTGCCAGGTCCCTCTTGGCCACCAGTAGGGGACCGGAGGGGGGGGTTAGGGTTGCCAGATCCAGGTTGGGAAACGCCTGGAGATTTGGGGATGGAGCCTGGGAAGAACAGGGACCTCTGTGGGGTGCAATGCCTCCTTCCGAAAGATCCATTTTCTCCAGGGAAACTGATCTCTGTGGTCTGGGAATGAGCTGTAATGGGGGGGGGGGAGGATTTATGTTGCAAGGTTTACATGTGTTCACTTTTCTAATTGGTCTCCATTTCACTTAACACAACATGATCAACAATATGGGGAGGGATGGTGGCTCAGTGGTAGAGCATCTGCTTGGGAAGCAGAAGGACCCAGGTTCAATCCCTGGCATCTCCAAAAAAGGGTCCAGGCAAATAGGTGTGAAAAACCTCAGCTTGAGACCCCGGAGAGACGCTGCCAGTCTGAGTAGACAAGACTGACTTTGATGGACCAAAGGTCTGATTCAGTATAAGGCAGCTTCATATGTTCATAACAAACTTAGGCAGTATTTAAACTTTCCTCTGTTACAATTACCATCTCTCTCTCTCTCTCTTTCTCTCTCTGAGAGGGAGAGGGAGAGATTGAGATGGGAATTTGTCTAATACCTAAACAAAACAGGTTGGCTCTACTTCCAGCATGTTAAAATAAGCCCTGTTTTGAACTGAACAACGCACAAAAGGTATTATGGTGTAGTGACTGGCAGATTTGACTGGGACTGGGAGTAAGATTGTCAGGTCCAACTCAGGAAATATCTGGGGTGGAGCAAGGCTGTAACAAGCATGATTGAACTCTGAAGAGGGCACTGGCCATCACATTTAAAGGGACCACACTCCTTTTATAAGCCTTCTATCCACTGGAAATAATGGAGGATGGGGCACCATTTTTTTGGCTCAAAGAACTGGGCCACCTGGTCCAATCTTTTTGAGACTTGGGGACATTTTCGAAGAGGCACCAGATGTTATGCTGAAAATATGGTGCCTCTACCTCAAAAACAGCCCCTCCAAAGCCCCAGATACCCACAGATCAATTCTCTATTATAGCCTATGGAAATTGGTCTCCACAGGGAATGATGGAGTGCCTGGCTGACATTTCCCCCCCCCCCACTGCTTTCTGATAACCCTGAAGTGGGGGGAGAGCCTCCAAACAGGGGGATCCCCTGCCCCCAACTGGGGATTGGCAAGCCCATCGGGGAGACCCAGGTTCAAATCCACACTCTGCCATGGAAATTTGCTGGGTGACCTCATGTGTGATGCCATCCATCAGGCCTAGGCCTTATCCTTTCTCCTCATAAATCCCCCTTGGTCAGCTGATTGGCAGCAGGGGGTAGGGCCTAGCTGGGAGAGGGAACTCCTGACTCTACTGGGATGCATCTGGCTACCCTAAGTAGAGACAAGGCCAAAGTCTGGACTGAAATTGGAGGAAGGGGCTTGCAGCAGCAATCTTAAGAGTTATATTACAAGTCTAGCCAACACAGAGCTCAGCCTCGGCTTCATCGTGTTCTGCTCTGGCAAGCCCTGGTTTTCCTTCTCCCCCAAATCTTACCTTAAAGTGTTTGAATTTCAGGACTGAACTTGCCTTTGGCACCTGGAATGTCAAAATGGCAGCACCTCAAGTGCTAAGGCCCCTGAGGTGCTCCCATTCCATTAGTCTGGATCCCTTCTGCCATATAAACATTGAGAACTATGGCCCAGGTGGAGGGTCAAGGCCTTGTATGTGTTGTATGTTTGGGGCCCTGTTTCACTCCCAAAAATGTCATCAGGAGCACCACAAATTATGAATTTTGGAATGAGTTTGAGGGGAAAATAAGCCACCTTCTGGGTGTTTTTTAAAATTAATTTGATTCAGTGAAGGCTATGTTGAACTGAGCCAAGGGGATTCAGTTCATCAGAAATAACGAGAAATCCTTAACATTGGGGGTCTATTCTGTAGGTTAGGTGGGAATATTCTGGAAGCCTCTGGGCCTGCTCTAAGACAACCAAAGGCTCTCTATGCTGAGCATACGCCATGGAGCCAGTTTCCCAGTATAGCCTGTAAAACTTCTTTTCCTCCTCTGTAGGCGTCTTTCATTCAAAATACCAAGAGGCTATATCTGTCTTCTGCTTGACAAAGACACCATTGAGACGGGCTAGCGGGGGCTGGCGACATCAGGGCAAACTTGTCCAAAATGTCCGTCCCTTCAGAAATGCTGTCTGAGGGACGCTGAGAAACGCAGATTCTGAGGCTGATCAAGCTGCTAATCTCAGGGTGAATGCCCTCTCTTTGTTTCCCCCACTCCTCTTTGACCCGAAGAGCTAGAGTTGTCACCCTTGAATACTTATAGGCAAGGCAGGGTTTTTATCCCTACCCCTCCCAGGCTATAATATCAAAACAAAGCCTTTAACTGAAATAAAATCTGTGCTATCCAACTGATTCATCAAAAAATGTTGCCTTTCTCAGTAACCAAGAGATACCACATGCTGTCTAGAAGATGGAGAGGCTTTTTTGACAGTGCTTAAGGGATGATACTGGACTATGGAGCACAGAAAGGATGAAAGTGGATCTTGGACCATGAATTATCTGCAGAAAGCAACACAGGGCGGGGGGAGGGGGGGAAGATGAGAAAAATTTAATAGAATCATGGAGCTGCCGGGGCTTGTCTCATCAAGACACCTTCTATCCTGTTGAGGCAAGAGTCAAGAAGAAGACTGCAGATTTATACCCCGCCCTTCTCTCTTAATCGATTTACAATCTCCTATATCTTCTCCCCCCACAACAGACACACTGTGAGGTGGGTGAGGCTGAGAGGGCTCTCACAGCAGCTGCCCTTTCAAGGGCAACTCCTGCGATAGCTATGGCTAACCCAAGGCCATTCCAGCAGCTGCGAGTGGAGGAGTGGGGAATCAAATCCGGTTCTCCCGGATAAGAGCCCGCACACTTAACCGCTACGCCAAACAAGCTCCATTCTTCCAATAAAAATAACCTATGCAGTAGAAGAATCAACCCAATTTAAGCCCATTTTAATGCCTTCCATGGCAGAAAGACAGTACATGGTATTTTAAAATATCCAATTAAGTTCCATAAGTAGAGAAGAACAGGAAACAAGGTAAAACCAACAACAACTTTCCTCTTAGGAGAAGGGAGACCTATCTTCTTTAAAGGCATCTTATTAGTACATTTTTATTCTGCCCTTTCCTCAAAGATCTTAAGGTGACACATGGCCCTTTGAACTTTACCCACAAAACAACCCTGTGGAATAGGCGGGAAGGCGGCTGAAAATGTTCTAGGCAGACGTGGTTCCGTATATTGTTCTTTCCTTACATTCCCTACATTATATCCTACTACATTGTCTATAGGATTAACAGGACATATTGCATCAGCTATTTTCCACAGTTTAAACCAGCCAGCAAAACTAGTTAAATATTTAAAAGATTTTTGAAAAATACATTACACAGAAGAGTAAGTCCTATAGTTTTTGAAAAAACACCGAACAGCAAGACTAAATACTGCACTAAATGATATAAAAGCTAAATTTTATCAAAAATTTTCTTTACTAGCTATCTAGTGCCTGAGGCCAAAATGCTGAGTCATTACAGATGACTCAAGACTGATTCAGGTTTTTGGTTTTTCTGCAGGGTTTTCCTTAACCTAATCAACCTTTTCACCATCCCTGCTTGTATAGATGTCACCCGAGCTTTTAAATTGTTAATATATATCAAGATTTTAGGGTAGGGGTGGCCCAACTGCGGCTCAGGAGCCACATATGGCTCTTTCACACATGCTATATGGCTCTCAGAGCCCCACTACCCTGTCAACTGGTTTGGAGAAGGCCTCTGTCTCTTTAAAATCACTTCTCCAGGTCACGCCAGCCAGCAGCTTAGATAATGCATTTAAAGTTAAAGCTGCTTTCTTTCCACCTCCACCTCCCTCCCCCATCTAACTTCTTTTCTTCCAACATCTGACATCCATGCCTTGCAGCTCTCAAACATCTGACATTTGTTCCATGTGCCTCTTACATTAAGCAGGTTTGGCCACCTGTTTTCGGGCAAGCTATGTTTGTAAGTTGTCAGGAAATAGAAGAGAGAAGAGATTGTGTAAATTCATTCTTTAGGGACTATAATCATGGTTGCCAACCTCCAGGTTGTGCCTGGAGATCTCCAGGAATAACAACTGATCTCCAGACTACCGTCAATTCCATCAACAGACTCATTATACTCAGTCAAGGCCCCTCCGCTCCACAGGCTCCACCCACAAATCTCCAGGAACATTCCAATCTTCCTTTTGGGAGGGGGGGTGCTGTAAGCCACTTTGAATTTCTAATGGGATAAATCTGGGTTGAAAGCAAAGTTATTGTTTTTTTATGGCCACCCTAATCCTGATGAATATGTTGCGTGGAGAGACTGCACATCATTTTATTGATTGAAAGGATTTTGAGTCGAAAACAGTTTTTGATGGGGCCTATAATATTAATTCATGTTGTAAAATAATCTCAAAAAAAGACCGTTAAAATGCCAATTTTAACAATTAACATTTACAAAGCAACCGTCCACAGGAAATCAATAAAACATGAAAAGGGAGGTAAAATATCTTAAGGTATAAAAAAATCCAGAAGATACTGGATTTATATCCTGCTCTCCACTCCAAATTTCAGTCTTGGAGTGGTCACAATCTCCTTTACCTTCCTCCCCCACAACAGACACCCTGTGAGGTGGGTGGGGCTGGAGAGGGCTCTCACTGCAGCTGCCTTTTCAAGGACAACCTCTGCCAGAGCTATGGCTGACCCAAGGCCATGCTAGCAGGTGCAAGTGGAGGAGTGGGAAATCAAACCCGGTTCTCCCAGATAAAGAGTCTGCACACTTAACCACTGCACCAAACTGGCTCTCAGGGGAGGAGAACAAACTCATTGAATGTCTGCCATCATACAGGTGTCAAATTGGGGCAAAGTGGGTTGAGGAGGCTGCTGCATATGAAGATTTAAGCAGTTGTTGGAAAGATGAGTGGAAGCATTCACAGAATCTACCTACATTGTACTTGACTTAGCTCCAATTGTCAATCTCGTGTTCACACAGCACTGAAATCTTTCTCATACAGGCAGGTACCAAAAACAGACAAGTCAGTTCATCTTTGTTGTCCTGTGCTGTTCCACATGGTACAGGCCAGCCACCAGAAGATTTTATTCTTGCATGGCAACAAAATAAGAGGAGCTCCTCCTACCTGCTGGAGACATTGAGACCGTTTCCCACCTAACAGTCACATGCTCCAGAGAGGGGCTCTGCACACTCCCTCAGTTCTTCTTTGGCTGCAACTTGAGCAGAACATCTGAGCCAGCTCCGCCACTAGGCAAACTATGCAATTGCCTAGGCTGCTTGCCTTCTGGGCGCAGCAAATTGGGCACCCCATGTGTCTTGGTGACATTATCAGTGCAGGGGAGGGCACCAGAAGTTAGCCTTGTCTACGGTGCCAGACAGTCTAGGCTGGCCCTGCTCAGAACATAGCTCATGCTTTTTTCTTTGATGATGACACATCTTTGTTCAAGAAATTCTCCATGCGTTCCATGAAGAGGGAAGGTCACAACATCGCAACATGTGCATTCTGCCAGCGATTCATCCCAAAGGCTAGGGCGAATCTAGCCCACCTAAAAGTGGTGTTGTGGGGGAAAGTGCTCTCAGTAGGTTCTAACCCAGCAGTCAAACCATCTGCCCGGTCAAACCAACTGCTCTGCACCAAAATTCTTGAGCCCTGTTAGGGAGGTCAACATGTTTGGTTCCACAGTTAGATCCAGCCCAGAAGCGATCTGCAGAACCAAGCAGGTTGACCTCAGATCTGTGGAACCAAGACTGAAGGAGCCAAGTACTCCGTTGCCTGTCTATGCATCACCACCTAGATCCCCATCAGTTTGTGATGAACCACAAACACAGCTGGCATCATCTACTGAACCAGTACATCAGTGGGCCCCTGGAGAAGCATGGCGGTCAGATGTGTATAAACAACGCTTACAGAACAAGCTAGTGGGTTCCAGGGATCTGGTTCCAGAACCAGAACCGTACAGCCATTATTTGGAGCCTCTGAGAACACCATTTTCTGACTCCAACCCGAAGGCCATTTGCTGGCACTTGTCAAGAATGCTTCTTGCCATGAGCACATCCATTTTGGTCCTGTATGATGTAGTCATTATGATTTGCTCTGTTTAGCCTGCTTGCTTACTAATCTACTGTGTTATGTCTGTAACACTGCACAAGTAACTTTTCCACCCTGGGAATGCGGTACGGCTAGCCAGTGAAGGTCAGCCACCTCTACTGTCCAGAGGCTTTCGCTTTTGAGAATAACCTGCTTCAGCCAGAAATGATAACAGGGGTGGGGGAATGAGGGATGTATTATTGGTAGAGAAAACAGGTGCTTTGAGCTTCAAACATGTAATGGTCTGGACAAGGGGTGGCCAAACTGTGGCTCTTTCACACATATTGTGTGGCTCTCGAAGTCCCCACTGCTTTGTCAGCCAGCTCGAAGAAGGCATTTGTCTCTTTAAATCAGGGGTCCCCCGGCGACCGGTACCAGGCTGTGGCCTGTTTGCAATGGGCCACGCAGCCTCGATGCCCCTCCAGCGCCTCCTCCCCCCCCATTTTCACCACTTTAAGGCTGAGGAAGGGGCGGTGAAGCACCTCCCAGGCCGACCTCCCACCTGTCGATCAGCTGATTGGCTGGGAAAACCGCCACAGCAGCAGTGAGGGATGCTGCCCTTGCCTCCTTCCCGGGGGTGGGGTGGGGTCAGCCTGTGAGGAGCTTCATGGCCCTGCCCCAGCCTTAAAATGGTGAAAACAGGGGAGAGAGGAGGCAGCAGCGAGGCTGCACAGGGGGGCGAAGGAGGGAGGAGGAAACGAAGGAAGAGCAGGAGGCGAGGCTGTGCGGGGGGCAGTGGTGAGGCTGTGGGGAGGGGTGAAGGAGGGAGGAGGAAATGGGGGGAGGAGGCACCATGGAGGGGCGGGGGGAGGCCAAATTGGGTACCCCCACCCTGTCAGCCCTGGGGCCGCAGTCGGTGAGCCGGCCCTGGGGACAAAAAGGTTGGGGACCACTGCTTTAAATCACTTCTCCAAGCCAAGCCAGCTGGCAGCTTGGAGAATGTATTTAAAGATAAAGTTGCTTTCTTCCCACCTCTCTCTCCCTCCTCTCATCTATTTGCTTTCTTTCCACCTTTCCTTCCTTCCTTGTGGCTCTCAAACATCTGACATTCACGTCTTGCGGCTCTCAAGCATCTGACACTTATTCTATGTGGCTTTTACATTACGCAAGTTTGGCCACCCCTGGCCTGGACCTAAGGATATAATTGTATTCCTGAGCCTAGAGGCTCAGTTTCACCAAGCCTCTGTCTTGGAACTGTAATGTCTTCTCATTCATGAATAAACCTTATTTGAGTAGATCATAGAGGGGATCATTGATGGGGATTGTGCAGCACCTTCATTCCAAGAGGGATTGGTTGCCTTCCCCCCTAAATGGCAAACTGTTACTTCTGACAATGCCCAGGTACTAGTTAAGAGTTCAAGCAGTTTCCTTCATTACAGTCTTTGTTGCAAGCAGCTGACAATGTTTTCCATGAACTGGACACAGAATTACAGGTTTTGCGAACAAAGGGGGCAGTGTGGAAAGTAATACCTTCCAATACATCGTTGGGTTTCTATTCCAGGTTTTCCCTTATTAATTAAAAAATGTGGTGCTTCAAGGCCAATCTCGGATCTCAGAGGCCTCAATTTTTTCCTTAATATTCATAAATTTAAAATGATCTCCTTGGCTTCCATGACACATTGATTAAACCCGGGAGATCGGTTTGCTGTCTTGGATCTCCAAGATGCATATTTTCATATTTCAGTTCATCCAGCACGCACAAAATATCTTCAGTTCTTGGTATAGAAGGTCTCTTATGAATACAGAGTGGGAGATTTATAAATTGAAATAATAATAATAGTCATATTGAGCAAATTGGTGGTGTATGGTCCAAATCTGAAAAAGCATTTCACATTAATTTACTGGAGCTAAGAGCTATTCGTTATGCCCTTATCTACTTTTTAGATACTCTCATGGCTTTTTTTGAGCAGGAACGTACAGAAACGCAGTTCTAGCTGGCTTGGTGTCGGGGTGTGTGGCCTAATATGCAAATGAGTTCCTGCTGGGCTTTTTCTTCAACCCCCCCCTTCCCCTTCCCCCGGATACTCTCTGCAAGAAGTCAATTCAGATCTGAAAAGACAATTCCACCATGACAGGGGAGCACCCCATTGCTTCAGCTGTGCCAAGAAGTCATGGGCATTTGGGAATGGATAATCAAAAACACCATCTCATTGCAAGCCATATTAGAGGGACCGAGAACATTATGGCAGACAGGCTGAGAAGGCTGGGAGAGACCAATCACAAGTGGTCCATCACCTGCAGATACCTCCTCCCCATTTTCAAACAATGGGGTTTCCCAGAAATAGATCTTTTTGCAACCCATCTCAATTCAAAAGCCCCTTGCTTTTGTTCCTGAACAGGCCTAGACCTGGGATCCACAGAGGATGCGTTTCAACTAATGCAGAACTCCAAGCACACTTTTATGCCTTCCCACCCCTACTCCTTAATAGGCAAGATTGTGGCTAAATTAAAAATGGACAATTCCTACTGTTATTGATCACCCTTTTCTGGGCCAGACAAATCTGGTTCCAGGTACTTTTGCAGATGTCATATATCTGTTTGGCCCAGAGCTTTTTTTTGTAGCAGGGACCTCATTTGCATATTAGGTCACACCTCCTGATGTAGCCAATCCTGCAAGAGCTTACAGGGATCTTCGTTCAGGACCTACTGATCCCATCAAAACCTAGATGCCCTCCAGTTAACTGCATGGTTTCTGGTCCCAACCATTAAGGTCTTACTCAACTAGTGATAACCGTTTTAGCTAGTTCAAAGAAACCTGCAACTTGGAAGTCATATGACTCCAAATGGAGATGTTTTCAGTGTTGGCTGGGTCCTAGAGAATTATCACCTATGTCTTGCCCCCGTCTGTTATTCTGTAATATTTGCTGAACTATTTGAATATTTCCCTAGCAGAAGAAGGGAGACAGCAGAGAGGACAGCAGTCTTCCATTCTATTTTCCAATGAATAGCTTACCTCATCACCAGTGTTCCCTCTAAGCTGCCAAGTCTTGCCAGCAAAAATTCTACTTTGTGAGCTACTGGTATTCAAGTTGTGAGCTACTGGCATTAAAGATGGGCCATTGGCCTGATCCAACATGGCTTCTCTTATGTTCTTTGTACAACATGAAAATCTTCTGTTGCGCCAGAAGACTAAGGGGAGAAATGGAGAGCAGATGTGGCTCAATGGCAGACCACCTGCTTGCATGCAGGGATCTTCCTCCAGTGTTACTGCTAATATGGAGATGGAGTGAATCATACTGGAAAACATAGAAATAATGTGCGAGCTCAGTTTGGTCAATGGGCCTTTCGACGGTATGAACAGTGAGCTGATATGGGAATTAATCTTCAAGGCAGATGAACAGAGGACCTTTTTGGAATTTGCGGGTTGACTATGCTGGAAGACGGTATCTCCAATCCGTGAAATATGATCCTATATACCAGGGGTGGCCAAACTTGCTTCACATAAAAGCCACATAGAACAAACATCAGATGTTGGAGAGCTGCAAGACATGAACATCAGATGTTTAAGAACTGCAAGATAGAAGGAAGGGAGGGGGAGAGAGGTGGAAAGAAAGCAACTGTAACTTTATATGCATTCTTCAAGCTGCTGTCTGGCTTGGAGAAGTGATTTAAAGAGCCAGTTTGGTGTAATGGTTAAGTGTGTGTACTCTTATCTGGGAGAAACGTGTTTGATTCCCCACTCCTCCACTTGCACCTGCTGGAATGGCCTTGGGTTAGCCATTAGCTCTGGTAGAGATTGTCCTTGAAAAGGCAGCTGCTGTGAGAGCCCTCTCTGCCCCACCCACCCCATAGGATGTCTGTTGTGGTGGTGGGGGAGAAGATATAGGAGATTGTAAGCCGCTCTGAGTCTCTGATTCAGAGAGAAGGGCGGGGTATAAAACTGCAGTCTTCTTGCCTTCTCCAAGCTGGCCAATGGGGTAGTGGGGCTTTGAAGGCCACACAATATGTATGAAAGAGCCATATCTGGCTCCCGGGCTGCAGTTGGCCACCACTGCTATACGTGCCCTCTTCGTACATTATATCCACAGGGAGCCTACCAACTCAGTAAATAAGGATAATTAGGTTCCCATGGCCAATGGCTGGGGCTGATGGGAGTTGTAGGCAAAAAACATCTGGAAAGCCACTGTTCCCCCACCCCTGCCATAGTGCACCTGATTAATGCGGTTGCCATTTTGGGCAATGTGTGGATTTTCCATGCACGTACACGCTTCCATACATACAGACCAGAAAAACAGGTTGCTTACCTGTAACTTATGATCTTCAAGTGGTCATCTGTGCAGTCACACACATGGTCTTGCCGCTGGCAATGGATCCGTACCTCGGAGTCTCCAGTAGCTCGCCTAGAGCAGTTTTTGGCACGCTCTCCTGCTCGCCCTGGGGAGCAAGTATCGACTGCGCATGCCTGGAGCAAGCAGGAGGCGCCCCTCCCACTCAGTTTCTTCCAGCCGCTACTGACAGTCTACGTAGGCAAAACCAGAGCAGAAAAGCCAGCAGAGGTGAAGGCTGGGTGGGCACGTGTGACTGCAAAGATGACCACTCGAAGATCGTAAGTTACAGGTAAGCAACCTGTTTATCTTCATCGTGGTCTCTGTGCAGTCCCACACATGGGTGATTAGAAAGCTGAAGATCAAAGAAAGAGATGGGTGCTGGCAAGAAAAATTAAATACTTACAATGTATGCAGGCACTCACCTGGGATGACTTCAGTGGATGATGACCCTGAGAACCGCTTGGCTGAAGGAGGTGTCACGTCTGGCACGAACGTCCAAAGCATAGTGGGAGACGAATGTGGATGGAGAAGACCATGATGCAGCAGAGTAAATGTCCTCTAAGAAGACTTTTGGCTTGTCGAGAGCATGATTTCTGGTGGAAAAGCTGCTTGAGTTGAGGGGCTTTCTGCTTCCAGTATTCAGACTGTTTTGGAGAATGGTGACAGCTTTGATATGCTGGTTTCCAAGGTCTCGGCCGGTTTGACTGCTGTAGAACGGGTTGAGGGACTCCGCTTAGCTCTCTTATGGCCGTCATCAACAGATGTGAGAACCTCATCAGTGGAGGCGTGAAACAGTCCAAGACCATCAAAGGGAAGGTTCTCGATTTTCTGCTTGAAATCTGGTTGCAGATTTGTGGATCGGAGCCAAGCATGGCGCCTTAACGCAACCAAGGATGCAAAAACTCTAGAAGAGCACAAAACAGCATGCCTGATGGTATTTATTTGCTGCTTAGACACTCTGGAGAGTTCAGAAACTAAGTTGGAAGCTACCCTCTGAGAAGTCTCTGGGAGAGAAGGGATGAGTGGTGTGAATTAGTTAGCAAGATTGAAGGTGTAGGCGGAGAAGTAAGCCAAGTAATTATTGACCTTTGAGTTGGTAGAGGCAAGATTGTAAATTTTGTGGGCTAGAGTGTCCAACTTATGGCCCTCATGATCTGGAGGTGTAGGATGTCTTGAAGGTTTCGCTTTAGATATGGAATGGACAATAATGGAATTTGGAGCTGGATGTGAGGCCAAAAATTTTGATTCTGGAGCATGGATTCTATACAAGGAATCAAAACACTTCGAAGTAGGTGGTACAGAGGCAGGTTTGTTCCAAGCCTCACGAAGATCTTCAAAATGCACTGCTAGCATAGGTAGGAGTGATCCAGTAGGAAAATCAGCCTGAACTAGATCATGCACTACATCTGAAACCTTGGGTGAGTCCGATGGGAAAGTCACATTCAAGGCCTCAGCTATAGTGATGATGAGGTTGAGGTAGGCTTTAGATCCATCAGACGGGGAAAGACGGTTTGGTCAAGTAGTGTCAGAGCCGGGGGAGCCCGGTGAATGTTCAGAATCAGAAGTGAATGAACTGTCCTTCTCGGATTCAGAGTCGTCTGGTTCCTAGGAGGTGTGTTGGGTTTAGTGGGTGCAGACTCAGAGTCCTCTGGAGGAGGAACACCTAACTGATACTTTGGATGGAACATCTTTGGATGGAACAAAATGCTCTTATAGACCGCTGGCTTTATTTTATCTTGTTTTATTAACTATGCTTTTATTGTATCTGTAAATGTTTTAAATGGAACTGTATGAATCATTGTGTTGTGAGCCGCCCTGAGACACTTCGGTGAGAAGGGCGGGATATAAGTCCATCAAATAAATAAATAAATAAATATTAGAGGTTTGAAGAAGCTTAGGTCGTGATGGCAGAGTGCTCAAAGTCGTGGCAGGTACTGCAGGCATAGTAGAGCAAATTGGAGCATCATGGATTCAAGGTGGCTTGTGAGACTCACGGCACCAAGAAGGTTCGTGGTATAGAGACGAAAGGTATTTGATGTCTTGGGTGCAAGAAGGTTCACAGTATGAAAATGGAGTACAATTATAATTTATGGTTTTTTTCTTTCTTTTTCTCTTTTTGCTTTATGATGCTTTTTTTTAATGAAGATTCTTAAATAGATAAAATTGATTACCTTTTTTTTAGCAATTTAAAATACACTGCTGGGGGTCACGAAAAGGGGGGGAGGGTGGAGAAAATGTAATGTATATGTATGAATTTTTAATAACAAATGATAAGTGTTATTACAATATATTACAGTATAATAAATTGTTTTACACCAGGAGAAGGTTCACAGTATTGAGACGAATGGTAGGCAGTGTCTCGGGTTCGAGATGGTGAGGGTTTGAGGTCATGGAGTCGAAGAAGTGCAGCTTCAAAGTCTCTATGAGAAGTGACATCAAGTTCACGGTACCGAGAATGCCTGAATCCCTCATCCGAAGGTGAGCACGAGTAATGACGATAGATTCTACGGTGTCGAGGAGATTGGAGATCTAGAGACCGAGGAGTATTCATACTGACCGGTGTGATAGTAGTCATGGTAGTCACGATGAGATGGAGAGCGGGAGCGGAAATCGCGCCAACGAACCAGAGTACGAGAGTGGAGATACTGAGTGGACACTTGAGTGGAAGTCTCCTGGTACAGGGGAGAAATCCCAATGTTCCGAAAAGACTTGAGTTGGAGAAGAGACCATGCACGCTCCTGTGAGAGAATCAGAGGATCAGTAAGTGGGTCGGGTTTGAGAATGTCCAAGGGGACAGCACTGTGGACCGAAGGTGATCGAGACCAAATCGGAATAACCTCTACAGGAACATTAGGAGTTGAGGCATGTCTGAAATCATGTCGGACGGTGCCGAGAGCTTTGGAGGAATTAGTGGTTGAGTCGAAGCTGAAGAAAGTCCAGGTTGGTTAGAAACCGAAGCCATAGTAGTCAAGATGGTAGCTGTCAAGGTCGATAAGATAAGGCTGTCGGAGTCGACTTGGCTATCGGGTCACAAGTTTTTTTCGGAGCCGTAGTCAATGAGTCGGAGTGGTGCCGGGACTTTTTTGAGGACTTATGTCCCGAATCAGAGTGCTAAGACATTCCCTTGTCGGACTTATGCTTTTTTAGGGATTGCACGGCAGCCGAATCTCCCGCATGGCCCAGAGAGATTTTTCAAGCAGAAAACTTTGGAGCCTTGCTGCTCGATTTTTTTGCGCCTTTTTCCGAAATTGGTGCAGTGCGGGCAGGTATCGACCCGATGAACTTCACCCAAGCAAAAAAGGCAATAAGAATGTCCATCAGAAGCAGGGATTTTAGTCCCACACCTCTGGCATTTTTTAAAAGTTGTTTTCCCTTCCATACGCTCCAGACAAGGAAGGAGAAGGGAAGGGAAAAGGGAAAGGAAAGCGCAGAGATAAGGGCTTTCTTTTTGTTGTTGTTTTTTTAAGACGAAAGAAGAAAATAAGAGAAGGAATAAGATACCACAGGTGGAAAAAGGCGAGCTGAGGAGAAGGGAACGCAGCAAGGTAGGTGTTGTCCGAGTGGCAGTTAGGAAGAAACTGAGTGGGAGGGGTGCCTCTTGCTTGCTTCAGGCATGCGCAGTCGATGCCTGCTTCCTAGGGCGAGCAGGAGAGCGCACCAAAAAACGCTCTAGGCGAGCTACTGGAGACTCCAAGGTACGGATCAGTTGCCAGTGGCAAGACCCATATGCGGGACTGCACAGAGACCACGATGAAGATCCCTAACTTTCACATGTATGGAAGCTGTATGTACATGGAAAATCTATGTATTGACCAATTCATATGAAACAGTGAAATGTGTGTACTGGAGGCACCATGGGGATTGTGTACCCCCAATATGCATGGCTGGTGAGCTTGTAGTTCATTTGGACCTAATGGCTGGAAGAGGTTGTGTGTGTGGCTGGAGCTTGGTAACTCCCACCCTCTGTTCCTTGTTTTTCACTGTGATATTACAAGATCACATATACCTTAACCAAGGACTGATACAGAGGACAAATCACACAAAAGAAGGGTATTCATTTTTGTTCTGCCACATGTCATTTCTTTAGCGCCATATTCAGAGTTCAGTTTCATTAACACTCAGAACAATGCATGTGCCATTAGTGGCACTTTCCAATAAATGGAAAATAATCTCTCTCTAAAGATGCACAGCAATCACAAAACAAAGCTGGAGTAAACTAATAGTTCAAGAAATAATAATGAAATTGGTTCTGCATGAATTCTATGGCATAGTTAATTAAAAAAAAACCACCCTCTATTCAACTTCCCTGCCACCATTGAAAAGCTTTATAAAGGATGGTGTGGAGACATTTTAAAGCGGATAAAAAAATTAACTTTATTCGGGGCCGTAATAGGATTCAGCCCACCAGAACGTTAGTCAATTCAATGACCTAGTTAATTTATTCATTAATCAAAACAAAAGTGAGGATTCCCCCCCCCCCCGATTTTTAATTTCTTTAAATTTATTATGTAACAAATAAACGAACTAACAAAGAAAAAGTAAACAAAAAAATGAAAAAAGGACTAGTTGACTTACATCTTAGCAATTTAATATGATCAAGCTAAGTAATATATAACATGCTGAGTCTATATATTTAATTAATTACATCTTCTTTTGGAATTTTTGATCTTTTTTCTCCAACTTTAAAACAACAATGTTCCAGTGTGCAGTTGTTTTTAATGTCTTTTTGATAAAGTTAACTGACTTCAATAATTTAAGCCAGGGGTTGCTTTGTAGAAAAATAGGTGGTGGAGCTCATCCAGGGATTGTTATGCAGCTGCACCTACTATTCAATGGACAAGGTGAGGAGGGAGGGGGAACCCTCAGAAAGGTTCAAGAGCTGTGCTCCTGTGAGCTCCTGCTGAATCCGAGGCCTCATTTAAGCATTTCTTTTACCTTGTTTATTAATCTATTATTATTAATCTATTAGCAGTGGTCTGCAATTTGATTTCCAGATCTTTGTAAAAATCATTCTTGCTGCAGTCAAGACATAAGCCACAGTCTGGATTTTAAAGTTTTTAATTGGAGCTATTCCCTGTAAAATAGTTACTTAGTGATGGAACAATTGGCAAACACGGCCTGATTCAGATCATTCACTTAAAGTGGTATATGTACCAAGAAAAGCATTAATCAGAGATCCCAGATATGCTGTCTGCATTGAGACACTGCTATATTTAATTAGTTGGCCACTTTGTGGCCATTAATTAGTTAGTTTTTATGATTTCAAACAAAAGAGTTTAAAAATTTAAAACTTCAGGTTTGATTTAAAGTAAGTTGTAAATATTGGTGCTCATGCTTCATCAGATTTATGAAGTGCTTGGAAATCCTTGACCAGCATATGAACAATATAATAAAGATAATATAAAAGGCAACACTCTGCCCCCTGCCCCGCAGTTGTAACACACTAAGACATTCTCTCGCAGAAGAAATTAGTGAGGTATATATCTGTAAATTAATTGCTGCATCTTTACGGTTGTAATCCCCAGGTGGGGGCAGGGGATCCCTGGGTTTGGAGGTCCTCCCCCTGCTCCAGGGTCATCAGTGTCTGCTGGGCACTCCATTATTCCCTATGGTGACCGAATCCCATAGGGTATAATGGTGAATTGATCTGTGGGTATCTGGGGCTCTGGGGAAGGTTGCTTTTTGAGGTAGAAACACCAAATTTGCAGCACAGCATTTGGTGCCTCTCTTCAAAACACCTGCTAAGTTTCAAAAAGATTGGACTAGGGGTCCAATTCTATGAGCCCCAAAAGAAGGTGCCCCTGTCCTTCATTATTTCCAAATGGAGGGAAGGCATTTAAAAGGTGTGCAGTCCCTTTAAATGTGATGACCAGAACTCCCTTTGGAATTCAATTATGCTTACCACAACCTTGCTACAGGCTCCACCCCACTGTCTCCCGGCTCCACCCCCAAAGTCCCCTGATATTTCTTGAATTGGACTTGGCAACCCTACACATCTTTCAATCGGCTTCCCACATGGAAGACTGTGTTATACCTTCCTGAAGACTGGGAAATGCATCTGGAGGGAAAGTTTCAATCCAGCTGCAATGAACTTAAATCACTCAAAAGCAATGTTTGGCCACAACGCAAGCACTTTTTGGATCAGCTTTCTGATTTTGAGTTCTCCAGTTGAAAAGTGATAAAACAGCAAGGTTTTTGCATAGCCCAAGAAAACAAAATGAACCTGAGATCTAGTATAATTGTGCAACGTAAACTGGCAATTCCTCCATTCCTACTAGGTTCTTTAGAATCTCTGAGAGATACTACGAAGGATACACTGAAGATTTTACCAAGTGGGCTCATTCTAAAACCAGACAAGATTAAGCCCAACGTGCAACAGTTCTAACAAATACATCTTATCAGTGGGAAGCAACAGTGCATGTTTTATACAAAGAAATGCATGCTTAAAATTACACATTTTTGTCTTTAAATGCTCTCCCCATGTATCTCTGAGGGCAATGTGAAATACATTGAAATGCAAACCAAATACCCTGAAATAAACCCTATCAAAAGCATTAAGTATGCTTCAGTGAGATTCTTGCTGCAGTTCGATATTCCAGGTCAATGAAGCTCATTCTGAGCAAAACATCTGGAGCATTGCTAAGTATTTTTTTTTTCTTTGCAAATTTTTGGCTGAGATTTTCAGTTCATTGCTTTAAACCTGCCTTTCAATACCCGAGGATGAGCAAAAACAACGTCCCTCAGCAGTTCTTTCACCGGCTTGCTTTCTGCTGTCTCCTTTTAACCTTTCCTTCCCACTGTTTTCTTTGGACTGTTTTCCAAGCAGGGGCTACAACTGCAAGCTCTGATATCCTTTCTTGTCCCAAAATATTGTTTCCAGATATTCTCACAAGCCTTGGGTTAAGGAACACAGGTTGGCCCCGCTGACCTGAAACAAAGCATATTTGGGAACAGGGCTTTTTTTTGAGCAGGAATGAACAGGAACGCTGGCTTGGCGTCAGGAAAAGCTCTGTGTAAAACAATGGTGCTGTCAGGGAGTGCGGCCTAATATTCCTGCTGGGGATTCTCTACAAAAAAAGACCTGCATGAAACAATGGTGTCATCAGGGGGTGTGGCCTAATATGCAAATGAGTTCCTGCTGGGTTTTTTTTAAAACAACAACAACAACAACAAGAAAACCCCTGCTCTTTCTGAAAGGCTACTGGATGTTGGAGTAGCACTCTGCTGAGTGGCTGTTTTTTCCCTTTGGGGCAGAACAACCTCCTTTGGCCACACATGCTAAAAAACGCACGGGGGGGTGGGGGGGTGGGAAGGGGACTGCAAACATGGCACAGAAAGAGTTAAGTAGTCAAGATGTGATCAGTTAGATGCAAATGTATCCACAGGTTGGAAATAAGAAGTGCAAACGTATTACAGCAATTGTAGCTGGTACGGCTGTATGTTTCAAAGAGGGATGTAAATGCACTGGCTGTTTTTAAAACCTAACTAATCATACTTCTAAAAACCTCCTTTAAGAAAAGTCATATTCCATCACAGGCTAAAAGAACTAAAAATCCTCAGGTGGCTTAATATTGGGTGCTAAGGTTATCCCAATGCAAGCTGAAAAACAGCTATTATCTTCCTAAAGGAACCAAAACTGGAATGATTATAATAGGTTTCAATCTGTAATGCTGTTCTATAGCTCCCTCTCTGAAGTTAATCAGCTTTAACGCTGGCCAGGACCTGCACAGGAGCCTGACTTGGAAACCTATAAATGCAGTTCAAGATAATTCATGTTGTAGTATTCCCCATTACTATGTATGGGTCTGAAAGTTGGACAATGGAGAAAGCTGATAGGAAGAAAGTTGGTTCCTTTGAAATGGGATGTTGAAAGAAAGTTTATGGATACTAAAGGTAAAGGTAGTCCCCTGTGCAAGCACCAGTCGTTTCCGACTCTGGGGTGACATCGCATCACAATGTTTTCACGGCAGACTTTTTACGGGGTGGTTTGCCATTGCCTTCCCCAGTCATCTACACTTCCCCCCCAGCAAGCTAGGTACTCATTTTACCTCAGAAGGATGGAAGACTCACCGGAAAAGACTAAACCCAATACTTCATTACTTTATTTATGTTCTGCCTTTCTTGCCAGTGGAGGCTGAAAGATGCTTACATCATTTTCCATTTTATCCTCACAACAACCTTGTAAAGTGGGTTAGGCTGAGAGGGTTTGGATGGCCCAGGGTCACCCAGCGAGTTTCCATGGAAGAGTGGGGCTTTGAACTTGGGTCTTCCAGATCCACTAGGGATGTCAGCTTCCAGGCAGAACCTGGGATCAATGCTCCCTCTAAGCTGAGTCAGCGTGAGCTAGTGCACAGATTTTTAGCCTCTGGCTCACATTTTTGTCTTAGCTCAGGAAGGATGACCCCAGAGCACAATAACTTATGCAGTAGCTCACAACTTTAATGCCAGTAGCTCACAAAGTAGAACTTTTGCTCACAGGACCCTGCAGCTTAGAGGGAACATTGCCTGGGATCCCCTGGAATTACAGCTCATCTCCAGACTACAGAGATCAGTTTCCCTGGAGAAAATGGACGCTTTGGCGGGTGGACTGTATGACATTGTTATCCCCTGAGATTCCTGTCCTCTCTGGGATCCACCCCGAAATCTCAACCTGTAGCTGGCAACCCTAACCCACATCTTCTGCCAGTGACCAGGGGGATCTGGCAACCCCAGGGCTTTTTTTGTAACAGGAACTCCTTTGCATATTAGGTCACACACCCCTGATGTAGCCAATCCTCCTGGAGCTTACAATAGGCCCTGCACTAAGAGCCCTGTAAGCTCTTAGAGGATTGGCAACATCAAGGGTATGTGTGTCCTAATATGCAAAGGAGTTCCTGATACAAAAAAAAGCCCCAGCAACCCTATTAACCACTGGCTCTCTTAATCTATTTCATCCACTAGTGTGAGTGTGTATGTTTGTGCAGAAGAGGTGTCAGTGTTTTCCAGTGCTAAAGACAGTGTGGATCTGAACTTCTAATTCACAGGATCTACAATTGCATCCTTCAACGGCAGCTGTAATTAGTTTCCTGCTGCTCTCAAGTGATTTGGCAATTACGATGTATACTGTTGTTGTCAGCTCCGCAGAGGGCATGGTCCCCGCTTGTGTATTTAAGCAAGCGGGGACACCCACGCAAGGCATAACACAGTTCCAGACAAAGGCAAATGCTTTTTGGAGAGAGATGCAAAAGTAGCACATTATAAATAACCCTGTACACAAAGAAGTCAAAGAAATGTGTTGTCATTTGTTAGCGAATAATGTTTTGCTGCACGAGCTTGTAGACCGAGTTCCACAGTTTGCTCCTTCCCTTCCCTGAATGCAGCACCATGCCTAACCTCTGGGGTTGAGTCAAACTGAACCTTACCTTTTATAGAATGGGTAATTGAAACAAAGATTTAAAAAGCGTTTTCTTCTAATGGAGGCCAGCGGGTTGTGATTAATTCCCTCTTTCCCTCTGCCTTCCTTTCTCTGTTTCCCCCTTTCCTAAACAAATGTCATTCAAAAGAAGTAAATAGTGAATTTAAGGTCTAACAACACAAAACTACCAAGAGAAGGTGCGGCACAATCAGTATGTATCCCAGTGTCTTCTGCACAAGCCACCCCCAAAGGAACAAAGGTAGAACAGCAATAGTATTGTTTGCCAGACTGAATCCTGTATTTTCAAGATGAATATTCTGAATTCCTCTGTCTTCAGTACATTTCATTACAGAACCCAGGCATCAGACCAGTGAACTGTAACCAGGGCTTCTAGCCAGTAAAAGGGCCCTTTTTTTCCTGGGGAGATATAAGGTTACCCTAGAAAAGCCTTCCTAAATAAGGTTGTTTTTTTTAAAATGTGGTTTTACTACCATATTATCTTGTTAGGTACAAGACGCTTAATGAGTTTTATAAACAAAAGAGCCAAGCCAAATCACAAAATTTGCAGCATAGCATCTGGTACCTCTCCTCAAAACACCCCCCAAGTTTAAAAAAGATTGGACCAGGGGGTCCAATTCTATGAGCCCCCAAACGAGGTGCCCCTTTCATTATTTCCAAATGGAGGGAAGGCATTTAAAAGGCGTGCAGTCCCTTTAAATGTGATGGCCAGAACTCCCTTTGAAGTTCAATCATGCTCATTGCTCCTGGCTCCACCCCCAAAGTCCCCAGATATTTGAGTTGGACTTCGCAACTCTAGTGTAAACTGTTCTGTAGCAGCTACAGCAGACACCCATTAACTAGTGGTCATGCTGTGCCAATTAAAACTCTGTTGAAGCATCTTTTAATTTTGGAGAACTTGCAAGTGGTAAGTTAATAAAAGGAAATGATTTTGTATTTGGATGGGCTGTGCATATCAGTTTAACTACACAAACCAAGTACTAGAGAGAGGTTTTGGTTGTAGCCCAGAGCCCAGCTTGATCCCGCAAATTTAACGTTCATTTTATAGAATCAACTGGGAACTTCTGAGCATATCTGCATTATATAGCTAACCCTTTATATCAGAGGTGTCAAACATGCGGCCCAGGGGTCGAATCGGGTCCCCAGAGAGCTCCTATCAGGCCCCTGAGCAACTGGCTGCCATCTGCTCCTTCTCCCTCTCTCTTGTTTCCTTCTGTATAACAGCTTGCTTTGCAAGGCTTGCTCAATTACATAGGAGCTACAGAGCAAAGCCTCTGTTTCCTTCACTGGCTGAGGCTCCTCCCTTGGGAAGGAAGGGGGGAGGCAGAGTTTGCTTTGCCAGCCTCTCTCAATCACACAGCAGAGCTACCGAGTCAAACCTCTCATTTTTCTATTGGCTGAGGCTCCCCCCAGTCCCCTGGGGAAGGAAGGAAACAGCTAGAGCTTCCTTTTCCCAGTTCCCTGGATCCCATGGGAGAGATACAAAGAAAACACCTTTAAGAACGGGTGCAAATGTTTATTTTTAAGTTTGTTTGTTTTTTTAAATCTTTAATTGTGTTTGTCTGTATCCTTTATAAAGTTTGTATCTTTGCTACTTAATGTTAAATAAGAACACACATGGCTCAGTCTGACATGGCCTGGCCCGACAAGGTCTCATTTATGTCAGATCTGGCCTCACAACAAATGAGTTTGACACCCCTGCTTTATTATTTATAATCATACAAATCTTGAGCTAATAGTCCTTGATTTCATTACTCGTCTACTGATGCTGATCCTGCTACAGAACCTGCACTCATCTGAGTCTTCTTTGGTGCTGCCGTACAAACAGGTAAAATCAGCAGCCGCCCCATTCAGACACCTTCTCTGTGGTGGCTCCCACATCACGGAACATCCCAAAAGCCCCTCCCCCCATTACCCTCCTCCAAATATACCTGCATAAAGCTCACTCTCCCCAAAACGTGGAGGGACCTCGCAACCAGTAAGGCAGTAAGACCAGGTCTCCCACCTCATAGCGGTCTGTCAAAGTCAGGCTATGTGGAGCCAGCCGAGACTCCATCTTTGAACCAGCCTCACAGACCCAGGGGAAGGTGAACCAAAAGGAACTGCTAAGAACAAGCATGCACACAGGATCTTGTGACTGCTGCAATCTACAAGAAACAGCCAGCCTTGTCTTCCTCCTCATCCATAATCTCAACTTTGCTGACTCTAGCAAACTGTACTTCGAAGTAATTTCAGAGGTCTAGCACCTCTCCCCACTCAATGTGGAGCTACTGACACATAGAAACACAAACTGTAATATAGCGGGTTCTTAGGCACTGAAGAGGAGAGGTGGTAGTGATAACAAGCTCTTTATTGAGTACAGCATGATGGGTGGCTGCACTAACGAGATTGAGGAACGGGGCCCGCTGAGCCAACTATATACAACACTGGGTTCCTGCGCTAGCACGTTATTGGGTCATTCAAACTAGCAGGGGGCCTGTGATTGGAACAGGGCAGTTTGGATTTGGATCCTACCGCCCATTGTTCCTAAGTCCCCCAACTCAGTCCTTCAGGCTCCAATGAGCCAGGCAGGAACACCATTAGTAACAACATGGATCCTCATACATAACACAAACATTGGCAAATTTCCGGACCTCGGAAGTTCCTGCCAAGCATTGCACACGTACACAATTTTAATCTGGCTACTCATTACGCCTGGGCCAGCCCACCCCGGCTCCCCAGAACATACTTAAATTGGCACTCTGCATCCCAAAACTGTACATCTCTGGAGGAGCCTAGAAGAGTGTACCCTAAGACTTTTGTCTGAGCCTCTGACATGAACCACTGGCCAGCCATGTCTCTCCCCCTTCCTTCTTTCCTCCATGTGGATTCCAGACTTCAGGATCAGGTGAATATCACCCTATTACAAACCAGACCTCTTCTTGTCACTATCGATCACCCCTCTGTTTCTTAGTTCTCTCTCTCTCTCTGTTGATCTGTATTTATTATTTTGCATGAATGCTTAGTGTGAATGTATACATCTATACACAGTAAAATTCCATTTATTCAATTAAGGCCTCTTTCTTCCATTAGCATCTCTTGCAATCTGACTCTTGTATACATAAGTATGAAGAAGCCTTATGCATGTGAACTGCCCTGTGTGTCAATAACCAGACCCAGGCAATTTGGGTAACACCCCCCGCCATTTCTACTGTTTTGTAAAATGTGCAAAACCGACATGTTCAGAAGGGTGTTCCTATGAAGGAATCAGAAATACAGTATATGAGATCAGTTTAGGAGATAGTCAGGGGTCATTTTGTAGAAAAATAGGTGGCAGAGCTCATTAGCATACTTCATTAGCATATGCTGTTCCCCCCTTCCCAGCCAAAAGCAACCCAATGCAAGAAAGGAGAGCCCTGAGTGAGCGAGGCCTGCTTGGGCTGGCTAGACATCCAGCCAGCCCAAGCAGGCCTCACTCGCCTGGGGCTTTCCTGGGCCGCCACCCCACCCCCCCCCCAAAAAAAGTCAGCAAGCCACCCACCGCCCAAAATCACATAAGAAGTGGAGAAAGGGTGGTGTGGGCTTCTCCAGCGATTAATGAGGGCTGCTGGGGGTGTGGCAAATGACAACAACGATTTACAGTCAACTCTAACAATCTTATCTAATCACTAGATGATTGGCTAGATAAGGTTAAAGAAATGTTTAAATTCTTAAAACGAACTGTATTATAAAGGTCACAAGATACTGCAAACATTACAAGAAATTGAACATGCCTCACAGTCATTTAAGAAACTTATGACTGTAGAACAAGGGGCACCATAAATGCTTGCACACAACAGCTTATACCTTGAATAAAACTTTGTTGGTCTTAATGGTGCCACTGGACTCAAACTTGATTCTGCTGCTCCGCATGGCTACCAACCTGAATCTATTGTTATGACTGTGTTTGTATTATGTCGCTAAGCACAGTGTAAGATAACGGTGTATCACCTTTGAATGAATGTTAATTTTGCAATTATTTTCTTCGTTCTTCCGCTTTCTCTTATATTATGCATAGTAACTATTTTGTCCTAATTAAATAAAATCTAGCAACGTCACTTGTCGAAACATGCTGGGGAATTCAGCTGTATTTTCCCCGTTACTTTCCCACATCTCTTTAAGCACTTTTTAATAGCAGACATCTGCCATCGCCACAAAACAGTCTTTTATAAACTGTGGTTTAAGGAAGTCCATGTTTTTCCTTACCCACCAGCATGCTCGGCTTGTACTGATGTTACTAGTTCTGTTTATAAAAGCATTTATAGCCCATCTTTTCCTGTGGAACAAGGCAGCTTACTATACATAAATCATCAAGCCATCATACAGAGCAATCCTAAATAGGTCTCCTCAGAATCCTACTTAGGTATTCAGTGGGCTTCCTCCCAGTAAAAGGTTCTCAGGACTTAATCTGGCTGCAAAATGCTTATTCATGATCAGTACGCTGTTACTTATTTCCAGGGGTGGAATTATAGCAGGAGCTCCTTTGCATATTAGGCCACACATCCCTGAGAGCCAGTTTGGTGTAGTGGTTAAGTGCATGGACTCTTATCTGGGAGAACCGGGTTTGATTCCGCCACCCCTCCACTTGCACCTGCTGGAATGGCCTTGGGTCAGCCATAGCTCTGGCAGAGTTGTCCTCGAAAGGACAGCTGCTGTAAAAAGCTCTCTCAGCCCCACCTACCTCACAGGGTCTGTTGTGTGCATGGGGGGGGGGCGGGGGAGGGAGAGGAGATTGTGACCATTCTGAGATTCAGAGTATGGGGCGGGCTATAAATCCAAAATCCAGTATCATGTAGACAATTCTCCAAGAGTTTACAAGGCTCTTTTTTGTAAGCTCTTGAAGGATTGGCTACATCAGGGGTGTGGCCTAATATGCAAAGGAGCTCCTGCTAGAATTCCACCTCTGCTTATTCCAGAGAAAAGACAAGAAGATATGACAACAGTCATAGATCATGGAACTAAAATCCTGGCTGCTTAAGTGGGCATTTAAACCTACAAGGTGTGGGGAGGAATTGCTGGAAAGACATGAGATCAAGGTTGTTGGTTTTTTTGTAGCAGGAACTTGTCTGGATATTAGGCTACACCCCCCTGAGCTTACAGGGCTCTTCTTACAGGGCCTACTGTAAGCTCTCGGAGGATTGGCTACATCAGGAGGGGTGTAGCCTAATATGCAAAGGAGTTTCTGCTACAACCCCCCCCCCGCCCCCTGCATGGGATCCTTTCCTTTTCACATTTGTTACTGGCCCCGGGGCCAACTGGATTCTATTGCCAGTGTGATAGTAGGACGGTTTTCTTCTTCTTCTGGCATGTAGCAACTTGGTGCTCAAGTGCAAATTGTCTGGATCTCATTCACGAGTGCGTGTTGACTACGGCCATACTACAATGAGATCTGAGAAGGTGACATATTTCCTTTGGAGCAAAGCTAAAGCAAGACACTTCAGCTTCTACTGTTGCGACAGCAGGCAAAATACAAGCTAAGCCATTGATATGCCAAAATCAAAGAGCGCCTTTGATGGCGGGGCTCATCCTTTGAGAGAACACAGCATCACAAAGCCCAGAAGTGCTGCTTTGCATGGGCTTGTACAAACATTTTCTATAGTTCTGTTCTGTGTAGGTTTATACAAAGGGAACCACATCCACACGCCTGCAGGGCTTCGGCTTTTAACACTTTGAAGCAGTCTACTACAGTCACCTGCTTTCATGTTGAAACGAAGCATGGTTCTGATGGAGAAACCTGGAGATGGCCTGCGCTCGTTCGAGACTTTTGTACATTATGGAAGCAACGAGGACGTCAAATATCATGAAACTCCAAATGGTGAACAGACAGGGGCAACTCACTCGCCCCTCATTCTGTGAGCTCCTGATGCCAGGTTCTTGTCAAGAGCTGATTCTTCATCGCTATCACAATCCTGACCTTCTACCAAGAAGTTCAGGCAGGCATACACCCTCTATTTTACGCTCACAATGCTCCTCTTGTGGGAAATGATGCGTGAAATGGTAGGGAGGCCATAATGAAAGCCCGATTTTCTGACTCCCTTTAATTTTAGCCCTTTCCCTAGTTTCCACAAGCCACAGAAGCCAGTTGTCTCTTTAAATCAGGGGTGTCAAACATGCGGCCTGGGGGCCGAATCAGGCCCCCGGAAGGCTCCTATCAGGCCCTCGAGCAACTGGCTGTCATCTGTTTCCTTCTCCCTATATCTTGCTTCCTTCTGCACAACAGTTTGCTTTGCAAGGCTTCCTCAATTGCACAGGAGCTACAGAGCAAAACCTCTGTTTTCTCCATTGGCTGAGGCTCCTCCCTTGGGGAGGAAGTGGGGGAGGCAGAACTTGTTTTTCCAGGCTCTCTCAATCGCACAGCAAAGCTACTGAGCCAAGTCTCTCTTCCTTCTATTGGCTGAGGCTCCCCCCCAATCCCTAGAGAAGGAAGGAAAGAGCCACAGCTTCCTTTGCTCAGTTCCCTGGAACTCATGGGAGAGATACAAAGAAAGCATCTTTAAGACCAACGAGTGCTAATGTTTTAAGCATGCTTTAAGGGTTGTTTTTTTTTTAAATTTAAATGTGTTTGTCTGTGTCCTTTATAAAGTTTATATCTCTGCTACCTAATCTTAAATAGGTACATACATGGCCCAGCCCGACATAGCCCAGCCCAACTCAACGTGGCCTGGCCCAACAAGGTCTCATTTACATCCGATCCGGCCCTCATAACAAATGAGTTTGACACCCCTGATTTAAATCATTTCGCCAAGCCAGCAAGCAGCTTGGGGAACACATTTAAAGTTAAAATTGCTTTCTTTCTACCTTCCCCTCCCCAATCTATTTATCTATGTTCCTTCCTTCCTTCCTCCCACATTCAAGTCTTGCGGCTCTCAAACATCTGACATTTATTCTACGTGGTTCTTGCATTAAGTCTGGCCACCCCTAAGCTAAATATCGGTGTTAGGAAAGGATACTACAAGGTGTTCAGGTGCAGGTTTGGTACAGGAAAGGGGGGGGGGCAGCACACAGAGAGATTAAGGCCAGCCTGGCATGTCCCAAAAGCATGCAAAGTCTCTCCAAAATTTAAAACAAAACAAAACATCAAATCACTTCTTTAATCAGAAAAAAATAAATTGTGGAGGGAAATAGCAAGGTCTCCATCACCTTCTGATTTGTAATTCTGCAAAAATTATGTTAAAAAACAAGGTAATGCAACGGAAGCGGGACAAGTTGATTGAATAAAACAGGTAGGTAGCACTGCGGTAATAGGAAGGGATCCGTGTACATCAGCAAGGCTGGAATTTCTTTACAGAGAAGCTGCTTTTTTCTTGAGATTAAAATAACCGATTTTCTGCTCCTGTAGGCGACTGCTGGGCCAGGAACTGAATGTGCAAATGGATTCTCGTTGGAAAATGTCTTTTCACCCTTGACTGCATGATTGGTGCTGTCAGCTTTGATGGGGCCAATTGCTTCTTGGCGGGGCGGGGGAGACCGAATCCAGCCCCTCCCCATGACTAGCATGTCAAAATGGCTGTTCCCATCCCAGTCCTCAGACAGTGACTCTGAGGAGACTGCATAGATGTGGGTCATTAGGAGATTGCTTGAGGGACTCAGCCTCCGTACTTGCTTGAGATGCAGTCTGAAAGCATCTCTGGAGAAGGGGACTCTGTAGCGCTGGACTCTAACTCTGCCTCAGGTTCTACATTCCTCTGTAGGCTTCCACCTGAAAGGGACAGAGGGCATACCTACTGAGCATCCATCAGCAGAGTTAAAAAGGGATAGAGAAAAGGATAAAAGTTCTTCTTTCTCTACCTTCTCTATCCCATGTAGTCCCCTGTGCAAGCACCAGTCATTTCTGACTCTGGGGTGATGTTGCATCACGACGTTTTCACAGCAGACTTTTTTACAGGGTGGTTTGCCATTGCCTTCCCCAGTTATCTACACTTTCTCCCCAGCAAGCTGGGTACTCATTTTACCGACTTCAGAAGGATGGAAGGCTGAGTGAACCTTGAGTCAGCTACCTGAACTCAGCTTCTGCCAGGATCGAACTCAGGTTGTGAGCAGAGAGCTTGGGCTTGCAGTACCTCCTCTACACACTCTGCGCCACGGGACTCCCTTCAGCAGAGTTACCCTCTTCTAAGTGTTTGAAGCCAATGAGCTGAAAAGGTGGTAACTCTGCCTGGGATAACCAGGGTCGGCTCACCCACTAGGCAAACTAGGTGGTTGCCTAGGGCTCTGGGAGGTGCCAAATTGGGCTCCCCCCTGTGCCCATGGCAAATGCCTAGTTTGCCTGCTTGACTCTTGCCGCCACCCTCCCCCCCCAGCACTGCAAGCAAGTGCCACTTCCCCCCCCCCAACCATGGCTGCTCCTTACTGGCTTCAATGCGGCTGGCACAGCTTCTAATCCTTTGAAGAGCCCGCGAGAAGAGACTTCACTCTCCCTCACTTTCGGTTTCAGGAACGAGGGGGAGCGAAGTCTCCTCTCAGGGGCTCTTCAAAGGATAAGATACTGCGCCAGCCACATCCAAGCCAGTAAGGAGCAGCTGGGGGGGGGGGGGGGACAGAGAGCCGCACTGCCTTGCAGCACTGCGAAGGGAAGGAGGGCGGGGGGAGCAAACACCACGCTGGGGGGGGGGGGAGACAGCCAACAAACTGAAGGAGGGCGGCGGCAGCATGCCCACGTGCCGGCGCTGGTGATAACATTGACAGAAACTTAGTGATAGCGTTACCAGGTCCCCCCCCTCCGGACACCAGTGGGGGATGGGGGGGGTAAGGTTTCCAAATCCAAGTTGGGAAGCTCCTGGAGATTTGGGGATGGAGCCTGTGAGGACAGGGACCTCAGTGGGATACAGTGACATAGAGTCCACCCTCCAAAGCATCCATTTTCTCCATGGGAACTGATATCTGTAGTCTGGAGATGAGCTGTAATTCTGGGGCATCGCCAGATCCTACCTGGAGGCAGGCATCTCTACTTTATGATGCCCATGAGCAGGTTCTCATTGCTCTGCCTTTTAAAAATTTCTGCCAGCTTCTCTCTGAAGGGTACATAAAGCAGAGATACTCTGCAAGTCTGATGTAGGTACTTAATAGTTTAACTGGAGTTGCTCGGCTGCATTCAGACATTAGAGGTTGGCTCTAAACTGGGATTCTAAAACCACAGTTTATATCAAGCTTCTGAAATGTGATCTGTTGTAATGCCTGAACGCTCCAGTCTGAGCTTGTTACTTAAGAAGAAGAAGAAGAGTAGCTGACCTTTCTTATATCCTATCTCAGCTATAGTCACCCGGTACTTATGCATCTTGATTCTAAATGGCCCTTCCAGACAACAAGCCTCCCCCAAGTAATGATTGAGGAGGTTCTATCCCACTGTATCTGATGAAGTGTGCTCGCACACAAAAACTTATACCCTGAAAAATACTTTGTTAGTCTTAAAAGTGCCACTAGACTCAAACTTTGTTCACGTCTGTTACTGCATGGCAAAGACACGGTGGATGCCTTCAGGGCCATGGTTCAGTGGTACGGCATTTGTTTTGCATATGGAAAACAAAAGCTGTGGAGTAGGCATGGGCATGAATCAAAGCACGAACTGCAATTTGTGCTAAAAAACGACCAATTCATGGTTGGTTACGAATCATTTCAGCAAATGAAATAAAAACGAAATGGTTTGGTTTGGGGGCGGTTCATCTGTGTTGTTAAAGGCGGGGGATCCACCTCATGCACCACAATGCGTTCTGCCTTCATGTGACCTTAAGCTACTGCTTGTAAAACAGAAGAGCTCCCTTCTTTCAAAAGCTGTGGTAGGTAGGAGTCATCTCACTCCTCCTCCTAAAGCTCTACTTTACTCCACCGGAGGAAAAAAAAGTACTATAGTAAAGCACTACAGGTGCAAACCACAGCTGCCACTTGAGAGAAAGAACAAATATTCCTGCTATAGCAAGGGGTGGCCAAACTTGCTTAATGTAAGAGCCACGTAGAATAAACGTCAAATGTTTGAGAGCCGCAAGATGAGGGAGGGAGGGAGGGAAGGAAGGACGGACCTTCTGCAAGCTGGCTGATGAGGTGGTGGGGGCTTTGAGAGCCACACAATAGTTGTGAAAGAGCCATATGTGGCTCTTGAGCCACAGTTCAGCCACCCCTGTGCTATAGCATGGGAGGTCTGCTTAATACTGAATCAAGCAAAACCTCTGTTAGCTCTCTGTTACTCAGGATTCACAGCCAAGTATTATGTTACAAGACAAGGCCAGGCTCCTGTTAAGAAGTCTGAGAGTGTTGTTTTCTTTATATTAAAAATACGCTTTCAGCCCTCTGGTTTCTAGAGATCCTTTGGGAAATGTGCTTGCAAATCAAAGTACGGCAAACAGGAATGCAGGCAGAAAACAAAAGAAGACCAAATGCCAGACTCCCCCCCTCCCCAAATCTATATATACCATCATTATTTTTTTCAGGGCCTGCCTCATGCTTGGCAGATTTTATTTAAACATTTTGAAGAATAAATACTGGATTCCCCACACCCCCTCTACCTTGGCTATAAAAATGATACCTAAATTATACACGGATGAGTAATTTGCTACAGCAATACAGTCATCATTCATTTCTGATACCGTGGGCACTAGCGAGAAAATTATTCACCTCCATTTGGCACCTCGGGTATACCGATGGTGACACGGCAGAACCAAACCATTTGGTTTCTCAGTTTAAGATTTAGCCGACTGAAATGCTACTTTCACAGAAGAGTCACAAACTAAATTCATAACGAAGATGCAGAAGAAGTGCCAAAGCTCTATTTTCTTCTTCTTTCCCAGGCCCTCCCATTAGAGGTCATACACCTGTTGCTTTTGGAATCACCTTCCCTTTTCTGATTCAAAAGCTTAACGGGGGAGGAAGGGAACATTAAAGATGTGATGTTTCCTTCCTCCCCCCTCAAGTCACAGCTGACTTATGGCAACCCCTAGTGAGGTTTTCAAAGTAAGAGGTATTCAGAGGTGGTTTGCCTTTGCCTGCCTCTGTGCCCAACCCTGGTATTCCTTGGTGGTCTCCCTTCCAAATACTGACCAGAGCTGACCCTGCTTAGCTGCCGAGATCTGATGAGATCAGACTAGCCAGAGCTATCCAAGTCAGGGTTCATGTTAATTACATTGACTGATATCTACAAAAGTTGAAACTCAAAGCAAACAATATGTTGTCGAAGGCTTTCATGGCTGGAGTTCATTTATTGTTGTAGATTTTCTGGGCTGTGTGGCCATGGTCTTGGCATTGTGAGACCTGAGATTTCTGGGTTACACCTCTGAGGATGCCAGTCACAGTTGCTGGCAAAACGTCAGGTCTCACAATGCCAAGACCACACAGCCCAGAAAATCTACAGCTAATCCAAGCAAACGCTTATGAAATTACTTTCAAAATGCTGAGAAAGCTCTCCCTCCCAGACTTTCTATGGCTTGTGGACATTTCCTTGCATCCATTTTTCATTTCATCTTCCCCCAAAGAAATCGGGATGCTGTATGTGGTCTTCTGCCCCCTTTTAAAAATATTATTAACAAACTCCATCAAACAAGTTGGGGGTGGGGGAGAGATCACCCAATGAGTTTGATGGGATTTGAGAAGGGCGTTGAGTTCCAATACTCTACCCACTGCAGCAGGTGCTGCAGCATTAGTAATATGTCCATCACATGTGGTGATGCCCTCTTTAATGCACAAATGGCATTAAATGTATCATCAGTAAGAGAACGTCGCTGCCCCTGAAGGTAATCTGAGGTGGTTCCCTATGTTTTCCAAATACCTTAGGTGGCAGTATTTGTGAATTTCCTGCATTGTGCAGGGGGTTGGACTAGAATCAGGGGTGGCCAATGGTAGCTCTCCGGATGTTTTTTGGCTACAACTCCCATCAGCCCCAGCCAGCATGGCCAGTGGCTGGGGGTGAGGGGAGTTGTAGGCAAAAACATTTGGAGAGTTACCGTTGGCCACCCCTGGATTAGATGATCCTGGAGATCCCTTCCAACTCTATGACTCTACCTCTCTCAGATTCTGCAGAGGGGACATCAGTTACCACACGCCTCAGTTGGGGTCAGATGCTGTTGTAATTTTATTGTGATTTTATTACTATTTATGATGTACTCTGCTCTGAGCCCCCAAATGGGGAATGGGCGAAATATAATGAGGAGAAGAAAAAGAAGAAAAAGAAAAAGGAGAAGAAGGAACTAACCTCCCTCTGCAAATCCTGGCAGCCTCCCTTGCTTGTCAAAACAGTTCCAAATCTCTCTTCGTTCTGGGGTTGGGGGGCCCAGCCCCGCTCTCATCCACAGCCACGTCTGTCCGATGTGATCAGACAAGAGAGATTTTGCAGCTGAGCTGAGGCAAAAACGGACTGGGCTGAAGGGCTGGGCGGGTGTGGAAGGGGGTGGGAAGGAAGCCACAAAACTGTATGTCTCGTTGCCGCTCAACGTCCCTCCGTGCTCAGAGGATACAAAACTCCAGACCAATTTCGCACTAGAGCTTTAATCCTGATTTAGCCCTGTCCCCAAACTGATATTCTACACTAGAATCATAGAAAACAACTCTAGGACTCTATGATTTTTGTGTAGAATGTCAGTTTGGGGACAGGGCTAAACCAGGATTAAAAGTCTAGTGCAAAATGTGCTGCTCCTCTCTTTCCCACACCTAATGCTTTCTGAAACAGAGCAATAATCCCTGACTGAAAATACCCACATACATACAACCCTCTATCACCACAGACTCCTAGTGTCAGACTGCCTGCTCCACCAAAGCCACAACCCAAAGGCGATGTTTGGGTTTCGACTTGTCCCTAGGATCGCGAAGTCCAATTCAAGAAATATCTGGGGACTTTGGGGGTGGAGCCAGGAGACACCGGAGGTGGAGCCAGGAGCAAGGGTGTGACAAGCATAACTGAACTCCAAAGGGAGTTCTGGCCATCACACTGAAAGGGACCGCACACCTTTTAAATGCCTTTCCTCCATTAGAATTAATGAATGATTGGGGCACCTTCTTTTGGGGCTCACAGAATTGGACCCTCTAGTTCAATCCTTTTGAAACTTGGACGGTACTTTGGGGAGAGGCACTGGATGCTATGCTGAAAATTTGGTGCCTCTAACTAAAAAACCAGCCACCTCCCCAGCCCCAGAAACCCACAGGTCAATTCTCTAGTATACATTATGGGAATCAGTCTCCATAAGGAAGAATGGAGGGCCCAGCAGACATTTCCCTCGCCCCCCCCCCCCTTTCTGATGACCATGAAGACCTGCAAACTGGGGAGATCCCCTGACCCCACCTGGGGATTGGCAACCCTACTTCTCCCTCCCCTCCCCGCTGCTGTTCAACCATAAATACCTTCAGAGAGGACGCGGGTGGTTTCTAGGCAGGCGGGCGGGCGGGCAGCAAGCTCAGCTCCGCTTCTCTCCTTCTCTTCTCCTTGCCCAATCTCCGGAAAAGTAAGCACGCATTTCAAGGGCGGGAGCGGCGGGGCGACGGGGCGGCCGCGCTCTCCTCCGCCGGGCGACTAGCTCCTGGATGAGGTCTCCCCGGAGCCATTCATGTCGCACGACGAGAGAGAAGATGCAACCGGTTGCAGAAGCCAACAAGCGACGCGGGCCCAAACGGTTCCCTGGCTTCCCCCCCTCTGGAATTGCTAGGCTCTCGTCCGGGCTATAAATCAAATCAAAAGCTCCATGCGCCGGCCGGCCCGGCTGCACCAATCGGCGCTTTCCCTCCTATGGAAATAGCAAGCGACTTTTTGTTTGCAAGGGGGAGGGGGTGTCTCTGCGAGGGCGACGGCAAGGAGGTGGTTGCTCCAAACACTATTTGTTCGGGGGGTTGTGTTGTGTTTTTTTTTAAAACATGCAGCTTGTCTCCTTCTGCAGGGAATTACTCAGCCCGTCACATGACACCAAACAGCTCAATTATATAATTCAAAACTGTGCTGAGGCTGTTGTGGGGAGGAAGGGATAGGGAACCACACCAGAGAGGGAGTCGAAAGCACACCGCACCGCCACATGGCGAAGTTGTGGTTTGACCAAAGGCCGCGTTTGTTTCCCCTGCTCGTTCTTGTCAGAGGAGCCCTGCGGGCAGCTGGCCTCCTCCGCGCTTAGCTGAGCCCTTTCCCAGAGAGAGAGAGAGGCCCGAAGGCTGCCAGAAGCCCTGCAGAAAATCCCAGCTGGGCTGCTCTGCCAGCTTTCTTGATGCAGGGCTGGTTTGGGGTTTGAAACGCTGCGCATGCCCGATCTGGCCTCAGGGGGACACCCCCCCCCTTGCTGAGTACATTCAAGCACAAAAAAGTCATTTCATGGATTGCAGAGCTGGGGTTGGCTCATTTTATCATCACAACAATCAGGTGAGGTAGGTTGGCCTGAGAGGAAAAGTTATTTGTCCCAGGCAGGGACAAATATTGGATCAAGCCATATTGGATCAAGCCAATGGCCACCCAGTTCAACACTCTGTGTCACACAGTGGCCAAAAAACCAGGTGCCATCAGGAGATCCATCAGTGGGGCCAAGACACTAGAAGCCCTCCCGCTGTTGCCCCCCCCCCCCAAGCACCAAGGAAGTGGATGCTGGATCCCCATCTTCTTCCCATGCTCAGGCCTGTGGTGGAGCCACATCTGGGATGGCAGAGGGCAGCTGGTAAGTTGCCAGTCTCCAGGTGGGATCTCCTGCTTTTACGGTTGATCTCCAGACAAGAGATCAGGTCCTCTGGAGAAAATGGCTGCTTTGGAGGGTGGACTCTCTGGCATTGTACCCCATTGAGGGACCTGTCCTCTCCAGGCTCCACCCCTAAATCTCCAGGTATCTCCCAACCAGGAGCTGGCAACCCAGCTAGTGGTTGGACCAGCCAAGGGTGCAAGAAGCCCCTTAACAAACAGGCCAAAACTTTATACTGTGTGAGGAAGAAAGGAAACTTGTGTTGATTTTGGTGTACGGCAACTCAGGATGAACACGAGCAATGCCTTTGCTCCCAGAGAAAGCAGTTAAATGCCCACTGGATTGCACAGAAGAGGCCGGTTTGGGTCTGTTTCAGCTGCCTGACTGCGGCACTTTTTTAAGGCTTTTACCTGTCAGCACTTTCTTATTTATATTATACTTTTCTTATTAATTAGTGCCCTTTTATCCATTTGATCTGGCTAATGGATTTCTCTGTTCAATTGGCTTAATGGTTTCTCCACTTAAATTAATTATTTCCACTCTTCATATCCTTTCCTGAGGATATACAAACCACTCATTTGATAGAGATAGGTTGATATCATCTGGGTTGGTGGCAAAGGAAGTCTGGAGTAATTCAAGGACCATGTCAGCTCCCACCAAGCTTGCCAGCTCTGGGCAGGGAAATAATTGGAGATTAGGAAGGGCAGGGTTTGGGGAGGGGAGGAACTTCAATGGGGTATAAAGCCATACAGTCCACCTCCCAAAGTAGCCATTTTCTCCAGGTGAACCATTTGTGCAAATTAAGAAATACTAAGCAAGTTAATGTGAACAGCTGCCTTAGGACAAGTTCCTGATTCAAGAATATGTGGCTGGTGGAAGTGGCAAATGAAACACGAATTAAACCTGGGACTTGTGCAGCCACACCTGTTGAGCAGGGGTGGCCAACGGTAGCTCTCCAGATATTTTTTGCCTACAACTCCCATCAGCCCCAGCCAGCATGGCCAATGGCTGCGGCTGATGGGAGTTGTAGGCAAAAACATCTGGAGAGTTACCATTGGCCACCCCTGGAATAGAGGACATACCTCAGGATTGATTCAAGGATATACAGTACCATCTGCGTCTACCAGCAAGAGGGATATAAAGACAGCAGGATTTGGTACCTATTCTTTGCAGCATCCAGTTTGGATCTTATTTCCAATAGAGCCTTTGTTTGAGGACTGTGGACTATATAGTTATAGTTATTGGGTTAAGAGCATTTGATGTGAGCCATAATAAGTGATGCATGAGTAAAGAATGTAAATCATTTATTTGAAGCGTGTAATTTACACGCTTCCAATAAAGTAATAAAGTCAAGATGCCCCATGGTGCAGAGTGGTAACGCTGCAGTACTGCAGTCGAAGCTCTGCTCATGACCCGAGTTCCATCCGGCGGAAGCTGGGTTCAGGTAGCCAGCTCAAGGTTGACTCAGCCTTCCATCCTTGAGGTTGGTAAAATGAGTACCCAGCTTGCTGGGGGGAAAGTGTAGATGACTGGGGAAGGCAATGGCAAACCACCCCGTAAAAAGTCTGCCGTGAAAACGTTGTGAAAGCAACGTCATCCCAGAGTCGGAAACGACTGGTGCTTGCATAGGGGACTTCCTTTACCTTTTTTACTTTAATTTACACAATGTTTTGTTGTTTTCTTATCACCTGGAGGTTGGCAACCCCCAGCAATCAACTCGATGTGCAATGATACTATCATTCGCATATGCCACCCTCCCGCCCCCCCCCCCCCAGCCAAAAGCAACCCAATGCAAGAAAGGAGACCCTCCCCCCCAGGCAAGTGAGGCCTGCTTGGGCTGGCTAGAGATCCAGTCAGCCCAAGCAGGTCTCGCTTTCCTGGGGCACCCCACCCCCCAGTCAAAAGACCAGCAAGCCACCTGCCACATAAGAAGTGGAGAAAGGGTGGTGTGAGCTTCTCCAGGGGTTAATGAGGGCTGCTGGGGGTGTGGCAAAGCTCCTGGTGGCTGGCTGGCTGCCTGCTCTCCTGATCCAGAGATTGTTATGCAACTGCACCTACTATTTGATGGATGAGGTAGGTTGGGAGGAAGAGGGGGAACCCTCAGAAAGGTTCAGGAGCTGTGCTCCTGTGAGCTCCTGCTGAATCTGAGGCCTGCCTATGCCTAAGAACAGATGGACACAAATCTGGCATTATAAGCCCAATATTCAGAAACCAGGGGAAGAATATTTCTGTCTCCCAGGGGACTCTAAACTTAAGGAGAATCAGATACGAAATTGCTGAATTAAGAATTCATCCAGAAATCTGACATCATCCCCCAAGGACTTAACAAGGACCCTCAGCCATTACAGGAGTTAACTGGCTTAGTAAAACTACAGAAATTACATTATCACCAGTTACTGCTCTTGTAAACATTCTCTTGCCTTTCATCAATACATCTGCATTTTAAATAATTATGGTTCATTCTGTCCTTCCAGAATTTCATGTCCATGATGTTCCCAACTTTTATCTCCATAGCCTTGTATATAAATGAAAACCCACAACAAGCACTGGATGAAGCAAAATCCATGACACCTTTTACTAGAATAAAAACTTGTTAGCCTTCAAGATAACATAAGCCTCTTGTTTATTTTCCTCCACAAAGGTGAGAACGATGAAGTTGCTGTGTTGGCATCCTTTGGGGAATTGACTTCTAGAGGACACTTTCACACACACTAAACACACTTTCAATCCACTGTAATGTACATTGCAACTGGATTTTACTGTCTGAAATGGCAAAATTCACTTGCAAAAAGCCACTTAAATGGATTGAAACTGGTATTTAGCCTGTGTGAAAGCCTCTCTCATCATTTAGGAGAAATTGTCATGGGAGTCAAAGCAGAACACTAAACACACTTTCAATCCACTGCAATGTACATTGCAACTGGATTTTACTGTCTGAAATGGCAAAATTCACTTGCAAAAAGCCACTTAAGTGGATTGAAACTGGTATTTAGCCTGTGTGAAAGCCTCTCTCATCATTCAGGAGAAATTGTCATGGGAGTCAAAGCAGAACACCCTGAAAAAGCCATCATCAAGCCTAGGTTTATTACTTTTTGCAAGCATCTACATCTACAGAATCTATATCAGGGGTGGTCAGACTTGCTTAATGCAAGAGCCACATAGAATAAATGTCAGATGTTTGAGAGCCGCAAGACATGAATGTCAGAGGAAGGAAGGAAGGCAAATAGATAAATAGATTGGGGGAGGGAAAGGTAGAAAGCAACTTTAACTTTAAATGTGTACTTCAAGCTGCCAGCTGGTTTGGAGAAGTGATTTAAAGAGAGAAATGCCTTCTCCAAGCCAGCCAATGGGGCAGTGGGGGCTTTGAGAGTCACACATTATGTGTGAAAGAGCCACATGTGGCTCCTGAGCCATCCCTGATATAATATAGTGGGTTCTATACACTGAAGAGGTGAGGTGGTAGTGGTAATCAGCTCTTCGTTAGATACAGCATGGTAGGTGGCTGCACTAAAAGACTAGGGAACTGGGCCAACGGGGCCAACTATATACAGCTCAGGGTTCCCACACAAGCACGTTATTGGATCATTCAAACCAGCAGGGGGCCTGTGATTGGTGCAAGACAGCAAGGATTTGGATCCTGCTGTCCGTTGCTCTCAAGTTCCCAAGCTCCGTTCGTATGGCTCCAATGAGCCAGGCAGGAACACCCAATTCAGTTCTCACTTGAGTCACGTACACAACACCTGATCTACACGAATGGCTAATGCAGATGGGAGGCATCTGTCGTCAAGCTTGGACTGCATCATCCTGAATCCGTCTACGGCATCACCTGCACCTTCATCTTGGGGCAGGTTGAATGAGTGGCACCAAGACCTGTTCCCTTGAAACAAGATTTCAGCTGCAAGTCCAGCAATGGAATATGGAATGGGATGCAAACCACCTGGATGCCACATCCCAAGTGTTAAGAAAACTATTCCATACTTTCCTACTTGGTTTGGAAACCACATCAACAATCCTAACAACAACAACAAAAGCAATCTGTTTCAAGACCATTTCATTTAGATAACCACAGCCTTTCAGACAGACTATTTCCAACAGGGAAAATCAAAACAAAACATCTAACTCTAGAACCAACCAGAAATAAGAGCGAACTTCAGAATATACAAACTGAGCACACTAACAACCCATAGCCTTAACTAGGAGGGGAAATACTGTTATTTCTACCTATGCTTTAAATCCTGTTTTTTAAATTCAGTTTTAAACCTCCCATGCATTTGTGCAGCAGCTGTCATTTTCTTGACATTCCCAGCATTTTTAGAACTGTCACCTTGGCACCCAGTGGATGGCATGACATCATCCAGCTGTGCCATGGATTTAGGCGGAAGCCAAATGTTTAATCAAATCATTTAAAGCCTCTCTCTGTTTTGTCAGTCCCTTATTTCCATGTAGAGTTTAGTCAGTGATATCAATGCATTCTGCTTAGGAATACAGATATCTACAGATTATCTGTCTGTCTGTCTGTCATCCATCCAAATATCTATCTATCTATCTATCTATCTATCTATCTATCTATCTATCTGTCTGTCTGTCTGTCTGTCTGTCTGTCTGTCTGTCTGTCTGTCTGTCTGTCTCCATCCATCCATCCATCCATCCATCCATCCATCCATCCATCCATCCATCCATCCATCCACCCACTCTCTCTCTCTTGCCCAGAGCAAGCTGGGATAGGGCAATTAACAAATCTATTATCTATCAATCTATCCATAAATTCTAGCAGGGAAGGAAGTCTTGAGAACACCTTTCTCCTCCGAATGAGACTTGCCTGAGCTTGTTTCCTCCTTTGTTACAAGCTTGGGCATGGCCAGAAGCAGGAGGCTTCTGGCATGAGTTCAGGGTAGGGGCCACAGAGCTCTTAGCCTGTGCCTTGCAGCCTGTGGCCTTGAGTGAGTCAGGTAATAGGATCCAGGACCAGCCCAGGACAACAGAGTGTTGTACATTTTTCCCCCCTGTTTATTTGTAAACTGCTTTAAGTTTTCCCAGTGGGGAGAAAAGCAAGCTAGAAATGCTTTAATAATTTACAAATCTTGAACACACAAAGCCCTCCTTTAATTTGCACCCTGTTACCTTTGCAATTTTTCTTAAGTCAGTAGACAGAATGTTCTTATTAGATTCCTGAAAGGTTCTTCTGGGCCATTCTCCCTTTAACATTTGCATTTTCTTCTGGATTCCTCAGTAAACATTAGGGGAACTGGCACTCTGTTCCCATACGATGGGCATTTTGCTCTTGGGTATTTGTGCCCAAAAATGGCAAGAGAAAGCTTCCATTTCATCTCTCAGCATTTTCCACCCTTTAATAAGCTTGAAAATGTGACTCCAGTGGGCCTTAATGTTCTAAAAACCCAGAAGGCGTGCAGATTACAGACGAGTGAAATCTATTTCTGCATTATATTAACATGTAGCCAACTTGCAGCTGGAATTCCAAGTTCTGCCTTAAATCGTTCCTGGTCTAGGAGCGCTGCAAACGGCAGCTCTGCACCCTGCTATGGAGTTAAATGCCTGGTGATTAAAGATCATAATCACAAAAGGCAATGAACCAGAGGAGGAGAATCCAGAATAATGTGCCAGCAATAAAAGGGATGCTCAGTTGCACCACCCATTGTGTTTCCATTGGGTTGCCTTATCCAGTCCACTTAATCCACACACTTTACAGCGCCAAAGTACCTAACTCTTTGAATTGTCAGCAGTCAGCAACATACACTCAGTGTTAAACGCTGATGTTAAACATATGGAGCAGAGGTCCATCAATGGCTATTAGCCACAGCGTATTTTTGGAACTCTCTGTCTGGGGCAGTGATGCTCTGTATTCTTGGTGCTTGGGAGGGCCGATAGTGTCCTGCTCCACTGATGGACCTCCTAATTGAACCTGGTGTGACACAGAATATTGGACTGGATAGGCCATTGGCCTGATCCAACATGGCTTCTCTTATGTTCTTATGTTGCAGTTCTCTCAGCAACTAGATAGATCCCAAATATTTAAGAGGCTACATCTTCCTTCAAGTCCCACTGTAAATGTGCACTTGGTATTGCTATCCCTTTCCTCACATTTTCATAGCAAGTGCACATTCAGAGGTATTTTAATGAATCCTCCCCCATAGTTCCACAGTTCCTTTTCTGAGGAGACACTGAAATCTAAGCCTGGCATATTTCAAAAGCAATGGAAGGCTAGCTTTTTATAGTGGGGTCAAGCACAGGTCAAAGGGTAGAACAGATCATCATAGGTAATGGAACATCTGCTTTGCATCCAGATGAGCTCAATCGCAAGCATCTCCAGTTAAAAGGATCAAGTCATAAGCAATGTTCCCTCTAAGCTGCAGAGTCCTGTGAGCAAAAATTATATTTTGTGAGCTACTGGCATTAAAGTTGTGAGCTACTGCATAAATTAGTGTGCTCTGGGGTCAGCCTTCCTGAGCTAAGACAAAAATCTGTGAGCTGGAGGACAAAAACCTGTGAGCTAACTCATGCTATCTCAGCTTAGAGGGAACACTGGTCGTAAGGGTTGTGAAGGCCCTCGACATGAGACCCAGGACAACCATTGGCAATCAGAGTAGATAGTATTGACATTGAGTGCGATCACACCAAAAATTTGCCAAGGCAATCTCCCGGCTTTGCAAAAGGGGAGGGACAGTGGCTCAGTGGTAGAGCATCTGCTTGGGAAGCAGAAGGTCCCAGGTTCAATCCCTGGCATCTCCAAAAAAAGGGTCCAGGCAAATAGGTGTGAAAAACCTCAGCTTGAGACCCTGGAGAGCCGCTGCCAGTCTGAGAAGACAATACTGACTTTGATGGACCAAGGGTCTGATTCAGTATAAGGCAGCTTCATATGTTCATATGCTCCGGAAAGAGGCACACCACGTCAAATAACACAACACCCTCGATAGGCACGGGCCACTCATGCACTTAGAGGAGCATTCAGATGTTCTTGTACATGCTGGGTGCATGCATGGCATGCCCCAGTTGTTCAGATGACTGGGAAACGCCATGCATGTGCTTCACAGGTCTGCTACCAGGAAGCACCCAGTAGCTATTTACTCCAGTCCCAACCCATCCTAGGATGAGGCATGGATGGGCAGGACACGGAAGGCAGATATACACATGTGATCATGGACATTAAATCTGGAGGGGAGGAGTGTCTAGGGTGGGCCTAATCTCTCATGTGATCGCATCCATTGACAGGCCAATGGCTTGATGCTGTATAAGGCAGCACTGTGTGTTCAGTATTGCCTTTGTTCACCTTTGTCTGTGCTGCTGATTTAAATTGTCTATGCTAAGCGTATTTTCATACATTGTGACCTAACCTTGACCATGAAGCTGCCTTACAATGAGACTGCTGGTTCATCTCGCCTGATCTTTTTTACAGTGATTGACAGTGGATTGCAAAAATCTAAGGCAGGGATCTTTCTGCCACTTAGTTGGTGATTCTGTGGACTGAAGATGGGTTCCTCTGCATGCAAGCCAGGTGCTCTTCCACTGACCTACAACTTCTCCCTTGTGTGTGTGCGTAAGGTACTGTCAGTCAGTTCACAGCCAACTTATGATAACCCTAGATAGTTTTCACAGCAAGAGATGCAGGGCTTTTTTTTTTTTGTAACAGGAACTCCTTTGCATATTAACCCCTGATGCAGCCAATCCTCCAGGAGCTTACAGTAGGCCCTGTACTAAGAGCCCTGTAAGCTCTCGGAGGATTGGCTACATCAGGGGGTGTGGCCTAATATGCAAAGGAGTTCCTGCTACAAAAAATGCCCCACGCTTTGCCATTCCCTGCCTCTGCGTAGCAACCCTGAACTTCCTTGCTGCTCTCCCATCCAAATACTAATGCTTAGCTTACAAGGCCTAACGAGATCTGGCTAACATGGGCCATCCCCCTGAGATTTTATTCCATTTATTGGTAGAGTTGCTGATCATATTTTATCATTTTATTGTGTTTGTTGTATTAGAATTGTGAATGTTTTAGATTGTACATTGCGTTTCATCATGATATTACCCGCTCTGAACCCATTTGCAGGGGAGAGCAAACTTTAAGTCCAATGAAACAAACAAACAAACCCAGCTCAGGGCCTAGTAACAATACTCGGCCTTAATGATAAAATGGTCTGTGTTGGTAACAGAAATCATCCAATGTTGTACAAGTGGTAATGTACTGGAAGTGTCAATTTTGGGCTCATGTCTACAAGAATTCAGCCAGTTTGGTGTAGTGGTTAAATGTGTGGACTCTTATCTGGGAGGACAGGCTTTGATTCCCTACTCCACCACTTACAGCTGCTGGAATGGCCTTGGGTCAGCCATAGCTTATCGCAGGAGTTGTCCTTGAAAGGGCAGCTGCTGTGGGAGCCCTCTCAGCCCCACCTACCTCACAGGGTGTCTGTTGTGGGGGGAGAAGATACAGGAGATTGTAAGCCGCTCTGAGTCTCTGTTTCAGAGAGAAAGGCAGGGTATAAATCTGCAGTCATCTTCTTCTCTTCTCCCTTCACCAGGGCTTTTTTTGTAGGAAAAAGCCCAGAAGGAACTCATTTGCATATTAGGCCACACCTCTGGTGCCAAGCCAGCCAGAACTGCGTTCCTGTGCATTCCTGCTCAAAAAAAGCCCTTTCCTTCACAAATCCCACATGCCATTATGGATTATGTGTTCTTGATGAAGACAAGTACAGGAGTTGTCATGGTTGCATAACTTTTTTTGTACATATGGTTGCTTCGTTCTGGAAAGAAACAACCACCTTGTTGTTTTCTACCCACTGTGTTTAGTGCCCTGACAGTTATGCAAGTAACTGTCCACCTTGCAAGCCATCCTCTACCAGGAGAGCCAGTTTGGTGTAGTGGTGAAGTGTGCAGACTCTTATCTGGGAGAACCGGGTTTGATTCCCCACTCCTCCGCTTGCACCTACTGGCATGGCCTTGGGTCAGCCATAGCTCTTGAAGGAGTTGTCCTTGAAAGGGCAGCTGCTGTGAGAGCCCTCTCCAGCCCCACCCACCTCACAGGGTGTCTGTTGTGGGGGAGGAAGGTAAAGGAGATTGTGAGCCGCTCTGAGACTCTTCGGAGTGGAGGGCGGGATATAAATCCAATATCTTCTTCTTCTACCATCTCTTCCTCTCTTCTTAGATCAGCAGCTCTTGATCGAAGGAGTACACAGTTTTAGCCAGGGCTGCTTCTTTTTCTGGAAAAAGAGGCACCGAAAGTCTCAAGAGGGAGATGAAGGAGAAACATATGGGTGCCCAGCCCCTCATGAACGTTTAAACATTTTTTTTTTTGAGAATTTTTGTTCCCCGGACAAGTTTTGGAACTCCTATTCCACCGTGGTTCACTCAAGAAAAAAAGCCCTGGTTTTAGTTTCTGCTTCATTTTCCATGCATAGGCCAAGGAGCACAGGCCACATGTCCTTCCCAGAGTTGTCATCTCCAGGATGGGAAATATCTGGAGATTGGAGGGAGGGTAGAGCTTGAAGACGGTAGGGCTTGTGGGAGGGGAGGGACTTTAGTGGCATATGGTCAAGTCAGAGACTCAAACCCAATATCCTTTGGAAGGGGACAGGTCAAGCCAGAACAACCCAACCCCCCCCCCCCAAAAGGCTGAACTGTGAGTCCTCCTTAGGCCTCAGGGTAGTGCAACCACCAACCCCTTTCCACTAACCAGACAGCCAGGGACCATGGGACCACAAAAGTCACCCTTGTGGACACTTGTAAGGCAAATTTCACCAAACAATTAATCTGACAGCTGTAGCCAAGGAGGGCTTATGTACTGGACTCAGATCAAGGCCTCCAGAACTCTACCAAAATACAAGTGAAGTGGTTTATTACAAAACTGTGCAAGAATAACCAGTAAAAGACCAGTGAACAGCGAGGATGAAAATGATAAAGCTAAAAACCAACCTAAGCACATTTACAGGCATTGGTTCAAGATCCAGATGTTACCAAAAGAAAACTGAGTCCAATAAAGTTCTAAAGTCTAAAGTAAGGTTTCCAGGCAGTAAGTCCCACACACAAAACAAAAAGTGTCCTTAGGCCTTATGTAATCCAGACAAAGGGCAAAACTAGAACGAAAACCCTTTCCTTTATGCCCAAAGACCTGCTTTGGCCTCATTCCAGTTAACCAATCGAATGTATAGCAAGTGATGCAACTTGGCCATCAGGTCTGTTAATAAGCAGGTAATCTAACCAATCAAATGGATTTGCCAATTAACCCAGACACCCTGTAGCTGTGTTGGGTTCAACCAGACACCTTCTCCCTCCCCATGAACTCGGGCGCTAATGAGACACAATGCACCTTCTTAGGTCCTTGAAGCTACCAGGTCTAATGGTGTGACTGGCATCTGTAGTATTTGTACATGCCAATAAAGGTGACTTACTGACTGAAGAAGAAGAAGATATTGGATTTATATCCCGCCCTCCACTCCGAAGAGTCTCAGAGCGGCTCACAATCTCCTTTACCTTCCTCCCCCACAACAGACACCCTGTGAGGTGGGTGGGGCTGAAGAGGGCTCTCACAGCAGCTGCCCTTTCAAGGACAACCTCTGCCAGAGCTATGGCTGACCCAAGGCCATGCTAGCAGGTGCAAGTGGAGGAGTGGGGAATCAAACCCGGTTCTCCCAGATAAGAGTCCGCACACTTAACCACTACACCAAACTGGCTCTCCAGTTGACTGACTGGCACCTGGTTTGCCTCCCATCTCCCTTCTTAGAGTCTTTAAGACTCTTAGCAGCTTCTTATGTTTCAGAGAATGAAACTTCCATCTTTTTAGGCTTCAGCCTTAACTGCTGTTTTGAATTTGAACGAGAAGCTGTTTAAAGAGACCAGTTTCTTGACAGATATAATGCCATATAGTCCACTTTACAAAGCGGCCATTTTCTTCAGGTGAACTGAACTCTGTTGCCTGAAGATCAGCGACTTTGGAGGGTGGCTCTACGGCTTTATGTATGCCATACTGAGTTTCTGCCCTCCCCAGACTCTACCCGTCAAATCTTCCAAGTATTTCCCAAACCAGAACTGGCAACCCTAAAATTCTCCAGCGTATAGCAGTTCCTGCCATTAATGAGCGTATAGCAGTTCCGGCCATTAATAAACTTTAGTCCCTCTCGTTCTGCAAGATATATGGGATAAGAACTTTTCTCTCTTTTTTTTAGCATTTTCCCACATTAAAGAAGACAACGACATTGGATTTATACCCTGCCCTTCACTCTGAATCTCAGAGTGGCTCACAATCTCCTTTATCTTCCTCTCCCACAACAAACGCTCTGTGAGGTGGGTGGGGCTGAGAGAGCTTTCCCAGAAGCTGCCCTTTCAAGGAAAACTCTTGCGAAAGCTATAGCTGACCCAAGGCCATCCCAGCAGCTGCAGGTGGAGGAGTGGGAAATCAAACCCAGTTCTCCTAGATAAGAGCCCGCACACTTAACCACTATGCCAAACTGGGAGTTAGCTTCCATGGATGTATTTTGCCCTCTGGTTATGGCTCCTGCAGAGCATTTTATGGTAGAATAATGATAGAATTCCTTATTCCAAACAAGATCCTGACCAGACGAAGCAAAGCTAGAACTGAGCCTGCCTTATGAAGGGCTTGGATTTAAAGTAAGATATAATTTCAGGGCTGGGTCCATTCCTAACTGTCAGACAGCACACTGTGGATATGTGGGTGTTCTGGTGTTAGCCGGAATGTTCCCGTTCCGTTTTGTTCATCTGGTCTTGCATTTAGCAGAGATGAATCTCACCAAATAAACTTGCTGTTTCCCCCACCACCACCAAAGAGAGCTTATCAGCAATTTATATTTTAAAGATTTTTAAATTCCAAGCCAGCTATGAATGCTGCTAGACGCATATAAATGATATCTGCACATGTGAATGAAATGTTATATAGGCCTTATAGGTCTTTTAGTACATCTGGAATCCAGTTTTGAAACTCAAAGAACAGTCCTGACGTTGAGGATTAGTTACTTAGTCATTTTTCTTCACATTTCCATTCATGTGTGGTGCTCCTTCAAACCCCCACACATAGGTGTATGTTCATAGATGCCCAAGAGGAACGGTCCACAAATATATTTTCCAGTGGCATGATGCTTATCGTGTGTTCTGGTTTGTTTGGTGAAGGGAACAGTCATATAATCAACACAGTGTTTGATGTGTAAAATACAGGGGTCACTTTGTAGAAAAACGGGTGGTGGAGCTCATCCAGGGATTGTTATACAGCTGCACCTACTACTCAATGGACAAGGTGGGGAGGAGGAGGGGGAACCCTCAGAAAGATTCAGGAGCTGCGCTTCTGTGAGCTCCTACTGAATCCGAGGCTTGGTTAAATATATATGTGCAAAACACACTTAGCAAGCGAGCCATTACAGTCTCCTCCTCCTCACTAACACCATAACTGGGCACCAGTTGAAAGCTTTGGGTTCAAGTCCTGGCCAGAAGCCAGCCTGACTGAGCATTGACTACGGTTCACGTTAACATAAACAGAATGATTAACACGTGTTTAAGGTTGGTGGGGCTATCACGCACAAGAGGGGGGCATTATTCAAAGAGGATGGAGAAGAGGAGGAAGAGGAAGAGAAGATTGGATTTATACCTCGCCCTTCACTCAGAGTCTCAGAGCAGCTTGCAATCTCCTTTCCCTTCATCCCTCCACAATAGATACCCTCTGAGGAATACTCCCTCTATGCAGTAGAGTCTTGGGAGCAAAAATTCTATTTTGTGAGCTACGGGCATTGAAGTTGTGAGCTACTGCACTAACTAGTTTGCTCTGGGGCCATTTTTTTCCTGAGCTAAGACAAAAATGTGTGAGCTGGAGGCTAAAAAACTGTGGGCTAGCTCACACTAACTCAGCTTAGAGGGAACACTGCCTGTGAGGTAGTCAGGGCTGAGAGAGAGCTCTCAGAGGACTGCAGTTCTTTCAGGAATAGTGACTGACCCAAGGTCACTCAGCAGGTGCATGTGAAGGAGTGGGGAATCAAACCCGGCTCTCCCAGATGAGTGTTCACCAATGTTTCCTCTAAGCTGCAGAGTCTTGTGAGCAAAAATTCTACTTTGTAAGCGACTGGCATTAAAGTTGTGAGCTACTGCATAAATTATTGTGCTCTGGGGTCATCCTTCCTGAGCTAAGACAAAAACGTGTGAGCTGGAGGCTAAAAATCTGTGAGCTAGCTCACGCTAACTCAGCTTAGAGGGAACATTGGTGTTCACCACTCTTAACTGCTACACCGTGCTGGCTCTCAGGAAGAAAATCACCTCCCTTTTTGTTTCACAATGATGATTCTTCAAGATCACTTATGGCTCTGGTTATTATGAGAAATAAAAAGTAACCATGACAAAATAAGGTTGCCGGGAGCCTGGCTGCCAGCGTGCGGTATGTGAGTGGTAGGGGTAGGGTTGCCTGCTCCAGGTTGGGAAGCTGCTATAGATTTAGGGTGGAGCTTGGGGAGGACAGAGAGGGACCTCAGTGGGGTGCAATGCCACAGACTCCATCCTCCAAAAGCATCTGTTTTCTCCAGGGGGACCTGATCTCCGTAGTCTGGGGATCAGTTGTAATTCTGAGCAGGGGTGGAATTCTAGCAGGAGCTCCTTTGCATATTAGGCCACACACCCCTGATGTAGCCAATCCTCCAAGAGCTTACAAAAAAGAGCCTTGTAAGTTCTTGGAGGACTGTCTTCATCAGGGGTGTGTGGCCTAATATGCAAAGGAGCTCCTGCTAGAATTCCACCCCTGATTCTGGGGAATCTCCAGGACCCCTCTGGAGGCTAACAATATAATCTGAAATATAGCCAAGATTTAATCTTTACATTTCCAGAGAATCTCCTCTCCTTGCCCTGAACTCTCTTTACATCCCTTAAAACACTGAACTGCAACATTTCAGAGGGGGATGTAATACTCCATGCATTGATCTCACAAAAGCCCCTAACAGATTGCAAGCTGTATCGCTATACTGGCAATACAGTGAATGTTATCATAAGCAACCAAAACACTATTCTTTGCCTCATAAGACACAAAATTACTCTTGTGGTATGATTCTGTTGAAGAACCATATCCTCATCAACAAGAGAAATCTTTCATTAGTTCTGCCTTCAACCAGCCTCCTCTGAACACATTGAGATTCACCTCATGAATTTAATTTACCTTTAAAAATCCGGCCTACTTGCTTACCATCGTGTCACAGGGCACATTTCTGTTCATAAATTAATATTGTGTTTGGCCTCTCTCTTCCACTTTCAAGGTTGTTCTACTTTAAGGTGAGAGATGTCACTCCTTCCCCCCCCCAAAGGCCTCTCATTTTTCTCTTTTAAATGGTACCGTTCAGAAGGTTGATAGTTCCCCTATATCAGTTTTGACATACAGATTTCCCATTCCATATTAAAGCCATAAAAGGATCATTTTGTTGCTAATAAAAATGGTAAGATTCTTAATAGTTTCAAATAAATAAAATATGGAATATAATAAAGTGTAGATTATTCAGTAGGAACCTAAAATTAGAACATTTCATTTCTCTAGAAACAGAAGTAAAATGGTTTTATGAATCTAGACTTTCATGAGCCGATTGATGCTTTCATATCTTTTTAGCTTAAGCCATGAAAAAAAAATCTTCCTCAAAGCCCCCGTCTCTGTCCCTGATGATTCATAACTCATATGCTGGCCCCCATCCCTCACCATACCGGAGCCAGGATTTCATGTTTGGTGGGGCCCACAGCAGTATTTGTTGTTGGTGGGGGGGCACCCGGTATGGTGGCCCTGGGCTCTCAGCACTGTAAGCTGCCTTGAGTTCCACAAGCTAACTCGTCCCCCCCCCCTCCCGGCCTTTGCTCTGCATGCTGTGTTAGGGAAGGGGAGAGAAGAAAGGAAAAGATCAGCAGCAATGCTAATAACTTGTTCAAAGTGGCAATGAGCAAAAGGGACGGGTTGGGGGCCCTCAATGGAGGGGCCATACAGTTGGAAGGGGGGCTTGAAAGGATGAGCCTGCCCCCTCCCGGGCTACTGTAGCTACGGCCTGGGTAAGAACTGGCCCAACAAGCAATTTCCAGGTATATAAAGTTGAATCCAAAGATTGATTTTTGCCAGTAACTCGTTTTTACCAGAGGGAAGAGGATAGGTTTTTCCCACCTCTAACTGCAACCAACTGAGATCTCTAAAATGTGAAAGTTTGGGTTTTGGCCTGGTTAAAGGACTGAAAGAGAGGGAAGGCAGAGCATGATATAGTCCAGTCCCATCAGAAAGCTAAGCAGGGTCAGTACTTGTAAGAGAGACCAATGAGAAAGACTCTGCAGAGAAAGGCCATGGCAAACCACCTCAGCTTCTCCCTTGCCCTGAAAGCCCCTTGCTAGAGTTGCCATAAGGTAGCTGTCACTTGATAGCACTTTACACACACACGCAATTGGAACAGGTTTGGTCACCCTGGTGGATGTCCTGAACCATGGGATGGACAGAGGGAGTACAACTCTGTTGACTCTCCTGGACCTCTCAGTGCCTTTCGATACCATTGATCATGGTATCCTTCTGGACTGTATATCTGGGCTGGGATTGGGAGGCACTGTTCCGTGGTGGTTCCAGTTCCACCTGGAGGGTAATTTTCAGAAGATGGTATTGTGGGACTTCTGCTCAGCTCTTTGGCCTTTGGAGTCCTGCAAGGTTCCATCATGTCACCTATACTTTTTAACTTCTACACCAGACTGCTGGGTGAGGTCATTCGGAGATTTTGGCAGAGTTGTCTCCGGGGCTTTTTTGGTAGCAGGAACTCCTTTGCATATTAGGCCACACACCCCTGATGTAGCCAATCCTCCCGGAGCTTACAGTAGCCCCTGAAGTAAGAGCCCTGTAAGCCATTGGATGACTGGCTACATCAGGGGTACATGGCCTAATATGCAAAGGTCTGGGCCACACACCCCTGATGTAGCCAATCCTCCAAGAGCTTACAGTAGGCTCTGAAAGAAGAGCCCTGTAAGCCATTGGAGGATTGGCTACATCAGGGGTGTGTGGCCTAATATTCAAAGGAGTTCCTGCTACAAAAAAAGCCCTGGTTGTCTCCAATTTGCAGATGATAAAAGGTAAAGGTAGTCTCCTGTGCAATTGCCCGTCGTTTCCAACTCTGGGGTGTCATCGCATCACAATGTTTTCATGGCAGACTTTTTTACGGGGTGGTTTGCCATTGCCTTCCCCAGTCACCTACACTTCCCCCCCAGGAAGCCGGGTACTCATTTTACCGGCCTCGGAAGGATAGAAGGCTGAGTCAACCCTGAGCCGGCTACCTGAACCCAGCTTCTGCCGGGATCAAACTCAGGTCATGAGCAGAGAGCTCAGACTGCAGTATTGCAGCTTTACCACTCTGCGCCACGGGGCTGTTAATTTGCAGATGATACTCAGCTGTAGTTCATGCTTCCAGCTAATCCCAATGAGACTTTAGAAACATTAAACCAGTGCCTGGATGTAGCTTTGGAGTGGATTCAGGCTAATAAACTGAAGCTTAATCCTGACAAGATAGAAGTGCTACTTGTGGGTGGGAGGTCTGTGGATCTCAGGCATCCACCCATTCTGGATAGGGTTGTACTCCCCTTCAAGGTACAGATTTGTAGTCTAGGGTGCTCTTGGACCCTAGACTACATAAGCAGGCGGCAGGCTTTGGGCAAGCTTTGCTGGGTTACCCAGCTGTGGCCTTTCTTGGGCAGAAAAGATTCCGGTTACCTCTAGGTTAGATCAGAGCAACGCACTCTACATATGGCTGTCCTTGAAAAGTGTTCAGAACTTCAGTTGGTGCAGAATGCTGCAACAATGAATGAATATTAAGTATGAATGGAATATTGATGAATCCGAAGTATGAATTGCTGAGTCAGTTATAGCAAAAGGAAATTTTGTCATTCGTTTCTGAAATTAAACCAAACGGGTTAGACTTGACATTTCTAAGACAGTCCGTAGGTGTGAACAATCTGAACACAGAATCCCAAAGAAACAGCTGTCAACAAATCCTATAAGCAATGGATTGGGACAGCTTGGGGGTTTTTTTGTGGGGGGAGGGGAAGGAATATTTTTTAAACCACCCAGACTTGTTTCCCATCCTAGAGAGAAAGAATCAAAAGTATAACTCCTGCATCTTTTGAAGTCTTGCGACCTACATTGCTTTCTCCATAAGTGGAACTACTATCTGATCTTGCCAGACCTTCCTGGAAAACATTCTAAATTGTATTGGAGGAAAGGGAATGCTGATTTCAGATCAGAAGAGCTTAGGGTTGCCAGGTCCAAATCAAGAAATACCTGGGGACTTTGGGGGTGGAGCCAGGAGCAAGGGTGTGACGAGCACAATTGAACTTCAAAGGGAGTTCTGGCCATCACATTGAAAGGAACCACACACCTTTTAAATACCTTCCCTCCATTGGAAATAATGAAGTACGGGGGCACCTTCTTTGGGGGCTCATAGAATTGGATCCCCTGGTCCAATCTTTTTGAAATTTGGAGGGTGTTTCAGGAAGAGGTGCTGAATGCTATGCTGAAAACTTGGGGCCTCTACTTCAATATACAGCCCCCCCCCGAGCCCCAGATAACTGCGGATCCATTCTCCATTACACCCTTGGGAATTGGTCTCCATAGGGAATAATGGAGTGCCCAGCAGACATCCCCCCCTGCTTTCTGATGACCCTGAAGCGGGGGGAGGGCCCCCAAACAAGGGGATCCCCTGCCCCCACCAGGGGATTCACAACCGTAAAAGAGCTGCAGTGTATAAAAGTGTCCTGATTCGAGAGGGAATAGTGGCAAGGTAAGGCCCTGTGCATGAGGTGGATGTGCAGGTTCTATTCCCTTTTTGGAATGCCCCCCAAATCCCCCCACTGGGGAGAAATTGGGACCCGGCAACCCTATAATTCATAGGGTTTAAACTACAGGCATTATTTTGGGAAGAGCTTTACTGAATTATCTTGGAGAGGACTGTGCTGAATTTTGTATGTTTTTAATCTTAGAACTGTAAGCTGCTTAGAGCAACAAGGGAAAGGCAGAGTATAAATATTTTACTGAATATATAAACATATTATGTCAAAATGAGGCCCTAAACTATATCAGTTTAAGAGCTCTCACCTGATCTCTGAGACCTTCTTGCTTCTTCTCTTTCTGCTGCTCAAACAACTGGTGGTCTGAGCCCATGCCTGCGTGGAAAATCCATACACGGCCCAATTATTTATTTAGGCAGGGCTCTTTTGGTAGCAGGAGCTCCTTTGCATATTAGGCCACACACTCCTGATGTAGCCAATCCTCCAAGAGCTTACAAGGCTCTTAGTTCTGTAAGCTCCAGGAGGATTGGCTACATCAGGGGTGTGTGGCCTAATAGACAAAGGAGCTCCTGCTACCAAAAATGCCCTGTATTTAGGTATAATTTAAATTTGCAGACCACCCTACCCATGGCTCAGGGCAGTGAACAACATAATGATAAAAACATTTATGGATGATAAAACAATGTAAATAATGCGTAAATTAGCATATATTGGTATTGCACACATTGGAGTCCATCACAGGGGTCAAACTTCCTGATACATATGATACATATGTTCCTGATACATATTCTTGGTGCTTGGGGGGGGCGGCAAAGTGGAAGGGCTTCTAGCCGCACTTGTGAATAGAGTTGCCAATCCCCAGGTGGAGGCAGGGAATCCCCCGGTTTGGAGGCCCTCCCCCCGCTTCAGGGTCGTCAGAAAGGGAAATGTCTGCTGGGAACTCTATTATTCCTTATGGAGATTTATTCCCATAGAAAATCATGGAGAATTGATCTGTGGGTATCTGGGGCTCTGGGGGGGGCTGTTTTTTGGGGTAGAGGCACCAAATTTTCAGTATAGCATCTAGTGCCTCTCCCCAAAATACCCCCCAAGTTTCAAAAGGATTGGACGGGGGGGGGGGGTCCAATTCTATCAGCCCCACAAGAAGGTGCCCCTATCCTTCATTATTTCCTATGGAGGAAGGAATTGAAAAGGTGTGCCGTCCCTTTAAATGTGATGGCCAGAACTCCCTTTGGAATTCAATTATGCTTGTCACAGCCTTGATCTTGGCCCCACCCCAAATGTCTTCTGGCTCCGCCCCCAAAGTCTCCAGGCTCCACCCCCAAAGTTCCCAGATATTTCTTGAATTGGACTTGGCAACCCTACTTGTGAACCTTCTTTTTTTTGGCCACTGTGTGACACAGAGTGTTGGACTGGATGGGCCATTGGCCTGATCCAACATGGCTTCTCTTATGTTCTTATGAATGTAACAACACCATGATTTCTGCCAGGGCCGGCCCTGCCACTTGGCAACCTAGGCAATCGCCTAGGGCCCTGGCCTTCTGGAGGCACTGAATAGGGCGCCCCCATGTGACTCGGGGACGTTATCAGTGCAAGGAAGGCACCAGAAGTTAGCCTTGCCTACGATACCAGACAGTCTAGGGCAAGCCCTGATTTCTGCAGAAGGCTTTTGTGAGCTTGTTAGTAAGCAACTGCTCAGAACTTGTTTCAGAAGTATAATTCCACAATGGAAAATACCATGATTTTTAAAAACAATCATGTCGTATTCAGTTAAATTAGTACACACACACACACAAGAAATGAAACTAATTTAGCTGAATGCGACATGATTGTGTGTGTGTATAAAACCACTAAACTTGTGCACAAGGTATAACTCAAATGATTACTTGCTCCCAACAATTAATTGCTTTTGGGCCTCTTTCAAAAAATGCCAGATCATTTAAAAGTATATAGAACCTTCTCTGGAGTGTTTTGCCTGCTATTTTCAAGAAAGATATAGTTTGCGTTTTTTTTTTCTTTTTTTAAGCGCAGTGATAGATGCTTTTTAATAAGGGAAATAAAATCATTTCCATTAGTTGTCTCTCTCACCCCTTTTATGTTGATTATTCTCCCTTCCTTGCAAATAAAACACCACTTCACTTATAAAATATACATTCCCTCTGGGCACAGTAGAAGCTAGCGACAACCGTAGGTTAAAGAAGATCGGAGCAATGCAGTTGAATCTCTTTAAATGTTTTTTTTCCCCCATGAAAAGTTTATTCCTCAAGAAAACAGCAATTGGAGTCACTCGTCAACAGACTGTCAAGAAGTTAAATAAGGGTTGTTGCCAGGGGTAGAATTCTAGCAGGAGCTCCTTTGCATATTAGGCCACACCTCCCTGATGTAGCCAATCCTCTAAGAGCTTACAAGGCTCTTTTTTGTAAGCTCTTGGAGGATGGGCTACATTAGGAATGTGTGGCCTAATATGCAAAGGAGCTCCTGCTAGAATTCCACCCCTGGTTGCTGCAGTCTGTGGGATTTAACAGCAGCAAACTTAGCCATAACGTCCATTTTCAAATCAACGGTTAATGAGATAAGCAATTGCGGTTACATTGATCAAGCCAGGGTTGCAAAATATGTCACCTGAACAATACCGTTGTTCCTTTGGAAGGATCGCTGTGTTACTTTTAAAACGCAAGTATCTCATTCTGGGGGGGACAGAAAACTCTGAGCAGCTTTAGAAATCAGAAGTATCAGAGTACTCTATCATAGGAGCCCTGTGGAGCAGAATGGTAAGCTGCAGTACCGCAGTCCAAGCTCTGCTCATGACCTGAGTTTGATCCTGGCAGAAGCTGGGTTCAGGTAGCCGGCTCAAAGTTGACTCGGCCTTCCATCCTTCTGAGGTCGGTAAAATGAGTACCTAGCTTGCTGGAGGTAAAGCGTAGGTAACTGTGGAAGGCAATGGCAAACCATCCCGTAACAAAAAGTCTGCTAAGAAAACCTCAGGATGTGACATCACCCCAAGGGTCAGTAACGACTCGGTGCTTACACAGGGGGACCACCTTTACCTTTTACTCTATCAAACCTTTCCTTTATTCACAGTAAGCTCCTTCAACTGGAGGTCTTGAGCCATACAATAAAATCATGGTACAGTTATCAATAACAGTTCCAGAATGATGATTAAAAATTATGACACTAGTAAAATTGCAACCTTGTCACAGAGTGTCAGAAAGATATTATAATAGACAAGAATTTGGCCACAGATCGCGTAACTGTGGAGCTAGTGTCAGGCAGCAAAGAGGAAACTACCTGTGGTTCAATGGCAAGTTGATACTTGCTCAAAATGCAGGAAATCCAGTGTTCTCACAATGAGGACCATTGGTCACAGAATAACAAAAGGTAATCATGCCAGAGGCACAACTGTGGATGGGCACAAATTGGCTCATGAATGAGAGTTTGTGATGAATTTTAGCTGGTTTACATTTCGGTTATGTTTGCAAACTGAAGAGCCGCCACGAACTTCCATGAATTTTAAGGCGGTTCATGGAGGTTTGTGAAGAGCAGAACCCTGCTTTCTGCTCCCCATCATTCAGTTGGGGAGCAGAAAGTCATGAACCAATAGGAACTGGTTCGGTTTATGGTTTGCCAACAGACAATGAAGTAAGCCTCAAAAATGCAGTTTATGCCTATCCCCAGATACAACAAAGAGACATCCAGAGAATGGAATATTAGCAGATCTCCCCTTCAATTTGGCTACAGGCAAAGCTTTCAGTCAACCTAGCATAAATGCAAGGCTTTTTTTGTAGCAGGAACTCCTTTGCATATTAGGCCACACACCCACTGGAGCTTACAGTAGGTCCTGTACAAAGAGCCCTATAAGCTCTTGGAGGATAGGCTACGTCAGGGGTGTGTGGCTAATATGCAAAGGAGTTCCTGCTACAAAAAAAGCCCTGCATAAATGCATGGTGGTTACTAGGAACAGTAAGATATTTTAAATATGGTGGTTCATGACTTTCTGCTCCCCAACTGAATGATGGGGAGCAGAAAGCAGGGTTCTGCTCTTCCCAAACCTCCATGAACCGTCATATATTTTAAATATGTGTGTGTGTGTGGGGGGGGTGAGATTCCAAGGGAACATATGTGGGAAGCTTGAAACTCCATACTAATTCTATTAGCTCCGATCCTCCGTCCTGCTACTCTGCTCAGCCACATTTGAAGCCTTCTTCTTGTCCAGGCAAAATCCTTCTAGATCAACAGCATCCACCATCAGAGGATGGGCCCCTGGCCTGGAGGAAAAGTGGCAGTGGGGGAAAGTGGAAGCCCCATAAGCAGATAAGCAAAAGAGGGAGACGAGGTATGAGGCACTGGCACATGGTAAATGGTCTGAGAGTTTGTATTTGTGAGTCTTGTTTGATGTAGTGGTTAAGGGCTTGGACTCTTATCTGAGAGAAATGGGTTTGATTCCCCACTCCTCCACTTACAGCTGCTGGAATGGCCTTGGGTCAGCCATAGCTTTCACAGGAATCGTCCTTGAAAGGGCAGTTGCTGTAAAAAGCTCTCTCAGCCCCACCTACCTCACAAGATGTCTGTTGTATGTGTGGGGGGGAAGGTATTGTGACTGCTCTGAGATTCAGAGTATAGGGTGGGATATAAATCCAATATCATCATCTTTTTATTGGTCTCTGTGTTTCTACATACAGGTTTTTGAGATTTCGGTCAGACTACATGTCTGCTTTGAATAAACCCTCCACCCCCCCCTTTTTTTTTTTTATAAAAAAGGATACCAAGAAATGACAATGTTCTGGTCGGGGCTTTTTTTCAAAGCAGGAACTCCTTTGCATATTAGGCCATCCCCCTCATGTAGCCAATCCTCCAAGAGCTTACAGGGCCTACTATAAGCTCTTGGAGGATTGGCTTTATCGCGGAGGGGTGGTGGTGGACTAATATGCAAAGTGGTTTCTGCTACAAAAAAAGAGAGCTCTGGTTCTGGTACATGGAACATCTGCTACAGTCTACAAGGGCGGCATGTGCTTGGATAATAACCTTCACAAAAGAGGTATCCTTGTCGTGACCCCCCACATTATCTATTGCATGTGCAGCAATGGGGATATACATAATATCCCCCAAGTCAATACAGCCCCCTTCTGTCAACCTACCACTGGCTCCCACAGAGACCCAACTGCAGGGGTGGAGAGAAGGGAGAGGACAGCTGGCTGCATGCAGACTTCTGCAGTTATTTCTGGGCACCAGCTCTAGCTGGAAATATTCAATTAGTTAAATTAGCCAAAAGAGTCAGAGGAGGATAAATGGAAGAGATTTATTACAGTGAAGCACAAGATCCAAAAGATGCATTAATATTATTTATAGAAATGGTTTGAACGTTCCGGGGTTTTTAAGCCTACACGGTAATTTTCTAACAGAATAAATGTGTTCAGGTACTTGAAGGGCTGTCATATAGAGGATTGTGTGGAATTGTTTTCTGTGACCCTGGAAGGTAGGACCAGAACCAATGGGTTGAAATTAAATCAAAAGAGTTTCCGGCTCAACATTAGGAAGAACTTCCTGACCATTAAATCGATTGCTCAGTGCAACAGGCCTCCTCAGGAGGTGGTGGGCTCTCCTTCCTTGGAGGTTTTTAAACAGAGGCTAGATGGCCATCTGACAGAAATGAAGATCCTGTGAATTTAGGGGGAGGTGTTTGTGAGTTTCCTGCATTGCGCAGGGGGTTGGACTAGATGACCCTAGAGGTCCCTTCCAACTCTGTGATTCTATGATTCTAGGGCCGATGGCACTGCTTTACCTCACCAGAAGTTGGGAAAGAGCTTTCTAGGGTTGCCAGGTTGTTGGAAAATACCTGGAGACTTTGGGGGTGGATCCGGGAAAGGGTGGGGTTTGGGGATGGGAGGGGCCTCAACATGGTACCATGCCATAGAATCCACCCTTCAAAGTAGCCGTTTTTTCCAGGGGAGCTGATCTCTGCCAGCCAGAGGTCCTTGTAAAAGTGGGAGATGTCTGAGTTATAGCCCTCCAAAGCAGATGCTCCAGGAAAGCTCAGCTCTACCTTCAGGTGTGGCATTATACTGGTATATAATCTGCTCCCACAGAGCAGGATGGGAACCATGTGGTTGGCTCCCAGAGCTGCCAATCAAGCCATGGACAAACACTTTGGGTGCTTCTAGGGCTCTCCCCAGTGTTGCCTAGGAATTGACTGAATCGGCGCCAGGCTGTCTGGAGAACAAACTGCAAAAATGTACGAAACGAACCATCAAGGCAAAATGTGGTTCATTTTTTTTAACTTGGGAACGACATGACCAAATGAACCGGTTTGAAATGAACCATGAAGTGGCCTGGTTTGTGCCCGTTTCTAGGCCAAATCATTCCACATTTGCTGTTGTTTACAATGCTGAATTTAGCTTACATCCTACTTCAGAAACCAAACTGTAGAAGAGAAGCCTGTGATCATGGAGGAGAGAGAGGCTGTTGCTAATTTTGTGCAGTGGCTGATCATGCTGCTGTAACTGGGCTAGCAGTGGACATTATTATTTTCAATTATTTTTATATAGGGTCATAAGTGTGCACACAGTGTTACACACGCACAAGAGAAGTCCCTACTAGAGCAGATTACAACTTCAAAATTAGATAGGGCAGAATAACAATAGGTGAAGGGGCAGGGAGCCAAAAGTCAAGTTGCCAAATAATAAGGGACATACAACATGTAGATGCTCAGGGCATTACTTCTTGACATAAAAATTATGTTACAGCTGACATTAGGTGTTCAGCCTAATTTGCTTCAGTAACCCAGTGTCTGTAAACATCCCAAGAGCCTGATGCTGCGAATTTTTACCCAAAAGTAAAATCCCTGTACATTCACTAGGTCAGACTACCAAGGACAAGTACATTTTGAGATTTTGGCATGTGGTCTCTCACCACTAGAGGTCACTGTTGCATAGTATTTGGGTGAGCGGTTGAAGGTTAATCATATTTGGCTTACCTAAACTGGCATTGACTTCCTTAACTCTAACTGCTCTCATGGTGTTTTATTGCCAAGCTTTTGGGTGCAGCTTTATGCCAACTGCAAGTGTGAATTTTCCTAATCAGCACTAAAGTGGCTGGTGACGAGAGGCCCCCAGGTTTCTCCCCCACCACATCCAAAGAGTAAATGTTGACTTTGTGATGTTCTTGGCTCATGAAACTAGCCTCCTCAGACCTCTCAACTCTGACCACATAAATTACAAGAGATTAAAAAATATTGAAATAGAAGTCATCCAGTACTTTGCTGAAATTTGCTTAACACATAAAACAAAATAGTGAGCCAAGTAAATCTGTGGAAGCTCCAGCCCCTGACTTAGAAACTTTAGCAGAATGAGAATAGAAGCATGGATGGATGGATGGATGGATGGATATATATCTATATCTGACTGCCTATGTGACTCTGCCTCTATCTCTGTCTGTCTCTGAGACTAGTTGTAGTTGTCCAATGAGAAGACAATGGAATTCTGCTCTCTTCATGCTTTAAAGCAGAAATTGATGGCCACTTTCACACACACACTAAATAACACGCTTTCAGTCTGCTTTCAGTGCACTTTGCAATTGGATTTTACTGGCTGAAGTGGCAAAATCCACTTGCAACTTGTCACTGAAGAGGATTAAAACTACATTACTTCACATGTGCGAAAAAGCTGAAGCGTTGCAGACTAATTGTTGGGTTGATCCTTTGCTAAATTAAAAAAAAAATTATGAATGCCATCAATTTTGGTGCAGTTGATAAAGGGATAATAAGCAGTGTACTCAGGGCCCCTGGGCAGACAGCGCCCAAGGACCCCCTTGTGACCACCACCAGCCCCACCCTTTCAGGCTTCCCTGCCCACCCTCCACCTACCTGTATGCCCTTCTCCCATTTGCAAGTCCCCCCAGCACCCATGCTCGGTTGGCTGCACCTGTACATCATTGCCCTGGCAGCACTGGCCAGTGTATGCAGCTGCCATGGCCATCAGGAAGACCACTACTGTGCAACACCTCTACGCCCTTCCTTAATGACTCTGGGCAGTGGAGACTGCAGGTACAGTGGAGGTGCGAGCCCTGACTCTGGAAGCTGCCCTATCCCAGGTTATGTTTTCTTCACTGAAGTATCTAGGATGGGGGTTGCTAAACCTGCTTAATGTAAGAGCCACATAGAATAAACATCAGATGTTTGAGAACCAGAAGACAGATGTTTGAGAGAGGAGAGGAGAGGAGAGGAGAGGAGAGGAGAGGAGAGGAAGAAGGAAGGAAGGAAGGAAGGAAGGAAGGAAGGAAGGAAGGAAGGAAGGAAGGAAGGAAGGAAGGAAGGAAGGAAGGAAGGAAGGAAAATGGATGGGTGATGGGGAGAGAGTGAGAGGTGGAAAGAAAGCAACTTTAAATGCATTCTCCAAGCTGCTGGCTGGCTTGGCTTGGAGAAGTGACTTAAAGAGAGAAATGCCTTCTCCTAGCTGGCCGATGGGATGGTGGGAGCCTCAAGAGCCACACAATATGTGTGAAAGAGCCACATGTGGCTCCCAAGCAGCAGTTTGGCCATCCCTGATCTAGGACGAGTGTTTAGGTAACTTGGCTAGGGCAGAGCTCCAAGTCACATGCAGATAACATTAGGGCGATACAAACTATGCCAATTTTGCTCTTGTAAGCCCTCCTGAGCTTGCCTCAGTGGGGACAGCAGGGTATAAACTAACTAACTAACTAACTAACTAACTAAATAAAGGGGGCCTCTGGAACTGCAATCAGCAAATGTAGTGAGAAGCAACTGGGAACCAATCAATACTCATAAATGCCTTTTGTACATCTTCACTAGGAGAAAACTGTTCCGTTGTTAAACAGACACAACTTAGCACTGGGAACTATTTATGACATTATTGTATCTCACTGGTTTTGCTGGGTGTAAGGTTTTGGCACAGGTACAGCCGGCTTCCGTAACCTTTGTGGCCATCCTGTTCTCCAGGCAATGAGACAGGCATGGGGGTGGGGGTGGGCTATGCACAGAGCCATCATGGGACTGCCTAAGCAACCGCTTGCCTTCCCCCACATCCGAACTAGGACGATTTAGGCCTTTTTAATGGGTATTCAAAGACACTACTCACAATTTATTAGCCACTTGTAATTTACGACCCAATTACAATTCAAGCAGAGGACAGTTCACCCGTCATGAATTTAAATGGCTGGGTTCCTGATGACAAACACAGCCTGCTAGGGGGGAAACAATAGTCATTCATTGTGTGGAATCTGACAAATGAAATGCAAGCGAACCACTTAGGGCCAAATGGGACAGTGACACTTCATGACTGGAAATCCTAATACGTTATTTGACCCTGAAAAGCAGCTCTGCCACGGAGGGGGAGGCCATATTGGGGTTCCCTGCTGCGGTGACATTATAGGACTGCATTTACTGGGGTCATATCAAGGCTCAAAGGGATAGAAACTATTAGGAAGTCCCTTCTTACTCCTCAAAGTGCTCTGGCTCATCAGGGTTTTTTTTTAAGGTGGTGTTTTTTTCCCCCTCCCCAATTTGCCTTAGGTAAATTTATAAATTAATATTTTTCTGCATACCTGAGAAGTTCCAGGGATATATAGTCCCTATCTTGTCTATGGATGGCGCCCAGTTAAGAACATAAGAGAAGCCATGTTAGATCAGGCCAATGGCCCATCCAGCCCAATACTCTGTGTCACACAGTGGCCAAGAAAACCAGGTGCCATCAGGAGGTTCATCAGTGGGGCTAGGACACTAGAAGCTCTCCCACTGTTGCCTCCCCGCCGCAAGGACCAAGAATACAGAGCATCACCGCCCCAGACAGAGAGTTCCATCAATACCCTGTGACTAATTGCCACTGATGGACCTCTGCTCCATATGTTTATCCAATCCCCTCCTGAAGCTATCTATGCATGTAGCCACCACCACCTCCTGTGGCAGTGAATTCCATGTATTTAATCACCCTTTAATCCATTCTAACCCAACTGCTCAGCAATTTCACTGAGTGTCCACAAATTCTTGTATTGTGAGAAAGGGAGAAAAGTCCTTCTTTCTCTACCTTCTCTATCCCATGCATAATCTTGCAAACCTCTATCATGTCACCCCTCAGTAGACGTTTCTCCAAGCTAAAGAGCCCGAAGTGCTTTAACCTTTCTTCGTAGGAAAAGCGTTCCAACCCTTTAATCATTCTAGGAAAAGCGTTCCAACCCTTTTCTGCACTTTGTTCCAATGCTATAATATCTTTCTTGAGGTGTGGTTCTGCAGCTGTTGTTATCACAGGTATGAGGGAGGGGTTGGGGGGGGTCAAAATTCTGAGGGGCCCTGGAGCTGAAAAAGTCATGTGATTTCTGTTCATATGATCTCTGGTTTGGGCTTGGGCAGTGTGAAGGAAAAAGCTCAAAGGGGATGGGCTCCTGAGGAAGGCAAAGCTGGGGTCTGTAGTGAAATGCTGGAATAGGCAAAATGGCTTCTGTCTCAGTCAAATGCTTTCCCACAAACTGTAAGTGAACATAAGAACATAAAAAGAGCACTGCTGGATCAAGTCAATAGTCCATCTAGTCCAGTATTCTGTCTCACACAATGGCCAACCAGTTCCTCTGGATGGCCAACAACAGGGCATAGAGGTCGAGGCCCTCTCAAAACAATTAAAAAAGCAAGTGCAATCATGGAAAGGTTCAGATTGCATTGAGAGTATGAGACATACATACATACATACAGCTCCAGGTTGTTAAATAACTGAAAATTGGTGAGGTGGAGCCTGAAGAGAGCAGGGCCTAGAGAGGGGAGGGGCTTCAATGGCATATGTTACAAACTTTGGCTGGTTTGTGGTTCATGAGCCCACGTTTGCAAATATTGGAATAGCCACCAACTTCTACAAACTTTGAGGCAGTTTGTGAAGAGCAGAAAACCAGGGGTTTAAATGGCTCTGAGCCATTTAAAGCGCTGCTTTCTGTTCTTCGCAAAAAACAACAGCTGAGCCATGGGAGCTGCCCACCACTTGGCTGTTAGATTTAAATAGTCCCAAGCCATTTAAGCCTTCCTGTTCTGCTCCCTGCCAAGCAAAACTGGAGGTTCAAATGGCTCCATTTAACCCTCCAATTCTTGTTCCCTCTTCCTCAAAATGACAGAGAGCAGATCCAAAAGGTTTAAATGGCTCAACGCAGGGCTTTTTTTTGTAGCAGGAACTCCTTTGCATATTAGGCCACACACCCCTGATGCAGCCAATCCTCCTGCAGCTGACAGTAGGCAGTGTAAGAAGAACCCTGTAAGCTCTTGGTGGATTGGCTACATCAGAGGTGTGTGGCCTAATATGCAAAGGAGTTCCTGCCCTGGCTCAAAGTGTTTCCATGCAGGTGCTCTTTTGTACACATTGCTAGCAGTGCTCGAAAGTTTGCCTTTATTCTGTTCACATTAGTAAAGATGTATTTATTTTTCATTGACACTTTTAATATGGTTAATCCTAAAGAGCAGAAGAAGACACTTCCAGTCGTACAGTTGTGCCACACGGGACACTTGTTAGATGACCTCATCACACCCTTCCCACTCCTGGAACATCTTTGGCCTGGTTTGCCAAAAAAGTATCTTCTCCAAGGAATCCCCCCCCCCCCCCCAAGGCCTCTGCAATGACTTAATGCTCTGGAAAGAACAGTGGTGGTACTAATTATGGAATTATACCACCTACCCATGCCTGCAATTAAGTTTGCAGCTCTTGACTATTAGAATACATGTTGTCATAATAAGTATGGTTTTGCTTTCTTTTATTTGCATTTGCTGAATGGTAGAATCTATAATTACAAAAGGTAAGAATCATCAGTTTTGGATGCCTGTTTCTGTAATTATATTAACTGAACAACATAGTGATTTAACAATATAAAGCAGTATGCCTACTGAAGTAATTATTATACAAGAGTAAGAAGTTTGCTAATTATGAAAAGTCTTTTGAGTTTGATGTGGCAATTAAATAAATATAAACAGTACTGGCTGTTCTGCAACTCTGATTGAGATCGTGAGACTCTGAAAGACAATATTCTCTTTCCCCTTTGAGCCTGACTATAGAAAGGACTCGTGTTAAGAAGAAGAAGATGATGATATTGGATTTATATCCCGCCCTCCACTCCGAAGAGTCTCAGAGTGGCTCACAATCTCCTTTACCTTCCTCCCCCACAACAGACACCCTGTGAGGTGGGTGGGGCTGGAGAGGGCTCTCACAGCAGCTGCCCTTTCAAGGACAACCTCTGCCAGAGCTATGGCTGACCCAAGGCCATGCCAGCAGGTGCAAGTGGAGGAGTGGGGAATCAAACCCGGTTCTCCCAGATAAGAGTCCGCACACTTAACCACTACACCAAACTGGCTTTAAATGGCAAAGTACAGATACATTGCCATTGACTGAGGACCCAACTAAGATTAATAGAATAATAGAGTTGGAATGGACCTCCAGGGTCACCTAGTCCAGTGGCCCCCAACCTTTTTGGCACCAGGGACTAGTTTTGTGGAAGCCATTTTTTCTACTGACTGATGGGGGTGCTGGGGTTTTTGCTGCCCCAGGCTGCCCCCAAGCCCACATCCCATCCCTGCCCCCCATGGGGGTTTTTAAATAAGGAGTAGGCGAAGGTCTCTGTTTCACTTTATGGCCCAGTTGCTAACAGGCCACGGACTGGTCCGCGGCCTGGGGGTTGGGGACCCCTCATTTAGTCCAACCCCGATTAGGTTTTGTGATTGTATAAATGAGATATCGCTGTGTATAAAACTAAAATACTTGGCCTCTGTATGGCAGAAGCCACAAAACTGAGTCACCCACAGACAAGATAACACAAGAGATGCCCCAGGTATGCAGGAAGATATGACGGTCTATGCTTTTGGGGGGGGGGGGAGGGAGGAGCTGTAAAGTCAAATCTGATTAATGGCAATCTGGTCGAGTTTTCAAGGCAAGAGATATTCAGAGGTGGGTTGCCATTGCTTGCCTTTACATAGCAACCCTGGACTTCCTTGGTGGTCTCCCATCGAAATACTAGCCAGGCCCAACCCTGCTTAGCTTCCAAAATCTGAGAAGATCAGGCTAACTTGGGCTATCCAGGTCAGGGCTTATGAGCTTAAAAGTAAAGGTAGTCCCCTGTGCAAGCACCAGCTGTTTCTGACTCTGGGGTGACGTTGCATCATGACGTTTTCACAGCCGACTTTTTTACGGGGTGGTTTGCCATTGCCTTCCCCAGTCATCTGCACTTTCCCCCCAGCAAGCTGGGTACTCATTTTACCGACCTTGGATGGACGGAAGGCTGAGTCAACCTTGAGCCGGCTACCTAAACCCAGCTTCCACCGGGATCGAACTCAGGTCATGAGCAGAGCTTGGACTGCAGAGAAGACTCCGCAGCCCTTCTCTCCAAATAAACCAAAAACTAGCCTGATGGTGACAAAATACACTCCAGAAGGGATGGAATGTTGAGAACAGGGGAAAGATGGTAAGAGGAGAAATCAATCTCCAAACACTGACTACAGAGTCTGGGAGAGAGGGGGGGACGACATTTGGATGGGTGGTGTCAGATTTCCAGTTTTGTTACTCTAGTTCTTCACAGGCCCTGTTTCTAGATCTGGTACTCAGCTGCATAGCACCACCTTGGGGTCATTTGAACCTTCCAGAGTAGAGTTCTGGGAGCTACTATTGGCATTAACACAAGGAAGTGTGTGGGAAAAATCCATTAACTTCACTGTGGTTGAAGTAGCTTGAGTTCACCTCCAGGATGCTACTAAGTGTTGAAGTGTTTTATATGTTCTATTTTAAAAATGGATTTATACTTTCAGAACATTTAGTTTTGTCCCTCTGATTTATAATGCCTTAGCTGTGTATTAGCGGAGGGAGATATTTTGTTGTTGTTACTCATATCATCCTGTAATTCAGTCTAAAAGGGCCTGTAACGTAATGATCAATTGAATGGAAAGTTCATTGAGGCTGGATATAGTAGGTGAAGAAGCAATGATTCAAGAGGACTGTCCAGGATAGAGTTTCTACGGTATTGGGGGCAAACTCTATCTCCCAGGTCACAGCTATTTATATGACCAAATAATGCGTTACAAGATTATATCTTTCTGACACTTGACCGGATCAATAACACATGCAGCTGCCGTTTCACTACATGATGAAGTGATTACAATCACTCAAGGGCTTAAGAGCCTTACTGTGGTTGTGTATTTGAACTTTACATGGGAATGAATTCATCCACAGTTATTCAAAATAACAAGCTAAAGTGATTGAAAAATGTTAAAACGCATTTCAAGGCAGTCCCTTACTTTCTTTGACCCAGTTCTCATTGAGGTGTGGAGCAAATATGCACCTGGGCTGTTTGACATCGAACAAAGGGTGTGTGTCACGTGCCTCAGCCTCCTACATTGGAGCCCCCAGTGTGCTGCCTGTGGGCACCACCTCTTCTGGCACCCACTGAGTGTTTTTAGAAAGTAGGTGGGGCTAGGTGGAGCTTTTGCCCAGCAGGGCTTCTGATTGGCTGAACAGATTAAAACTTTCAGAGCTTCTGTCTGAAAAACTGAAGAGGTACTATTCGAGTTAGTTACATATCACCTCACTCTCTGACATTTGGAGACTTCCTGTAGTGGCCATTTTGTGACTTGCGCCACTTCTTGCGGCAGCCATTTTGTGATTGTGCCCACTGTCCTGTGTCAGAATTCTAAAGGTTGGGGACCCTGTCCGACATATAAAACAATTTTCTCCACATAGTGTATTAGCAAGAAAGTTAGGCAAGCCTCTTTTCCCTTACCTTTAGTGTTCTGTGAAGGACTTTTTTGTGTGGGTTTGTGTGGAGAATTTTATTTTTTTTAACACGGAGAAACATGAAATCATGTGAGCTCCCAGCTGCTGACTGAAGTGATACAACCCAAACACAGGTTTACCACATCAGTGAAAACTAGGCTACGGAATAGCCAGAGGGTTAGACTGAAACCTTGATCATCTTGACTTGAACTACCAGTTCTGGCAGTGTTGTGTTACTGACATTTAGAGAGTCACAGGCAGCCTTGACACAGTGGCTGGATGAACACTTGTCAAGAATGCTTTAGGCTAATCCTGCATTGAGCAGGGGGTTGGCCTAGATAGCCCTTCCAACTCTATGATTTTGTGACTGCACTAATGAAGGAAAATCAAAAAAGTTCTCACTTTTGACTGAATGGCTGACAGCACGCCATTATCACATAACAACATGGGCAGCATTAAAATGATTCATTAAGCCACTTTGGTGTAGTGGTTAAGTGTGCAGACGCTTATGTGAGAGAACCGGGTTTGATTCCCCACTCCTCCACTTGCACCAGCTAGCATGGCCTTGGGTCAGCCATAGCTCTGGCAAAGGTTGTCCTTGAAAGGGCAGCTACTGTGAGAGCCCTCTCCAGCCCCACCCACCTCACAGGGTATCTGTTGTGGGGGAGGAAAGTAAAGGAGATTGTGAGCCGCTCTGAGACTCTTCGGAGTGGAGGGCGGGATATAAATCCAATATCTTCTTCATCTTCTTCTTAATCACAAATCACTTTTTCAGAGCAGGGATCAATTCGGCACTCTCAGGGATCATTCTGGTATCAGTGGCAAAGTACCTAGTGCCGCAGTTGTGTACCATCCAGACCATGAAGCAACTCTGAATCATATTTTTCTGGTTTGTTAAAGCAACGATGAATGAATGCCTTCTCAAACTTGCTGATGGGGAGGGGGAGTAAGTTCCTCATAACTCCTTAAAGGTAAAGGTAGTCCCCTGTGCAAGCACTAGTCGTTTCCAACTCTGGGGTGATGTCGCATCACGACGTTTTCATGGCAAACGTTTTTACAGGGTGGTTTGCCATTGCCTTCCCCAGTCATCTACACTTTCCCCCCAGCAAGCTGGGTATTCATTTTACCCACCTCGGAAGGATGGAAGGCTGAGTCAACCTTGAGTCGTAAGTAATTTCTAAGCTGATTTTTTTTTTCCAATTAAACCCACATGGACACACAGTTGGGGCAATTTCATATGCAGTTTGTTAAATATGCTAAGGTTTTTAAAAGAAGGTTCTAGAAAGTGTTTGTCTTGCCTGCTGTTGACTTGGTTTTCTCTAAGAAGCGGAAAACTCATTTGAAACGTGCTTTCTATGTAAGAGTGACCGATTTCGCACTCACCTTACGCGCTGTCACATTAGTCTTCTCAGCGCAGCGTCCTTCCCATTATCTGTGCCAGGGCTGCAGCAAACATCGTGGTTTTCGCACAGCAAACGGAAACCGCTAAAAACCGGTTTCCGTTTGCCACACGAAAACCATGATGTTTGTTGCAGCCCCAGTGCAGATAGTGGGAAATCCAAAGGACGCGCGCTGAGAAGACGAATGTGACAGCGGCGTAAGGTGAGTGTGAAATCGGTGCGTATCTCAGAATCAAGATCTGAAATTCACGTTATCAGGGCTTTTTTTTGAGCAGGAATGCACAGGAATGCAGTTACAACTGGCTTGATGCCAGGGGGTGTGGCCTATTATGCAAATGAATTCCTGCTGGGCTTTTACTACAAAAAAAAAAAGCTCTGCATGTTATCATCCCCAGATTGGGAGAGGCTGATCCTTGGACTGAGGTCACTGTATGAGATGGGAAGGGGAGGTTATGGGTTGGATCCAGTAGATTCCTGCATAGACCATAGCCCTTGTGCAAGAGGAAACTTACTGCCATGACCACACTGACTGCTTGCATCATAAAACTTATTGTATCCTAGCTTCCACAGCTGCCTGTGCAAGACGCTGTGCAAGTATTCGATCATTACTACAGTGTATTTAATACTAGTACTCTTGCAATGAGCAAGCAGAACTATGCTATGTAGGGTTGCCATGTCCAATTCAAGAAATATCTGGGGACTTTGGGGGTGGAGCCAGGAGACATTAGGGGTGGAGCCAAGATCAAGGCTGTGACAAGCATAAATGAACTCTAAGGGAGTTCTGGCCATCACATTTAAAGCGACGGCACACCTTTTCAATTCCTTCCTTCCATAGGAAATAATGAAGGATAGGGGCACCTTTTTTGGGGCTCATAGAATTGGACCCCCTGATCCAATATTTTTGAAACTTGGGAGGTATTTTGGGGAGAGGCACTAGATGCTACACTGAAAATTTGATGCCCCTACCCCAAAAAACACCCCCCCCCCGAGCCCCAGATACCCACAGATCAATTCTCCATGATTTTCTATGGGAATAAATCTTCATAGGGAATAACAGCAGACATTTCCTTCCCCTCCCCCCGCTTTCTGACTACCCTGAAGCGGGGGGGAGGGCCTCCAAACCGGGGGATCCCCTGCCCCCACCTGGGGATTGGCAACCCTAATGCTATGTGAGCGTGCATTGCTGTTCACATAGGGTTGCCAAACTCCAGGTGGAGGCTGGAGATCTTCTGGAATTACAAGTGATCTCCAAACCACATGCATCACTAATTTATTTATTTAAAACATTTATTCCACTTCTCTTGGAGAAAACGGCTGCTTTGGAAGGTGGACATTATATCCTACTGAGATCCCTCCCTTCTCTAAATCTCACTGTCCCAGGCTCCACCCTCAGATCTCCAGATAGTTCCGAATCCATAGCTGGCAACCCTACATCCACCTGTCACAGGATTCAAGCCTAACAGTGCAATCCCTTGTGGCTACTCCAGCCCAGCCCCACGGATTTAGACGGCTGTTCTCTTCACGGGATTGGGACTCTAACAATCCTAATCAAGGGTCTGCATCAAAATGAGGACTAAGATACGATGGATGCTTCAGCTCTTTTTTGGGCTGCCTTAACAGGTGAGTCCTTGCCGTCACGAAACAGTTCAGCGATGTAGACACAAATGACAAGATCCCCCATGGCTGGACCCATTGGTAACATATGCAGTATTAACAGGGCTTTTTTTGTAGCAGGAGCTCCTTTGCATACTAGGCCACACACCCCTGATGTAGCCAGTCCTCCAAGAGCTTACAGGACTCTTCGTACAGGGCCTACTGTGAGCTGCAGGAGGATTGGCTGCATCAGGGAGGTGTGGCCTAATATGCAAAGGAACTCCTGCTACAAAAAAAGCCCTGTGCGGCAAAACGATAAAGTAGAAAGTCCAGTGGGACGAATCGCATTCACCGCTTCAGACTGCAGCTTATTACATTTTTAATGTTCCCTCACATTTTAAAAGCAATTAACCTCCCTGCAAACTGATAAGCAAGATAGGGCTCGTCTCCCCAGTGTTCTAGTCTCTATTTGTGGGAAGTATTTAAGTAGGAGAAACATTCACAATGGTAGCAGAGCTCTACCTTCAGTCTGAAGTGGTCCAATCCATTCTACCACCTCATTATGCTATGTATGTCAATCCAGTCTGAGTATAACTCTCCTATTGTACAAAACAATAATGGGCCTCTCAATTGTTGCCTGGCAACAGCACGATCCGAACTGGAGTTCTGCCATTCGAAGCCCACTCACTTCAACAGACTTAGGAGGGTGTAGCTTTGTTTAGGAATGAATTGCTAGTTTGTGAGCTATCCCATACAAATAATACACTTAAATCCAGGTGGGCAGCCGTGTTGGTCTGAAGCAGTAGAACAAGGTAGGAGTTCAGTAGCACCTTTAAGACCAACACAGTTTTATTCAGAATGCAAGCTTTCGTGTGCATGCATACTTCTTCAGACGAGGGAATGGGGGACAGTGAGCAGAACTTACATATAGCGGGTGGGTAGTGGTTAAGAATGTAAAGTGATACAAAGTTAGGATCCAATGGCAAAGCAGTGGAATAAACAAGTTGAAAGACCGTTTGGTCAGGACAGCATTTGCATGGGAAACCAATAAAAGGGAATAAAAGTTGCCTGTTAATTGCTCTTGCTACAAGTCTAGGTAAAGCATTTTGTTTTACATTTTGGAGTCAGGGTTGTGGCCTAATATGCAAATGAGTTCCTGCTGGGCTTTTTCTACAAAAAGAAGCCCTGCATAAACTGTTTTCGGTCCCCACTGGGGAGAAAGGTGACATACACAGAAAGTTAATGAAGAAATTAAATAATGTGACAGTGAGAATGTTTGTTCTATTAATTGATTCCTAGTAATTCTCAGCAACTTTCAACTCTACTAACAAATAATAATAGGATATGCTTTCAAAAGCTGCCGAATTACCAATTCCTCCCAACTGGATATAGCATTTCTCTATTCCGGGGGAAACGACAGGAAACAGTCTCTTAATATATCGCTGCATTAGATGTGTACTTTCTAACGTTCCATTGCCATCTTGTGTTTTATAAACGCACTGCAACTTCAAAGTTGAAACCCAGAAATCAAATTCTGGATCATGTCATAATCACATTGGATTCTATACACTGAACTGGGAACACGTACTTTGTGTTATAAAAAATATTACACAAAAATTTTGTGCATCTAAATGGATTATCTTATTTGCACATAATGGAAAATGTACCAGACCATTCCCAGTATATTGCATAGGCTGATGAAAAGGAAAAGGTGGTCCCTTGTGCAAGCACCGAGTTCTTACTGACCCATGAGGTGACATCATGTCACATCACAACGTTTTCATGGCAGACTTTTATGGGGTGGTTTGCCATTGCCTTCCCCAGTCATCTACACTTTATCCCCAGCAAGCTGGGTACTCATTTTACTGACCTCATAAGGATGGAAGGCTGAGTCAACCTTGAGCTGGCAACCTGAACCCAGCTTCCTCTGGGATCAAACTCAGGTCGTGAGGAGAGCTTGGACTACAGTACTGCAGCTTGCCACTCTGTGCCACAGGGCTCTAGACGGATAGTACAATCCCAAATGGACGAATACCTTTCTAAGTCCATTGACTTCAACAAACTGAATACAAACTCAGTTGGGTAGGCAGCACGGCAATCTCTAGTTGTTAAAATAACATTCTGCTGACAATTTCCTGCATCTTCATTTCTGAGGCACATTTTACTTGACTCCCTCAGTGTATTTATGATATAACTGGAACGGGGGTGGGTTGAGATTCGAAAACCAACGTGCCCATGCTTTGAAAGACTGGAAATATGGTATGGCCTCACTTTCTTTCTTCCCACTGCTTGCTGTGACTTTCTCCCTCTCTCCTCTGTTTTGGCAAACTACTAGGGTAATTTATGGGTTTGCAAGTAGGGTTGCCAACTTCCAGGTGGTAGCTGTAGATCTCCTGGAATGACAACCCATCTCCAAGCAACAGAGATCAGTTCATCTGGAGGTGATTCTGTGGCACTGAAGTCCCTTCCCTCTCCAAATCCTGCCTTCTTCAGGCTCCTCCTCCCAAATCTACAGGTATTTCCCAACCTGGTATACCCTATGTACAAGCCACAGCTTGCGTGGAAACTGGAATATCTCAATGACTATCAAACGGAGGTTGCAATTTTGCTTTCCAGAAAAGCTATGATTGGTACAATTGTTATCCTAGTTTGCAAGTAACAGCAAAACTAAGGAAGGGAAAGATGCACAAAGGGAAAAAAACATGTCAACTCAAGTCTTGGATTATAATAAACCACGACTGGGTCCTTCCGTGGGAAACAAGCCACTTTTTTCAGCTGAAATGGTAAGGACTCAAGTTAACATCACCTTTGATCTTTATTTTTTTATGGTACAATCTTGAAATGTGTTTTAGCCAGGGCTTTTTTTGTAGCAGGAACTCATTTGCATATTAAGCCACACACCCCTGATGTAGCCAATCCTGCTGGAGCTTACAGGGCCTACTGTAAGCTCCAGGAGGATTGTCTACATCAGGGGTGTGTGGCCCAGGCCTTTTTTTTTTTGTAGCAGGAACTCCTTTGCATATTAAGCCACACACCCCTGATGTAGCAAATCCTCCAAGAGCGTATGGTAGGCCTTCTAATAACAGCTCTATAAGCTCTTGAAGGATTAGCTACATAAGAGGGGGTGTGGCCTTATATGCAAAGGAGTTCCTGCTACAAAAAAAGTTCTGGTTTAGCTTTAATTTCTGATCAAAGCTATAAGAGCGGTTCTGTGTAACTGGAACCTTCCCACTCACCAGTCAACTGCAGCAGCGTCTCTATATTAAGGGGAGGGACGGAGGCTCAGCGGTAAAACATCTGTTTGGTAAGCAGAAGGTCCCAGGTTCAATCCCCGGCATCTTCACCTAAAAAGGGTCCAGGCAAGCAGACATGAAAAACCTCAGCTTGAGACCCTGGAGAGCCGCTGCCAGTCTGAGTAGACAATACTGACTTTGATGGACCGAGGGTCTGATTCAGTATAAGTCAGCTTCATATTGGTCGGACCAGCCGATATCAGTCTAGGATTCCAATTTCAATATTCAGTACAGCCACAAGATGGCGGTCCTATCTAAACAGTTACAACCAAATAGATTTCATTGGAGGGCATCGATATGCAATAATGCGGAGGCTAATTGATAGAAATGTTATCTGCAGGATGGGGATTTCTTCGCTTCCCAGTCTCTGATCAGCAATCTGAGATGCAATTGGCATAAAGTAAATATTGTGCTGTGTGTCACAGGGGAGACCCGTTTCTCCGGTGGAAGAAAGGATTCACGCTCTGTGTCAGGAGTCCTCATCTTTGATTCTTGCCTTGGATTCTGGGCCAATAAATGAATAACAAGCTGTGCATGGTGATCTTTCTCTCCCTCCGGCTCAGGGGGATGATTAGTGTTGACATAATTAATTGAAGGATGAGACGGGGAAAAATCTAATTCCTACTCCAACATGGCTTCAAACTGTCAGTGCAGAACTTTTCATCAAGTTCGCCTGCGTGGAATCAGAGCCTTGTACGTGATTGCTATGCACACTTCTGATGCATGAAAAGATAAGATGAAAAAGTACATTGCAACAGGGATACTAAGAACCAGGGCTTTTTTTTGTAGCAGGAACTCCTTTAAACTTATGGAGCAGAGGTCCATCAGTGGCTATCAGTCCATCAGTGGCTATTAGCCACAGCATATTGTTGGAACTCTCTGACTGGGGCAGTGATGCTCTGTATTCTTGGTGCTTGGGAGGGGCAACAGTATGAGGACTTCTAGTGTCCTGGCCCCACCGATGGACCTCCTGATGGCACCTGGGTTTTTTTGACCTCTGCTCCTTTAAACATATGGAGCAGAGGTCCATCAGTGGCTATTAGCCACAGCGTATTGTTGGAACTCTCTGACTGGAGCAGTGATGCTCCTGTATTCTTGGTGCTTGGGAGGGGCAACAGTGTGAGGGCTTCTAGTGTCCTGGCTCTGCTGATGGACCTCCTGATGGCACCTGGGGTTTTTTGGCTACTGTGTGACACAGAATTTTGCACTGGATGGGCCATTGGCCTGATACAACATGGCTTCTCTTATGTTCTTATGTTCCTTTGCATATTAGGCCACACACCCCTGATATAGCCAATCCTCCAAGAGCATACAGTAGACCCTGTAAGAAGATCCCTGTAAGCTCCAGGAAATTGGTTACATCGGGCGGGGTGGTGGTGGTGGCCTAATAGGCAAAGGAGTTCCTGCTACCAAAAAAGCCCTGCTAAAAATGATTACAAAATGTCAAGGTGCAGTAAAAATGCTGCTATGATAGGGTTGCCAGCTCTGGGCTGGGAAATATCTGGAGATTTTTTTTTTAGGGGGGTGGAGACTGGGGAGGGCTGGGTTTGGGAAGGGGCGGGTATAATGCTCCAGAGTCCACCCTCCAAAGGATTTATTTTCTCCAGGAGTACTGGTCTGGATCATCTGGAGTTCAACTGTAATAGCAGGAGATCTCCAGGCGCCACTTGGAGGCTGGCAACCCAAGTGTGTCAACTGCCATCTATAGTGAGTCAAAAACAAACAAAAGACTAATGGTTACTGTAATAAAAATCTGTTTAAAATGCAATGCAGCTGAAACATGAGAGTACACATGTACATACAGAGCCAAATAGCTCACAGCTGAAAATTATTGGCAACCCCCCCCCATTAAACGATATAAAGAATATAATTGTTCAAAAATTCCTACATGTATAAAGGTAAAGGTAGTCCCCTGTGCAAGCACCAGTCGTTTCCGACTCTGGGGTGAGGTTGCTTTCACAACGTTTTCACGGAAGACTTTTTACAGGGTGGTTTGCCATTGACTTCCCCAGTCATCTACGCTTTCCCCCCAGCAAACTGGGTACTCATTTTACCGACCTTGGAAGGATGGAAGGCTGAGTCAATCTCGAGCTGGCTATCTGAACCAGCTTCCGACGGGATCAAACTCAGGTCGTGAGCAGAGGGCTCCGACTGCAGTACTGCAGCTTTACCACTCTGAGCCACGGGGCTCCTACATGTATACTAAACATTAAAGAACAATTTTATCATGTGTTTGTTCCTATGTTTTCCACTTTGATCCAATAAATTCCCGGTGAATCCAGGAGACTGCAAACAGTAGTTCGAAAACCGATTCAATCCACTGCAACCGTTCCAATCATTCAGAGGGCAAAGGCCAGTGCCATTCTTCAAAAATTGTCAGCGGCATTAAAGCTGAACCCCAATTCCATGAGTTGATCACGGGGCCGCAAGCTGGAGCCGGCTGTTTCACACGGAGGCTTCGTCAGATATTCATATAAGGGTCCTGCAAAATTTCATATGTCTACACTCTTTTCATTAACATTTTGAGTCAAAGGTGCTGGCTCCCTCCAAGACATCCACGAGAACATGAGAGCACACAGGACAAAGTAGCTTGAGAAGTCTGAGGGTCCCAAACCAGAAAGAGCTTTAAAAATGATAACTAGGCCCTGACCTGGATGGCCCAGGCAAGCCCAATCTCGTCAGATCTTGGAAGCTAAGCAGAGTTGACTCTGGCAAGTACTTGGATGGGAGACCTCCTTGGAATACCCAGCTGAGAGGCAGAGGCAGGCTCTATTCAGTCACCTCTCTGAATATCCTCCAGGCCCGACATGACTTCCAGGTGCAAACACACACATGCACACACACACAAATACAAAATAGCCCTAAAAAAGTGATAACCAGCACTTAGAATTTGGATTGGAGGCAAATAAATAAAACACTACAGTTGATACAACATTGGTGCAATGTGTTCTAAGCAGGGCTTTTTTGGTTGCAGGAACTCCTTTGCATATGAGGCCACACACCCCTGATGTAGCCAGTCCTCCTGGAGCTTACAGTACTAAGAGCCCTGTAAGCTCCAGGAGGATTGGCTACATCAGGGGTGTATGGCCAAATAAGCAAAAGAGTTCCTGCTACAAAAAAAGCCCTGATTCTAAGCAGCTTGACCCAGAGAGGAAGTCTCAGTACAGCAGTCCAGTCTAGAGGATACAATAGTTTGGGTCATAATGGATAGGTCAGCCAAGTGTAAATAAGAAGTTAACGTAAGGTCTTACAAGCAATTGAAAGAAGGCACTTGAAGCAACAGATGGAGCTTGGCAGAACTAGAATTTTTGCTGCCCTTGTGGGCTGACTAAGTATTTGGCAGGCACCATACATTGCAGGTGGAATGTGTGCAGTTTGGTATGTCGTAAGGTTGAAGCAGGAAGTGGTAGTCAAGGTGGTTGTAAACTAATTACGGGGAAAACGCCGCTATTCTGGCTATTATATTTCCCACTGCCCTGGTTTATTACACAGGTTGAGAAAGTTTTATCAGTAATTCCTTTTCCTGCACAAAGAAACAGAATGCTCAGAATTCAAAATGCAAGATAGGAAATGGTTCCTGGATATGTCACTTCAGACTGTAAATCAGGGGTGTCAAACGTGTGGCCTGGGGGCTGGATCAGGTCCCTGGAGGGTTCCTATCAGGCCCGCAAGCAAGTCTGCTTTCTTCTTCCTCTCTCTTGCTTCCTTCTGTGTCACAGCTTGCTTTTCCAGGCTTGCTCAATCACACAGGAGCTACAGAGCAAAACCTCTATTTTTTCCATTGGTTGAGGCTCCTCCATTGGGGAGGAAGGGGAGGAGAGAGAGCTTGCTTTGCCAGGTGCTCTCAATCACACAGCAGAGCTAGTGTGCCAAGCCTCTTTTCCTTTTATTGGCTGTGGCTCCGCCCCCTCATCCCCTGAAGAGAGAGGGAAACAGCTAGAATTTCTTTTGCCCAGTTCCCTCAATCATATGGGAGAGATACAAAATCTTTAACTGTGTTTGTGTCCTTTATAAAGTTTACATCTCCGCTACCTGGTATTACATTTTATGACACACATGGCCTGGTCTCACTTATGCCAGATCCGGCCCTCATAACAGATGAGTTCGACATCTCTGCAAAATGGTGTGTGTGCGTGTGTGTATGTGTGTGTGTGTTTGGGAGATCTCTGCAACTGAAAGCTTACTTGTGGGTGTCTCTGTGTGGGGAAGTCTTATACATAACAGACTAGCAATTCAGTCAGAAACCTAAAAGAAAACTCTTCTGCTGATCTGGTTTTCTTTGTGCAGAGAGTTGTTTTATTCATGTATTTTTTTCATACGGAGGTGCAATCTAGGCTTAGAGTCCTCGCAGAATTACATTTGACATCCAGACTACAGAGATCAATTTCCAAGGAGAAAACAATGACTTCAGAGGATAGACTGAGCATGGAATTATAGCCCCACTTAGCCCCCTCCCCAAATTCTGCTTTCCTTGAGAGCAGCCCCCAGATCTCCAGGAATATCCAAAGCTAGGGCTGAAAATCCTAAGAATGAGGCTTGAAGCACACTTTGAAAGAACTAATGTTTACCTAGAAAGTTCCAAAACCACCTGTTCACACATTGCTTAGGCCCCCAGCCAATTTCACTTACGGCAAAATTCCTTCGCAGTTGCCAAAGTAGCAGGGAGATTCTGCACACTAAAGTCCTGCTCTGCTCTCCTCTCCCCAAGGAGAAATGCTTGAATTTGGTGTCCTTTTGATTTGCTTGGAACCCTTTTAAGAATGCACAGGTTAGCTTGCCAACTATGTTGACGTAATGCACTGCGAGGCTACAGAACGGCGTTTTGCATCGCATGAATAAACATGTTGCAATTTAATATAGTGCTGATGCAAGGGAGGTAAATATCAGCAAAGGTTATTATTGACAAGAATGAATATTCTGGGATTCTATTAACACCTAGGCAGTGTGAATATTACGAACCAAGAGAAAAGTTGCAATCCCACACACACTTTGTTGGGAGGAAGTCCCCTCCTGAATTGGGTCAGATTTTGCACAAAATAAGACTGGAAGGGCCAGATTAGACTAGATCGGGGTGGCCAATGGTAGCTCTCCAGATTTTTTTTTGCCTACAACTCCCATTAGCCCCAGCCATTGGCCATGCTGGCTGGGGCTGATGGGAGTTGTAGGCAAAAAACATCTGGAGAGCTACCATTGGCCACCCCTGGACTAGATGTTGGAGACTGCCGGGGCTGCCAGGTCTGTGTTAGAAAATACCTGGGGATCCAACTTTGGGGTTGGATCCAGGAGAGGGTGGGGCTTGGGGAGGGGAGGGGCCTCAGCATGGTCCAATGCCATAGAGTCTACCCTTCAAAGCAGCCATTTTCTCCAGGGGAGCTGATCTCTGCCAGCTGGAAATCAGCTGTCAAAGCGGGAGATCTCCAGACCCCACCTGGAGGCTGGCAACCCTAAATTCTCCAAATGTATCTTTTAACAGCAGCTCTTGAGGGGTGTACACTAATTAGATTTGGACGATGGTGCTAAGATGGTAGGCTTTAACCCAGGCCCATCTTAACAGCATTATGGGCCCCGGGCAAAGCAGTGTACTGGGCCCCTACGACAACTACGCACAGGAATAAAAATGTACATAGTTGATAACTGGTCGACCTATACAAAAGATCTTTGTAAAGGTCTACAAGACTATATTCAGCCGCCTTGGTGGGGAGGGTGGCATATACATTAAATAAATATATTCAACATTTTCTCAACTTGCACAAATGAAAAAAACGTATCCATTCATATATTCGCAAACTATTTTATTTATTTTATTTTTGATTTATATCCCGCCCTACCCCACCAAAGCGGACTATCAATACCTGGTTATTAGTACTGCATTGTACTCAGATTAGTATGGGGCCCCTATGCTCATGGGGCCCATGGGCAAGTGCCCATCAGGCCCATGCATTAAGACAGCCCTGCTTTAACTCTTTCTTCTTATGATAATTACCCTAAGAAAACCATTATTTCTTTTCCTAAAGCTGTATACCTGTATGCCACTTTTTGTTTTCCCTATCTTGAAAGTATCTCGTGTGAAAATGAACTTGTAAGTAAGTGTGCCACTGAACTGAGAGTTACTTTTTCAGTAAGTTTGCGTAAGATAGAACTATATGAGCAAAACGAGACTCAACTTGGTGGACAACTGCAATTGTCAGCTTTTCCGCATTCTCATTTTCTTAGCTTGTAAGCCGCTGTTTCTTCGGGTGGGGGGTGGTTCTGTCCCACAAGTGTTTTTCTCTCTCCAGTGGCCTATTCTATATTAGACCAGTTTATGTCTGGCATAAACACTTGCAGTTTAAATCTGTATGGAGATACACCAGACATAAACTGGTGTAATAGCAAATCAGTCACTAGAGGGAGCACAACATAATATCAAATCAGCCACTAGAGGGAGGAAAACGGACACCACGTCCAAAGAAAGAGGAACTTACAAGTAAGGAAAATGAGACTGTGAGAAAGTCCTGCATCTCTTACACCTTTAAATATCTTTTAATAGTTGTTTCAGGGGCCATGCAGGGTGGACTGGAATTGTATGTCTGCGGAAAGTTTAACTCTTACCTCCTGCACTGTTAACCCATATAAATGACTCCCCTTCTTGGAAGCTGCCATTTGCCATTGTAGAAAATGCACGGTTACCCTTATGTTTCCACTCTCTGAACCAACAGCAGCTAAGGGAGGGATTTACCTACAGAACATGGCGCAGGGGAAAGGATTAACCTGATAACCCATTGCCATGGCCCCAATTTGCTCTATCCAGAAGCTGCTATAAAAAGAAATGTAAAGAACTGGGAGATCCAGGCACAAACCTCCAACCTTATCAAGTTTCCCCCTGAGAGTTCAGAGAATGGCTAAGCATGATAAATTTCTATGCGCTCTTAATGGCATACTACAGAGGTAGGTGTACCGCGGAGGGGAAAATGAGGATTTTACAGGAACAGAATAGGATGAGTAATTTAAAAGTTCAAAGACAAAGGAAAATTGCACGCATATTCTGTTTTCAGATAAGGATATTTCTTTTTGATCAAAGGCCATCTACAGATGCTGAACAAAGAAACAGGCTAGTGGGGTTTTTTTTGGAAAAATGAAAATTCTATGGATTACCATCCTAAGCAAATAAATTTATTGCCATTTTGGGGATGGGAGAAAGGGTTCATGTGTGCAGATGATTAAGGGTAATCATCATAAAACTCCCCCAAAGCCTTATCACACCTTAAAGCTTTCCTAGGATCACAGAATGAAAAAGTTGGAAGAGGACTAAAGACCATCCAGTCCAACCCCCTGCACCATTGAAGGATGTCCTAAATTATCCTTGGCCAAATGTGGCCAAACTTGCTTAACTTAAGAGCTGCATAGAATAAATGTCAGATGTTTGCGAGCCACAAGATGGGAGGGAGGGAAGGAAAGAAGGAAAATAAATGGGGGGGGAGGGAAGAGGTGGAAAGAAAGCAACTTTAAATGCATTCTCCAAGCTGCCAGCTGGCTTGGCGAAGTGATTTAAAGAGAGAAATGCCTTCTCCAAGATGGCCAATGGGGTGGTGGGGGCTTTGAGAGCCACACAATGGTGTAGTTCAGGGGTGGCCAAACTACAGCTTGGGAGCCACATGTGGCTCTTTCACACATATTGGCTGTGATCACACACACTAAATAATGCACTTTCAATCCATTTTCAATAAGAACATAAGAGAAGCCATGTTAGATCAGGCCAGTGGCCCATCCAGTCCAACATTCTGTGTCACACAGTGGCAAATATATATATATATATATATATATATATATATATATATACACACACACACTCACACATACACTGTGGCTAATAGCCACTGATGGACCTCTGCTCCATATTTTTATCTAAACCCCTCTTGAAGGTGGCCATGCTTGTGGCCGCCACCACCTCCTGTGGCAGTGAATTCCACATGTTAATCACCCTTTGGGTGAAGAAGTACTTCCTTTTATCCGTTTTAACCTGGCTGCTCAGCAATTTCATCGAATGCCCACGAGTTCTTGTATTGTGAGAAAGGGAGAAAAGTACTTCTTTCTCTACTTTCTCCATCCCATGCATTATCTTGTAAACCTCTATCATGTCACCCCTCAGTCGACGTTTCTCCAAGCTAAAGAGCCCTAAGCGTTTCAAGCGTTTCAATGCACTTTTCAACTGGATTTTGCCAGTTCACACAGTAAAACCCAGTTGGAAAGTGCATTGAAAGTGGGTTGAAAGTGCATTATTGAGTGTGTGTGATCACAGCCAATATATGTGAAAGAGCCACATGTGGCTCCCAAGCTGTAGTGTGGCCACCCCTGAACTACACCATTGCCCCATCCCACACAATTGCTCTCTGCAAATGTTATTAGTGTAGCAACAGACCTGCCACATAAGCTGGGCCCTCCAAGTCAGGGCATTTCCCACATGGCGGGTAATTATGTACCGTTAAGATAAACTCCCCTTGTGGCACACTTGGATTCACTGATGCAAAGTCCCACAGGTAGTCAATGGGAGATCGGTAGATACCTAACTTTGGCTGCGATCACACACACTCAATAATGCACTTTCAATCCACTTCCAATGCACTTTCTAACTGGATTTTACTGTGTGAACTGGCAAAATCCAGTTGGGAAGTGCATTGGAAGTGGATTGAAAGTGCATTATTTCGTGTGCGTGATCACAGCCTTTGTCTCACCGAAATGGTCTTTTGAGCCTCCTCCATCCCAACAGCCTCTCGGTACTCAGAGGTGATCTTGTTCTCCAAGCCCGCAAACGGTGAATCACGTCGCATCCGCTCACCCACTCACACATGGACAGGAAGCTTCAATCTCCAAATGTCCCCTCGTCGCTTTTGCAAACTAGGCAGTCATCCAAATACGAAAATCGTTCACATCGAAATGATCTCTGTGATTAACACATAAGAAAACCCGAAGCTAACAAATGACCTTTTCAGATTTTTTTTTTTTAAAGTGTTAAATGTGATATTGGTGGGAGAGGAATCGCTAATTTTCAGATCTTGAGGGCAGCTCTACTGAAATTGCCGCTTCAGTTTCATCAGACACCCTTTCATTGTATACGGCATTTAGGCAGGGAGGCTTGGACACAAACAATTACAACAAAATGAATGATGGTGATTAGGAGGACTGGCAAAAAGTCAATGCCTTTGGAGAGAGGACTCCTCAAGATGCTTGGCCGTACAGCAGCTGGGTTTCATGGCGTTAAAAAAAGGAAACAAAGTGAACTGATGTTTCTGACCTCAGGAAACTTGATTCCTGGGATTGTGAGACCCAAGTGGTGTAACAGCCCGACGAGTCAGTAATGAGCAGGCCTCAGATTCAGTGGGAGCTCACAGGACCACAGCTCCTGAACCTTTCTGAGAGTTCCACCTCCTGAGAGTTCCACCTCCTTGTCCACTGAATAGTATTGCAGCTGCATAACAATCCCTGGATGAGCTCCACCACCTATTTTTCTACAAAACAACCCCTGGTGATGAGGAAGGAGGTGAAATTACTCCTGTTGACAGAGGCCTGCTAAGCCAAAGAGGCAGGGAGTACAAATGCATTTGCTGAGCAGTCGGGTTAGAACGGATTAAAGGAAGTACTTCTTCACCCAAAGGGTGATTAACACATGGAATTCACTGACACAGGAAGTGGTGGCGGCTGCAAGAGGGGATTGGATAAGCATATGGAGCAGAGGTCCATCAGTGGCTATTAGCCACAGCATATTGTTGGAACTCTGTCTGGGGCAGTGATACTCTGTATACTTGGTGCTTGTGGGGGGGCACAGTGGGATGGCTTCTAGTGTCCTGGCCCCACTGATGGACCTCCTGATGGCACCTGGGTTTCTTGGCCACTGTGTGACACAGAGTGTTGGACTGGATGGGCCATTAGCCTGATCCAGCATGGCTTCTCTTATGTTCATTCCTTACTCCTTTCCTTTCCACTCATCGGTATAAATGAGGGTTCCCCTGCACACACTGTACAATAGCATGTGCTTTCCTATGCTGAACATTAGTTGTCACATTGCCCATTCACCCGATTTGGAGTGATCCTCTCAGAGCTCTTCCCAATGTGATTTTCGCCATCCTGAATAATTTGGTATCAAAGAACTCCAGAAGCAGGGGTGGAAGTCTAGCAGGATCTCCTTTGCATATTACGCCACACACCCCTGATGTAGCCAATCCTCCAAGAGCTTACAGAAAAAGAGCCTTGTAAGCTCTTGGAGGATTGGCTACATCAGTGGGTGGCCTAATATGCGAATGAGCTCCTTCTAGAGTTTCACCCCTGTGCAGAAGCCATGCTGACTTTTCCTTGCCAGGCTTCGCCTTCTTTATGTGCTTAATAATTCTATCTTTAATAGCAGTTTCTGCTAATTTACCATCAACGAACTTTAGGCTAACTGGCTTGTGATTTCCTGGATTGCATCTGGCAAGTTACTTAATGACAAGTTACATAATCATGGTCAGAAGATCCATGATCTCATATCTGAGTTCTTTGAAAATCACTGACGATGTGGCTGCGGGCTGCATATAGGATCTTCCCATACAAGCATGGATGGCAAGTTCTACCTTGGCTTCGGTGGGGGATTTTTCTCGTGCGCAGCATGATGACATCACCCTGAAGTGATGTCATCGTGTTGGGCATGTCACACCAGGGATGCTCTAGGATTCAAGTAAAAACTCTGTGGTACCATAGAGTTTTTTCTCGAATCCTAGAGCATCCCCAGCGTGACATGCCCAACACGGTACCATGGAGTTTTTACCTGAATGCTAGAATATCCCCGTACAATGTGCCCAGCACGAGGATGTCACTTCCAGGGGACATCCTTGCCCTGGACATGTTACACGTGATGGAGCTCTTTGGGGTGGGGGTGGGGACCCACCCCCCGGCGGCCCGCTCCGTGCTGGCAGGTTGAGGGTCCCCAGCAGGAGTCTGGCAGCTCTACATACAAGGTCTAGTAAAACAATTTGATATTGCCAAGCAACAGTGCCCACTAGATTATGCCTCTGACAACCATATTAGTGCCATGATAAGAAATCTCCACACCTTGGTAACTGTAACATTGCTATTAAAATGAGAACAGTGAGAATGGCTTTCAAAATGAGAACAGTGAAAATGACAGCCATTAAAAAAGGGAATTGAAAAGATATATATATGTACACAGGGCTTGTAAAACTTTGGTATACTTGAACGATCTTAAAAGATCAGGAGTAAAACCTATGGGCGAGATTAAACCATGTCCAGCTCTAAAGTGAACCTTATATCCAGGCCTATCCTTTGTTGACTACACCATATATCCATACTGTGGTATAATGTATGCCTGGGACCAAATCCAGCACCTGCACACTCAGATTATGTGATGAATTTTGTGAATTTTATCCACAAAAACCAACCGTGTGAACTGAACCTAGACATTGCTGAACGTTGCCCATGGAACGTTTACAGTGCTTCGTGGATGGCCAGTAGCGTTGGAGGCAAGGCAGCCATATCAGGTAGCTGGATAGGGAGACAAGACGTGCGCCTGCTTTTTCCTTTCCACCACACATAAGTTCAGTATCATCTCATGTCCTTGGAGAAGTGAAAGAAGCGATCTGAAAGTCATGTAACTCTTGTGTTCTTGCTAGCGCTTTTTTTGTAGAAAAACTTATTTGCATGTTAGGCCACACCCCTGACATCACCATTGTTTCACGCAGCGTTTTTTTGTAGAAAAAGCCCAGCAGGAACTCATTTGCATATTAGGCCACACCCCCCAACACCAAGCCAACCAGAACTGTGTTCCTGTGCGTTCCTGCAAGAAAAAACCCCACCAGCCCTGGTTTTTGCACAAATGGAAATGTAGGATGGCCAAACTGTGGCTTGGGAGCCACATGTGGCTCTTTTACAGATACTGTGTGGCTCTTGAAGCCTCCATTGCCCCACTTGCTGACTTCGAGAAGGCATTTGTCTCTTTTCCAAGCCAAACCAGCTGGCAGCTTGGAGAAGACATTTAAAGGTAAAGTTGCTTTTTTCCACCTCTCCCTCCCCCATCTATTTCCTTCCTTCCTTCCTCAAACATCTGATGTTTATGCCTTGTGGTTCTCAGACAACTGACCATGTCTCGCAGCTCTCAGACATCTGACGTTTATTCCATGTGGCTCTTCCTTTAAGCAATTTTGGCCACCCCTGGACTACTGTATCCTCTTGTTCTGCATCATACTTATTGTATCCCTATTTGCATTTCTTGCACAGATGGAAAATGCAAGGAAAAGACTATTTGCATTTCTGCTTCCACAAGACCTTGTGCAACCAAATTCTGGTCATTATAAATATGTAGTGATGAATGTGGTAAGGGTAGCACAAGATCTTGTGAAAGCAGAACTGCTATAAAGTCCATTTGTATTTCCACTTGTGCATCACTGGATCCCAGCCCAAGTGTACTTTTTCTAGGCAGGCAGGAGGGACAAAAGGACTTATAGCTGCTTATTTTGTGGGTATAATATCCTCCAGATTAAAGGGGGAGGAATAAACTCTTCAGTCTGCTTCACTCACTTTAACACACCTCTGAGCAACGTGCCCTGCGGGATGCCATCACACGGAGCATGTGATGTATGAGTTGAAGTGTCCCCAAATCTAGTTAAGCCTTCAAAAGGTGATTTCCTTAAGCCGGGCAGCTTGAAGAAGCTTAGCTTTAGGAACTGCAGCTGGAAAGCTGGTGGTTATAGCTAGAGGAGTGCTGAGTCACACTGCGTCCTTTGCGGGGCTGGTGCCAACCACTAGGCTAGGGGTGTCAAACATCTGGCCTGGGGGCTGAATCAGGCCCTCAGAGGGCTCCTATCAGGCCCCCGAGCAACTGGCTGTCATCTGCTTCCTTCTCCCTCTCTCTTGCTTCTTTCTGTATCACAACTTGCTTTGCAAGGCTTGCTCAGTTGCACAGGAGCTACAGAGCAAAACCTCTGTTTTCTCCATTGGCTGGGGCTCCTCCCTTGGGGAGGAAGGGGGGGGGAGGAAGAACTTGCTTTGCCAGGCTATCACAATTGCACAGCAGAGCTACTGAGCCAAGCCTCTCTTCCTTCTATTGGATGAGGCTCCTCCCCTCCTGGTCCCCTGGGGAAGGAAGGAAAGAGCCAGGGATTCCTTTGCTCAGTTCCCTGGATCCCATGGGAGAAATACAAAGAAAGCACCTTTAAGACCAATGAGTGCTAATATTTAAGCAATGTTTAAGTTCTTTAAAAAAAATCTTTAATTGTGTTTGTGTCCCTTTATAAAGTTTATATCCCTGCTATTTAATCTTAAATAGGTACGCATATGGCCCGGCCCGATAAGGTCTCACGTATCAGATCCGGCCCTCATAACAAATGAGTTTGACACCCCAGCACTAGGCAATGTAGGCAGCTGCCTATAACAGCATCTCACCACAGAGGGGTGCCAGCCAGGATGTACTCCTGCAGGCTGGGAAGAAGCGCTGGCCCAAAAGAAGCCCGGCAGTGCGGGAAGCTGCAACTGGCCTTAAAGCCCAGCAGCAGCACCAGGGGCTGAGGAGCAAGTCAGCGAGGAGTGTGACTCGACTCGCAAGGCAAGTGCCTTTAGTGCCGTGGGCGGGCGGGTGATGGTGGGGAGGAGGAAGGGGCTGAGCAGTGGTGGCGGGGCAGGCAGGGATGTCTCACCTGGGGTGCCAAAAACCCTGTCGCCACCGCTGGCCCTTTGTGTGACTGAGGATGTGTGGACAACTGCTGTTGTGCATAGGTATTTAAGGCAGTGCATCTTCTGATAGAAGAGTTTACAAAACACTTCCTAGGAACTCAGGGCTGGCGCGTGGGAGTCAGCGACCTAGGTGATTGCCTAGGGCGCCAGCTCTCAGCGGAGGCGGAGGCCCCCTCCCAACTCACACCATCTCTGAGCCTCCAACTGGACGCTGAGAGGTTGGAGGAGCTCCCCCGGCCCCTCAGCGCCCAGAAAGGACAGTGCTTCCAGTCCTCGGTGCCTTCCAAACTCAGAGAGCGCCAAGGAGTGGAAGCATGGCATGTTCTTTCTGGGCACTGAGGGGTCAGAGAAGCTCCCAGACACTAAGTGCCCAATGTGATGATGTCATCTGTGGGTGACATCATCATGCCGTGCGTGTGCGCTAAAACTTCTTCCCAGGGGGTGAGTGGGAGCAGGCAGAACCCCACGCACTGGGCCTGTAGGAACCTCATGTTTACATGAGCACAAGGAGAACAATTTATTAAACATGCAATGCAAGTAAGATCATTTGCCTATCTTGCTTCCCCCCCCACACACACACCTTCTTCCCCATCCCTGAAGGACAAGAAAAACTATTTCAGAGTGATGAATCTCACTGCTTAATCAATGTAATGGAAACATGTGTCTCTTTCAGTAGCCTGAGTTCCCATGAGTTACGGTCCACTTGAAATAAATCTGATTGGCTGAGCAACGCCACACAGTGTAAAGTTTGGAATTAAATTAACAGCCTTCTGCTTGGGGAATAATTAATATGCCAGAGGGGAGACTTGTGCATGTTGAAGTAGACAGAGCAGATGACTAAGTGTCCTTTTCCGAATCTGCCTTATGTGAAAAATATTTATCACCTTTCTTGCAGGCCTAGAACATGAAATAAGCAATCTGTAATTAAAATAATAGTTGCAGCCCACACTGGGGGTTTGTGTAAATGTATGCTAGGGTATACTATGTAACAGTACTGGAAGGAACACAGAAAAGGGGCAGGAAGTAGGGTTGCCTTGTCCAATTCAAGAAATATCTGGGGACTTTGGGGGTGGAGCCAAGAGAAAGGTTGTGACAAGGATAACTGAACTCCAAAGAGAGTTCTGGCCATCACATTTAAAGGGACCACACTCCTTTTAAATGCCTTCCCTCCATTGGAAATAACAAAGGATAGGGGCACCTTCTTTGGGGGCTCATAGAATTGGACCCCGCAGTCCAATCTTTTTGAGACTTGGAGAGACATTTGAGGAGAAGTGTTGGATGCCATGCTCCAAATTTGGTGCCTCTATCTCAAAAAACAGCCCCTCCCCAGAGCCCCAGATACCTGCGGATCAATTCTCCATTATACCCTATGGCAGTGTTTCCCATTTGCAGGGTCGTGACCCGGTACTGGGCCATGGAAGCCTCACTACCGGGTCACAAGAAAAGCCACAGCTAGCCCCGCCCCATCCCATGTTGTTCAGAGAGGAGCTGGGCTGCCTCTCCTTCCTCCTCCCCCGCTCCCAGTGTTTGAGAGAAAAGCTAGCATCCACTGGCACTTTAGACCCATGAAGTGTTCTTCAAGGTATGATCTTTCATGTGCCTTGCAGTATGTTCTTTTGGGGAGATTTTCCCAGGAGGCCTGGGCAGCAAAGAAGGGTGTGTGTGTTTTTTTCAGCCGGGAGGGGTGGGGAGTGGGCATTCCAGTAGCTATTTTTTTACCAAATGACCCCTGGGAAGAATTTTTGCTGGCTGGGGTCATCTGATGGTGAGGAAGACTTTTCTTTCTTTGCCTTCCTTCCTTCCTTCCTTCCTTCCTTCCTTCTTTCCATGCAAGTGATGGTCTTTCTGTATTCTTGGCGCTGGGGGGTGGGAAGCAACAGTGGGAGGGCTTATAGTGCCCTGGCCCCACTGGTGGACATTCTGGTGCTTTTGGGGCATTGTATGAGGGAATTTTGGACTGGATAGTCCACTGGCCTGATCCAACATGCCTCCTCTTATGTTTATGTTCTTTCTTTCCATGTCTTTTTCTTTTTTCTTTTCCTTTCCTTTCCTTCCATTTTATTCTTTCCCTTTCTCTTTCTTTCTTTCCTTCCATTTTTACTGGATGAAACTTTTCTGTTCATCATACAGTTGTTGCAGACATAGGAGCTCTGCCAATGAAAAGCTGGCACCCCCAGTTGTAGCCAGGTGGCCTTCTATGAGATTTCTGTGTGAGTGAGTGAAAGTAAGAGGTGTGGGGCAGAAAGAGATTATTGGAGATTACTGCGGTATATCTCAACAGCACTAGAACTTGGCACCATTTTACTGGTCCTGCTTTTAACACCTGTCTGACACCAACATCAAACTCCTCCTGTAGATATTAAAAAGGATGAAAGAAGTTCACTGGCTAAGTATCTGCACAACAGGTTGCTTTTAAAGGCATGGGAAACACAGCCAGTAAAAAGCTGCAAGCCCCTCATAAATATCCTTTTTGGGATAACTGCAGAAAAGCTTGTATGAACTTCATATGACTTGAAATTAATTCATTAATTGTAGTACAATTCTCTGTTACCTTTCACAGCAATTTCCCTATGTTTCAACCAAAGAAACGTATGAAAAATAGCTGTCAAAAGATTTTCTTGAAACCAAACAAGCTTGGTTGTAACTTGAGGCAGGATTCCAGTAGTAGCAGCTGAAGGAAGGGCCTACTAAATGTGTCAGCATATTTTGAGGTAGAGCAGCTGCCAGGGCCCCGTGTGGGTGGTACACAGTGCTGGCATTCCTGATGGCAATGGCAAAAGCACTCCCAACTGCATACACTGGCCAGTGTTGTTGAGGAAGAGATGTGTAGGTGGTGCAGGCAATTGAACATGGGCATTAGGAGTGCTTGCAAGCTGGAGAAGAATACACAAACAGATAGGTGCATGCAGGTGTGGGGGTGAAAAGAGAGGACTGCCCACTTTTCACCCCCATTTTGGCTCAGCATGAGTTACAGAAAGATTTTTCTGAAAATGAATTTACTTCCGAAGAAGAGGCAGGTTTGGGGGAGTGCCCTGGAAGTGACATCACAGGAAAAGGTGGAATTTTGGTTCAGTGTGCCCCAGAAGTGACATCACTTGGTCCTTGATATCACAGGAAATGTCTCCCGGCTCCACCCCCCAAAGTCTCCTGGCTCCACCCCCAAATTTTAGTGGGCCACGAAGGAGAAGTGTAAAAATAATTGGGGCACGGGAAAAAAAAGTTTGGGAAACCCTGCTCCATGGGAATCGGTCTCCATTGGAAATGAGTGTCCAGCAGATATTTCCCGTCCCCCCCACACACACCCTCCAAACCGGGGGATCCCCTGCCCCCACCTGGGGATTGACAACCCTAGCAGGAAGTAATTGGAACTGGTTCGTGCTAGGGAATAAAAAAGTTGATCCCGTATTTTTGGATAATAATCCAGAATTTAGAAAGGGTAATTTGGGAAATACTGATCCAAGAGACACATTTAAGTGGCACATTTAAGACCAACCAAATTTTATTCAAGGTATAAACTTTCATTGAAATAATCTTTAAATGATTTCCAAATCCTTATCAAAACAAGAATAGTCACTGGCTGGGATATGGTTATGAATTCAATTAAATACCTGGGAATAAATGTTTCTTGGGGCGGGGGAGAACTATTCTTTCATGACAATTACAAAACAGTATGGGAAAAAATTCAAGAAGACATGAAGAGATGGTCTAATCTAAACCTGTCCTGGCTTGGGAAAATTTCTGCAATAAAAATGAGTGTTCTCCTCAAAATCAACTTTCTATTCCAGATGTTACCAATCAAGATACATGATAAGATCTTGAAAGACTGGCAGAGACAGATAAAAACTTCCATATGGAATGGCAAGAAACCAAGGGTCACAGAGGCGGCCTAGCAGTCCCCAACATTAAGTTTGCCTGCTTTTGATTTCTGACTGAATCAAAAACCTGAACAAATGACTGATAAAACGGGAAGCAGCAAATTTGTCAGATGGCTTACATAGACTTCTTTGGATCAAAACGACTCGGAAAACTTCTTTACAAATCATGAGTAATACTTGACATGTTACTAGAGATAGTCTGCTAAAAAACTGGTGGTCACTTAACACAGGAATGAGTCCCCCAATATCACATCTAATGTCACCATTATATGCTTATCATAACCAGGGGTGGAATTCTTGCAGGAGCTCCTTTGCATATTAGGCCACACCCCATTGATGTAGCCAATCCTCCAAGAGCTTACAAAAAAGAGCCTTGTAAGCTCTTGGAGGATTGGCTACATCAAGGGGTGTGGCCTAATATACAAAGGAGCTCCTGCTAGAATTCCACCCCTGATCATAACAAAACTGAGAGGAAAAATAATGACTTTGTAACATATCAAGATATGATTGATTAAAATGGGATAATCAAATCTTGGCAAACAATTAACGAAGAAGTAAAAAAGATACAATGGTTAACATATCTTCAGCTTTCACTGAGACTTAAAGAAGATAAACATCGAGAGGGAGATACACTGAGGAATTTGACTCAATTTGGAAAAAGCGTTATGCAATTGCATCTCACTGGTTTCCTGTTGCTTGAACTTGAGGCAGGCACTCCGCTCAAACTGGGATCCTGAAGCCTGAATGAACTGGCCAATCAGGACTCGAGGCCTGTAACAACTTGAAACAAAGAGATGCAAATGAAGACTCCTGGAGAGAGCCAATAGGAGTAACTGTAGCCTGCTAGGGGGGCGTGGCTTGCCATGGCCAGATTGTATATAGTTGTAATTTCGCAAGTGTTCCTCTGTGACTGTTTCTTCTTGCAGTAAAGTGTTCTTGGTTGATTCAGAGCTGGCCGAACTCATTTTATTTCCAAAGGTATAAGCTTTTGTTTGCATGCACACTTCTGAAAAAGTGCTAAATTTTGACTAGTGCCTCTTCTTAAGGGGTAAGGTGATAAGGCATTTTCAGCTCTTGTAGAATATCCTACAATGATAAAGACTTATCATCCTGGCAGAGTACACTTAATTAACCGTTACATTCTTTGTAATTTTCAGCATGCCAATTCAAGTGTTCATAAAATATGAATAACGGCAAACTAATTATGTAGTAAGCGTTTGTTAATATTTTTCTCTTGGGAGAATTTTACCCAACAGCTACAGGCTTCAATCGAAGGCTTTGTTTTATCTTCTCACAGTTTATTTGTGTAAACAGAACGAATGCGATGGCTGAAGAACCGATCCACAGTCACCAACACATTACACAACAGGTTGCTTCAACCTAGCAAATAGGGTTGCCAACCTCCAGGTGACCTCCAGCTGACAGAGATCAGCTCCCCTGGAGAAAATGGCTGCTTTGGAGGGTGGACTGTCTGACACTGTACCATGCTCAGGCCCCGCCCCTCCCCTCCCCTCCCCAGACCCCACCCTTTCCAGGATCCACCCCCGAAGTCTTCAGGTATTTTCTAATCCAGACCTGGCAACCCTACTAGCAAACCATTTTTCATGCTGCCCTGTCTCCAAAAAAAAAATCAAATACAGACAACTTTAAAAGTAGCCTTAGTCCCATTCCAAAGAGGAATATTTAAATTTCTCCCATTAGTATCTACATTCCTGTAATACTATTCTCTCTAAACCTTCAAGCCTTCATGCATATATATATCCAGGTAGGTAGCTGGGTCGGTCTGAAGTAGCAGAACAAAGTTTGAGTCCAATGGCACCTATAAGACCAGCGAAGTTTTATTCAAGGGGTAATGTGCGGGGTAAATGGAGTGCTCCCATTGGCTGACAGGTGCATTCCATGCACTCGACAAACCATTGACCCATCATGTGTCAGTCACCACCTCTGAGTTCCCATTGGCTGACTCCCCTACCCCTGCCCACTGTAGGGGTGTTACCTCAGAGACACTTCTCACTGTCAACACATCTCAGACAGGGCTGTTGCTCTACTCTGGCTTACCTCAGAGATGCTTCTCTCTCTCTCTCTCAACAAACCTCAGATAGAGCTGCCAGCTTCCCAACCAAACAACCCTTTCAGCCACTGCTCGCAACAAGCAGATGACCAGCACACAGGGCACCCTCCAGGCCTTCATGGCCCCCACCTCTCTCTGGCAGCCTTCTGAGGCTTCTCACTGGGCCCTCAGCCTCTGCCACCCCCCCCCCCCGAATGCCCTAACCACCACCAGCAGCAACAGCCATCTGCTGCCCCCTGAGTACTGCTACCTTACATCATATGACCACAGAGAACACTGACTCTCTACTGCCGAAAGATATGTTGTTCACTTCCATGCTTGTTCTTTTGACTATACTACACTACTGTGTGGTTGCCCTACCTACTGCCTACACATATAATGCCATAGAAGAGTCCACCATCCAGAGCAGTTATTTTCTTCAGGGGGAGAGAGATCTGTTGTCTGGAGTTCAGTTGTGATCCCAGGAGATCTTCATACTCCACCTGACTTCAGTGGACTTAGAAGGGTGCAACTATGCTTAGGATTGCACTGTGCATGCTTCTGTTGTGTCTCTTGACACTGAACAAGCAGCAGCTCCTCAAACTGTCCAATCCACTTCCCTGATTAATGCTATGTAGAAGTGGAAAGCGCCATCCAGTCATAGCTAACTTATGGCAACCCGGTAGGTTTTCAAGGCAAGAGATGTTCAAAGGTGTGGTTTGCCATTGCCCTCACCTGCGTAGTGATCCTGGAATTCCTTTGTGGTCTCCCATCCACATACTAACCAGGGCTGACCCTGCTTAGCTTCTGAGATCTGACAAGATTGGGCTAGCCTGGGCCATCCACATGGCAGATGGTTACACACCATCAAGATCAACTTAACTTGTGATTAGCATTGGCAAGTCCCCCCCAGTGACTGGCTGGGAATGGGGGAATAAGGTTGCCAGATTCAGACTGGGAATCTCCTGTACCTCAGTGGGGTACAAGGCCAGAGAATCCACCCTCCAAAGCATCCATGGTCTCCAGGGGAACAGATCTTTGTAGTCTGGAGATGAGCTGTAATTCCAGGGGATCTCCAGGTCTCACCTGGGGGCTGACTCCTTCTTGTCACGCACTTGGATTTGCTGATGCAAAGGCCCAAAGGAAGTCGGGAGACTGGTGAATGTCTGATTTTGTCTTACTGCTTAGCTTCTGAGATCTGATAAGATTGAGCTAGCCCAGGCCACCTAGATCCGGGAGTTAATGTCATAAGTATTCTGAAAAGGAATGGGGTCACTGAAAAGGTCCCTGTTCCCCTCCTATACTGAAGGTGGAGCAGAGTGTTTCCCCACGCTAGCTGTTCCTAAAATCTGCTTCCATGCAGACAGCTGCCCTGTGGAACAGACCAGGCATGATCTCCAAAGAAAATATTAATGAAGCAGATGTATGCAGGCATGACTAGGATGTTTGCCAGATGAATAGGTATTAATTAACTTTCCCCGTTGCCACTCCCTCCCTCTTTCCTGAGGCCCAGACATAGTTTGTCTTTTTACTGAAGGAAGAAATGGAAATGGAAGAAAAGATTGAACAATCTTTGCAATAAGGACTCCAACTTCTTGGTTTGCTGACAGCTGAAATTATTTTCCTAAATAGTCTGAATTTTTAATATATCACTAATTTTACCTTCACCAGCTAATGTTATTTTATTGTTAAATGAACATGGTCTAATTCAATAACTGCGCATCCGCCTAAACTATCCACGGTTTCTGTTAGGGTTGCCAGGTCCAATTCAGAAAACATCAGGGGACTTTTTTGGGGGGGGGGAGCCTGGAGATTTTCCCATTCCCTAAAATAAAATAAAAATAAAAATACAGCAGTGCAGCTCCCCTGAATAGCCTTCATTTCCTCATCTCCCAGCAGCTGCACTTCCACTAAATGAAAGTGAACACATACACAATTTACAAGTTTACACACACTCATAAAGCAGCCAAAATAAACAATTTGCAAGCACACACTTTTGTGTGTGCTTGCAAAATACACCGTTGTATTTTTCTCCACAATGGGCCTTATTCCTAGTAGGGTCTAAAGGAGAACCAATCCCTGGGTATCTGGGGCTCGGGGAAGGGCTGTTTTTTGAGTTAGAGGCACCAAATTTTCTGCATAGCAACTGGTGCCTCTCCTCAAAACACCCCCCAGGTTTCAAAAAGATTGGACCAGGGGATCCAATTCTATGTGTCCCAAAAGAAGGTGACCCATACTCTATTATTTCCAGTGGAGGGAAGGCATTTAAAAGGAGTGCAGTCCCTTTAAATGTGATGGCCAGAACTCCCTTCAGAGTTCAATAGTGCCTGTCACAACCTTGCTCCATCCCCAAAGTTCCCAGATATTTCCTAAATCAGACCTGGCAACCCTATGATGCAGTGTTCTGCCATTGAAATCCCAGCCATATTTTCACAACATCCAACAGAAACTAATGGAAGTAGGAAAAAAATAAATGCATCCCTCCCAACCCAGCCCAAGCCCCAATACAACTTAGGATAACAACAAAGTTTGCAGCCAATCAGAGCTCTCAAAACCCCACCCAGGCAACCGCAGCTCAGATGATTGGCTCCTATATCTCACTGATCTCATGCCATGCACCTTTAGAGTTCATAAAGGGGACTTCAGTGACGGAAGCCCCACAGAAGGGATCACTCAGCACAACCAGCCAAGGGAAAGAACAAACATGGCAGCCTGCTTCTAACATGGCTTTGCTCAGGACTCTTACAGGGGTTCCGTCTCAGGAAACAAACACCCAGCAGAAGCCCCTGGGAATCCAGGGCCAATGAGTCTCACACAATAAGAAAGAGAGAGGAGCCTGCCAAAGACTAGGTGCAACTTTCATCCTTTCCATCTAGACCAGGGATGGCCAAACTGTGGCTTGGGAGCCACATGTGGCTCTTTCATACATATCGTGTGGCTCTCAAAGTCTCCACCACCTTGTTGGTCAGTTTGGAGAAGGTATCTGTCCCTTTAAATCAGTTCTCCAAGCCAAGCCAGCCAGCAGATTGGAGAATGTGTTTAAAGTTGCTTTCTCTTCACCACTCTCTCCCCTCCTCCCCCATCTATTTGCCTTCCGTTCTTCCTTCCTGCTCTCAAACATCTGACACTCATGTATTGCGGCTCTCAAACATCTTACATTTATTGTGTGTGGCTCTTACGTTAAACAAGTTTGGCCACCGCTGATCTAGACCAACTCTGCGTACTTCTCCCAGCTCAACCTGAGACATTTTATTTGCTCCCCACCTTTAAAAACACCCAGAGCCTGGAGCCCTTGAATGCCTACAAACTTTGTGTTATTGTGGGTATAGCCTAATACAAGATATAATCTCTCTCTCTCTGCATTTCACTTCACCGTCTTGTTACTCAAACATTCTCCTTTGCCCGCTTTGTACTTAGCAGTTAGTGTAAAGTATGGATCCAGTCATTCACATGTTTCCCCGCAGTATAATTACGTATGCTTTACTTTTGGAAGACTGTCAAAGGCAAGTGCATATAAAAGCAAAGCACTTTTCCTGCACGGAATAGGTTGTTTTCAATTACAATGACAAGTATACTTCTAGCAGTACAGTAAATCTTCTTTGATTCTTTTTGGTGATTGCTTCCCTTGTCTCAGATGAAGCGCTTGTTTACCTAGTTCTCAATGAAAGTTCATCTCAGCTGGTTGCATCTTAAACACTCTTGTCATTTCCTGCAGTGCTTTGTCTTGCTGCACCACGAGTGAAGTCCCTGAACGTTAGTCAATCTAAGGCTCTAAGCCAGGAGTGTCAAACGTGCGGCCCGTGGGCCGGATCAGCCCTCGAAGGGCTCCTATCAGGCCTGTGAGCAAGTCTGCTTCCTTCTCCCTCTCTCTTGCTTCCCTTCTGCATCACAGCTTGCTTTGTCAGGCTTGCTCAATCATACAAGAGCTACAAAACAGAGCAAAATTCACAATGAGCAGCCATTTCATGTTTTCCTCTGGGTCTTAGGCTCAAAGCATTGACCATCACATTTCTGTAGTGCATGTAAATAAATAAAAAGTAGGTTTGCAACTTATAGATACAAACCTGAACAACACCTGAACACCACACTCAAGATTAATACAGCACAGACATTGTCCCCTGATTTTATGTATTGTTATTTATAAATTCAATTTCTATCCTGCTTTCCCCACTGAAGTGGGATCACAGTGGGTCACAAGATAGATTATTGCAATTTGATGCAATAATTCAGAGCAAGAGGTGTTAGTTATCAGAGACTGTTAAACAAAATATTGCAAGAGTGCTAATCGTTTAAGCATGTATTATTTTTCAAGTTTTTTTTTAATCATTAATTGTGTTTGTCTGTGTCCTTTATAACGTTTATATCTCTGCTACCTGGCATTAAATTTTATGACACACAGGGTCTGGCCCGACAACGTCTCATTTATGTCAGATCCAGACCTCATGACAAATGAATTTGACACCCCTACCCTAAACAAATCTGTAGGAGCTGCTTCTAAAAAGAGCCGGGGGGTGGGATTCCCTAGGAAGAAGAAGAAAAAGACTGCAGATTTATACTCCGCCCTTCTCTCTGAATCAGAGACTCAGAGCGGCTTACAATCTCCTATATCTTCTCCCCCCACAACAGACACCCTGTGAGGTGGGTGGAGCTGAGAGGGCTCTAACAGCAGCTGCCCTTTCAAGGACAGCTCTGCGAGAGCTATGGCTAACCCAAGGCCATTCCAGCAGGTGCAAGTGGAGGAGTGGGGAATCAAACCTGGTTCTCCCAGATAAGAATCCGCACCACTACACCAAACTGGCTCTCCAGTCATCAGTGCCATCACTGGCAACAGATCATAGGTGTTCTGCTCCTAAACTCCCAGAGGAGACACCACCTCAGGCAGGGCCAGTTCCAGGTATCCAGAGCCTCTCTCCCCTCCATTGCCCACCACCAGGCCAGCACACCTTCCTTCCTCCCCCCCCCCCTCCCAAATGCATGTCTCCCATGTACTTGCATGTTCTTCCCCTGTCTGCTCACAAAAATCCCATTCTGCAAATTGTGTGAGAGCATCTTGCAACCAAAACCGTCAGAAAGAAAAGTAAATCTAAATTCATATAATTGGCCTTACCACAAGAGCATTTAAGCTGTTCCATGAGAAGACGACCAGCAGCCCTTTATAATTGGGGCATAACATCTGATGAAGTATTAAGCGTCAAAGGAACTCGCTTTCAAATTTCTCATCACACTACAAATGAAATTGCCAGCTCTAGGTTCGGAAATGCTTGCAGATTTGAGGGGGGGAGTGGAGGCTGCGGAGGGGTCAACATAAAGTGGCTGTGAAACTTTCCACCACTCAAGAGTCTTCTTTAGAAAATGGATATGCTAGGGTAGCCAGCCTTCCGGTAGGGCCTGGAGACCTCCCGCTTTCACAACTGATCTCTGGCTGGCAGAGATCAGCTCCCCTGGAGAAAATGGCTGCTTTGAAGGGTGGACTCTGTGGCATTGTACCATGCTGAGGCCCCTCCCCAAACTCCACCCTCTACCAGATCCACCCCCAAAGTCTACAGGTATTTTCCAACACAGACCTGGAAAACCTAGGATATGCCTCCAGAGACCTGCTTGGGGCGGCTTACAGTTTGCTGAGCCTGCAGAAGGTTCTTCTGCTTGACATCCAACTCCTGTTTCAGCAGAAGACCCCTGGCACCGGACAAAAGCCTCGCCGTCAGAGGAACGAACCCCCAGGATACAACCTGTTATTGTATTCTTATGTGCACTTCCTTGATTGTATGAAGGGTACCGTATAGATGTCTTGAACAATGGGAGAACGCCTAAGACAGTGGCACAGAACTAACCAACTTCGCCCTTGCTTATTGTGCGCAATTAATACGACGACTTCCCCGCCATTCATCACACACGTTGTTCGATCAGCTTCACAAGGCTGTCTTTGTTATTCTTGCATGACAGGCATAAAAGTGATTTACAGCTCTCAATAATGGTAATATACCTTTAAGCACCGGCATTTACTTATCCCCTCCAGGAGACCACCAGGCTTAATTTTAGCATTATTTTTTTTTAAATCAATGCCTATCCACATATGGCAAATGAATTTAATGGGGAAATAAATTGCTATTTCAAAATGAGCATGCTCGTCTTAGATTTCTGAAAGCTGGTTTTAAAGATCTCTCTCTCTCTCTCCCCCAATACTATGCACAAATCCTTGTTTACCTGCTGTTGCTTATTTCTGTACAATCTTTATTTTATGCACAAACAGGTTTGTTGTACAGGATCTGATACAACAGCAAATGTTGTTCAGCACACAGGAATAGGCCCAATTATCGAAAGAAAGAGCTCTATAGCTTTTCAGAGTTATTCACTTGTACTTAACCATAGAAGAATCTGATGCAAGGATAACCCATCCAAGTTTGCTTTCAGTTGGTGGCTGGAGATCTCCTGGGATTACACCTGATCGCCAGGTGACAGAATTCAGTTCACCTGGAGAAAATGCTTTGGAGGGTAGGCTGTATGAAATTATATCCAGCTGAGGTCCCTCCTCTCCCCAAACCCCATCCTTCTCAAGCTCCACCCCCAAAATCTCCAGTTATTTCCCAACCTGGAGCTGGAAACCCTAAGCCAGGGCTGGCCAAATTTGCTTAACCTAAGAACCACATAGAATAAATGTCAGATGTCTGAGAGCTGCAATACATGAATGTCAGATGTTGGGAGGGAGGGAGGGAGAAAGGAAGATAGAAGGGGGATGGAGGGGAGATGGAAAGAAAGCAACTTTAAATGCATTCTCCAAGCCACTGGCTGGCTTGGCTTGGAGAAGTGATTAAAAAAGAAAATGCCTTCGCCAAGCTGGCTGATGGGGCACTGGGGGCTTCAAGAGCCACACGTGTGAAAGAGCCACAGTCTGGCCACCGCTGCCCTAGGTTTCCCCTTCATTTTCCCGACAGAATCCCTAATGTTCCAGAGGTGTAGCTATGTTACTGCAATATTGTCCAAATAACAAAGAGTTTTGTGGTAGGTGAGAAGAGCTCTGGGATGTTCTTCTCTCCTGTGTCTTGAGGAAAGAGCAATTTCTTGGCAGGAAAAATAAAGATGATTTAAAGGCTAACACGTTTTTATTCTAGCTTACGTTATCTTGGACTTGAGCCCACTTCATCAGATTTATAAGGTGGGCCCTCACTTGGCAGACATAGATACAAGATGATGAAGGGGGGAAAAACCTATAAACAGCAGGGTTAAAGGGCCATGAAAATGTGGGAGGTAGAGAGTGAGATATAATTAGGTTAACGTCAAATGTCATCAGGGAAAGGACAGAGATCGTTCAAAACAGCAGTAACTGGTGATAATATGATCTCTCAAGTTTTGATAAACACATTAACACTCACAACAGCTAAGAAATCGCAAATTGTTCTCAAAGTGTTGGGGAATGCCAACAGAATTGTTGATAAATTTCTAATTCAGATGTTTCATTCTGGTAAATAAAAGGTAAAGGTAGTCCCCTGTGCAAGCACCAGTCGTTTCCAACTCTGGGGTGACGTCGCATCATGACGTTTTCACGGCACTTTTTTTTAATGGGGTGGTTTGCCATTGCCTTCTCCAGTCATCTACACTTTCCCCCCATCAAGCTGGGTACTCATTTTACCAACCTTGGAAGGATGGAAGGTTGAGTCAACCTTGAGCCGGCTACCTGAACCCAGCTTCCACCGGGATCGAACTCAGGTCATGAACAGAGAGCTCAAACTGCAGTACTGCAGCTTTACCAAAACCCATAGAGCTTGGCAAAACACCAGAGCATCCCCAATGCAATCTCCCTGGCACAATGATGTCTCTTCCGGGTGACGTCATCGCACTGGGGACATCAAATGCCCACCAAAGTCCCCTACTCCAGTGAAGGTAAGATCTGGCAGCCCTAGTTCCCTTTGGACTGCTTTTTGCATGCATGGTGTATGTGTGCGTGTGGGTGTGTGTGTCTTCCTGGTCTGTTTGCATTCACATTGTTATACAAGCTAGTATCTCATGTTGAAACTTCTGCGGTCTTTGTCTCAAAATGTACTTTGGGAAATTATGATTGCAATATTGGAGCTCCTCAGCAGCATTTAATTATCCTTGCCATGTCTCAGTAGCATACAGGTGCCGTTACTATTCTCTGTACACTGGGGAGGGAAAGATAGGCTCATTTTATTCCTCAGTGAAATATGCAAATAGGTTAGTGGAGAAAAGTTAATTATGACAAAGAAGAAGTTCTGTTTTCATTAGAGACAGCTGTGTGGCAGCCGTCTAATTTTTTAAAAATCCAAGAACCAACCCAGTAAAAGCCTTTAGTAACAGATTTTTTTTTAAATAATAGGTTAGCCTTCAGTCTGTAAACAAACTTAAAATGCAATTATATCTAACTGGATTAACTGGAAAACAAATGAATATGATCCAGGACATTAAAAGCAGGGCTTTTTTTTTTAGCAGGAATGCACATGAACACAGTTCCAGCTGGCTTGATGTCAGGTGGTGTGGCCTAATATGCAAAGGAATTCCTACTGGACTTTTTCTACAAAAAAAGCCTTCTGTGAAACAATGGTGATGTCAGAGGTCTGGCCTAATATGCAAAGAAGTTCCTATTGGGCTTTTTCTACAAAAAAAAGCCTTGTGTGAAACAATGGTGACATCAGAGGTGTGGCCTAATATGCAAAGGAGTTCTTGCTGGGCTTTTTCTACAAAAAAGCCTTGTGTGAAACAATGGTGACATCAGGGGTGTGGCCTAATATGCAAACGAGTTCCTGCTGGTTTTTTCCTACAAAAAAGCCTTGTGTGAAACAATGGTGACATCAGGGGTGTGGCCTAATATGCAAATGAGTTCCTGCTGGGTTTTTTCTACAAAAAAGCCTTGTGTGAAACATTGGTGACATCAGGGGTTTGGCCTAATATGCAAAGGAGTTCCTGTTGGGCTTTTTCTTCGAAAAAAGCCCTGATAGAGAACCCTGACATCCAGCAATCTCTGAAACATGACAGCAGTGCCAGTAATCAACTCCACATGCTCACATATTCCTGTTCAAGAGTATATTCCTTCACTGAGTATAGATAGTGAAACAGATGTGCTTGCATTGCTGGTCTCATTCTCTTCCACGTTGCAAAACCTGTTTTGTTAAGCAAACAACCTTCTTCTCTTCTCTAACAATCTATTTTTTCCAGGTCAATTGAAACCCTCCCCCCCCACAGGCTAAAATGCTGATCATGTTAAAATCCAATAAAATAGTAGATCAGATTCCATTTATTCCCACAAGGGCCTACCATAGAAACATGGCCACATCTGGGCACAATCCATTTTCCTTGCGACAAGCTGTGCAAAAATGTATTTAACACAGCAAAGCCAAGGCGTAAGGAGTAATTCAGGAAGGCTCTTGATGGATCTCTGGTTGAAGTTCCATTGTTATAGAAGTGCCCCCTGTTTTATGCACCATCGGAAGTGGGGCTCAGGTTGCCAAATATCCCAGGCTACTGGCAGGGGATGGGGTAGGGTTGCCAGCTCCAGGTTGAGGAAGCTCCTGGAGATTTGGGGGTGGAGCCTGGAGAGGACAGGGACCTCACTGGGGTCAAATGCCACCGAGTCCACCCTACAAAGCATCCATTTCCTCCAGGGGAACTGATCTCTGTAGTCTGGAGATGAGCTGTAAGAACATAAGAGAAGCCATGTTGGATCAGGCCAAAGGCCCATCCAGTCCAACACTCTGTGTCACACAGTGGCCAAAAAACCCAGGTGCCATCAGGAGGTCCATCAGTGGAGCCAAGACACTGGAAGCCCTCCCACTGTGCCCCCCCCAGCACCAAAAATAGAGCATCACTGCCCCAGACTGAGAGTTCCAACAATATGCTGTGGCTAATAGCCACTGATGGACCTCTGCTCCATATGCTGTAACTTCAGGGGATCCCCAGGTCTCACCTAGAGTCTGTCATCACTAAGTGGGGCTGGGAATCCAATTATCTCTCATCATCACTATAGTCAGGGGTCGTTTTTTAGAAAAATAGGTGGTGGAGCTCATCCAGGGATTGCTATGCAGCTGCACATACTATTCAATGGACAAGGAGGTAGAACTCTCAGACAGGCTGAGGAGCTGCACTCCTGTGACCTCCCACTGAATATGAGGCCTGACTATAGTATTAACTGGCATTCCAATTCCACAGAGCTCAGTTGCGACGAGGGAAGCCGGGCAATTCTGCTCCTTCCCTAAAGTCATTCTTCCATCTGTACACACAGCCAATAGTTCCATGCTGCCATCTCCACCCCTCTCATTTATTATTCAGGGAAGAATAAGATTAATGCAGAAAAACATGCTGTTCAGGGAATCGCCCTGGAGTATCTGCTGAGAGCTTCTCAGGTTTTGCACTGGTCACAAATCCGCACCTACAAAACGGATACCTAACCTCCTTGTTCACGAAAAGGGGCATGACGAATTGCACTGCCTAATAAAAGGCCTAAAAGAAAAGGTCACACTGCATTTGCATACATGAACTCAAAGGAAAAAACCCAATTTTTAACTATCCATTTTACAGCATTCATAATCTATCAATGCAAAAGAGCCCTGTAACTCCCCCCCTCCCCTTGTGAACTCGAAAGGTCAGGTTTTGCAATTGTTCAATCTCTCTCTCTCTCTCTCTCTCTCTCTCTTTCTCTCCATCCCTCTCCAAGAACTAGTGGAAACAGCAGGAGTCAATTCATATGGCTGATGAGACCCACACACATGAGATACTTGGAGATCAATGACTGGATTTTCCTAGTGAGATGACTGACATGAGCACAGTCTTCATATAACCAAACTACTAACATGAAACAAAAGAGCTATGAATAGAGTTAAGAGTGTTTCTAGGAGAAGAATGTGACCATCATACCAATTGTTATTGGAGCCCTTGGAGGAGTGCCTGGAAGTCTCAAGAAACACCTGGACATTCTGCACACTGAGCAAGTAACACCAGCTCAGCTCCAGAGAGAGAGAGTTTGGTGTAGTGGTTAAGTGTGCGGGCTCTTATCTAGGAGAACCAGGTTTGATTCCCCCCTCCTCCACTTCCACCTGCTGGAATGGCCTTGTGTTAGCCATAGCTATAGCAGAGGTTGTCCTTGAAAGGGCAACTGCTGTGGGAGCCCTCTCAGCCCCACCCACCTCACAGGGTATCTGTTGTGGGGGGAGAAGATATAGGAGATTGTAAGCTGCTCTGAGTCTCTGATTCAGAGAGAAGGGTGGGGTATAAATCTGCAGTCCTTTTCTTCAGAAGAAGAAGAGAGTGTTGCTTGGAACAGCAAGAATCCTGCAAAGATATAGTCCTCAAGTATTTGAGGCTGCAATACAGGGATGAATGTGGTTACTTCAAATGGACTGTCAGTACTGACAGAGAATTGTATGAAATCAATGTAAGACTCTGATTAATACTAAATGTCATATGTGAAATTAATTGCAGTTCTTCCTTATAATAAAATCTCTCCATATATATTTAAAACATGTACAGAAATGTCTTAGGCCAGTCAAAGAAATCACCATTATCTGTAATCATGCAACAGAGACATACATTGTTCCAACTAAACAAATAACAAAAATGAAACAATGACAAAGAACGCCTTTCAAGCAGAAAGTCAATGTCCATTTCCCAGCAAGTAGGGTTGCCAGTTGCCCCCTGGCCACCAGCAGGGGACCAGGGGAGAAGGTTGTCAGAGCCAGGCTGGGAAACTCCTGGAGATTTGGGGATGGAATCCTGACCTGGATAGGCCAGGCAAGCCCAATCTTGTCAGATCTTGGAAGCAAAACAGGGTCGACTCTGACAAGTACTTGGATGGGAGACGCGGGGACTTGGGAGAATAGGCTTCATTCAGCCACCTCTCTGAATTTCCTCTATGCCCCCACTAGGGGTTGGTCACCAGATGTCGCCATGACTTCCGGGTGCAACACAAACACACGCAAAATACAAAAATATCCCCCCCCCCACACACACACACTGAAAGAGAGATTAAGGGATGGTGCCTGGGGAGGACAGAGACTTCAGTGGGGTACAATAAGAACATAAGAGAACCCATGTTGGATCAAACTAATGGCCCATCCAGTCCAACACTCTGTGTCACACAGTGACCAAAAAACAAACAAACAAACCAGGTGCCATCAGGAGGTCCATCAGTGGGCCCAGGACACTAGAAGCGCTCCCATTGTGCCCCCAAGCACCAAGAAGATGGAGCATCACTGCCCCACACAGAGAGTTCTAACAATACACTGTGGCTGATAGCCACTGATGGACCTCTGCTCCATATGTTTATCCAATCCCCTCTTGAAGATGTCTATGCTTGCAGCTGCCACCACCTCCTGTGGCAGCGAATTCCATATGTTAATCACCCTTTGGGTGAAGAAGTACTTCCTTTCATCCGTTCTAACCCGACTGCTTAGCAATTTCATTGAAAGTCTACGAGTCTTTGTATTGTGAGAAAGGGAGAAAAGGACTTCTTTCTCTACCTTCTCTATCACAGGCATAATCTTGTAAGCCTCTATCATGTCATACCTCAGTCGACGTTTCTCCAAGCTAAAGAGCCCCAAGCGTTTTAACCTTCCTTCATAGGGAAAGTGTTCCAACTCTTTAATCATTCTAGTTGCCCTTTTCTGCACTTTTCCCAATGCTATAATATCTTTTTTGCCATAGAGTCCACCCCCCAAAGCTGCCATTTCCCCCAGGAGAATAGATAAGGTGAAATTCTGGGGGATCACCAACTAGAGGCTGGCATCTCTACCAGGGACTCCCAGTAAGATTTACTTCTGAGAAGATCTGAATCAGATTTGGCTAGATGTTTTACTAAAATAATCTGAGCCAGTTTGTTGTAGTGGCGAAGTGTGTGGACTCTTATCTGGGAGAACCGGGTTTGATTCCCCACTCCTCCACTTGCACCTGCTGGAATGGCCTTGGGTCAGCCACAGTTATTGCAGGAGTTGTCCTTGAAAGGTCAGCTGCTGTGAGAGCCCTCTTAGTCCCATCCACCTCACAGGGTGTCTGTTGTGAGGGAGGAAGATATAGGAGATTGTAAACCGCTCTGAGTCTCTGATTCAGAGAAAAGGGCGGGGTATAAATCTGCCGTCGTCTTCTTGAATTCCTACAGGAGCTCTGACTGCTAACAGTGAAATAAATTGAAACGTTTTTACAGGGTTTCCTTTATCACCTTAATGAAACCGCAGCCACCGGAACTAACCAAGTTTAATTAGGCTAGGATGTTAAACAGGACTGGACACAGCTGCACAATAATAATTTCCTATTCGTTGAAAAAATAAAGCAGAGAAGCCACTGACATGAAGACATGCACAGCTGAGATCTGCCTGCAGAAATAAAGGGAGACACAAAAGCCCAATATGAATGTGGGTGTCTTTGTTTTTGATACAATAGATGGCTTTTGCTGTGGGGGAATTTCATGACATCTTAGGGAACTAATGAGGCTGGGGAAATGATCTGACAACGTTGCTTGTGGTTCATAACAAAGGAAGACAGCTGGGCAAAAGGTTGGGAGTCGGCCATGACCCACATCGTGAAAACATGTAGCCAAATAACCCTTTCATCCCAAGCCCCATCCTGGCTCAGTTGGAGTGATCCTTCCCTCATCACAGTGACCATGTAAGACTAGGGTTGAGAAGTCTCCAGGTGGTACCTGGAGATCTCCTGGGATTACAACTGATCTCCCAGAAGGGCTTCTGATTAGCCATTGGCAGGCCTTTTTTGTAACAGGAACTCCTTTGTATATTAGGCCACACCCCCTGATGTAGTCAGTCCTTCAAGAGTTTACAGGGCTCTTAGTACAGTCCCTACTGTAAGCTCCAAGAGGACTGGCTACATCAGGAGTGTGTGGCCTAAGCTGCAAAGGAGTTCCTGCTACAAAAAAACCCCTGGCCACTGGAGATCTGATTGCTGTGCAGATCTTTAACAAGATTGCTCGGGCAGCAGCTGCCACCATGGCAGGGATGAGCTGAAACCTGAAAATGGTGATTCCGATCGAGGTTCGGGGCAGCTGACAAACTGAACCCCCAGCTGAACCCAATGGCCCCACATGAACCAAGCCGGTGCAGCAAGGCTGGTTCCCTTTTCTCCCAGTCACAGCAAGTTTTGCTCCCTCCGCCCCCCCCTTTGAGGTACTGAAACTTATATGATGTTTTAATTTTGATGTCTGTTTTTACTGTTGTAAGCCGCCCTGAGCCCACTTGCAGGATAGGGTGGGGTATAAAAAATTAAATTAAATTAAATTAAATTTGAAGCAGCAGGAAGCAAAACCAAAGGGTTAAATAGCTGCCAGAAATACTCCCTCTACGCTGTGGAGTCTTGTGAGTGAAAATTCTACTCTGTGAGCTACTGGCATTAAAGTTGTGAGTTACTGAATAAATTAGTTTGCTTTGGGACCATTTTTCCTGAGCTAAGACAAAAATGTATGAGCTAGAGGTTAAAAAACTAGCTCACCCTAACTCAGCTTAGAGGGAACACTGGCTGCCAGCCATTTAAACCTAAAAGCTCAGCAGTGGACTCTGCACCGCTCAGCAGCCATTTAACCCTTTGGTTTTGTTCCCCACTACTTTGGGAGGGGGGGAAACAAAACCAAAGGGTTAAATGGCTGGTCTTGAACAGCCAAACCAAGCTGGCCAAAAGACCAGTAAATGTTCAGGGATTGATTGCATCTTCTCCGAACATCAGTTCCCAAGCGCTGAACCATGCCCATCCCTACACCATAGTACAAGGATCTTCACTGTGTGACTGAAGTTAAACTGTGGCAGCCATTTTGTGTCTGTCTCCATTTCCTGTGACAGCAATCTTGAGGCAGCCATTTTGTGGTTGTGCCTACCACCCTGGGTCAGAATTCCAAAGGTGTCCACAGGCTTTAAAGAGTTGTGGACCCCTGATGTAGTACTTAGTTACCTCACCCCTCACTTTTTTTTGGTCCTGTTGTGTCAGAGTCCAGTATGAGGCATGCATGCCCACACAACAGGACCTCAACCAACTGTAGGTCATGAACTGACAGTTGTGGGGTTCAGGCAGGGATTTCATTCATGTGTCACCAACAGCCAAAAGAGGAAAAGTCAGCCATGCTAACCAGGGAAGTGTGCTTTACTAGTAGACCAGAGCAGATCAGGTGATTATTCCTATTTAACAACAAAACAAAAACCTTTGGATTCATCCTGTGGTTGTTTTTCTGAGCAACTATGGAGTAGCTCTAAAAAAAAAAATCACAAGCGGTAATTAAACTGGTTCTTGAGAGTACTACATATCAGATGGAATGTGGGCATTCACATGGCTAAATGCTCCTCCATACATAGGAAAACTGAATGACAGGGTATAGGGTTCTAGTTTAGCCTACTCCCTAACATGCTGGTTTTCTATAAAGATTTTTTTTTTAAATAGAGTGACATTAAATCCTGTGAATGCTTGCACAATTGTACCTCAGTTCAAAGAACTAAGACAGAACACTACATCATGTCTCTACTTGTGAAAATTTGCACTAGGAGAACAGCCCCTGCTCAATCTGCCTCCATCTTGTTCCTCCCCTTTCTGCCCCAGCTGCAGCTGGGAGTGACACCAGTTTACATCAGGGTTCAAAGAATATTCACCACTTTTCCATAAGATAATAGAAGTATTTAAGTCCTAATTATATTCCCCATAAGATGTTCGTGGTTAACTGAAATAAATGTGGAATCAAATTTAATGGTTCACACAATACCTGGGAAAGGAGAAGTTAATTCTTTTATGCACTACAGATTTGATAAACTGTCCCGAATATTGTATGATTAATTTAAGTAGTATAAGCTATGAATTTTGCCACAGGTGTGGAAGTACAATATAAGGCACCCAGGATTCAGCGAGGCTCCTTTACCTCCCTCCCAGTAATAAAACTCGTTAGTCGAGATTTATTTCCCTCAGTTCTCTTTGAAACTACATCATGATCAGAAATGGCTCTTTTCCCCCTCCAAGCAGTCCGTTTAAAATGCTTTTGAGCATCCCTGTTGTTTTGTTTGATCCAATTTCACTAGGACACCTTGTTTCATTGTTGTCACTTCTCAGTTATCCTGTCAATAGTCTTGCGTTGTAATCCCCTCCACCAAAAATTTACTTATTTTAGCTGGTTTAGTTATTCCCCTGTATTTTAAATGTAAAACTAGGGGTGTGTTAATAGAAGGAAAGTCAACCAATGACTCAAAACTGGTATGTTTAAGGAATTCTACTATGAATGCTGAGGTGCTAAAGCTCGTTTGTCCACAGACCCCTTGAGGTCTTGGGAAAGATTTTCTATTGCTTTTTCCCTCCGTAAGCCTTGTGTGCTGTCATTCACGCAGGCAGAAGGGGAGAATAAGCGGTTGCCTAGCAACTACCAGCATCATACCTACTTCCAACAGGTTGTAATGCCTTAGATTACCAATGGAACCGTCTATAAAATACCGTTTAAAAAAAAACCCCAAAACCCTTCCGTCTCTAAAACACAATCTGAAAACAGCTTAATCTTTCTTTTGTTTTAAATCATCCCCTCCCCTCCCTCTTTGATTCATGGCCCACTTGATCGACACACTTCCCATATGACTGATATAGAAGATGCAGAAGTATCCTTAAGCTTTTTTTCAGATCTGATTCGGCACTCTGACCACTTCTAAAAGGAGTGTGTGTCAACCGTGATGCTCCCAATACAGGGTGGTCACCATTTTGTGCAAATAGGAGAACACACATGCCCCCATGCAATGAACAGCTTCAATGCATGTAAAATTGTAGCCCTCTAAATTCTGCTGTTCTGCTCATGCATGTCAAAGCTGGAAAATTCACGCATTGGCCTATACACTTGAAAGGGTCACCATTAGGAAGTGGGCACAAACAGAATTACGAACCAAAGTTCATCACAATTCAGAGGTTTGTGCTCATCCCTATCCCATGACCCTCCCATAACCCTCCACATGGTTGTTGGAGGTTTGCGGTGGGCAGGGTTTTTTTTTTTTTAGCAGAAACTCCTTTGCTCTTGATATAGCCAATCCTCCAAGAGCTTACAGTAGGCCCTGTAAAAAGAGCCCCATAAGCTCTTGGAGGATTGGCTACATCAAGAAGACGACGACATTGGATTTATATTCCGCCCTCCACTCAGAGTGGCTCCCAATCTCCTATATCTTCTCCCCCCACAACAAACACCCTGTGAGGTGGGTGGGGCTGAGAGGCTCTCTCAGAAGCTGCCCTTTCAAGGACAACCTCTGCCAGAGCTATGGGTGACCCAAGGCCATTCCAGTAGGTGCAAGCGGAGGAGTGGGGAATCAAACCCGGTTCTCCCAGATAAGAGTCCGCACAATTAACCACTACACCAAACTGGCTCTCCAGGAGAGTGTAGCCTAATATGCAAAGGAGTTCCTGCTACAAAAAAAGCCCTGGTGGTGGGAAGTGGGGCCAGGGGGAGCGAGAGGAATTTCTTTACTGCCTTGCATCCATTTTAGCCTGAAACATCTGCAGGCCATTACAGCAATCCCTCTTGTTCTCCCCCCCTCTTCCAAACATTCCCTTTAAATAGCTTTTGCAAGCAGGCACTACGTGGGGATGAAGTTCAAATGGCAAGCTCACCACTTCCAGATTAACTTCCAGAAGTGAAGCTTGGACTTCACTCCTGCGGGGCCCCCGTTTGCAAGAGCCATTTAAAGGGAATGTTCCCTTTAGACGGCTTTTGCAAGTGGGTGCCAGGCAGGGTATACCACAGACAAGACAGTCCTTTTGTTGTTGTTCAGTTGCACAGTCGAGTCTGATTCTTTGCGACTCCATGGACAAAGTCATGCCTTCCCATCTTCCACCATCCTCCGAAGTCTGCTCAAATTCGTGTTAGTTACATCAGTAACGCTGTCCAGCTATCTCATCTTTTGCTGTCCCCTTCTTCTTTTGCCTTCTGTCTTTCCCAGCATCAAGGTCTTTTCCAGGGAGTGCTCCCTTCTCATTTGGTGGCCAAAGTATTTGAGCTTCAGCTTCAGCATCTGACCTTCCAGGGAACAGTCAGGGTTGATTTCCCTTAGGACTGACTGATTTGATCTTCTTGCAGTCCAAGGGACTCTCAAGAGTCTTCTCCAGCACCACAGCTCAAAAGCATCTATTCTTCTGCACTCGGTCTTCCTTATGGTCCAACTCTCACAGCCATACATTACTACTGGGACAGAGTTAAACCCTTCTACATCCACTAGCTTCCATTGACTCTACTCAGAATTGCAGTGTGAACCTACTTATGCTAACAACATAATCACAGTTTGGTGTAGTGGTTAAGTGGCTGGACTCTTATCTGGGAGAACCGGGTTTGATTCCCCACTCCTCCACTTACAGATGCTAGAATGGCCTTGGGTCAGCCATAGCTGTCGCAGGAGTTGTCCTTGAAAGGGCAGCTGCTGTGAGAGCCCTCTCAGCCCACCCACCTCACAGGGTGTCTGTTGTGGGGGGAGAAGATAAAGGAGATTGTAAGCCGCTCTGAGTCTCTGATTCAGAGAGAAGGGCGGGGTATAAATCTGCAGTCTTCTTCTTCTAAAGATGATTTCAAAGTATTTAAAATGGAGGGGGGGGGGGTGTTTGCTTTCTTATTTTCATTTCCACTTCTGCTCCGTAACTTTTCCCATGGGAAGCAGAAATGTCTAAATGTTACCATTTTAAAAAACCTGATTTTGAATCATGTTGGAAATAAAGCTTTAGTGGCAAACTCAGGGGGAACACACCAAACAAAACATACTGCGTAACGTCCATTAATTGACCCTCATCTTTGTAAAGTTCCGAGAGATGCCAAAGACCAAAAGCTTGACTGAAATCAATAACAATTTCTAACACCACCTGCTCAGACTTGCTCCCAACACGGTAATTAAAGCACCCCTAACCGTCCACAATTTAATGCACAATTATGCACCTACCTTCCTGAGTGGGCAGTCGCCACAATGACAGGCAATTATTATTATTTTTAAAGCCATGCCCAAGCCTTATATACCTAGTCACTAAATTACCCCCTCGCTCTAAGGGGTGGTCCTTCCAGGTCATCTTGTTTGGATGTCCCAGCAGGCATCCACTCACTGCCAAAAACAGTGTTGTTACAGCTGTTCCAGAGATACAGGCTGTCAGGCCAGAGTGTTTCAACAGCTTGAGTCACCGTCTCCCCCTGCTACTGTATAATTTTGGTTCCATTAAATCCGGGCATCACACAATGGTCCCTTTTGTTGCAAACTCCACAAAGAAATTCTGCCGAAATGGAAAGCACCGGCTTTCAAGCCAGGAAGTGTCTGATTGATACATATTTTTTTTGATGTGCCACGCGTGGGATTATTTTCTCTCTGCCAAATCTCGAGGGCAGCTGCCTGCTCTTGCTCTTTGAAAAGGCGAGCTACTGAAACTAGTAGGTCATTCCCCAATTTCTAGCATCAAGTTCTCAAGGTGGGATGTTAGCAGAGCTGCAGATATTAGCTTCTCTCACACCCGCTCACGCATACAATTGGGAGGGGGGGGGATTGTTGCTTTTCCTCATTGTGAACGCTCATAGTGGACCCCATCCTGGAGTGTACCTGGCAGCCAGAAGCAAGCTGCTTTAATTAGCACCACTTAAATGATATGATTCCTCCTTTCTTTCCTGTTTCATTCTAATGTTAATACATCCATCTACAGCAGGGTTGCCAGTCTCCAGCTGGCACCTGGAGATCTCCCACTATTACAATTGATCTCACCTCCAGATGACCAAGATTAGTTCCTAGGGCTGCCAAGTCCCTGGGCCGGCGACATCATTATGCCAGAGATATGAGTCATCGCACTGGTGACATCATCGTGCCGGCAATGTCACGCACCAGCTGCTCTAGCAGTTTCTGGTATAACTCTATGGTTGTCCAGGCGCTCTTGCAATTTGGGTGGTAAAACTCTATGGTACAATATGTACCATAGAGTTTTCCCCTTCCACATTGCTAAAGTCGGAGGCCATGGGGGACTTGACAACCCTATTAGTTCCCCTGGAGTGAATGGCTGCTTTGGAGGGCAAACTGTATGTCATTGCACCCCACTGAGGTCCTTCCCCTCCTCAAACCCTCCCCTCCCTGGGTTCCACCCCCAAAATCTCCATGTAAAAACATAACAGCATAAGAGAAGCCATGTTGGATCAGGCCATTGGCCCATCCAGTCCAACACTCTGTGTCACACAGTGCCCCCCCCAAAAAACAGATGCCATCAGGAGGTCCACCAGTGGGGCCAGAACACTAGAAACCCTCCCACTGTTGCCCCCTCTCCCCAAGCACCAGGAATACAGAGCATCACTGCCCCAGACAGAGGGCATTTTCCAACCCTAATTTATGGAATATCTAACTTATTCAAGAGCCTGTTCAGATATGCCAGTCCAGTCCTCCCCTAGGATTATCCCACATCAGGCAAGGCAAGAAGTATGTAATCAAGGGGTCCCCAACTTTATTGTGCCTGTGGGCCGTTTGGGAGTATTGAGAACAGGCAGTGCTCTAGTGCGGGGTTCTGGGGCAAAAATATTGGGGGTTCCATGTCAAGCATGTTTCAGTAATGGAGGCTGCTGTTTCTGAATGAGTGCTCCCTGTAGACACAAAATCATGCCTTCCCGAAGGAAAAAAGTAAGACACTGTGGCATCCTGATTTACTGAAAAAAAGCTGTCTGGTGTGAGTCTTCCTGCACACAGAGAGGCTTCCAAAAGAGCGCCGTATTACTCCCTGACACCTGAACAGGCCCTTGAGCAGTCTTCACAAATGAGGTTTCTTTGTGTTTAAATGAACTTTGGTCATTTCCCATAATTTGAATACCCAAATGGTTTGAACGGAGCATTTGATTTTAACCTCACTTGCTTTCTATTCTACATCAACATTCACAAGGGCTGATTCCACAGTAGTCGCTCCACTCTCAGGCTTCTGCTTTTCCACCAGTTGCTGTGCAGGCGCATTTTGACTTGCATCTCCCTCCAATTTCCGCCGTGCATGGGAAATCCAAGGGAGATGTGAGTCAAAATGCGCCCGTGCAGCAACTGGTGGGGAATTCATCCTTTGAGCCGGGGAAAGCAGAAGCCCAAGGGCGGAGCAACCATACCGTAGAAAAGGACAAGGTATTCCCAGGGGTCATTTTGTAGAAAAATAGGTGGTGCAGCTCATTAGCATAACTCATTAGCATATGCGCCCCCCCAGCCAAAAGAAACCCAATGCAAGAAAAGAGAGCACCAAGCGAGCGAGGCCTGCTTGGTCTGGCTAGACATCCAGCCAGCCCAAGCAGGCCTCGCTTGCCTGGGGCTCTCCTGTCCCTCCCCCCCCCACCGATCAAAAAGCCAGCAAGCTGCCTGCTGCCCAAAATCACATAAGAAGTGAAGAAAGGGTAGTGCGGGCTTCTCCAGAGATTAATGAGGGCCGCTGGGGGTGTGGCAAAGCTCCTGGTGGGCCAGAGGAATCTAACAGAAAAACAAATACGGTGGGTGGGATTTTTCTCTAAATTTGATTTCCAACCGAAACACATCCCGGGGACAAAGAATTTCCTAGTGGATGCTTTGTCTCGCCTACCCCAATGTAATAGCTGAAGGGAATAAGTGATTGACTCTCTGATCTCCCCATCACATCTGGGGGGAGGCGATTACCACCTGGTTGCAAAAACTCTGGCAAGAAACGGAGAATCAATGGGGGATTAAACTCAAATTAGAAGTCGAAAAAGAAAGGGACTCCAAACCGGCAGGAGTGGAGCAATGGGAAGGGGGGTTCTGGTACAAAGAAGGCAAACTGTATGTGCTATAGAGCATGCGCCAGGAAGTGTTGCAAAAATGCCATGGCAACAAAACGGCTGGTCATTTTGGCTACGTTAAGAAATTACATTTGGTTAACAGACAATTTTGGTGGCTGTTTATGAAGGAAGAAGAAGAAGAAGATGAAGATATTGGATTTATATCCCGCCCTCCACTCCGAAGAGTCTCAGAGCGGCTCACAATCTCCTTTACCTTCCTCCCCCGCAACAGACACCCTGTGAGGTGGGTGGGGCTAAGAGAGCTCTTACAGCAGCTGCCCTTTCAAGGACAACCTCTGCCAGGGCTATGGCTGACCCAAGGCCATGCCAGCAGGTGCAAGTGGAGGAGTGGGGAATCAAACCCGGTTCTCCCAGATAAGAGTCCACACACTTAACCACTACACCAAAGGGAGACATTTCCGAATATGTAGCCTCCTGCCCAATCTGTCTGATATCCTAGTGGAGGGGGGGAAACCTCCCGGCCTCCTCCAGCCCCTAGAATCAACCGCTTGCCCATGGTCAATGGTCTCTATGAATTTTATTGTAGAACTACTGCCCTCCCAAGGGAAAACCATAATCCTTGTAATAGTGGACACCTTTTCTAAACAAGCGCACTTCATTCCCTGTTCAAAACTTCCCACCGCTAAAAAATTGGCACACTTATTTTTCCAGCATGTGGTACAAATACATTCCTTCCCTGATAAGGTGATTAGCGACTAGGGAGCTCAGTTTGTTGCCAACTTCTGGCGGGAGTTTTGCAAACTGACTCACATTTTGCAAGGACTCAGTTCCGCCTACCATCCTCAGATGGACAGGCAGACGGAATGAACCAACGCAGTGCTAGAACAGTATTTATGGTGCTTCATTAATCACCAACAATCGACTGGGTGGAATTGCTCCCCTTTGCAGAATATGGATATAATAACAGTGTAGATAGTTCCACCAAGGCCACCCCGTTCATGGTGGTAAATGGATATGAGGGGAAACCCTTCCCCTCATTGCTAGGGGGGAAAGTGCCAGAAATTTTCTCTTCCTTTGAACAGTGGTGGACCAGGCTGGGGAAAGCGTGGGGAAGTATCCAGGAAAACCTGGAAGCAGCCAAAGAAACATACAAAAAACATTACGACAAATCCCATTCCCCCACTTCGGATTTTAAAGTGGGGGGCACGGTGTTCCTATCAACTAAGAACTTGCCCATCACCCAGCCGTTAAAGAAACTGGCGTACAAATTTGTTGGTCCTTTCCGGATCAAAAGGATTATAAATACAGTGACTGTAGAGTTGGACTTGCCTAAAATGTTTAGTAAGATTCATCCTATTTTCCACTGCAGTTTACTCAGGAAGGATCTTGGAGCAACACACTGGCACCCTAGACCGCCGGTCCCGATCCCCGTGGGGAACCAGAATTACCACGAGGTGGAAGAAATCTTAGATGCTAGAGTAAAAAGGGAGGTGCTGTACTTTCTTATTCGATGGAAGCATTTCCTCAAATCACATGACGAGTGAGTCGCCCAAACTGATGTAGAAGCCCCAACCCTGATCAAGCAGTTCTATGCTAAATTTCCATAAAAACCCTGAGGGAGGGCCTAAGGGGGGGCAGTATGTCAAGCACGGTTATTTTCCTCCTAAGATGGCTGAGGTATAGTCAAGAAAAAGCCCTGGTTATTCTCCATTACCAACAACCCCTTTCTCACGTCTCTGCAGCTATCTGGCAAAGGATGTTTATCTAACGGAACTGTCAGGCTGTGTCTCTGTGCCCTAACTCCCCCGTTTCATCTCAGGCACTTCTCAGGCCTTATCTTGGTCACCGGTTAGTGTTAGACAGCTGTTGCTAGGTAGAGGGAAATTATTGCTTTGCCCTTTGAACCCCAAATTCCAATAGTGTGTGTTTGTAACTTTTATGATACCCTATATAGCATCCTGCAATCTCTGATTCCTCAGTCTTCTCAAAGACAATGTTCTATATGCAACCTGGAGTTAAATAAAGAAGCTCACTTTGATTCCAAACAAAGGACTCTATTATTGAACTACTTGTGCTTGACAGTAGGTAGCCGGGGAGGAGGAGGGGGAGCCGTCAAAAAGGTTCAGGAGCTATGCTCCTGTGAGCTCCTGCTGAATCTGAGGCCTGGGTATTCCTAACACTGCTTTGGAGAATGTCCTTTGTGTAAGCATTCATACCCTGGAAAAGTGGGCATGAGCCATCATCCCTCTTTGCCTCTCTTCTCATTCAGTACACCAGGGGTTCCCAACCCTTGGTCCGTGGACAAGTGCCGGTCCATGGCCTGTTAGCAACTGGGCCGAGATTTGTATAATTACTGTACTTCATTATATGTTACAATGTAGTAATGATAATAAGACGATGACATTGGATTTATATCCTGCCCTGCACTCAGAATCTCAAAGTGGCTCACAATCTCCTTTATCTTCCTCCCCTACAACAGACACCCTGTGAAGTGGGTGAGGCTTAGAGTGCTCACAGAAGCCGCCCTTTCAAGGACAACTGTGCAAGAGCTATGGCTGACCCAAGGCCATTTCAGCAGCTGCAAGTGGAAGAGTGAGAAATCAAACCTGGTTCTCCCATATAAGAGTCCGTACACTTAACTACACCAAAATAAAGTGCACAATTGTATCATCCCGAAACCATCACACCTCTCTCCTCGGTCCTTAGAAAAACTGTCTTCCACAAAACTGGTCCCTAGTGCAAAAAAGGTTGGGGACCGCTGCAGTACACCTTCTATTTATGGTTATCTGCCTGGAAAAAGAAGAAATGCTCTATGATGACTCATCACAATGTAACTGATGCAAATAATTTCCCACATTCTGTTGAGCAAATATTAATTTATCAATTAATAAGTGAAACTGCTACATTATTATTTAAATTTTTTTTTTTAAATTTCTATCCCACCCTCTCCGCAAGCGGACTCAGGGTGGCTAACAACATTCATTTTTTACAATTTAACCAATAAAACTACAGTTTAAAATTATTTAAAAACATTTCATTTCATGGTGCTGTATCACTACAATATAATATAGTATAAGTGGTGATCATGGTACTCTATAATGATGTAGGGTGGCAGCTCTCTCCCGGTTAGATCTCAAAGGCCTGTCTGGAAGCCCAATGGGGAGGCTTCGCATTGGGGAAGAAGAGGAATGGGCTGTGGGGACACTTGGCCTGCCTGATGTGGACTGTGATGCTGGAAAGGGGAATCAATCTTCCGCTCCCCACCAATGCAAAGCCCTGCCCTTGAGCAACTCTCAATCAAAAAGAAAAAAAGTAAGGTTAGAAAAAAAATACATTCTCTTCTTGCTCAGCATAGTATTTTTTAGTTTTAAGTTTTATTATGGTCAGCAACGAGATCCAACTGACAAACACTATCAGGTACACAGATATTCAAGTTAAACTCCAGTTAAAATAAAAACATAAAATTTAGCAAAAAAATCTATATAAAATTACATAGTAGAAATTGAATAATACACATTAAAAATAACATCTTAGATAACCATATTTAAAATTTGAGCCTGGAATCTAAAAACCGAAAACTATGTGATTTTAAGATATTGGGCAACTGCCTTGATGTATTTCATATTTTCGGGGGTCAGAAACCAGAAGACTTCATTAAGTCTTGTTGGTGTTCCAACACAATGGGTGAACTTGCTTTTAGGTGTTGACTTTGTCTCCGGAACACTGCAGTTCATTGATATTAGCATCATTTAGTAACAGTAGCATTAAAAGAAGAGTTAAAAGAGGTGACAGTAACATAAAAAGAGGATTTTTTTTTCTTGTATGATTTTGTCTTCTTTTGATGGGCAAGAAGGATATTTGTAAACCCAGAAGAATCTAGTAACAATCGCTTTCAACATCCCTGGGAGGCCTAACTGCCAATTCTAAAATGTCAGGGGGTGTGGCCCAATATGCAAAAGAGTTCCCGCTGGGTTTTTCCTACCAAAAAAGCCCTGGATGTATGTTCAACAGACTAAGCCTTAGCAAAATTGTGAAGTGAGCACTTTTCTGCAGACATAGTATCTATTAAACTTGTGAGAGCTTTCAAGGGATATTAATGAACGAGTTAAATCCTGCGTATGCAAAAACTGAACCAAGTGCCATTTGTCAACTGCCATAGATTCCATCATTCCCTATATGAGAGTCCCAGAAATTTTTTATTAATAGGGCATTTTTTTCTAAAATTACAGCCGCTCTTCACAGCAAGCGTTTCCAGATATTAATGAGAATTTCAGTGGCTGGCAATAAAATCATAATTGGAGACAAACCCAATGATTTGTTCTCCATTTGTCACAGAGAACACGGCAGAAGTGGGAAAAGGCAAGACGCCAGGAATGAAGCCCTTTTCACATTATTTCTGTGGACTTTGCAACATGTGACTATCTAGGTGTCGCTATAACATGGAGACTGGGGGGGGGGGGGGCGGGGACTCAAACCACTTTCAGGTGCGCTCAGTAAACTGCAGTTCTCACCCAAGCAAATACGGCTGTCAAAGATGTTCCCCATCAAGGCTGGCCACTTCATAGGGTTCCCAGCCTCCCATTGCGGGTGGGTTTGGACAATTCTTCCCAAGGATAATTCTTGACACAGAGATTATCATCATTTCAACACCAAGTGAAAGCTATGTTATTCTCTTAGACAGGCCTCGGATTCAGCAGGAGCTCACAGGAGCGCAGCTTCTGAACCTTTCTGAGGTTTCCCCCTCCTCCTTTCCACCTTGTCCATTGAATAGTAGGTGCAGCTGCATAACAATCCCTGGATGAACTCCACCACCTATTTTTCTACAAAATGACCCCTGCTCTCAGATGTCTGGATAAACTCTACTAAATTACCACAGTCTTTACAGCTGTTTCTCTGCTCATTTTAATATGAATTCAATTCTAGTTTTTGTTTGGTTTTAAAGGCAGGTAAGGCGGTTTGAACACTCTCTGTGACAGGATATAAATATTTAAAACAATCATTTCCATGCTCTCACCTTTCTCCCTAAGGCCATGTAAACAGCCAGGGTTTTTTTGCTCAAATACTCTGATGATCAAATAGGCGTGGGTTCTGGAGAGGCGGCATATAAATCCCCTAAACACACAAATAAATAAATCAATTGTAATAAATAAGGCATGCAAAACAATCTGGATTCATGCATTATTTAACACCGCAGCTCCCATGCCGTAGTGAGATTCCAATACATACAAAGTCTATTCCACCACCAATAATTATTTCTGACTAAAAGCATTGTGAAGGAAAACCTTCCCCATGGTTCTGGATGCCCAGAACTAATTATGGATTCCCCCCCACAGAGTATTTCTCAAGTAGCACTAATTATAGGGTTGCTGGCTCCAGATTGGGAAACCCCTAGAGATCTGGGGGTGGAATCTATTGAAGGTAGAGTTCGGGGAGGGGAAGGACTTGAATGAGGTATAAACTGGGCTTTTTTTGTAGCAGAAACTCATTTGCATATTAGGTCACACCCACTGATGTAGCCAATCCTCCAAGAGCTTACAGGGCTCTTAGTACAGTGCCTAATATAAGCTCCAAGAGGATTGGCTACATTAGGGGTGTGGCCTAATATGCAAAGGAGTTCCTGCTTCAAAAAAAGCCCTGGGTTCAATGCCACAGTGGCCATTTTCTCTACAGCAGGGGTGTCGAACATGCAGTCCACGGGCTGAATCAGGCTCCGAAGCAACTGGCTGCCATCTGCTTCCTTCTCCCTCTCTCTTGCTTCCTTCTGCATCACAGCTTGCTTTGTAAGGCTTGCTCAATCACACAAGAACTACAGAGCAAAGCCTCTATTTGCTCCATTGGTTGAGGCTCCTCCCATGAGGAAAAAGGGGGGGGGAGCTTGCTTTGCCAGGCTCTCTCAATCGCACAGCAGAGCTACTGCGCTAAACCTCTTTTTTTCGTGCTGGCTGAGGCTCCTCCCCCTCCAGGTCCCCTGGGGAAGGAAGGAAAGAGCCAGACCTTCCTTTGCCCAGTTCGCTGGATTCCATGGGAGAAATACAAAGAAATCACCTTTAAGAACAACGAGTGCTAATGTTTTAAGCATGTTTTATTTGAAATTTCTGCTTTTTAAAAATCTTTAATTGTGTTTGTGTCCTTTATAAAGTTTATATCTCTGCTACCTAATCTTAAATCGGCACACACATGGCCCAGCCCAACAAGGTCTCATTTATGTCAGATCCGGCCCTCATAACAAATGAGTTTGACACCCCTGCATAGGGGACTAGATTGCTGTAGCCTGGAGGTAATCCGAAGAGATCTCCAGCTACACCTGGTGGCTGGTAATCCTAACTAATTCCCACCTGATCCATATCCCAGGTGTGTTTCAGTAGAAGCCCAGCTTTCTTCAGTCAAGATATTCAAAAGAGTAAAGAACAAGATCAGATTCAGGGTTTTTTTAAAGCAGGAATGCAGTTCCGGCTGGCTTGGCATCGAGGTGTGGCCTCATATGCAAATGAGTTCCTGCTGGGCCTTTTCTACCCCCAAAAGCCCATATCAGATCAATTTACTATACACGAAAGGCTCTTAGGTACATTCATTATGCTCCAGAGCCCATTCCTCAATGTTGGATTGAGGGGATTAAAAGATTTAAATGACTTCCTGATGTTCATAGTTCTGAGATATGGTAGGAAAAAAAAAATCCTTGCGTCCAGAAACAATCAAGTAACGACTGCTAACAGGAGAAGTGCACAGTTGTTCTTTGCCAATATGGCTCCGTTGCTTCAAAATGACAGATGCCTCCAGTGCCAAACTCAATGTCTAATCCTAACAGGAGCAAAAGGGGCTTTTGATATTTTGCAGAATGAAAAGATTTGTTGAACATAAACACAGCAAAACAAACACTTTGCATAAATGCACACACCTCATTTAGAACTCAATTGCCTGTTAATGTTTCAAAGGAGCGAATCTTATTATTCTCTCCCCCCCAACTGCACAGGGACTCAGTAGCGCAGGAGCAGAGGCAGCAACAACAAAATTGTCACAAATAATGCCCAATTCTACAAATTACCGCTTACAATTTCAGCCCCCTCAAATTAGGTTAGAATGATCTGCTCAAGGAAGGAGGTTTTGCTTTGTTCAGTCAAGAGATTCAGTATTCTACTGAGTATTAAACAACACCCCCCCCCCCGTGATGTTCCTTCTTTGTACATATCATTCTAGTTACAGATCTAGGGTTGCCAGCCTCCAGGTGGGGCCTGGGGATCTCCTGCTCTTACAACTCATCTCCAGCAGAAATCAGAGAAAATGGCTGCTTTGAAGGGTAGACTCTATGGCATTGTACCAGGCTGAGGCCCTTCCCCTCCCGAAAACCCACCCTGTCCTGGATCAACCCCCAAAGTCTTCCACTTTCCTTATCAGACTTCCCCTTCTTTTTCTTTCTTCAATATAATTGTTCTGTGGAGCTGCTTCTGCAAACCCTCAATTCAGGGATCCTTCAAAAACACATCAAGGACTTTTGTAAACAAACTAAGCAATAATAATAAAATAACAATAACCAGGGGTGGAATTCTAGCAGGAGCTCCTTTGCATATTAGGCCCTACACCCTTGATGTAGCCAATCCTCCAAGAGCTTACAAGGCTTTTTTTCCTAAACTCTTGGAGGATTGGCTACATCATGGGTGTGTGGCTTAATATGCAAAGGAGCTCCTGCTAGAATTCCACCCCTGACAATAATAAAGGGGCAGGGGGGAACCAACATGTGAATCCACATTGGACTTCTCATGTGAAGTCTCATAGATCAGGCTGGATAAAACAATCTCGAGGGAAAATTGGGAGAGTGATACATGCAGTCACGAAATACAATCTAATAATATTTCGCTATTAATCCCAGTTGTAATCCTCACACCTATTCTATAAAGTGGATCTGTAATGCTGGGGGTGGGGTGGGAGGATTTTTCTCCACTGAAGTGTTTGAGACGTGTCTGTCCTTTTGGAATGGTGAGATTTCTTTGTGTATGGTGTGAGTTCATGGTCCTTTGGAAACGCGTCAGTGTATATATTGGCATGGGTTTCTGTTATAGAGAAGGACCTTTGGTGAGGCCTCTTTGATAAAGACTTGGGAAATGGTCATTTAGTCAACAATACCGTCAGAGGCTTAACTTTTCGGGTCCATGCCTTATTGTTGAGAAGCAAGCTACCAAGAACTCTACTGCATCTCAACATTGGAATAAACTTTATCGACTATTGGGACGGTACAAGCACTCTGCCGGAAAGCATTACAAGGACTGAGAGCGCAAAAGACAGACTTCATGAAAGCTTTGGACTGATTTCAAATATCATAGACAAGCCATTTGTATGCACTTTACTATTTCCTTGAAATGACATGTTGTTATTGTAATTGTTGTTTCCTAGTTATTCTGTCATGGTTTTTGTTTGCCTTTACCCTCTCCCGTGACTCTCTTGTGGCTAAACTTCCAAATGAGGTCTAGAGTCCTCCTGAAATTACCACTAATCTCCAGCCTACAAAAATCAGTTTCCCTGGCAAAAAAATATCAGCTCCCCGGGAGGAAATGGCAGCTTCAGAGGGGTCATTTAGCCAAACTCTGAGAAGGCTATCCCAGAGAACAGACAGCCTAAGGATACTGATGAAGCTTATGCTCTGTGTCAGGGGTGGCCAACGGTAGCTCTCCAGATGTTTTTTGCCTACAACTCCCATCAGCCCCAATGGCTGGGGCTGATGGGAGTTGTAGGCAAAAACATCTGGAGAGCTACCGTTGGCCACCCCTGCTCTGTGTGATTGCTGGAGACTACTGTGTTCCTTTTGTAAGATTGGTGAAACACTAATTGAGAAAGAATGGAGCTCTTGAGGAAGACACGGAACTGCTTCTATTCAAATAGCAAGGGATCCTTCTCTCCTATTTGGAAGCTTGTCTCTTGTTCAAGAGAAGTCCCATCGACTGGTGGGAGAAAGGAAGAAAGCACTCTTTGTGGGACTACATTTGTAGAACACCTGTTTTTGGACTGAAAAGGTTTTTCACCATTCATGGACTGTAACTTCTATTTGTTTGATTATTCTACACTGTAATACACTTATGCACACGTTTGTTGAGAACTGTACAATCTTTTCATTGTTTTTGTCTAGCTTGGAGACCGTGGTGCCTTGTGTTTTGTTAGCCCCTGGAGGAAATGGCAGCTTCAGAGGGTGAAGGGGTCATTTAGCCAAACTCTGTGCTCTACGGAGGCTATCCCAGAGCTGAGGCCTGTGTGACATATAGGGCTGCCAAGTTACCAGACCGGGCAGGGGTTCTCCTGCCCTGGAGGTTCCCACCCCACCGGCGCACATTGGGCTGGCGGAGGGATACTTGGAAGTGACGTCATCGCACTGGCAATGTCATGCGCCGGCCGCTTTAGGAGCATCCAGGAAAATTCTATGGTTTTCCCAGATGCTCTAGCATTTTGAGAGGAAAGCTCTATGGTTGGAGGCCATGGGGGGATTTGGTAACCCTAGCGACATAGTTGGGCTGGAAGGCCTTTCCATGTGTAGTAGAAAAATATGAATTATTTTTGGAAATACCTCAGCAAAGTTTGTGTATGTTCCAGAGATAGTGAACTAAACATGGAAGGCTGGATCAGATGCAGAAGGCAGGATTTATTTCTTACTAATGAAAAAAAACTTGTTTTTGTTTTTCTTTACTGATGCTTAGTCTCCGTTTAAAAGTCTTAACCCCAGAATTGAATCTTTACTGAAGTTTTATTTCAAGGATTAGATTAAAGTTCTGTTTCTAAATAGCACGCGGCAGAATCCCAGACAAATACTCAAGTGCTATTTCCCTTTACACATTGGTAAATCAGGTGTGTTTTATGCCTTTGGGCTTAGTTGTAAAGATAATAAGAGTTATAATAATCAGCTCAGGTCTCTAGATGACAATATAAAACCAACGTGAAGGAAATAATCAATGGAGCGATATTTATTTTTTCTTGACTGCAGCTTTCTTTTTAAATATATATTTTAATGTCGGTTTGCTGAAGCCATTTTTTATAATTCTGTCAAAGGGATTCCATCTGTTGATAGTTCTATGAGTATTATTTTAGGTCAGCTTTACATACGATAAAAATACATATCCTGAAAAGCTGACGTTATGACTACTTCTGCATGGAGATGATTCTCTATGTAGTTTTCATTGCTATACTGAGTGCAGAGCCATTTATAGTTAAGATTTTCTCCACTAGTACCTTGCCTCAGCCCCTTGGCCACCATTTCCCCCTCAACTGGAGAGCTTTTTTAATAAAAAATACAAAGAATTCGTAGATTGCTATACCATGGTAACCACCTATCCCATGCCTTCTTGTGTCCAGCTTTCATTTTTAAAATAGCCCCTAGCCCTTTGTGTTTAGAGTTATAATGGGAACTGTTTAGCCTCTACCTTTCTTCTTATAACTCTGCAACAAAAAGGGCTAGTGACTCAGTTGGTGTTTCTAATGCAATCTGGGAACTAGGAGGTCATTACAATAGATCATTATAACACTATATTTATTCAGGGATTTCTGATTTTATTTGTTAAGAGAAGCCCCCCAAATCCCTCCAGCGTGAATGTGGGAAATGGCAACCAAAGGGGTTAAGGCAAAGGTATTAGTGCCAGTGTAGTGGGACCTGGAAATTTGCACATTTTCCTGTCTATACGGCATAAAAAGATGCTTTGACTGAAATTCTTCAAAAAAAATCATACAAAACCAGGTTTGGGAAAGACTGTAACAACGTAGGAAAAAACATGAAGGCAGGATGAATAGAGAATGTTGTTACACAGCTACTCCTGAAAACAGCAAGGCTATAAGGAAACTCAGTGCAAAACATCCATGTGAAAATAGCCAACATCAAGGCTAGTTTACTACTGTCCATTACCAGGGCTTTTTGGGAATCAGGAACTCCTTTGCATATTAGGCCATGCCCCCTCTGATGTAGCCAATCCTCCTGGAACTGTACTAAGAGCCCTGTAAGCTCTTGGAGGATTGGCTACATCAGGGGTGTGTGGCCTAATATGCAAAGGAGCTCCTGCTACCAAAAAAGTCCTGTCCATTACTGTTCCAAATATCACTGCACACAATCTCTTACCACATGAATACATGAAGCTATCCTTTACTGAGTCAGACTACTGGCCCATCAGAATTACTGCCAGTGGCTCTCAGGTGGAGGTCTTTCACACTGCCTACTGCCCTTTTCTTTTTGGAATTGCCAGGGGTTGAACCTGGGACCTCCTACTTGCAAAGCCTATGCTTAGCCATGGTCCCTCCCTTATAGGACATTCCTCAAAGGTAGCTCCAAAAATGAGATCTAATTCTCCATGCGTTAGGCTTGCCAATCCCCAGGTCCCAGTGGGGGTTCTCCCGCTTTCCCAGGCTCCTTCCCACCTTCAGTCAGCTGGCCAGTGGGGGGAAGCTCCACCCCCACAGCTACCATGTGCCTTTCCCCTTCAGAACACTAGGAGAAAGCTTGCAAAGGTTTCCTTTTTGGATGGTGTGTCTGTGTCTCTAAGGCTGAATGGGTGCGGGGTGAGGAGGCAGAACAACGTGGCTGGTCCCAGTAGCTGTGAAAGCAGCCCAGCCCCTCCATATGTTGTACAAGCTTTTCAGAGGTCGTTTACATAAAGGTAAAGGTAGTCCCCTGTGCAAGCACTAGTCGTTTGGGGTGAGTCCCCTGTGCAAGCAGTGGGGTGATGTTGCTTTCACAACGTTTTCACGGCAGACTTTTTACGGGGTGGTTTGCCATTGCCTTCCCCAGTCATCTACACTTTCCCCCCAGCAAGCTGGGTACTCATTTTACCAGCCTCAGAAGGATGGAAGGCTGAGTCAACTTTGAGCCGGCTACCTGAATCCAGCTTCTGCCGGGATTGAACTCAGGTTGTTTGCATAGTAAAGCACAAACTTGAATCTTTGGTTTCCCTGTGTTGTTGGAAGTTCAGCAACTCATGAGTAAATTGCCCCAGTGAGACGACGAGTGTGGAATTGCACAGTTTTATTTTTAGTTCTCTGTGTGTGTGCGTGTGTGTGTGTGTGTGAGAGAGAGAGAGATAGAGATGATTTGCAGCTGCTTGGGTGAGGAAATGAAGACTGTATCCAGGGGAACTGCACTGCTGTGTTTTTATTTATTTATTTTAGGGAAAGTCTCCTGGCCTCACCCCCAAAGTCTCCCAGCCCCACCCCCAAGTCCCCAGATATTATCAGAGTTAGACTTGGCAACCCTACCATGCACAAAGAGAAGGCCTTGGAAGTTGGTGAGCAGCAGTTTACAAACTAAAATTAAAGGTGGGAAGAAAGTAAATGACCCAACCTGGCTCCTCTTCTTCTCCATCCCATATTTCTCCTGTTCACTGATGACACCGCCTAGAAACTGTTGGGAACCCTAAAGGGGACTTATCTACTATCAGTAGTCCTTTCTTTAGTGATGAAACACAGGTGGTCTGCAATAGAGGGGAGCCCACCTGCTCAAGCTGCCCATTTTGTACACTTCAGGAGAAAAATCCAAAGAAAAATATACAAAATTCAAAGGGAAACAAAAATCAAATAATCACATTTTCTGTACTTTGAATCCTAATGTGAAACTTTTTTATTGTAGCTCATCAAATTATTATCTAAGGTAGTCACATAATGTCAATCATCGAATTGTGTAGGAGTTACTTATTTCAGAATTCCCAGAAGTACGCAGCTGATCAAATTACTTCTGAATCACACTCCTCCCATCACGACTTTGCAAAAAGCTTTTAATAGAATCTTAGTAACAAGGACTTGTCAATAATATGAATGCTTCTGCACTTTCCCAAATACCTTTCATATATGGATTCGCAATACTTTATGCAACACTTGTCACTTGAATCGCTATGACATTATCATCATCAGATAACATTTGGTTCACCAAGAGTAAAAATCTCTCTTTCATGACTACCAAATCCTTAACTTAGGGTTGCCAATCCCCAGGTTGGGGCAGGGGACCCCCAGTTTGGAGCCCCCCTCCCCACTTCAGGGTCATCAGAAAGCGGGGGAGGTGGAAATGTTTGCAGGGCACTCCATTATTCCCCATGGAGACCAGTTCCCATAGAGTATAATGGAGAACTGATCTGTGCGTATCTGGGACTCTGGGGAGGCTGTTTTTTGAGGTAGATGCACAAATTTTCAGTATAGCATCTAGTGCCTCTCCTCAAAACACCCTCCAAGTTTCAAAAAGATTGGACCAGGGGGTCCAATTCTATGAGCCCTAAAAGGAGGTGCCCCTATCCTTCATTATTTCCAGTGAAGGGAAGGCATTTAAAAGGTGTGCGGTCCTTTTAAATGTGATGGCCAGAACTCCCTTAGGAGTTCAATCATGCTTGTCCCAACCTTGCTCCTGGCTCCACCCCCAAAGTCTCCTGGCTGCACCCCCAAAGTCCCCAGATATTTCTTGAACTAGGCTTGGCAACCCTACCTTAACTTGCTTCAGTGTCAAATTTTGCAAAAGGTAAACCCAAAGATATTAAAAAGCAACAATATGGGTACAAAATTGGTCAGTATCTAATCACCTAATTCCAATGGGATCTCACAAAATGTTAATCCACAGTGTTTCTAAGTAGAATTTTTAAGGTATTCTTTAAGGAGAGCCAGTTTGGTGTAGTGGTTAAGTATGCGGACTCTCAGCCCCACCTACCTCACAAGGTGTCTGTTGTGGGGGAGGAAGGTAAAGGAGATTGCGAGTGCTCTGAGACTCTTCGGAGTGAAGGGCGGGATATAAATCCAAGATCTTCTTCTATTCTCTGGATGGAATTATACCTTCTACTGTGTTTTTGAAAAGATGTTTGGAACCAGTGATGATCTTTGTTGGTATTGCAGGGAAACTTCCGGTTCTTTTGTTCATATATAGTCAAGGCTTTCTTTTGTAGCAGGAACTCCTTTTCATATTAGGCCACACAACCCTGATGTAGCCAATCCTCCAAGAACTTACAGGGCTCTTAGTTCAGGGCCTACTGGAAGCTCCAGGAGGACTGGCTACATCAGAGGGGTGGGGCCTAATATGCGAAGGAGTTCCAGTTACAAAAAAAGCCCTATGTGTCGCATTCCATGATACAAGGTTATTGGAAAATATTCATCAGGTTATTGTCAAAATCAACAGTTGCAAGCGCTAGGTTGGGAAATTCCAGGAGTTTTGGGAGGTGAAGACTGGGGAGGGGAGGGACTTCAGCAGGTTTTAATGCCACAAAACCAGCTTCCAAAGCAGCCATTTTCTCCAGAGGAACTGATCTCCGCTGCAACCGGGATGGGGAGCAACATAATGACATAATAACGTCACACACAAACCAGAAGTGATGTCAAAACAGCTCTCTGCCCACTCCCCAATTCTCCCATTGGTTGCCAGTGCTCAGTCCCCATGGTGTTATCGTCTCTACCATGATGGTTAGTCCTATAACGGGTTGACTAACATGAAGGTGATGGTAGCAACGCAGGTGCTAGTGCTGTGGGAAGCGTGTGCTTAAGCCTTGCAGACAGGCCTGGCCCTGGACTGTTTGGCACCCTAGGCAAGGCTAACTTCTGCTCCCCCCCCACACACTGATAATGTCACAGAGTCACATGGGGGCATCCAATTTGGTGCCCCCAGAAGGCTGGCGCCCTAGGCAATCACCTAGTTTGCCTAGCGGCATTGCCAGGCCTGCTTTCAGACGATTAGTGCATTGCCAAAGACAAATAAAACTGAATCAACAGGAAAAATAAGGCAGCTTCCCCCCCCCCCCCCGGCACAAAGAATAATTTGTTCAAAATGTCAGATCACCATCCAAATATGTGCCTGCTCTCCTGCCATACAATGTTACATCCTTGCAGATGTCACAATTTGAATTGCTGGGACCAATAACTATTTATCAGCAGCTTGGAAGACTGGTTTGAGTGCTGGAACAACAAGCAATTCTCCACAAGTGGCACGCTAGGGAGGACATCATTTGGCCGCATTAAATAATGTGGAATAACAGCAACCTCCTTCTGCTTTCGCATGTAAATTAGAATCTTTGCTTCAGGGACAAGCGGGCATTGGCAAAGTAAAGTTTTTCTTGATGAGTGTATCAACAAAATCTAAGGGTCCCTAAGGAATGGTGGCATGGCATAGCACAGTCTTGTCAGATTTTGAAAGCTAAGCAGAGTTGGTACTTGGATGGGAACCCCTCCAAGGAAGGCTCTGCAGAGGAAGGCAATGTGCAAACCACCTCTGCTTCTCATTTGCCTTGACAGCCCCTTCCTGGGGATGCTGTAAATTGGTTGCCCATACATACATGCAAACATACTTACATACATATTTCACTGCACCAACTCAACATCAAGGCTTTTTTTGGTAGAAAAAGCCTAGCAGGAACTTATTTGCATATTAAGCCACACCCCTGATGTCACCATTGTGTCGCACAGGACTTTTTTGCAGGAAAAGCCCAGCAGGAACTCATTTGCATATTAGGCCACACCCCCTGACACCACCAAGCCAGCCAGAACTGTGTTCCTGTGCATTCCTGCTCAAAAAAGCCCTGCTCAACACACAAGTGGGGGCCCCACAAAGAACTTGTGGGAGGAAATTCCCTCATTGGTCCCAGGTTTCTGCACAGCTGAGCCGATGTTTTCTTCCTTCAGCCCTAAGTAGTCCATCGGCTACTCAACATTTTATTTGAATCCCACAATTTTAATAAAGGACAGAAAAACAGCATGGCCCCATATGTGAATACTCAGATCCAGAAAATTGAACTATGATGAGATATGCCAGACATTTCTACAAACTTGAGAAAAGTCTCAGGATTGCTAAACATCGCGGGGGGGGGGGGACACATTGGGGGAAACATTGCCTGTAATTTTAAGAAACATATGCCCAGTCAGTTACAGGGAACACTAGGGAACCACAACAGTACTGGCAGCCTTCAAGCCTTGATTTCTGTCAGCAAAAAAGGCAGAGGAAGGGGTCCTTTTCAGGTCCTTTCTGGCCTTTGAGCAAGGACTCATAGGGGCCAGCCCTGTCAGCAATCACCAAACAACCTGCAACCACATGACTTGCGTGACTCACCCAAGACTGACTTACTACTGTTCAACAGCAGACACCCCATGAAAGCCACTGTAGTCTAATGCTAGGGTTGCCAGCCTCCAGGTTGGGCCTGGAGATCTCCTGCTTTTACAACTGATCTCCAGCTGGACAAGATCAGCTCCCCTGGAGAAAATGGCTGCTTTGAAGAGTGGACTCTACAGCATTGTACCCTACTGAGGCCCCTCCCCAAACCCTGTCCTCTCTCGGATCCACCCCCAAAGTCTCCAGGTATTTTCCAACTCAGACCTAGCAACCCTATAAGTGGTTAGAGTTTGAGACTAGGATTAGGGAGACCCAGGTTCTAATTGCTACTCTTCATGGAAGCTTGCTGGGTGACCGTGGGCCAGTCACACACTCTCAGCCTAATCTATCTCTCAGGGTTGTTGTAATAAAATGGAGGAGGGGTGAATGGTGAAAGCTGCTTGCGTCCCCATGGTAGAGAAAGGAAGAATGTAAATGAAGTAAATAAATTATAAATATAGCTGGCGATGGGGAGAGGATAAAAAGTAGGTTGCTTGGTGGGTGGGTAGGAGAAAAAGAAGCAGGGAAATGTACCAGGAATGGGAGTACTAGGGAAAGAGGGGAATACAGGGGAAAAACGAGGTCCACCCAAGCACATCACTCTTCAAGTTGCCAGAAACTCTATGGTTTTAACAATACGGTTTCCAGTGACTCCTGAGGAATGTGACATCATTTCCTGCTTTCCCCAAAAGTGATATCACCCTGCATACAACAGGGTGAAACAAAGGTCAACATTATACCAGCTGTACATATTCATTTAATGGCATAAGAGTTGCCCTTTTTGTGGAGAGTGAAAAAGACTTTAAGAAAAATTACAGCCCCCCCCCCGCCCTCCCCCAGGAAGGAGTTGGGAATATCAGATAGAAATGACACTTCATTAACTAAGCCATTATACAAATTCTTAGAGTATATGGCTTTTAAATTATTGTGGAGGATCCATGTTAACTGTTCCATCAGTTTTAATTGCTAAAAAGCGAGCCTGTCTTATGAAACCTCCTTGCCATACCATTAATTGGCCAAGTGATGAAACCCTTGTATAAAAGACATCCAATAATTCCATTTTTAACTCAAGGGAAAAGTAACCATTCAGAAAGGTACATTGTAAAGAAGTAAGTGTCATACCTTTCTCAAAGAATAGGCCCATTTGTGCTATAAATAACTTATTTTAAATTAATTGCATTACATTTATCAAATGCTTTCACTTAAAATTGTTAGGGCTCCATTTCCCCTCCTTGAAGAGATACTAATCTTTAGACGTCGACTTTACTTACTTAATAAATGTCTGTCTCTCAAGTGCATTTTTATCCTGCCCTTCTTCCAAGGAGTACAATACAGCATTCATGGTTTTCCCATCTTCACTTCAGCCTCACAACAACCCCTGTGAGGGAGGCAAGGCGGAATGAGTGCAACTACCCCAAGAGCACCCAGCAAAGTAGGGTTGCCAAGTCCAATTCAAGAAATATCTGGGGACTTTGGGGGTGGAGCCAGGAGACATTCGGGGCGGAGCCAGGAGCAAGGGTGTGACAAGCATAATTGAACTCCAAGGGAGTTCTGGCCATCACATTTAAAGGGACAGCACACCTTTTAGAATGCCTTCCTCCCATAGAAAATAATGAAGGATAGGGGCACCTTCTTTTGGGGCTCATAGAATTGGACCCCCTGGTCCAATCCTTTTGAAACTTGGGAGGTATTTTGGCGAGAGGCACTAGATGCTATATGGAAAATTTGGCACCTCTACCTCAAAAAACAGCCCCCCCAGAGCCCCTGACACCCGCGGATCAATTCCCCATCATTCCCTATGGGAATCGTTCCTGGAGGTGCATAATGGCTGTGGGGGTGGAGCTTCCCCCGCTGGCCAGGTAGCTGGGGGAAGGGGGAAGCCTGTAAAACCAGGGGGTCCCCTGCTGGGACCTGGGGATTGGGAAGCCTACAGCAAAGTCCAGAGTGGCACAGGAACTCAACTCAACACTCTGCTACCTTGCAATTTGGAAAGTGGAGAGGTCACTTATGGGCCTGGGGGCAGAAGCAGTCCCGGCCTCCCACTGGAGTTAAAGGGCCTGCCGATCAGCTGTTCTGTGGGCCCTTTAACTCATGTGGGGAGCTGGGGGCTGGAAAGGCAGGGTGGCAGCGAGAGTGGCGGGGGGGGGGGGCTGGGGGAGTGACTAGAGGGAAGGTCATGTGGGGCACTGGGGGCATCAGTGCACCCTGAAAAATGTAAACGCCCCCTGACCTTCCAAATCCTGGCTATGGCCCTGGGAGCTAGCATGTCTGTGTCTCCAAGACAATACCCACAAACTTCGGATGCTGATTTGCTTTTGTCAGCCTGTCAACCTGCTTTTCACTGCTGCAGTTAAATGGTCCCCTCTAGATGGGGGCCGGTCAGGTGAAATGCAGACTCACTTGCCCGCAACAGATAACAATGTAGTTATGGTGTGAAATTTAGCTATTGTGCCAATTATCTCTGTTCAGTGCCTTCATATTAGGATTAATAAAATTAACCCTGCAGAACGGCTGTGTTATCTGCATGCAGATTTCCAGTTAATGTAAGATGATGCTCATTCCATTCTGTGAAAGCTACTTAGCGTCAGGGTGAGATACTACAACTACAATCAGACACACTAAATAATGCACTTTCAGTCCACTTTCAGTGCACTTTCCAACAGGATTTTACTGTGTGAACTGGCAAAATCCAGCAGGAAAGTGCATTAAGAGTGGATTAAAAGTGCATTATTTAGTGTGCAAATGCAGTGTAAGGCTGCAATCAGACACATGAAATAATGCACTTTCAATCCACTTTCAATCCACTTTCAATGCTCTTTCTTTCCAACTGGATTTCACTATGTGAACTGGCAAAATCCAGCTGGAAAGTGCGCTGAAAGTGGGTTGAAAGTGCATGATTTAGTTTGTGTGGTCACAGCCTAAAAAAAAGAACAAGATTCGAGTCCAGTAGCTCCTTAAGGACCAACACGTTTCCCAAGGTTTAAGCTTCCAAAAGTCAAAGCTTCCTTCATTAGATACTTGACGAACGGTGCTTTGACACATGAAAGTTTCTACCCTGGAAAACTTGTGGATCTTTAAGGTGCAACTGGACTCGAATCTAGCTCCTCTACTGCAACCAACGTGGCTAGTACCCACCTGAAGCAAAGAAACGGGGGAGAGGGTGCGTTCACACACACTAAATAACCTGCTCTGCAACTGGATTTTTACTATGGAAGAAGAAGAAGATGATGATGATGATGATATTGGATTTATATCCTACCCTCCACTCCAAAGAGTCTCAGAGTGGCTCACAATCTCCTTTACCTTCCTCCCCCACAACAGACACCCTGTGAGGTGGGTGGGGCTGAGAGGACTCTCACAGCAGCTGCCCTTTCAGGGACAACCTCTGCCAGAGCTATGGCTGACCCAAGGCCATGCCAGCAGATGCATGTGGAGGAGTGGGGAATCAAACCCGGTTCTCCCAGATAAGGGTCCGCACACTTAACCACTACACCAAACTGGCTCTCCCAGCAAAATCCACTGGCGAACAGATGCTGTGTGAAAGCACCCAAAGTTTGACAAAGGAAAGAGCTATGGTGAGAAGCGACGGCATGCTCCCCTGTCCAGAAATATGGATGTGAGGTGCCAGATTAGCAATCAAAGGCTGAAATGATCAGATCCTGCATCTTTTCATGTTCCTAGCGTTGTAAATCAGTCTGGGGCCGAGAGTCTGGCAGCTGGGGGCTGATCTGGAGGTTCCTGAGTTTCCATTTTTCTGTGCCCCAGCCAGAAGAAACCAAGAGCTGAATGCAACGTTAAAAAGCGAACGGAGCCAAACCCACCAGCAGACGGATGTTCCCCTCTGTCTCTCCTGCCGCCTCACTATCTGCTTGACCCTGATGATCTAGCTTTTGCATCCATATGTCTGGCTCGGTACTGAACACTTAGCAACATTCCTTTAATTAATCACCAGATGGTATGATTTAGCAGAGCAGGGAAGCATTCGTGGGCGCAAAGGTGTGTTCACTCAACTGTTGATACCGAAGAAGGAAGCGTTATCCCTATTCTCGGAGAAGCCAGGTGTCGGAGCCTTTGTATTTGTTTTGAATCAACAAAGCACAGAGCCTATTAACGTTCCTTCCAAGTGCAGGGATGAAAAATCCAGATGAAAAGGCAACGCGGCACAACTTTGGCTAAGCACATTCAACAGAACGATTGTCGCCGCTTTGGGAAGGCATCTAAAGATAACAGAATCCAGTTCCGCAGATTTGCCGCCGAAAAACAATCGATAAATGCCTGTCTTAAAAAACATTGCCTCCGAGAACACATCATTCGTTATTAGTTGTGAGTTTTTAAAGTTATTTCTTTCTTCTTTGGGGAAGGGGGTTGGAGATACTTTTTGCAAATTGTCCACAAGGCAGGTTAAAAATCAGTCCATCGCGCAGTTGGCACTGGCGTACCACGCAGAGCAGTAAGACAAGATCTTCTCTGCCTGGAAGGGAAATTTTAATCTCTATCAAGCGGGTTCTGATGAAATTTTTTAAAAACAGGGTCAGAAATTAACAATCTGGCAGATATGAGGGGAAGACACTCAGAGTTGTAAAATTCAATTCCCTGGGGCAGTCTGTTCATTCAAGCTGCAAAGGGTGGGAAGCCAGTTTGGTGCAGTAGTTCAGTGTGTGGACTCTTATCTGGGAGAACCGGGGTTGATTCCTCACTCCTCCACTTGCACCTGCTGGAATGGCCTTGGGTCAGCCACAGCTCTCGCAGAGGTTGTCCTTGAAAGGGCAGCTGCTGTGAGAGCCCTCAGCCCTACCCACCTCACAGGGTGTTTGTTGTGGGGGAGGAAAGTAAAGGAGATTGTGAGACACTCTGAGATTCTGAGATTCGGAGTGGATGGTGGGATATAAATTCAATATCCTCCTCCTTCTTCTTCATTCTAACCGGAGCAAGAACAGGAACCCCAGAGAAACTATTCCCTTGGAACAGTGGCAGTCATTGGGCTACCGGGAACAAAGCTTTTCTCCTGGATCTGACATTCTACTGGATATGATAGCGATCTCATATCCCATACATGACACAGTGCGTATTATGATATACATTTCCAGAGTTCTTAATATGCCATGTGAACATATGTGCTGTTCCAAGTGAGCTCCACTTACATCCCATCTGAGGTTTTGCAGCATCTGTTAATAAAACCTCAGTTATTCACCCATTCTGCGTTTCTAAAATATACAGGGGCAACCCACAATGCCCTCTCCAGTTTCTGAACTGTCTTGTTCTTTCCTGAATTCAGCAGGGGCAGGGGAAGGATTAATGAGATACAGTGGGACAAATATTTCAGGAAAAGAAAGATTTCCAGGTAGGTGTCTGTTTGTAGGAAGGCCCTCCCACTCCTGCCATTCCACAGATTGCATAAAACAGGATTGTTCAAGAGGGCTTTTTAATAAAGAGAATATGACCGTATTATAAAGGAATAGTAACAGTGGTGGGCTATAAATAAATAAATATTCAATATTGAAAAGCGGAATATTTTAAGAGCATTTGTTGTCATTTTTCCATTTTATAGTAACTATTGGAATGTTAGCAATATAAATCAAATATTCAATATGTACCATCTGATATAATTGATTAACAACAACTAATTGAGTGTTAATAAGGAAAAGTTAGGAAAGATTGCCTGTCTGTCTGTCTGTCCATCCATCCACCCCAGGGGTCATTTTGTAGAAAAATAGGCGGTGGAGCTCATCCAGGGATTGTTATGCAGCTGCATATACTATTCAATGGACAAGGAGGTGGAACTCTCAGAAGGAGGAGGAGGAACTCTCAGAAAGGTTCAGGAGCTGTGCTCCTGTGAGCTCCCACTGAATCTGAGGCATCCATCCATCCCTCTCTCTTACTCCCTCTCTAGTTGACAATACAACAAGAAGTAAATATCCCCCCCGTTTTGGTCTTCCACTATCATCCACATCCATAAATATAAACTCTAAAAAATGAGGCGCTGGACAGAAATTTAATATCTAAGCCAGTTTCCAAAATGTGAGGTTAAGGAAGAAAACAGATGAGTCGGGCAGCAGGTTTATAGTAGGATCTGATGAATATGGTTAGTGATGCAGCCTTTATCTGAAATATAATTAAAAACAAAAAAGCACTGTGTTAGAACAGTCATAGAGATTAACTGGGGGAGGGGAAGGGTTAGCAATATTAATGTTGAGCAATGCCATTTTTCTTCTGATTCCTAATATGCTGATCTGCATATCAGAACTCCGCATATTAATTGGACCGAGAGAGAGGGAAGACCTGACGCATGGGGGGATGGGCATGAATGTGATATTTTCCCTAGTGGGATTTTTTGAGTGTGTGTGTGTGTGTGAACACATACTGTCAAAATTATTTCACTGCAGGACTACATATGGAAATTGAAAAGCTAGGCACATTTCCCGGGAAAGATTACGAAAAGCTCTTGGGCACAGATTTTTCCAGTTAAAACTCATGGGAAGTATTCCATTCCATTGTTACACTTCATCTGTGTGTGTTCCAAGAGCGATTCTTATGACTATTTTGCTGAGAAAATGGCACAACAACAATAAATGCTTAAACAATAAATACTTAAATAACTGCGGCAAGTTGCCAGAAGCAAACTGCAGAAATGCAGTATGGTGCAACAGTAACTGTTCCCAATTCCTAATAGCAGAAGGTTCTCAAATCCTTGTGGCAGGGCAGCCAAAAAGGATTTGAGGAGGGAATCAAGAGGCCCAGGCAGGTGTTCTAGGGTTTCCCTTGCTGGGAAATTTTAGGGATGGAGTTTGAGGATGGCAGGTTTGGTAAGGGAGGGACTTCAATGGGGTCTCATGTAGAATCCACCTTCCAAGAGGCTATTTTTTCCAGATCAGCTGTAATCCCAGTAAAGGTAAAAGGTAATGGTAGTCCCCTGTGCAAGCACCAGTCATTTCCAACTCTGGAGTGACGTCACATCATGTTTTCACTGCAGACTTTTTACAGGGTGGCTTGCCATTGCCTTCCCCAGTCATCTACACTCCCCGCCCCCCCGCAGGAAACTGGGTACTCATTTTACCGACCTCGGAAGGATAGAAGGCTGAGTCAACCTCGAGCCAGCTACCTGAACCCAGCTTCTGCCGGGATCAAACTCGCGTGAGAAGAGAGCTTGGACTACAGTACTGCAGCTAACCACTCTATTTGGTGTAGAGCCAGTTTGGTGTAATGGTTAAGTGAATGGACTCTTATCTTTGAGAACCGGGTTTGATTCTCCACTCCTCCACTTGCAGCTGCTGGAATGGCCATGAGTCAGCCATAGCTCTTGCAGAGTTGTCCTTGAAAGGGCAGCTTCTGGGAGAGCTCTCTCAGCCCCACCCACCTCACAGGGTGTCTCTTGAAGGGGGGGGGGGAAGGTAAAGAAGATTTTGACTGCTCTGAGACTCTGAGATTCAGAGTGTAGGGTGGGATATAAATCCAATATCATCATCATCACCATCATCTTCTTCGCCACGGGGCTCTTTTACAATCCCAGTAGGGATGCTGAATACCCACTAAATCAGCCCACAGCCTGTTTGCAAATATGGAGCTGATTTTTTGATGAACGGAAGGATTCCAAAATTGCAAGCCACCCCTCCCCCCTCAGTCTTCAGTGGGGTTGCCCATCCTACCAACAGTGTATTGTTGGAACTCTCTGTCCGGGGCAGTGATGCTCTGTGTTCTTGGTGCTTGCGGGGGGGGGGGGCACAGTGGGAAGGCTTCTAGCCCCGCTGGTGGACCTCCTGATAGCACTTGGTTGGACTGGATGGGCCATTGGCCTGATCCAACATGGCTTCTCTTAGGTTCTTACCACCATTAGACATGCCAGGACCTCTCTAGCCGCTGGCGGGGGATTCGGGCGGGGGGGGGGTAAGGTTGCCAGATCCTGGTTGGGAAACTCCTGCAGATTTGGGAGTGGAGTCTGGGGAGGACAGACACCTCAGTGGGGTACATTAAACTGTATGCAAAAGCATCACTCTTTTCTGCTTAACAACCAGGGATATTTTTCATGGGACCAGCATATCCAGTGTATTCAGCCATGTACGCTTGCCTTGAATTTCCTTTTCATGTATAACGTAATGCTACATCTTCTTTAAGTTACACAGTTGTTCTATTAAATATATTTTAATTTTTTTTTTATTTGTCGTGTTCTTTGGGAGACACCATAGAATTGTTAAAAATGAAGTCACTGACAGAGGCCAGAAAGGAGGATGTTATGCCAGCCATTAGCCATCTGGCTGCTTGTAAGCTTGTTAAGCATGATGGAGCATGTGTCAACATCTGGTCTAGGGGCCACCATCAGGTTCAAAGGATGCTCTCAGTCCAAGGAAAGATGACAAATGAGAAGGACCCAAATGTCCAAGAAGCCACAGCTACATAGAAACTCTCCCAGGTGATCAAACTGACTAAGACCAGGAAGGCTGGAAAGCAGAAAGGGACATAAAAGCAGAAACAAAACAACACTGATAAACTCAATGGGAATAGATCCAAGTGGGCAGCCATGTTGGTCTGAAGAAGTGGAACAAAGCAGGAGTCAAGTGGCACCTGTAATGCTCTCTACATGGGGCTACCCTCGATGCTAACCCGGATACTACAGCTAGTGCAGAATGCTGCGGCACGGCTGTTAATGGGGCTGCCGCTATGGGAGCACATTCAGCCAGTGCTGAGAGAGCTGCACTGGTTGCCTGTTGTGTTCTGAGTTCGCTTCAAGGTGTTGGTATTAACCTTTAAAGGGACATGGTCAGGGACCTGTCTATCTACAAGACCGCCTTTTCCCATATATCCCCCAGAGAGCACTGCGATCAGGGACAAAAAATCTGTTGTCCGCCCCTGGGCCAAAAGAAGCCAGGTTGTGGCAGCACCAGAACTTTGGAACACTCTTCCAGAAGCCATAAGGGCCCTGCGGGATTTGTCTGCGTTCCGCAAAGCCTGTAAGACCGAGGCCGTTTTTGCACTCACGTTTTACTGGCGCCACGACCCTCCTCACGCCGGCGAATCTGCATGGATTTCGCACCAGAAGCGCCGGCGCACCCAGAAGCGCCGGCTACTTCCGTCGCTAAGCCAGCGCAAACGGAAATCGCAAAGATGCAGGAAAACGTTTGCGCTGGCTTAGCGACGGAAGTAGCCGGCGCTTCTGGGTGCGCCGGCGCTTCTGGTGCGAAATCCATGCAGATTCGCTGGCGTGAGGAGGGTCGTGGCGCCAGTAAAACGTGAGTGCGAAAACACCCCGAATTGTTTAAACAGGCTTTTGCTGTTTGATTGAAAAAGGGCTGCCACCGGACATCTTATAGAATGCTGGTGATCACAGTCGAGAATTCAATACCGCTTATATTGTACCGAAGCAGCGCCATAGAATGGTTTTAAAACTGAAATAAGTAAATTATGGTTTTATATGTTTTATTGGATTGATTGTATTATACAATGTTGTGAGCCGCCCTGAGTCCGCTTGCGGAGAGGGCGGGATATAAATTGAATGTAATAAATAAATAAATAAATAAATAATTTAAGACCAACCGAGTTTTATTTAGAATGTAAGCTTCTGTGTGCTCTCTAAGCACACTTAATCAAACAAGGGGATCAGGTATTGTGGGCTGAAATACAAGCAGTTTGTTGATTAAGTATGCAGACTGATCACATGGTAAACCAGTGTGGGAATAGTCGATTGAGTATCTGGGGCTAGTGGAAAGACTATGGCAGGGGTGGCCAACGGTAGCTCTCCAGATGTTTTTTGCCTACAACTCCCATCAGCCCCAGCCAGCATGACCAATGGCTGGGGCTGATGGGAGTTATAGGCAAAAAAAAAACATCTGGAGAGCTACCGCTGGCCACCCCTGGACTATCGGACCGATTTCTCCCTAGCCTTACGCCGCTCTCATGCTCCTCTTCTCTGTGGGACTTCCGTCAGATTTCACACTATCCGCCCCGGGGCTGCAACTAGCTTTGCCTTTTTTGAGCAGCAAACAGAAACTGGTTTTTAGAGGATCTTGTTTGCTGCATGAAAAAGGCAGAACAAGTTGCAGCCCCGGGGCAGAAAGTGTGAAATCTGACAAAAGCCCCGCAGAGAAGGGGAGCGTGAGAGCAGCGTAAGGCGAGGGGGAAATCGGTCCCGGTATAATCAGATGGGTAGGTTGCTGAAGCAGTATCTAGTGCCTGAAAAAGCTGTTTGAGTTTGTGCCACCCCGCCACAATCAGACGGAGGGCGCTCAGCTGGCATCAAAGCGGGCCCATGGTCAACCATTCACATTGTTAATTCACTGCAACCACGGGTCCATGAGAAGTGGCTATGGCAGACCAAACGGCTCATGTGATCGCACACCACAATCAGGCTACAGTTAGCAGAGAGGACACAAAGCACTATGTGTTGGTACAACTGGGATTCTGTTCTTTGTAAAGCAACACTTCTGGGATCAATGGGAAAGCCCATTCAGAACAGAAACAGCTGTTAGTCAGTGGCTGCTGGCATTCCATTCACAGTAACAGAATCTTGGCAAATCAAAAGCCATTCATCAAATGGCCATACTGTACTGACACAGCTGAACTGCACAGAGACTGTAAAACAGGGGCGAAAACCACCAGACAACCACCGACTTCCTTGAGACCACAACTCAGGCTCATGATCTTTCCTCTAATGCTAGGACAGTCAACTGTTTCCCTTGCCTTTCCTCAAAGGAGCTCCTAACCACTAAAGAGCGAGAGTCCAGTAGCACCTTAAAGACTCACAAAATCTGTGGCAGGGTATGTGCTTTCGTGAGTCACAGCTCACTTCTTCAGCTTGTACCCTGCCACAAATCTGATTAGCAGAGCAAAGCCTCTATTTTCTCCATTGGCTGAGGCTCCTCCCTTGAGGAGGAAGAGGGGAGGTAGAGCTTGCTTTTCCAGGTTCTCTCAACTTCATAGCAGAGTTACTGAGCCAAGCCTCTCTTTCTTCTATTGGCTGAGGCTCTTGGTCCCCTGGAGAACAAAGGAAAGAGCCAGAGCTTTCTTCGTCCAGTTCCCTGGATTCCATGAGAGAAATTTATTTATTTATTTATTTTATCAAATTTATGCCCTGCCCTCCCCTGATGAGCTCAGGGTGGCTAACAACAGTTAAAAACAACATAAAACATTAAAACAGAATATCCAATAAAATCGTTCCATCCATACAAAGAAAGCACCTTTAAGACTAATGAGTGCTAATGTTTTAAGCATGTTTTAAGGCTTTTAAAAAAATGTTAACTGTGTTTGTGTCCAGGGTTTTTTTTGTAGGAGGAACTCCTTTGCCTATTAGGCCACACACCCCTAATGTAGCCAGTCCTCCTGGAGCTTACAGTAGGCCCTGTAAGAAGAGCCTGGTAAGCTCCAGGAGGATTGGCTACATCAGGAGTGTGTGGCCTAATAGGCAAAGGAGTTCCTGCTACAAAAAGAGCCCTTCTGGTTAGTCTTTAAGGCGCTAGTGGACTCATGCTCTTTTCTACTGCTATGGACAGACTAACATGGCTTCCAATCTTGATCCATCACACTGGCTGTTATTGTAGTGCCTCCCAGTGATCCTCTGTAGGAATAAAAAGCTTGTCATTTCAGATCAGGATGTTTTGTTTCATGACATAAAAATGCATGTTACATCATTCAGTGGTAGTAGATGAATTTGTTTCTTAATTGTTCACTATGCTGCCTCCAAGACTTTTTTTGGTATAAAAAGCTGAGCAGGAACTCATTTGCATATTAGGCCACACCCCTGACACCACCATTGTTTCGCACAGGGTGCGAGCAGGAACTCACTTGCATATTAAGCCATGCCCCCCGATGTCACAATTGTTTGGCATGGGGCTCTTTTTTTAAAAGAAAAAGCCCAGTAGGAACTCATTTGCATACTAAGCCACACACCCCGACAGCAACAATGTTTTGCACAGGGCTTTTTTGCAGGAAAAAAATCCAGCAGGAACTCATTTGCATATTAGGCCATGCCCTATGATGCCAAGCCAGCCAGAACTGCGTTCCTGTGCATTCCTGCTAAAAAAAAACAAAAGCTGGTAAAAGCAAAATATCCCTGGCTGTGACAGACTGTGTGCAAACAGAACGCTGCCGCCCGGCTGTTATTAGGGCTCCCAAGATGGGAGCACATTCAGCCGGGGCTCCAGGGTCTGCACTGGCTGCCAGTAATATTCCGAGTCCGGTACAAGGTGTTGGTCATTACCTTTAAAGCCCTATATGGCCTAGGACCTGCCTACCTTAGGGACCGTCTCTCCCCACACGTTCCCCAGAGAGTACTACGCTCAGGTTCACAAAACCTGTTGGTAGTCCCCGGGCCAAAGGAGGCCCGTCTAAAATCCACCAGGGATCGGGCCTACTCAATAACGGCACCTTATTGGTGGAACCAGCTGCCGGAAGAGGTGCGGGCCCTGCGGGATCTAGGGCAATTCCGCAGGGCCTGTAAGACAGTCCTCTTCCGGCAGGCCTATGACATTAGCTGACAATGTAAAACATCTGGATGGAACAAAATGTATCTATAGGCCGCCGGTTTTATTCTATCTTGTTTTTACTAATTTATGGTCTAATTGTATTTTTAAATGTTTTAAACTGAAGTTGTTTTAATTATTATGTTGTAAGCCGCCCTGAGACACTTAGGTGAGAAGGGCGGGGTATAAATCTTAATATAAATAAATAAATAAACTTTATCTCTTTTCCAATATCCACTGCTTTTTCCATAAATGTGCAGCCTCTACACAGGCATTCAATTGTGTCTAAGCCTATTTGGTTCTATAGCCAGCCTCCCCTCGAGTACGAGGCCCACTAATGCCGCTGGATTAATTGCTTTTGCTTGCCTCATCTTCTGCTCCTGTCAGTGACTCCAGCAGAGGATGCCTCCCCCGTGTCAGCCGTACTCCCATTTAATCTGCAATTAAATTCACTTGCCATCTATTATTTCTCATCAAAAGCAGCCTTCAATTTACATAGACGATTCTGTATTTCAAGAGGGGTCAAAGAAAAGCAGGTCAGAAATAGAGCTGCAACCCTGACATTAAATGCTCTGTTATCTGCCAACATGCCTTGCAGTAGCTGAACTTCTTGCCTTCCAAGTTCTCTGGGGAGAAACAATGGGGCAGAACCATGCCAACATCTCTTGAACAGTTCAGTTCTATGCCAGGAGCTGCAATAATGTGCTAGGGGAGGAGTTTAGGAACAAACTACCGGGGTTGTCAATCCCTAGGTGGGGGCAGGGGATTCCCCGGTTTGGAGGCCCTTCCCCTGTTGCAGGGTCATCAGAAAGCGGGGGGGGGGAGGGGGGAGAGGGAAATGTCTCCTGGGCACTCCATCATACCCTATGGAGAGCAATTCCCATAAGCTATAATGGAGAATTGATCTGTGGGTATCTGGGGCTCTGGGGAGCTGTTTTTTGAGGTGAAGGCACCAAAATTTCAATATAGCATCTAGTACCTCTCCTCAAAACACCCTCCAAGTTTCAAAAGGATAGGACCACGGGGTCCAATTCTATGAGCCCCCAAAAAGGGTGCCCCAATCCTTCATTACTTTTGAACAGAGAGAAGGCATTTAAAAGGTGTGCGGTCCCTTTAAATGTGATGGCCAGAACTCCCTTTGGAGTTCAGTTATGCTTGTCACAACCCTGCTCCTGGCTCCACTCCAATGTCTCCTGGCTCCACCCCCATAGTCCCCAGATATTTCTTGAATTGGACCTGGCAACCCTATGAACTATACATTTCATGACCAGACCTATGTCTGTCTCCTAAAGAGAACAAAGGGGGAATTGGCTGTGATAGTCGGTTGTTTCCGCCCTTAGTCACCAAATAATTGCTGGACTCAGAATGAGCAGCATTTTATCCATTTTATCCTAGAAATTAGATTTCTAGGTTTCTGTTCCTAGAATGGAAAGGAGGACTGCCTCCGTTCCTGAGGACTGGAAGGTAGCAAATGTCACCCCCATCTTTAAAAAAGGTTCCCGAGGAGATCCGGGAAATTACAGGCCAGTCAGTCTGACTTCAATACCGGGAAAGTTGGTAGAAACCATTATCAAGGACAGAATGAGTAGGCACACTGATGAACACGGGTTATTGAGGAAGACTCAGCATGGGTTCTGCAAGGGAAGATCTTGCCTCACTAACCTGTTGCATTTCTTTGAGGGGGTGAACAAACATGTGGACAAAGGAGACCCGATAGATGTTGTTTACCTTGACTTCCAGAAAGCTTTTGATAAAGTTCCTCATCAAAGGCTCCTTAGAAAGCTTGAGAGTCATGGAGTAAAAGGACAGGTCCTCTTGTGGATCAAAAACTGGCTGAGTAATAGGAAGCAGAGAGTGAGTATAAATGGGCAGTCTTCGCAGTGGAGGACGGTAAGCAGTGGGGTGCCGCAGGGCTCGGTACTGGGTCCCATGCTCTTTAACTTGTTCATAAATGATTTAGAGTTGGGAGTGAGCAGTGAAGTGGCCAAGTTTGCGGATGACACTAAATTGTTCAGGGTGGTGAGAACCAGAGAGGATTGTGAGGAACTCCAAAGGGATCTGTTGAGGCTGGGTGAGTGGGCGTCAACGTGGCAGATGCGGTTCAATGTGGCCAAGTGCAAAGTAATGCACCTTGGGGCTAAGAATCCCAGCTACAAATACAAGTTGATGGGGTGTGAACTGGCAGAGACTGACCAAGAGAGAGATCTTGGGGTCATGATAGATAACTCACTGAAAGTGTCAAGACAGTGTGCGTTTGCAATAAAAAAGGCCAACGCCATGCTGGGAATTATTAGGAAGGGAATTGAAAACAAATCAGCCAGTATCATAATGCCCCTGTATAAATCGATGGTGCGGTCTCATTTGGAGTACTGTGTGCAGTTCTGGTCGCCGCACCTCAAAAAGGATATTATAGCATTAGAGAAGGTGCAGAGAAGGGCAACTAGAATGATTAAAGGGCTGGAGCACTTTCCCTATGAAGAAAGGTTGAAACGCTTGGGACTCTTTAGCTTGGAGAAACGTCGACTGCGGGGTGACATGATAGAGGTTTACAAGATAATGCATGGGATGGAGAAAGTAGAGAAAGAAGTACTTTTCTCCCTTTCTCACAATACAAGAACTCGTGGGCATTTGATGAAATTGCTGAGCAGACAGGTTAAAACGGATAAAAGGAAGTACTTCTTCACCCAAAGGGTGATTAACATGTGGAATTCACTGCCACAGGAGGTGGTGGCGGCCACAAGTATAGCCACCTTCAAGAGGGGTTTAGATAAAAATATGGAGCACAGGTCCATCAGTGGCTATTAGCCACAGTGTATGTGTGTATATAACATTTTTGCCACTGTGTGACACAGAGTGTTGGACTTGATGGGCCGTTGGCCTGATCCAGCATGGCTTCTCTTATGTTCTTATGACTTAATATCATATCACACTTACCACCACTGCACAGTTTAATGAAAAGACAGGGCAATGGCAAACCATTGGTAAAAGGTGGTAAAAAGTCTGCCGTGAAAACGTCGTGATGTGCCATCACCCCAGAGTCAGAAACGACTGGTGCTTGCACAGGGATTACCGTTACCTCTTTATACAGAGACTCTAAAAAAACTAACCAGCAATTACAGCCAAGGGCTTATTATATTTGAACACTGACAGAACCTAGCATGGAATCTGCAGGCTCTGGGAGCTGGCTAAAAAAGTCAAAGTTGTCATGATTCTCCAGACAAGGGATGGCCAAACTGTGGCTCTTTCACACACATTGTGTGGCTCTTGAAGCCCCCCCCCCAACTCCGTTGGCCAGCTTGGAGAAGGCATATATCTCTTTAAATCACTTATCCAAGCCAAACCAGACAGCGACTTGGAGAATGCATTTAAAGTTGCTTTCTTTCTACCTCTCTCCTCTCCCTATTTCCTTCCTCCCTCCCTTCCTATCTTGCAGCTCTCAAACATCTGACATTTATTCTATGTGGCTCTTAAGTCAAGCAAGTTTGGCCACCCTGCTCCAGACAGCTAAGAGAACATCTCCAAAACACTCTTCTTTTAGCTGTCTATTCGGGCATTCAGCCACTGCATCTAAACCAGCCTGTCATGTCTTGAAGGGACATAGATTGGATACAAAACATAAATAATTTAATAAAGCTGAGACATGAACCAACAATTACACAAAATTAGAACCAAATATTAACTTGTGGCACAACTGCAGCACGGTACTCCTGCAGACCTTTTTCGGGAAGTCTTTTGACAATACGAAGCTTGATTATTCCTTCTCTTTTCTGTTGTTCCCATGTAGACAATGAAAACAAACAGCCATAAGTTTGGATATGCCAAGTTATTACAAGGAGGAGAGGAGAAGGAAAGAAGAAGACTGCAGATTTATACCCCGTCCTTCTCTTTGAATCAGAGACTCAGAGCGGCTTACAATCTCCTATATCTTCTCCCCTGATTCTCTGCTGAATCTGTGAATTAGGCAGTTCATGAGAAGGGGGGCAGGAAGGGTTGCATCAGTGCTTAGTTCTCGTGGCCCCTTCCTACACACCCAGGGAAATGTCAATTGCCGCTTTAGGGTCAGTCAGCAATTTTTCTCCAGGCCAGTTTTGGCAAGGGATCCTGGAGATTTTTGCCATCTTCTGGGCATGGAGCAGGGGTCACTGGGGATGTGTGTGTACGGGGAAGGTATTTGTGAAGTTCCTGCATTGTGCATGGGGTTGGACTAGATGACTCTGGAGGTCCCTTCCAACTCTGTGATTCTATGGAACTGCTATTTTCAGAGTGACTGCTTTCAATGCCACAGCTGCTTCAGGTCCTATATGTGGTCCCACCATGATAAAGCTAGAAGATAGTGGTCCAGCAAAGTACCTTCATCTCCTTAAGGCACACTTCCCAGTTTTCTAAAATACTGAATGGCCCATAACCAGTACTTCCTCTAAGCTGTGGAGTCTTGTGAGCAAAAATTCTACTTTGTGAGCAACTGGCATTAAAGTAGTGAGCTACTGCACAAATTAGTTTGCTCTGGGGCCATTTTTCCTGAGCTAAGACAAAAAAATGTGTGAGCCAGAGGCTAAAAAAACTGTGAGCTAGCTCACACTAACTCAGCTTAGAGGGAACATTGCCCGTAACGTATCAAGCAAAAAAGAGAAATTCTGTATTCCAAGATCATATGCGATACAGACAAGCTGGAACGAACGGGCAAATTTGTTGGCTGGACAGATGATCAAGCAAGGCTATTGAGTACGGTTCACGCTGAGGCCCTTGGTTTAAATTCAGGCTACTGAAATAAACTCAGCACCACAGCCCTTCAATTATTCATGTGAAATCAGCTGGTGGTCTCCATCTTCCTGCAGGGATCTTCTGAGGCCTGCAGTAGAGAAACACTGCTTCTGTCAATCACAACAGAAGGTGTTAAGAGAATAGATTTGGGGGGTGGGGGGCGGAGGTAGAGAGGATAAAACATTCCTAGAGTCCGAGAGACATGCTTTTCTTCTCTAGAAAGCTGCATCAACCAATATCCAGGTCAGTTGCTGAGATCTAACAAGTCAATTAGATCAAATCTCAAGTACAGCTGCAACACCACAAACAAACTTATTTTGACACTTTCCATAAGGTATCTGTGTATACAGAATGTCATTTTGCTAACTTAGCTCAGCGCCTTTTTCTAAAACAACAATTCTACCATTAGGGACATGCAATCTGACATTTACCAGTCCAGATTTGACCCAATGGCCATTCATAAATTCTAGAAAATGCTCTGGATTCAAACAACATCACTTTTTGAGATCAGAAGCGGGCAGAAACCTTCCCGTCTGAGGTTCATTCTGGTATCTGGTCTATTTATCTACGTTTTTGCTTCCAATCAGTTATGATGCTATGAGGTACACAGGGTTGCCAATCCCCAGTTAGGATATATAGAAAAGTTTGTTGCAATAGCACTACGATAAAATTTAATGGAAATTTTCACAAAAATTCTTGTGTGTGTGAGTTCAATTTTTGGTTCTACAATTTTATCTTATTTAGACAAACATACATTTATATTTTATAAAGCATAAAGACATCACATGTAAAAGTAGTCTTCACAGTATTATATACTATTATATTCTCTTAACACCTTCTGTTGTGATTGACAGAAGCAGTGTTGATCAATGGTGGTGTCTGTTCTCATACTATGCAATCGATACAACTCCTCATTGCCGGGAAAAATATCAACAACCTCAGATATGCAGATGACACCACTCTAATGGCAGAAAGTGAGGAAGACCTAAAGAACCTCTTGTGGAGGGTGAAAGAGGAGAGCACAAAAGTAGGCTTGAAACTCAACATCAAAAAAACTAAGATCATGGCATCCAGCCCCATCACACCTTGGCAAATAGAAGGGGAAGACATGGAAGTAGTGATGGACTTTACATTTCTGGGATCCACGATCACTGCAGATGGTGAGTGTAGCCATGAAATTAAAAGACGTTTGCTCCTTGGGAGGACAGCTATGGTGAACCTGGGCAGCATGATAAAAAGTAGAGACATCAGCCTGCCAACAAAAGTCCGTATAGTCAAGGCGATGGTATTCCCAGTAGTCATGTATGGCTGTGAAAGCTGGACTATAAGGAAGGCCGAGCACAGAAGAATAGATGCTTTTGAGTTGTGGTGCTGGAGAAGACTCTTGAGAGTCCCTTGGACTGCAAGAAGATCAAATCAGTCAGTCCTAAGGGAAATCAACCCAGACTGTTCCCTGGAAGGTCAGATGCTGAAACTGAAGCTCAAATACTTTGGCCACCAAATGAGAAGGGAGCACTCCCTGGAGAAGGCCCTGATGCTGGGAAAGATAGAAGGCAAAAGAAGAAGGGGACGGCAAAAGATGAGATGGCTGGACAGCGTTACTGATGTAACAAACACGAATTTGAGCAGACTTTAGAGGATGGTGGAAGACAGGAGGGCCTGGCATGACTTTGTCCATGGGGTTGCAAAGAGTCGGACTCGACTGTGCGACTGAACAACAACAAAATTACAGCAAGCTGTAATCTATCTGATACTTACATAAATCCCCAGCTGAGGGCAGAGGATCCCCTGGTTTGGAGGCCTTCCCCTTGCTTCAGGATTATCAGAAAGCGGGGGTGGGGAGGAAAATGTCTGCTAAACACTCCATTATCCCTATGGAGATCAGTTCCCATAGGGCAGGGGTGGCCAACAGTAGCTCTCCAGATGTTTTTTTGCCTACAACTCCCATCAGCCCCAGCCAGCATGGCCAATGGCTGGGGCTGATGGGAGTTGTACGCAAAAAACATCTGGAGAGCTACCATAGGGGAGGGACGGTGGCTCAGTGGTAGCGCATCTGCTTGGGAAGCAGAAGGTCCCAGGTTCAATCCCTGGCATCTCCCCAAAAAAGGGTCCAGGCAAATAGGTGTGAAAAACCTCAGCTTGAGACCCTGGAGAGCCGCTGCCAGTCTGAGAAGACAATACTGACTTTGATGGACTGAAGGTCTGATTCAGTATAAGGCAGCTTCATATGTTCATTGGCCACCCCTGCCGTAGGGTATAATGGAGAATCAATCTGTGGATATGTGGGACTCTCAGGGGAGCTGTTTTTTTGAGGCAGAGGCACCAAATTTTCAGCACAGCATCTGGTGCCTCTCCTAAAAAAACAACAACCTAGTTTCAAAAGGATTGGACCAGGGGGTTTAATTCTATGAGCCCCAAAAGAAGGTGCCCCCATCCTCCATGATTTCCAATGAAGGGAAGGCATTTAAAAGGTGTATGGACTCCTATCTGGGAGAACCGGGTTTGATTCCCTTCTTTTCTGCTTGCATGGCCTTGGGTCAGCCATAGCTATCGCAGGAGTTGTCCCTGAAAGGGCAGCTTCTGGGAGGGCCCTCTCAGCCCCACGCACCTCACAGGATGTCTGTTGTGACGGGGGGGGGGGGAGTAAAGGAGATTGTGACTGCTCTGAGTCTCTGAGATTCAGAGTATAGGGTGGGATATAAATCCAATATCTTCTTCTTAAATGTAGACACTATTGCCTATTCAACTTTTTTTTTTAAAGAAAAGGCCCTTGTCTTGAGCAAGATGGTTCTAAGTGTGGGATGTGCCACAGTCATATATATACATATATTTAAAGGGATGCACCCTAACACAAAACCCTGAAGAGGCTGAAGGAAAATCTGTATATTCTCAAAGAGTGCCTGAAATCATGGATTGCTGAGTCTTATGTTGACTAAGAGTACTGTTTGTTTAAAAAAATACTTCCCCTCCCCTACTTCTATATTCCCTAAATATAATAATCAAAGGAAAGTGCCCTTGAGCATTTTATGCAACGTTATGCTATGGCATAGACTTTTTAGGGTATGGGACAATTTGATCAATGGTGGTGTCTGTTCTCATACTACGCAATCGATACAACTCCTCATAAGAATGCCTCCATATTGAATCACAAGGCTTTGATTTAGCAGCACTTCTGCAACCAGGGGCATAAGAGTAAGCAGACCAGTATCCTTTGTCTCAAAAACGCCATGAGCTTCAAAGAACTCCAGCTGTTCCGTTTATCATGAAAGACCTTTTTTGCAAGAAATCTTTCAGGCAAACTATAACCTGGCTGATTTCTTCACAAAGTTCCCAATATAGCATTCCCTTACACAAACAAACTTTAGTGAACATACACTGACCACATTTCAATCTCTCTTAACATTTTTCCTCCATCCATCCATCCATCCATCCATCCATCCATCCATCCATCCATCCATCCATCATCTACACACACACACACACACTTCACTCCCTCCTTAAATGGTTATTTGGGGACTCTCTTCAATATATTCAGAGCTCTGTGGAAAATTAGAAGTGTCCATCAAACAAGAACTGCAGACTTCATACTTACTGTATTTCTAAGATAATTGAGCTTTTTCATAGATTTGGGGGTTTTGATCATCACTTAACTTGACTGCTTTATTTTTATTTTATTTTTGTACTGAGATACTTATTACCAAGAATCAAAAGTTGTCAAAACAAACTTTTAGACATTAACTTCTTTTTCTTCATGAATTATCGTAAATGGCAGTTTAAGGGAGAAACAGAGAGTTGCATTGTGCTGTAAACGTGGAAACTTCACACATAATGTAGTTGATCAACAAAAAAGTAACAATGGACTCTTTCTGCTACCTCTGTATTATAAAAATGTGCTACCAGTTCCTGCAACAAGCTAGCTTTGGGGAAAGGACTTGGAAGTCCCTCTCTCTTTCTGACTCCCTTCCAGCTACGGTGGGCTGGCTTCCATCAGACACCTATTCCAGCTCTGGACAAGAAACTTGCTGATCTGGGCTTCTCTATGACCTGTTTATTGGAGGTGGGTTTAAACAAGAGCTGTGCAGTAGTAACAGAAAGGCTTGAAGAACTGGACAGGCAAACGCTTAAGTGTATGAGCAGCATCTGGCATCGGGACTTTTTTGCAGCAGGAGCTCCTTTGCATATTAGGCCACACCCCTCTGATGTAGCCAATCCTCCAAGAGCTTACAGGGCTCTTAGTACAGGGCCTACTGTAAGCTCCAGGAGGATTGGCTACATCAGGGGTGTGCGGCCTAATATGCAAAGGAGTTCCTGCCACAAAAAAAGCCCTGGGTTGCAGAACATTTTGGTAGCCAGGCAGGGGCTTCAGGCCCTCCACAACCTGACAAGAGACCTTTCAGAAAAACTAGTCGATGTTCACTTGCATACCTCAAACAGAATACTTTCTTGTGAATTTAGCACATTGTTTGTTTAGTACCACAACAAACGCATGAAACCATATCATTAGGATTCAACTCTGCCACCTGAATCTAGGCTAACAAAGAACAGTCCTTTCCAGACCATGTTCTTTGTTGGACAGGGTGACTGGGCTGCAGCTCCAGCGACTGATTCTCAGCAAAGACAACGAATCATGTCAAAGATTTCCATTTACAGAACTGGCAACCCTCCCTGCATCCTTTTCATGGACAGTTTGTTTGAGAGAGTTCACGTACGAAGTGGTACGGAGACTAAACACAGCTTGGTGGTGGGGGGAACATCTTATATTCAGCTTGGATACCCAAAAGGAAAATGCATGTGTATCTTGCATATTGCTCTGACCTGGACAGCCCAGGCAAGTCTGGTCTTGTTAGATCTCAGAAGCCAGGGTCAGCCCTGGCTAGTATTTGCATGGGAGACCACCAAGAAAATAACCAGGGTCGCTGTGCAAAGGCAGGGAACAGCAAACCACCTCTGAACATCTCTTGCCTTGAAAACCGGGGTCTTTTTTTGTAGGAAAAACCCATCAGGAACTCATTTGCACATTAGGCCACAAACCCTGAATCACCATTGTTTCGCACAGGGCTTTTTTGGTAGCAAAAGCCCAGCAGGAACTTATCTGCATATTAGGCCACACTCCATGATGCCAAGCCAGCCGGAACGGCATTCCTGTGAGTCCCTGCTTTAAAAAAGCCCTGGAAAACCCTATGGGGTTGCCATGCCAGGTTGAACTTGGTGACACTTTCTACCACCATTTTACATACTATTGTGACAGATAAGATGGGCACATGGCAATCACTGCTGTTCTTTTAAAAGATATGCATTTTTAGCTTTCACGTTAAAAAAAAACCTAGAGCCTTTTAAAACAGATACGGCAAAAAGCAATGTCAGTCTGAAGAAGAGTTATAAAATGTCTTGCAACAAACAGAGAGATCAGAACGAATAACGATTTCTGCTAAACATTCGCAAGCCAAGTTCTAAATGAGACAGAAGATGAAATGCTGACTGCCTAGTTGTTTGAATTTTGTTAAGATGTCATATGAATCTTTTAGCAATATTTTTCCAAAATCATATTAACAAACAAGCACAGATGAAGAGTTCAGTATACAATCTAGTAAACTGCAAATGTTAACATTTCTGCCAGTTTTATTTTGATGCAGTCTTTATTGTTTTATTCAGTCATAAAACTGATTTAATTCCCCTGCAAACAAGAACAGAACAGATGACTGAACAGAACGGAACAGTTTTAAACAGTGAAATGTTAATGCCTTCATGGAATTGATTCATGTTTTCCAGGGTGGTAAAAAACTCATTTTTACTGGGGCAGCAAATGGCAGTTTTAACTTCTTAAAAACAGCAATGACAGAAGAACTTTGCAAATAAAAGACATGCGTTTTCCAGCACACGTGTGTACCAGCATGTCAAATGCCTTGCCTTTGCCTTCCTCTTTGCATAGATGACACCTAAAAGAGACTGTTGAAAGGTTTACTAGTCCTGCCAGTGTTTATGATTTCATGATACTTCTGAGGGAAATGTCACGCATGTCTTTCAGTATATGTGTCAGTTGTATACCTGGTACCTTCTAAGGACAGCTCATCATACCTCCTGTTAGCTGCTACCGAAAGAACCATAATACCAACTGTTTTAACGTCAAAGATTTAAAAGGGCAGAGGGGGCCCTTCTGTCCAATCAGAAACCAGACCAGCTATGTCATGTTAACATAGACCTGTGATAACAAGATGGCTCAGCAGAGAAGCATAAGAACATAAGAGAAGCCATGTTGGATCAGGCCAATGGCCCATCCAGTCCAACACTCTGTGTCACATAAGAACATAAGAGAAGCCATGTTGGATCAGGCCAATGGCCCATCCAGTCCAACACTCTGTGTCACATAAGAACATAAGAGAAGCCATGTTGGATCAGGCCAGTGGCCCATCCAGTCCAACACTCTGTGTCACATAAGAACATAAGAGAAGCCATGTTGGATCAGGCCAATGGCCCATCCAGTCCAACACTCTGTGTCACACAGTGGCCAAAAAATTTATACACACACACACACACACACACACTGTGGCTAATAGCCACTGATGGACCTCTGCTCCATAGATGACACCTAAAAGAGACTGTTGAAAGGTTTACTAGTCCTACCAGTGTTTATGATTTTATGATACTTCTGAGGGAAATGTCACGCAGTTTTACCACAGGATGCTTCTCTCTGTAGTGTAGGTCAAGCATCAAAATAAGTGAGGTGTGCGTTAGCTCCACAAATCCCCGTAACCAAATGGTTACTAAAGCACCAAGTCAGGCTTGTCAACTTTTCTCATGACAAAACCCCAGCTGTTTCCCTTTGATCTGTTCCCTATGTTCCTGGTCTAAGTCTTGATATGAAGCCTGAACCAAAGTTTAATTCTAGGCAGGGGTCATTTTGTAGAAAAATAGATGGTAGCGCTCATTAGCATAACTCATTAGCATATGCCGCCCCCCCCCCCAGCCAAAAGCAACCTGATGCAAGAAAGGAGAGCCCTGGGTGAGCGAGGCCTGCTTGGGCTGACTAGAGATGCAGCTAGCTCAAGCAGGCCTTGCTCACCTGGGGCTCTCCTGGGCCGCCCCCCCCCCCATTCAAAAGGCCAGCAAGCCACCCACTGCCCAAAATCACATAAGAAGTGGAGAAAGGGTGGTGCGGGCTTCTCCAGGGGTTAATGAGGGCTATGGGGGTGTGGCAAAGGCCCTGGTGGCTGGCTGCCTGCCTGCTCTGCTAATTCAGGGATTGTTATGCAGTTGCACCTACTATTCAATGGACAAGGTAGGTGGAGAGGAGGAGGGGGAACCCTCAGAAAGGTTCAGGAGCTGTGCTCCTGTGAGCTCCTGCTGAATCTGAGGCCTGATTCTAGGTCTAATGAAAGAACAAGAAATTGACTAGAGGTCTGTTTTCTTGACACAAAGTTCATCTTTCCTACCAGAAAAGCTTCTGAAACCAGCTATAATTTCTTTTTTTTAGAAAAAGGTATAATCAGCTTGGAAGCTACAATATGGCAAACTTTGCCTCCCTTGCACTGATACAATAACGAAAGGAAAAAGCTTCTACTCTGCCCAACAGGTAGGTAGCAAGACTTAACAGCAAATGGAATATCAGAGCCAAACTCTTGCAGCGCTCAGAAATCATCAAAACTGCCAGGAAAGAAGAATGCAGTGATAAGTAGAAAATGGGTCTCTAAAAGTAAGACAAAAGAAAGTGAGTGAGTGAAATTTCATTGCACGTAGGAGACTATAAAAGCTTGACGCTGATGTCTTGACTGCAGAGAAGCGTTCACCAAGAATAGCAAGTGAGTAGGAGTAGCTGGAGCAGAAAGTTTCTGGTATGCTTTGGTACTGGAGTTCTCCAGGTATCAACAACTTCTTGTTGTCAGTCATGGGCGGGGTGGGGGGGGGGGGTCAAAGCAGAAGAAGACTGCAGATTTATACCCCACCCTTCTCTCTGAATCAAGAGACTCAGAGCAGCTTACAATTTCCTATGGCCAACGGTAGCTCTCCAGATGTTTTTTGCCTACAACCCATCAGCCCCAGCCAGCATGGCCAATGGCTGGGGCTGATGGGAGTTGTAGGCAAAAAAATCTGGAGAGCTACCGTTGGCCACCTCTGTCTTCTCCCCCACAACAGGTACCCTGTGAGGTGGGTGGGGCTCAGACGTCCTTGAAAGGGCAGCTGCTCTGTGAGAGTCCTCTCAGCCTCACCCACCTTCCAGGGTGTCTGTTGTGGGGAAGGGAGATAAAGAAGATTGTGAGCTGCTCTGAGACTCTGAGCCTCGGAGTGGCAGGCGGGATATAAATCCAATACTTTCATCTTCTTCTCATAGCAGCTGCCTTTCAAGGACAACTCCAGCGAGAGCTATGGCTGACCCAAGGCCATTCCAGCAGCTGCAAGTGGAGGAGTGGGGAATCAAACCCGGTTCTCCCAGATAAGAGTCCAAACACTTAACCACTATACCAAACTGGCTCTCACCAGAATCAGAGAGATCAGCTGATGAAGTCCTTGGCATCTGAAAACTCCTGAGTTACTCTAAGTAGGACAAGCTTCGTTGGAACAATGGAAATACAGCCAGTCACCTTTTAAGTCCTATACCACATACCAACACACCAGGGTCTTCAAAGTTATGTGTTTCTAAGCTGAAAGAAGGAGGCATATGTAGCCTGGAGAAAACAGAGAGGCACATGCAGGGCTGGTCCTAGACCAGGGGTGGGGAACCTTTTTCTGCCAAGGGCCATTTGGATATTTATAGCATCATTCGCGGGCCATACAAAATTATCAACTTAAAAAACAGTACTCCGCTAAGGGAGAACAATTCAGGCTGGCAAAATTAATGCAAATAATTGTTTTTCTATTTAAAGCCATGTGGGGAGAGCCTAATTCAGCACATACATACACTGGCCCGCAGCACTAGGTCCAGGCATATTAGACCACACCCCCTAATATTAGCATATTAGGTCACACACTCATTGGCCACACTATCTGGGATAATCACATGCAAACTGAACTGGTGGCAGCTGGCTTTCACCCCCCACTGCTGCCACCCCTCCCTCCCTCCTTTCATGTGGAAACTGCAGCTGCTCCCAGCACACCTTTAAAGGCACCCACATACCTCAGCAGCAGTCCTTCACAGCTGCACAGTGCGGTTGGGCCTCATGATCCTTGCCAGCCAGCCGGGCCCCAGGGAGGCCACCTCGTGGCTCGGCCCAGCAGTCCCCAAGGGCCAGACCAAGTGATCTCAAGGCCCACAAATGGCCCTCAGGCCTGACGTTCCCCATCCCTCCCCTACACTGTCTGGCACCCTAGGCAAGGCTAACTTCTGGCTCCCCCCCTCCACTGATAATGTCACAGAGTCACATGGGGGTACCCAATTTGGTGCCCCCAGAAGGCCGGCGCCCTAGGCAATCGCCTAGTTTGTCTAGTGACAGGGCGGGTCCTGGGCACATGATCAAAGACCCGAAGGTCTGTCATCTGCAAGAAGTTGAAGACTTCTCGGCTGCTTCGAAGAGCTAATGAATTTGTATTAGAGCAGGGGTGTCAAACATGCAGTCCGGGGGCCGGATCAGGCCTCCAGAGGGTTCCTATCAGCCTCCCCAGCAACTAGCTGTCACCTGCTTCCTTCTCCCTAAATCTTGCTTCCTTCTGCATAACTGCTAGGCTTGCTGAACTGCACAGGAGCTACAGAGCAAAACCTCTCGTTTCTCCATTAGCTGAGGCTCCTCCCTTGGGGAGGAAGGGTAGGGGAGGCAAAGTTTGTTTTTTTCAGGCTCTCTCAATCGCACAGCAGAGCTACTGAGCCAAGCCTCTCTTCCTTCTATTGGCTGAGGCTCCTCCCCTACCAGTCCCCTGGGGAAGGAAGGAAAGAGCCAGAGCTTCCTTTGCCCAGTTCCCTGGATCCTATGGGAGAAATACAAAGAAAGCACCTTTAAGACCAAGTGCTAACATTTTAAGTATGTTTTAAGTTTATATATATACATATAAAGGTCTCATTTATGTCAGATCTGGCCCTCATAACAAATGAGTTCAACACTCCTGTATTAGAGGCAGGCCTCAGATTCAGTGGGAGCTCACAGGATTTCTGAGAGTTCCACCTCCTCCTGAGAGTTCCTCCTCCTCCTTCTGAGAGTTCCTCCTCCTCCTCCTGAGAGTTCCTCCTCCTTCTGAGAGTTCCACCTCCTTGTCCATTGAACAGTATGTGCAGCTGCATAACAATCCCTGGATGAGCTCCACCACCTGTTTTTCTACAAAATGATCCCTGATTAGAGGAAGGCACGTGTCTATGGTGACAGCAGTTTGACAATACAAAACAGTTCTATAGAAGGTTTACTCCTTGCTGAAGGTTTTCCAGAAGACTGGACAGAGCCTGGACAGCCATCTCTCAGGATTGCTCTAGCTTCGAAAATATATGTCCCCTTCTCCCTCTGAAAGAATTGGAATGGCAAAAAAATAAATTTGGAATTCTATTCAATTAACATTTCAGGCACTGAATGCTTTCCACAAACACCACAGTCCTCTACAGACTTGCTCCAGTCTTATCCCACTGAAATCAAACAGAGGCAACTCTGCGTCGGATTGTGCCTTTGAAATGACTTCCAAAGCCCCTGAGCGACGGAAGTCAAGTTTTGCTAACTTTCTGCCTGATGTGAACAAAGGTGTGGCTTTCGTGGATATGGCAACATCTACACCCCAATGTTAAATCAGAAGTATAGTTTTTCCAAGATCAGTTACTCCCAGAAACCTTTCCATACACAGCCAGTGTGGTAGAGTGGCTAGGATGTCCTACTAGGATCTGGGAAACCCAGCTTGGAATCCCCAGGCAGCTGTGGAAGTTTGCTGGGTGACCTTGGGTCAGTCACATACTCTCAGTCTAACCTAACCCTGTGGAGATATAAGGACAAGAGGAGAGTGATGTAAACTGCTTTGGATCCCCATTGGGGAGAAAGATGGAGGTATAAAAGAAGTCAATAAATACATAAGGGCTGCTTTTCTTTGCAAACCATAACTGCATGTCGAAATCAAATATATGGAGGGGAAAGGGGGAGTCATCTTCACTGCTTCTGTCCCTGGCTGTCCCAATGTTCTAACAAAGCTTATGCTTTAAAGGTCTCTGCTTCTCTATACATTCTGTATCTCCTGGAAGCAGGTCAGTCTTCATTTTGCGTCTTTCCCTCCTTGTCGTTAATTAATTTGCAAAATCATCTTTTTCTGCACAGTTGCAGAAAAAAAAAATTAAACCTCTGCCTTGTCTCTGGGTGGTCTCAGGGCTTTTTTTGGTAGAAAAAGCCCAGCGTGAACTCATTTTCATATTAGGCCACACCCCCTGGCGTCACCATCGTTTCACATAGGGCTTTTTGTTCGAAAAACCCAGCAGGAACTCATTTGCATATTGGGCCACACGCCCCTGTCACCAAGCCAGCTAGAACTGCATTCATGTGCGTTCCTGCTCAAAAAAAAAAAAAGCCCTGGGTGGTCTATTTCTTCTGCTTTCATGGTTGGAACAAACCACCCACTTTATTATTTGAATATAGTGCTCTTGGATTGATTTGAACAATGCAGGTGCAGATCTCTAGATACCCTGTAGGGGGCAGCAAAATAATGAAATCACCCACTGCCTAGCTGCCCTCCAAGGTTTCATCTTTGAGCACTCCATTCTGTGTTTTAGCAGAGATGGCTTAATAAGAAACTTCTAATTTCAGAGCATGACCACAGAGGCGCCTGTTTTTATTCAAACCCAACATGAGTCAATGAGGAAGACGAAGTTGCCAACCTCCACCTGAGGCCTGGAGATCCCTCAAAATTACAACTGATCCCCAGACTATAGAGATCCCCAGACTAGGAGAAAATGGCTGCTTTTTATACCCATTATTCGTCACAGGTCAGACTCAAAGGGTTGCTATTGCAGGGTTCCACAGGGGATAATTCTATCCCCCTTGCTTTTCAATCTCTCTATGAAGCTCTAAGATCAAATCGTTTGCAGTTTGGGGGTTAGTTGTCATCAATATGCTGTTGCTAAACAGCTCTATATCTCCTTATCCAAATCTCCTAGTGATGCAATAGACCAGTGGCCCCCAACCTTTTGGCACCAGGGACTGGTTTTGTGAAAGACAATTTTTCCATGGACCAGTGGGGGTGCTGGGGTTTTCGCTGCCCCTGGCTTCCCCCACATCCACACCCCATCACTGCTCCCCATGGGGGTCTTCAAATGAGGGGTAGGTGAAGGTCACTGCCGTGCTGCCCCTTCTCCCTGCCTGGGGCCTGGGCGAATGAAAGAGGTAGTGCTTTGGAGTGAGGCTGCACTGTCTCTTTCGTCCGTCTGGGACCTGGGTGGGTGAAAGGGGTGGTGCGGTGCCTCTGCCTCACTCTGCGGCCCGGTTGTTAACCGGTCATGGACCAGTACCGGTCCACAGACCAGGGGTTAGGGACCCCTGCGATAGACCTCCTAAATAGCTGGCTGGCTGCTATGGTTAACTGGCTAGAAGTGAACACACCGAAATGAAACCCTGAAGCAACAACGGTCATGATGATTGGGAAGGTGGAGGTCTTAAACGACACTGTTCTCCCCACTTTCAATGAGGTTCAATTGATTCTTGCTGACTTGAGTTAAAAGCCTTGGGATAATAGTAGATCCAGCTTTATTGTTGGAGAAGCAAGTTAATACAGCTTCAAAATAAAAATGCTTTCTCGCCCTTAAGAGTCTCAGAGCGGCTCACAATTTCCTTTATCTTCTTCCCCCACAACAGACACCCTTGTGAGGTAGGTGGGGCTGAGAGAGCTCTCCCAGAAGCTGCCCTTTCAAGGACAACTCCTGTGAGAGCTATGGCTGACCCAAGGCCATTCCAGCAGCTGCAAGTGGAGGAGTGGGGAATCAAACCCGGTTCTCCCAGATAAGAGTCCGCACACTTAACCACTACACCAAACTGGAATCTCTTAAGATGGTCCCTTACTGTGATACAGCTGATCTGGCCACCTGGATCCATGCTGCAGTAACACTGAGACTAGACTACTGCACTGCACTGCACATTGTTGTTCGGGGGCCTGATAGAAGCTGTCTGGAGGCCTGATTTGGCCGCCGGGCTGCATGTTTGACACCCCTGGTCTATACTGCTGTGTATAGCCTACTGTAACAAGATCCTGTCATGTAATTTTTGCACCGTTTAATGAGTCACGTTAATACTTATGTTATACTTTAGTTCTACCTTTTAGATCCTAGTACATTGCCTATCGAATGTCCCTAGTGCATTACCTATTGAATGCATTGTACTAACTAATGAATAGATGAAGATATCTTATACTGAATCAGACCACTGGTGCTTCGAGGTCAGTATTGTACAGGGGTGGAATTCTAGCAGGAGCTCCTTTGCATATTAGGCCACACACCCCTGATGTAGCCAATCTTCCAAGAGCTTAGAAGGTTCTTTTTTGTAAGCTCTTGGAGGATTGGATACATCAGGGGGGAATGGCCTAATATGCAAAGGAGCTCCTGCTTGAAATTCACCTGCTTGAAATTGTCTACTCAGACTAGCAGTGGCTCTCCAGGGTCTCAGGCAGAGGTCTTTCACATCATCTCCTACCGGGTCATTTCAACTGGATATGCCAGGGATTGAACCAGGGACCCTCTGCGTGCAAAGCAGAGGCTCTTCCACTGAGCCACAGACCCTTCCCAATCTCTCTGTGTGATCTGCCTGGAGTTCCCTGTGAGAAAGGCAGACTAGAAATAATGCAAATAAATGCCCTGCCCAGGGCTTTTTTTGTAGCAGGAAACTCCTTGGCATATTAGGCCACACCCCTTGTATGTAGCCAATCCTCCTGGAGCTTGCAGTAGGCCTTATACTATGAACCGTGTAAGCTCTTGGGAGGATTGGCTACATCAGGGGTGTGTGGTCTAATATGCAGAGGAGTTCCTGCTACAAAAAAAGCCCTGGCCCTGTCAAGATCTCTCCCCTCCTCAAATCCTGCTTCCTCCAAGCTCCACCCCAAAATCTCCAGGAATTCCCCAACCCAGAGTTGGAAACCCTATATTATTACTCAAGTGCAGCTATCCACGAAGCTCTATGCAGCTCAGGAAAACTGGTAAAGGTACCGTTGATTGTTCCTGACACCGCTAATGCCATTTTAAATGTCACTTCATCGCACGGGTCTTCCAGCTCCTTCCTTGCCACCGAGAAATCTGTGGAGACGGCGGCTGTGGGGGCTTGTCACTTACCCATCATGCGGGATTTCAAAGCGCTGAACTGAGTCATCCAGATCCCGGTGACTCACTCAGGCCACTTGATACGTGCTCTTTTCCATTTTGAATTCAATACAGCAATCACTTAGAAAAACCACTCACAGCCGGCAGCTACTTTCCTCCCTTCAGGCCTCTTAGTACTCCACTCGCTAAGTTCCTCCTGACTGGGAAACGAGGCTAAAAACATTTGGGGGCTGGTAAAAGAAACAAGTCAAAGCTATGTATGATGCCTGTCCTGCTCCGTGAATTCAACAGAACCTCAGTTCTACAGGCAGATTTCTACAATCCTTCCTTGGCCACATTTACTGCTTTATTTGGTGCTTTTTAGTCAAGAAGAAGAAGAAAGAAGAAGAAGAGGAGGAGGAAAAGAAGAAAAGGGGGAGGAGGAGTAAAAGAAGAAGGGGAGGAGGAGGAGAAGAAGAAGAGGAGGAGGAAAAGAAGAAAAGGGGGAGGAGGAGTAAAAGAAGAAGGGGAGGAGGAGGAGAAGAAGAAGAGGAGGAGGAAAAGAAGAAGAAGAGAAGGAGGAGAAGAGGAGGAGGGGAGGAGGAGGAAAAGAAGATGAGGAGAAGAAGAGATGGAAGAGAAGAAGAAGGAGAAGAGAAGAAAAAGAGGAGGAGGAGGAGAAGAGGAGGAGAGGAGGAGGAGGAAAAGAAGAAGAGCAGGAGAAGAAGAAGGAGAAGAAGAAGAGGAGGAGGAGGAGGGGAGAAGGAGGGGAAGAGGAGGCGAAGAAGAGGAGGAGGAGGAAAAGAAGAAGATGAGGAGGAGGAGAAGGAGAAGAAGAAGAAGAGGAGGAGGAAAAGAAGAAGATGAGGAGGAGGAGGAGGAAGAGGAGAAGAGGAGGAGAAGGGAGGAGGAAGAAAGGAAAAAGAAGAAGAGGAGGAGGAGGAGATGATGGTGGTGAATTTATATCCTGTCCTATACTCCGAATCTCTCAGACCGATTTCCCACTCACCTCACGCCGCTCTCACATTCCTCTTTTCAGCGGGGCTTCCTTTTGATTTCACACCATCTGCCCCACAGCTGCAGCTAGTGTCGGCTTTTTCACGCTGCAAATAGAAACCTCTTAAAACCAGTTTCTGTTTGCGGCGCGAAAAAGCCAATGCTAGCTGCAGCCCCACGGCAGATGGTGTGAAATCGGAAGGAAGCCCCGCTGAGAAGAGGAATGTGAGAGCGGCGTAAGGTGAGTGGGAAATTGGTCTGAGTCTCAGAGCGGCTTACAATCTCCTTTACCTTCCTCCCCCACAACAGACACCCTGTGAGGTAGGTGGGACAGAGGGAGCTCTTACAGCAGCTGCCCTTTCAAGGACAACTCCTGCAATAGCTATGACTGACCCAAGGCCATTCCAGCAGGTGCAAGTGGAGGAGTGGGGAATCAAACCCGGTTCTCCCAGATAAGGGTGCACACCCGTAACCACTACACCAAACTGGCTCTTGGTGGTGTCCATGGCTGGTGGTGTCCAGGGTAGTGACCATGGCTGTTCCCAATTCCGTTTTATCGTTAAAATGACTCTCCGCATTGGTTAAGAAGACTGGGAGAGACAGCAGACCTAAGTTTCATTTCAGTGACATCAGAGCTTTGTCACTAGCATGGGGAGTCTGACAAAGGTTGGGAAATTTGGAGGGGCAAAGACCAGGGCTTTTTTTTATAGCAGGAACTCTTTTGCATATTAGGCCATACACACCTGATGTAGCCAATCCTTGAAAAACTCATGGGGCTCTTATTACAGGGCAGGCCTACTGTAATCTCTTGGAGGGTTGACTACATCAGGGGTGTGTGGCCTAGCAATGGAGTTCCTGCTACAAAAAGCCCCGGCAAAGACCTATCGGTTCAGACATCCCCAGGGTTGCAAAACCACTTCTGGAGCAAACTGTAATCGATATCAAGACGTCAATGCAACACTCTAGCATGGAGCTTTACCATAGACTTTCACATTAGAGCATCATGCTGATACATTGACATCATGTCCCGTTCAAGACAGAAGGGATGTTGCAATGTTGGGGGGGGGGGAACTACCAGCCCCCCCCATTTTCTCCTGCCGATCTGTGGAGCAGTGGCAGGGAACAGGGGGCTCCAGACCTGGGGTTCTACCACTACGGCAAGAGACCTGCACTCCCTAGGAGGGGCCATGACTCAGTGAGACATACCAGTTAGAGGATCTCAAGTAGATGGTGTTGGGAAAGATCATTTACTACCTGCAGAGCCACTGTCAGCCAGAGGAGACCATGCCACAGTTGATGGACCAATGGCTTGGTTTGGTCGAAGGCAGCCAAATGTGTTCGTATGCAAATTTCAAGGGATTGGGAAGAAGACCAGGGAATCAGGAGCACAGCATATGCTGCCCCCCCCACCAGCCAAAAGCAACCCAACACAAGAAAGGAGAGCCCCAGGCAAGCGAGACCTGCTAGAGATCCAGCCAGTCCAAGCAGGCATCGCTCACCTGGGGCTCTCCTGGGCCTCCCCACCCCCCTATAGTCAAAAGGCCAGCAAGCCACCCACTTCCCAAAATCACATAAGAAGTGGAAAAAGGGAGGCGTGGGTTTCTCCAGGGGTTAATGAGGGCTGCAGGGGGCGTGGCAAAGCTCCTGGTGGCTGGCTGGCTGCCTGCTCTCTAATCCAGGGATTGCTATGCAGCTGCACCTGCTATTCAATGGACAAGGTAGGCAAGTGGGGAGGAGGAGGGGGAACCCTCAGAAAGGTTCAGGAGCTGTGCTCCTGTGAGCTCCTGCTGAATTCAAGGTCTGGGCTCTGGCTCTGGATTCTTACATGGGTGAGACACTTAGCAAAACCAAGATGTCTCAAATCTTAGTCATGGTAACATTTCGAGCAATACTAGAGGGATTGCCAGCTCTGGGTGGAAAATATCTGGAGGCTGAGTCCTGGGGAGAACAGGGTTGGAGAAGGGGGGGGGGGACCTCAACAGGGTATAATTCCATGGAGACCACACTCCAAAGCAGCCATTTTTTCCTAGTAGAACTCATTTTGATCATCTGGAGATCAATTGTAATACCAGGAGATCTTCAGGCCCCACCTGGAGGTTGGCAACCCTAAAATCTGAGCTAAAAGGAGACTCCACTCGCTATTCACAAACTATAATGGATGTTTCTGGCAAGCAGCAACCAAATTTATATCAGTGTCCAGACTGACGGGATTAAAGTTGTGAAGGCAGTTGGCCAAAACACATCTTACTGCGCTCATTATATTGGTGGGAAACGTTGCGCTATGGAAACACAGATAACAAGCCAAACTGATTCAAGTTGCTGGCATGGCTGCCTAAATCAGAAGCGACGTCACCAAAGCTGTCAGTCTTGTGCTGACACTGCATCCAAAGGAAGGTGAGTTGCCAAGGTGACACAGGAACTAAGGAGAAGAGAGGAGCCAACATCCAAGAGCTTCTTACATGCCATCTTTTCAGCTTTAACAGGAAGGATAGAGAAGGTTCAAGGTATTCACTTCAAGGTATTTTGCCACTCCCAAGCAAAGTATAAATTTTGCTCCTAACGTTCAATGTTATGCTATGTTTCAGTTCTTTCTGGTGACGAAGAAGTAGTAGTAGATATTGGGTTTATATCCTGCCCTATACTCTGAATCTCAGAGTGGCCACAATCTCCTTTACCTCCCCATCCTCCCCCACAACAGACACCCTGTGAGGTGGGTGGGGCTGAGAGAGCTCTTACTTCAGCTGCCCTTTCAAGGACAACTCCTGTGATAGCTATGGCTGACCCAAGGCCATTCCAGCAGGTGCAAGCGGAGGAGTGGGGAATCAAACCCGCTTCTCCCAGATAAGAGTCCGCGCAATTAACCACTACACCAAACTGGCTCTCTCCGAACTTCTAAAATGCTAGCTAACACATTGGTTTTTGAATGTCCTGATTTTTGTGATTGTATTAGCTCACTCTGTATAATCTGCCTTGAGTCCCTGTCAGAAATAACGTACATAAATTATACAAATAAATAAATAGCACAACTTGGATCCATGAGTAGGTAACTGTTATTATTAGGCATGTGCACAGACCCGAACCCATGTTAGGAGCAAAAGTTCAATCCAAACTTTGGCTGGTTCACGAATCCCAAACGGAAGTTCAAAGAAGGATACTCAATGAACTTCTGCTTGGTTCAGGTGTTACACCCTGTGGAGAAACGCCTTGCTCCTGGAGAGGTGGCAAGCCAGCTTTAAAAGGTTCTGTCTCTGAGCTCAGAGACAAGCAGGAAGTGGGGGGGGGGGAGAAGTTAGCCCCTGGCATTACAGCAACATCTGGGCTACCTCTGAAGAGATGCTAATGGAGCTACTTGAAGAGACAATGGGCATCCTTCTCCTCTAGGCAAGAAACAGAGTGGGGAGAGCATTGGGCTAGACCAGCCCCAGAGACTATCTCCAGGAATGAGCTGGAGATTTCCCAGAACACATTGGGGTTTCCCAGAATGCCTCATAGAAAAGAGGCTTCCTGGGGACAACAGGAAAAGAAGCCTAAACCTGGGTGGACCAGGTAACAAGGGGTGGAGAGTAATGTAAAGTGGGTGGAGTCAGAGGATTAACAAAAGTGCTTGCTCTGAAGAGCATGGGGCCTCTTCTCTCTTGGAACTGGGACTGGAAGGTAATAGACTGCTACTCTCCAGCCAGTGGCCAGCAGCCATATTTGACCATGTTGCTGGATGCAGGAAGCCTGAAGCAATGAGGTATCATTAGAACTTTTTGTAACTTACTAAACTTAGATGTGCCTGCTCTGCTTAAAGTGTTGCCCGTTTTTGTGAAGTGTCATAAGCTGAACATCTTGCCATTTGTACCCTTTTAAGCCTTTGGTTCACTTTTTTTGGGCCACTGTATTTATTTTAAATAGAAAGGCAGAAGTTAAATATTTTAAAATAAATGTTTTCCCTCTGTACCCATCATGTTGTATTACTTTATCTGCTGACTTTGTGCATCTGACTGAAATGGGCTCCAGCAATGAAGCTTACGTTATATAAGTCTTTCTGAGCATGCACAGAGTGCATTTCCCGGCCTGTTGAATAACTGCAGGCTTCTGCCTACCCATATACTTAATAATTCTGGAGTCTGCAGCTTCTAGCACAGCCTTCGGTGGGATTCTCAAACATAAAGACCAAAAGTGACAATTTTTTAACTTTAAGGGGGAAAATTCCATGCCTCATTTTTTTCCTGTCAACTTCCAACCAGTTAACAGAGAAAGATTTGTTTAAAAAGCTCACCAGAACAGTACAAAAAGGCAATTCCATTCTTTTAACACTTATTCTGATGCTTTATCAATAAATATTGAACTCCCATTGACCAATAGTAAATGTATCAATTTGCATAATGAAGCTTCTGAAGGGAAAATTGGAAGTTAAGTGGAGGGGGTGGCTGTTAGCTCCAGGCTGGGAAGTACCTGGATATTTTTTTTTTGGGGGGGGGGGTTAGACCCTGAGGAAGGTGAGTTTAGGAGAGGGGAAGATGAAAATATTGGATTTATATCCTGCCTTCCACTCTGAATCTTAAGAGTCTCAGAGCGGCTCACAATCTCCTATATCTTCTCCCCCCACAACAGACACTCTGTGAGGTGAGTGGGGCTGGAGAGGGCTCTCACAGCAGCTGCCCTTTCAAGGACAACCTCTGCCAGAGCTATGGCTGACCCAAGGCCATTCCAGCAGGTGCAAGTGGAGGAGTGGGGAATCAAACCCGGTTCTCCCAGATAAGAGTCTGCACACTTAACCACTACACCAGACTGGGAGAGAAGGGATCACAGCAGGATAGAATGCCACAGAGTCCACCCTCCAAAGCAGTAATGTTCTGGAGATCAACTGTAATAGCTGGAGGGTGGCAACCCTAGAGGAGGGGACATCAGCAGCGCATTCATTTAAAATTAATTTAAAATAATGTCTTTTATCCCACTTTCTTGGCATGCCTTATGGGATCAACGATGATAAAAGGAAAAGGCATGCTAACTTAGATATGAGCCCAGCATGCTGGAAAAAATGTGATTCTGAGGGCGATTACCTTCACTGTGGGCTTACTTGTTCTGTACTCCGGTATTTTTGGCATACGGTGCTGAAGACAATCTACACAATTACCGAGATCCAATTAGATGATACACCTGAATATCTGCTTCTGGGACTACTTCCGAAAGATGATCCACCAATGTGGAAACGATCGGTTATTGGTATCCTACTAGCAGCTGCAAAACTTGCGATTGCTTCTCAACAGAAATCCCCTTCAGCTCCATTGGTTTCGGCTTGGCACTCCAGACTCTGGGAACAATATATTTTAGCCAAACTAGCACCCATTTCCCACTCGCCTTATGCCGCTCCCACGCTTCTCTTGTCAGCGGGGCTTCCGTCCGATTTCACACTATCTGCCCCGGGGCTGGAACTAGCTTTGCCTTTTGCATGTAGCAAACAGAAACTGGTTTTTAGAGATTTCTGTTTGCCGTGTGAAAAAGCTGAAGCTAGTTGAAGCCTTGGGGCAGATAGTGTGAAATCGGATGGAAGCCCCGCTGAGAAGAAGAGCGTGGGAGCAGCGTAAGGCGAGTGGGGAATCGGTCAATCTTTTAATCTTAATTCCTTGCCTTCACCAGCAACGGTTACCAAGTATAAAAGAACCTGGTCTCCTATTTTAAATTATCTGGCAAAGAACAGAGAAATTCCTAAAGAACTTTATACCTTATATTTAATTTAAGCTCCTTTGCTTTTTTATTGGTGTCGTTGCAACACTTTTAATTTTTGAGTAAATTTAACTATTTTTTTTTAAAGATAAAAGGAAGGTAAAAGAGGGCTTGAGTCCATATAATTGCCACGTCTTCCAACTAGAAAGGTATACACACCACTTGGGAAATGCAATACTCTTGTTTACAGTTGATGTTATTAAGGTAAGGTAGTCCCCTGTGCAAGCACCAGTCGTTTCCAACTCTGGGGTGATGTTGCTTTTACAACATTTTCACAGCAGAATTTTTACAGGGTACATAAGAACATAAGAGAAGCTATGTTAGATCAGGCCAATGGCCCATCCAGTCCAATATTCTGTGTCACACAGCAGCCAAAAAAATTATATATATATATACACACACACATACACACACACTGTGGCTAATAGCCACTGATGGACCTCTGCTCCATATTTTTATCTAACCCCCTCTTGAAGGTGGCTATGCTTGTGGCTGCCACCACCTCCTGTGGCAGTGAATTTCACATGTTAATCACCTTTTGGATGAAGAAGTACTTCCTTTTAGTTTTAGTTTTAGGGTAGTTTGCCATTGCCTTCCCCAGTCACCTACACTTTCCCCCCAGGAAGCTGGGTACTCATTTTACCGACCTCAGAAGGATGGAAGGCTGAGTCAACCTCGAGTCGGCTACCTGAACCCAGCTTCTGCCGGGATTGAACTCAGGTCGTGAGCAGAGAGCTCGGACTGCAGTACTGCAGCTTCACCACTCTGCGCCATGGCTAATACACTATGCAAACGGAGGGAAGAGAGTATGAGGATGGTTTGGAGTGTGGTTTATCCAGGACATTTGTAAGATCAGCATCAAGAAGCCCTCCATAGCTTCAGAGACAGGCAGCCTCCAAAGAGAGAGAGAAAGAGGGAGTAAAGCTAGATAAGACACCTTTGTTGCATGCAGGCCTCATTATGCAGCCTCAAGCAACCCCTCTTGTGGTTTGCTTGTATATCCAAGCTGCCTTGCCTAATAAACAGCCCAAAGGCTGCCTGTAATAGTCATGAAACACAAAACTCTTCGGCACTGTAGATCAGTGGCTCCCAACCTTTTCGGCACCAGGGACTGGTTTTGTGGAAGACAATTTTTCCACAGACTGGTGGGGGTGTTGGGTTTTTTGCTGCCCCAGGCTACCCCCATGGGGATCTTTAAATGTGGAGTAGGCAAAGGTCTCTGCCTCACTCTGTGGCCCGGTTGCTAACAGGCCACGAACCGGGACCGGTCCATGGACCGGGGGTTGGGGACCCCTGCTGTATATGATCTCTCTGGTATACTAAGAAGGATACAGAAAAGAATTTTGACTTGACTAATAAAGAAGAGCTGGTCAGGGAAGTTTATGGTCCAAATGCTTCAGTATGCATACTCAAAAGTCAGTCCCATTTGTTGATAAATGGTACCTTTCCCCTAGTCATTTAGAACTGGATTCAAGAAAGCAAAAGGGTACATAGCAATTTCTTCTAAGTACAATTCAACCCCCCACCCCCGGAGCATATCATACGCATCTGTAATAAAGATATACTATTTTAATGCAGTCTTATACAACTGCAAAAAGTCTGGGGCCGAGTTTTCAAGAGCCTGAGGCATATGTCTCAGTACGATCCCCCAAATCACAGGAAAATTGGCCAACAGAAGTTCTGTGCCATGTAGATTTAGTGACATGGTTCTGGTGTAAGGTTAAGCAAAAGTCAGTGTCCAGTTGGGCACATATAAGCAGGACGCTTTTTGTAGCAGGAGCTCCTTTGCATATTAGGCCACATGCCCCTGATGTAGCCAATCCTCCAAGAGCTTACAGGGTTCTTCTTACAGGGCCTACGGTAAGCTCCAGGAGGACTGGCTACATCAGGGGGTGTGGCCTAATATGCAAAGAAGTTCCTGCTACCAAAAAAAGCCCTGCATATAAGGCAAAGAAGACTAAGGAAGGGGCTGGGTGACCAAGACTGCAATTAGAGACAAAGGCTTTCGTTGCCAGCTACACCAAATTTCATTCTTGCGAATCCCTGCATATCCTAATAGTGTTTGCCATCTTCTATTTCAGGGCAAGGGATTCAAAGGAATGCATATTTATTGCCTCCTCCGGCTGACCAATAAATGCAGCCTTGGCAGGAAAGCGTAAAGTTTTATCTAGTGCATACTAATTATACCCAAATGCCACTTGATATTAAAAGCGGAAGAAACTAAACAACAACAATGGCGAAAACTAGCACAGAGGGCCAGGGGAGGCAGAAAAGAAGGAATCGATAGGTGTGAAAGAAGGATCCCAGGCCTTCACAAAGTATCTTTTAAGCATGCCTAATGACATGATGAAGGCTACAAATAAGATCTGCACACAGGCTGTGATTTCCCCAAGGTCTTATTGGATTTCTTCTTCCCAGAGTCCAGCTTTGTGCAGAAAAAGATCTTAATCTTCCTGTTGACGGTGCTCTTTTTTTTGGGGGGGGGGGGAGAAGGGGGAGGGGAATGGAAATGCATGTCTTCAAAATGGAATCGCTTACAGTTAATATCTAGAGAGGTTTACACAAAGAGGTCAGTCCTACTGAACTCCGGCTTCCTCGCAAGTAAGGCTGCACGGGACTGCAGTGTCAGACATTATAAAATGTTAAAGATCAGAGTGCTATAGCCAAGTTAAAGTAAAGGTAGTCATCTACACTTTACCCCCAGCAAGCTGGGTACTCATTTTGCCAACCTCGAAAGGATGGAAGGCTGAGTCAACCTCAAGCCAGCTACCTGAACCAAGCTTCCGCTGGCATCAAACTCAGGTCGTGAGCAAAGCTTAGGACTGCAGTACTGCAGCTTTATCACTCTGCACCACGGGGCCGAGTTACTGCTGCTTAAAATATGATCTTTGTGTATAAGTCAATTTGGTTCTGTGACAGAAGCTTTCTTATTAGCCCTGTAGTCTACTTAAGAACACAAGAGAAGCCATGTTGGATCAAGCCAATGGCCCATCCAGTCCAACACCTCTGTGTCACACAGTGGCCAAAAACCCCAGGTGCCATCAGGAGGTCCATCAGTGGGGCCAGGAGACTAGAAGCCCTGTTGCCCCACCCCCAGCACCAAGAATACAGAGCATCACTGCATCACTCTGCTCTATATGTTTATCCAATCAATTCTACTTCACCTAGTCTCAAAAGCTGTCCATTGACATTCATTGCACCATCTGGACCTCCAAAATGTCCTATCGTTAACAGCCTTGCACAGTTCTTCGAAATGAACACCCTGGCTTCCTTGTTTGAATCGATCCATCACATGTTGGATCGTCCTCTTTTCCTGCTGCCTTCGACTTTTCCTAGCATTGTTGTCTTTTCCAGTGATTCTTATTCTCAGGGCCTTTTTGGTAGAAAAAGCTCAGCAGGAACTCAGTAGCATATTAGGCCACACCCCCTGATGTCACCATTGTTTCACACTGGGCTTTTTTTGTACAAAAAGCCCAGCAGAAACTCATTTTCACATTAAGTCACACCCCCTTGGCATCACCATTGTTTCATACAGGGCTTTTTGTAGAAAAAGCCCAGCAGGAACTCATTTGCGTATTAGGCCACAACCCCTGATGCCAAGCCAGCTGGAACTACATTCCTGCTCAAAAAAGCCCTGCTTATTCTAATAATGTGACTCTGTCATCGAATTGTGACTGTTGTTAGCCGCCCTGAGCCCGTCTGGGGAGGGCGGGATATAAGTGCAATAAATAAAAAAATAATAATACCAAAATATAATAGTCTCAGTCTAGTTATTTTAGCTCCTATGGAGAGTAGTGTCTTTTAAAATTCATTTCTCTTACTGAGACTATATCCTTGCAAACTGCATTTGAACATCCTAAAGACCATGCCCATGCATCTTGTGGGCAGATTCACTCACGCGTGTGCATCAGACGTGAGCTTTGTCTATACTTCATTGCCACATATTTGATTAAAAGGCTGCTGAAAATGTGTGCTGACTTCTTTGTGCGTGAGCTATGGAGAGCAGGGCTCTGCCTGCTATGCTCATTGCCCTCAACTGGGCAGCAAAAGAGAAATGCCCCGGAAAAGTGGCATTGTGCCGATGGTGCCAAGTTACAAATACATAGGAATATCACAACACCAGAATGACACTAGTATTCACTCAAAACCAGGGCTTTTTAATAGGGAAAAAATTGCAGCAGGAACTCATTTGCATCTTAGGCCACACCCCCTGACACCAAGCCCCCTGAAACTATGTTCCTGTGCATTCCTGCTCAAAAAAAGCCTTGGCTATCATAGAGTTCTCATATCATCATAGGGTGAATCCTGGAGTGTCGTGCTGGTGTGATGCTGTCACTTCTGGGTATTCGCCAAAAGTGACATCACACTATTGGCCAGAAACTCTAAAGTGAACTAACATTAAAGCTGCTTTGAGTCTAAAGAGGTAAGGCAGGATAGAAATCTTTTAAGTAAATGGAAATTTTATACATCAAGTGACTAAAACATTCTTATGAACCAACACAGCTGTTCTTCTTGCTGATTCTAACGTTGATGCTTTAGAGCAGGGGTGTCAAACATCTGGCCCAGATGCCGAATCAGGCCCCCAGAGGGCTCCTATCCGGTCCCTGAGCAACTGGCTGTCATCTGCTTCCTCCTCCCTCTCTCTCGCTTCCTTCTGTGTCACAGCTTGCTTTGCAAGGCTTGCTCAGTCGCACAGGAGCTACAGAGGAAAGCCTCTATTTTCTCCATTGGCTGAGGCTCCTCCCTTGGGGAGGAAGGGGGGGGAGGAAGAGCTTGCTTTGCCAGGCTCTCTCAATTGCACAGCAGAGCTACTGATCCAAGCCTATCTTCCTTCTATTGGCTGAGGTTCCTCCCCCTCCTGGTCCCCTGGGGAAGGCGGGAAAGAGCCAGAGCTTTCTTTGCCCAATTCCCTGGATCCCACGGGAGAAATACCTTTAAGATCAACGAGTGCTAATGTTTTAAGCGTGTTTTAAGGTTTGTTTTTTACAAAATCTTTAATTGTGTTTGTCTGTGTCCTTTATAAAGTTTATATCTCTGCTATCTTATCTTAAATAGGTACACACATGGCCCAGCCTGATGTGGTCCGGCCCAACAAGATCTCATTTATGTCAGATCTGGCCCTCATAACAAATGAGTTCGACACCCCTGCTCTAGAGAAACAACATCCTCAACTTCTCAGGGATCTCCCTGCTTTCATATTTCCTAATGCTTTATTGTTCACTGGTGGTCGATTGAAACCTAGCAATAAATTACAAGCCGTATAGCAGAGCCTTTTAGAATATGTCCATGTGGGCACAGGAAGGACTGCGAGCAGTTGGTTCATTTGTATTGTGAATGCCCATTGAAATGGTTGTCTGAACCCTAACCCGAAGCACCAGCCACAGAAAAACGAGCCAGTGATTGAGTAAACTCATCTTAATTCAATAATTAGTACATTAGTTTTGCTACATTTATTTTCTCACATTGCTGTTCCTAAAAAAAGACACCTGCGTCATGAGTCACTGTTATGCTAATCAATCTGTGATTTAATTAATATGGATTTTTTCTGGAGCAACCAGCATGAAGACAGATAAGTTATGAACAAAATCAGCTAGCTTTTTTGGGGGGGGGGGGAGGGGGAGGCTCTGAATCCTTATGGTTGATGAATCACATTGTAACCTGACAACTCGTTCCTCCCTCTCCCACATTTTTTACATAGAAACTAGAACTTGCGAATACAACACTGGTGATCAGCTCCACCTTCCTGAGTGCTAGGGCACATTACGTTGCAGAGAGCCAAAATGGGTCTCATAGTGAAATCCTAAATAGACTTACACCATTTTAAAGCCCACTAATTAATGTTTAATAGTATAACTCCGTTTAGGATTGCACCGAATGTACATTTGATCAGGGCTTTTTTTGTAGCAGGAACTCCTATAGTGCAGCCAATCCTCCAGGAGCTTACAAGGCTCTTCTTATAGGACCTACTGTAAGCTCTTGGAGGACTGACTACATTGGGGGGTGGGGGGGGGGGGCGTAGCCTAATATGCAAATGAGTTCCTGCTACAATAAAACCCTGCATTTGATAATCCAGTCAAAAGCGGCTACCTGTATGATATATGAGTTTTCAAGTACGCTGTATTAAGTGGATTCAGATGCATAGTGAGGTTGCCATGAAGAAGCAGAACAAGCTTTGAGTCGTGGCACCATTAAGACCAGCAAAGTTTAATGCTAAGTATAACCTTTTGTGTGCACACATACTTCTTCAAATAGACTAAAACAGAAGTCACCAACCATTACATATAGAAGAAGAAGAAGATATTGGATTTATATCCCGCCCTCCACTCCGAAGAGTCTCAGAGCGGCTCACAATCTCCTTTACCTTCCTCCTTTACCTTCCTCCCCCACAACAGACACCCTGTGAGGTGGGTGGGGCTGGAGAGGGCTCTCACAGCAGCTGCCCTTTCAAGGACAACCTCTGCCAGAGCTATGGCTGACCCAAGGCCATGCCAGCAGGTGCAAGTGGAGGGGTGGGGAATCAAACCCGGTTCTCCCAGATAAGAGTCCAGACACTTAACCACTACACCAAACTGGCTGCCAGGGGTGCTGGGGGTGGGGTGGTGTGTGGCTGGAAAGAGCCCATTAGGGGCAAGATGCATAAACAACTAAGCAGTATATATAGCTTAGAATGGATGAAGGTGATCGGTAAGACCTGGGAATAACAGCAAATTAGCATACAGTATAATAAAGGAGTTCACAACAGATATGAGAACTGAATGATGTCAGCATGTACAGCGAGATAAGAAACCAATATCTCTGTAAACCCCTGGGGGTTTTATTAATAGTCACAAACAGCTGTCAAGCCTCTATTGGATAATGACAGTTCTCTTTCACAAGTACCAAGAAACAAACTTTTTCTTGCCCACAGAAAAGCCCCCTCCCCCCAATTTTAAACAACTCCTCACCCACAATAATGAGACATCAAATTTGAACATGGACTGTGGTATCAGAGCTTGCATCAAACCCAGGTGCCAGTTCTGCTGCCACGTACACCCAGACAACACTGGACCAAATAACATCATCTCAGGCTCATTCACTTGCCCATCTTCTAACATTGTATATGCCCTTCAGTTTTCTACACAGGACAAAACCTACACGAATGGATGAATGAACACAAATCTGAGATCAAGAATCACAGAACTGGGAACTTGTAGGAGAACACTTCAGCCTTCAAGGACATTCAATGAGAGACCTCAAAGTAGTCATTTTTTTGCAAAGAAACTTCAGAAACAGATCAGAACAGGAGATTACTGTTACAAGTTATTACATCACTCGGGACAATGAAACCTCCAGGGCTTAACAGAGATATTGATTCCTTATTTCACTACACATGCTGACGTCATTCAGTTTTCACATTTGTTGTAAACTCAATTACTCTGTTTGCTGATTTACTGTTATTCACAGATCTATCCAATCGCCTTCATCCAGTCTTATCTATATTTACTGCTCAGTTACTTATGCATCTTGACTCTAATTGGCTCTTCCTGGCAACACCTTCCCCACCCTCTTACCTATTGGCAGGGGTGGAATTCTAGCAGGAGCTCCTTTGCATATCAGGCCACACACCCCTGATGTAGCCAATCCTCCAAGAGCTTACAAAAAAGAGCCTTGTAAATTCTTGGAGGATTGGCTACATTAGGAGTGTGTGGCCTAATATGCAAAGGAGCTCCTGCTAGAATTCTACCCCTGCCTATTTGTAATGGCTGGTGACTTCTGTCTCAGTGTATCTGAAGAGGTGTGCATGCTAGGGCTCCCAAGTCCCATTCACGAAATATCTGGGGACTTTGGGGGTGGAGTCAGGAGCAAGAGTGTGACTAGCACAACTGAACTCCAAAGAGAGTTCTGGCCATCACATTTCAAGGAACTGCCCACCTTTTAAATGTCTTCCTTCAGTAGGAAATAATGTAGGATAGGGGTACCTTCTTTTGGGGCTCATAGGATTAGACCCCCCGATCCAATCTTTTTGAAACTTGGGAGGTGTTTTGGGGAGAGGCACTGGATGTTATACTGAAAATGTGGTGCTTCTACCTCAAAAAACAGCCCCCCCCCCAGAGCCCCAGATACCCCGGATCAATTTTCCATTATTTTCTACAGCAATAAGTCTCCATAGGGAATAATAGAGTTTCCAGCAGACATTTCCCTCCCCTCCCCCCACTTTCTGATGACCCTGAAGCGAGGGGAGGGCCTCCAAACTGGGGGATCCCCTGCCCCCACCTGGGGATTGGCAACTCTAGTGCATACACATGAAAGTTTATACCCAGAATAAAACTTTGTTGGTTTTAAAGGTGTCGCTGGACTCAGATTGTATCAAGTAGCTGCCCTGGCCTGGCTAGCCTGATCTCATCAGATCTCAGATACCATCAGACCATGGTATTCCTTGGGAAAGAGACCTCCAAGGAATACCATGGTCGTGACAAGGAGCCAGGCAATGGCAAATCACCTTTGAATGCCTCTTGCCTTGAAAACCCTATGAGATTGGTACAAATCTCATAGGATTTGACAGCAAAAAGCCAAATGATGTAGCAATCAGTGTTTTGCAGGATTGTGTATCATGTAACATCTGAAGCAACCAGGAGATCTGATGGATCCTTCTTGGCTGTTGCAATGAAAGCTACTTTGAGGTTTCTTTTCAAGCGTCTTCGGATAATAGCCGTCCTTTTCGATAACAGACAGAAAGACATTGTCAGTTCTGTTCAAAATATTTCAACAAAACCAAGATAAATAGGAAAACCAGGATTTTTTTTTCCAGAAAGAAGATTTACGAGTGTTTTAAAAAGAAAGAGAAAGAGAATCTAATTTCTACCGGCCACGAAGGGAGGCAAAAAAAATCATTTCTAAAATTACCTGCATTTTCTGCAATATTTCTTCTTGAATAAAAGAAATGCATTTCACAACAGAAAGACAATATCCTCGAGGGAACACATCTGATTTGTTGAGGATTAAAACATACAGATCTGAAGCAAACACTGTATTTGGAATATGATATGTATGTGTTCGTTATTAGAATAGGCACGAGACAGATTAATGCACTGTGATTTCTGTGCAATTTGTAGTGACTGAACAATGGAAACTCCTGGGAATGTTAATGAGCGCTTGATCATTAGCGGTTTCACAGGAAAAGTATACATCTGCATGGCTTTTTAAAAAACACCTCGCGATACCAAAGTAGAGAAGCAAAAGAAAAAATTCTTAAAGAAGCATCTTATCTCCTTTAAACATCAAAAAAATTGAAACAAAATTGAAACATTTCCTATGATGTTAAGGTATAATGAGTGTGTGCATGTACACACACACACATACACACAGACTCCTATGGTGATTTCCAGATGAAGAACTGTAGAGGGTGAGGGAGTGTGTGAATTTGCAGAAATGGTTGAGTAATCCAGATAGGATCAAGTCACCGCATCCAGGGGTAGAATTCTAGCAGGAGCTCCTTTGCATAACAGGCCACACACCCCAGATGTAGCCAATCCTCCAAGAGCTTACAAAAAAGAGCCTTGTAAGCTCTAGGAGGATTGGCTACATCAGGGGTGTGTGGCCTAATATGCAAAGGAGCTCCTGCTAGAATTCCACCCCATACCACATCCAAAACAAAAGGGAGATGGGGGGAGTGTTCCAGGAGTGGATGAGTACGTCATGTAACATCCCCAATGTGAAGAAGTTACCCAGAATTGCCATCAACAAGTCGGTGATGTTGCATGGGGAACACTCTGGTTTTATGGAACACTCTATAGTTAAATGGGCTTAAACCATAGAGTATGCCCAAAAACGAGAGCATCCTATGTGACGTCCCCGATGTGATGGCAGCACTTCTGGGTGATGTCACTGCATCGAGGACATCGTGCAGTGATGTTCCTGTTTAGGGGAGGGTTCCCCCCCCCCACCGGCCAGTTAGTCTGTGGCGTGGAGAAGCTCCCAAAACCAGGGGATCCCCCACTTAGCCCTTGGGGGCTGGCAATCCTATTTGTTTCTAACAACAATAATATATTAACTACTTAAAACAAGGTTGGCGTCTAGGGTTGCCAGGTCCTCCACCCTCCAAAACATCCATTTTTTTCCAGGGGAACTGATCTCTGTAGTCTGGAGATGAGCTGGAATTTTGGAGGAATCCCTGGTCTCACCTGGAAAATGGCATCCCCAAGAGAACCCTGGTTAGAACTGATAAAAGGAAGTACTTCTTCACCCAAAGAGTGATAAACACGTGAAATTTACTGCCACAGGAGGTGGTGGCAGCTACAAGCATAGACAGCTTCAAGCAGGGATTGGATAAACATCTGGAGAAGAGGTCTATCAATGGCTATTAGCCACAGCGTATTGTTGGAACTCTCTGTCTGGGGCAGAGATGCTCTGTATTCTTGGTGCTTGCGGGGGGGGGGGGGGCAACAGTGTCCTGGCCCCACTGGTGGACCACCTGATGGCATCTGGGTTTTTTGGCCACTGTGTGACAGAGTGCTGGATTGGATGGGCCATTGGCCTGATCCAACATGGCTTCTCTTTTGTTCTTATGTTCTTATATCCAGGGGTGGTCAATGGTAGCTCTCCAGATGTTTTTTACCTACAATTCCCATCAGCCTCAGTTATTGGCCAAGCTGGCTGGGGCTGATGGGAGTTGTAGGCAAAAAAACATCTGGAGAGCTACCATTGGCCACCCCTGTATATACCAACCATTTTCCTCATATAATTTCAGGACAAAACCCATGCATAGATTAGCACTTTTAAAGTCTCACTGATTTCATTTAAGGATATCTATCTATCAAGCATGTGCATACAACTCTTTCACTGAAATAGAAAGTTAGAAGTCCTTAATGGTGGCTAATTAATATACAGTTATATGACATTTATATTTAATATTATTGTGATATTTATTGGAATTGTCATTTCAGGAGTCAAAAAATCAGAACCACTTAATGCATAAATAACATATCCATTACATTTGATTAATTAGTTAACTGAATTGCAGCGTATGTTTTCATTAATACTGTGTTTGCTTCATTTCCAGCAGATGGTGAAACTAAAATTGCTTATAGAGAGATCCTGGCTTTAAACACACATTACTTCTAAGTGATGTATGTTGTAAAGAAGGGTTTGTGTTTGATGTTTTTGATCCTGCCCAGAATGTAAAGGTCTCCAAGACAAAACCCAATATTATGGCTGGACTTCGTAAAATCAGACTTGTTTATCCAAAAAATAAATTAGGATTGGTAAAAGTAGATAAACATTGTGTTTGCAAGACCTACCGTTGTGCTAAAACAGAGTACTAAATTTATTCACACTGTTATATTTACACTTATAACATGGGTCTATGTAAGACAAGAAATCCCATGAAGAAGAAGAAGAATTAGATTTATACCCTGCCCTTCACTCGGAGTCTCAGAGCAATCTTCTTTGCTTCCTCTCACCTCAACAAATGCCCTGAGGGCTGAGAGAGCCCTGAGAGAACTGCTCTTGAGAGAACAGATTTGAGAGAACTGTGACTGGCCCAAGATTACCCAACAACTGCATGTGAAAGTGGGGAATCAAACAGCAGCCAGAAAGGAAAATAATTTGCCTCCAATGAAGTATGGAGTATAAAGTATCCAAACTGGCCAGCTAAATATAAATGCTACGTGTTAAACCTCTGGTCTTCTCCAACATCTAGCTGTGGAGACAAAGTGACACAACCAAGTGACTAAGTGACTCACACAACCAAGTGGCAAGACCTGTTAATTAGTCACTTGGTTGTGTGTGAAAGTTGGAATCTTGCCATGTTTGAAGCTAGTTAAAGGTTAAAGTGAAATGAGGGAGAATAAAGTACTACCTCATCGCTGCATTGTGGTGCTGTGTGAAAAACGCTTTTGTGGAATATTGAGTATCATCAGGATTCCTCAGGAGCAACCGGGAACCGAGGATCCTAAAAGAACTGAAGAACCATTATTGTGAAATGAACATTTACTTGTAACGGGAGACGATAAAATTTGGGTTCTTTGAGCTTGATTATTTGGTGTTCTATTGTCAGGGTATGTTTGTAAAGTGTTTTGTATGAGAGCGTTATTCTTTTTGTAATTTGGTTTCAAATTGTGTTATTGTGGAGATTGGATATCACGGAAACCTAGGGTTTTCTTCCTGTCACCTAACTGGAGAGTGGCAATCCTAGTTTTTTCCTATATAAATGGAGAACTTTACATTCATCCCTGTTAAAATCCATTTGATTTGTTTTAGCCCAGTTTAGCCCAATTATTTATTACAATCAGAAGTTATATGGTATCATTATAAATTTAAAAAAATGCCTAAAACTGTCAAGAGTCATCAAATACCAGCTCTGTTTACTGTTTTGTCAGTAGGCTTGTCAATCTCCAGATGGCACTTCGAGATCTCCTTCTATTATAATTGTTTTTCCAGATCACCAAGATTAGTTCCCCGGGAGAAAATGGCTGCAAGGGAAGGCGGACTCTGTGGCATTATTCTACCCTGCTGAGGTCCCTCCCCTCCCCAAACCCCACCCTCCTCATCACTCGAGACTGGCATCCCTGGGCGCAAATCACAGCTTGAGCTGTACATGCTTAGAATGTAGCATGAGCAGGGGTAGAATTCAAGCAGGAGCACCTTTGCATATTAGGTCTAGGGTTGCCAATCCCCAGGTGGGGGCAGGGGATTCCCCGGTTTGGAGGCCCTCCCCCCACTTCAGGGTCATCAGAAAGTGGGGGGGGGGAAATGTCTCCTGGGAACTCTATTATTCCGTATGGATACATACTGCCATAGGAAATAATGGAGAATTGATCCGCGGGTATCTGGGGCTCTGGGAGGGGCTGTTATTTGAGGTCGAAGCACCAAATTTTCCTTATGGCATCCAGTGCCTCTCCCCAAAATACCCCCCAAGTTTCAAAAAGATTAGACCAGGGGGTCCAATTCTATAAGCCCCAAAAGAAGGTGCCCCTATCCATTATTTGCTATGGAAGGAAGGCATTTTAAAAGGTGTGCAGTTCCTTTAAATGTGATGTCCAGAACTCCCTTGGAGTTCAGTCATGCTTGTCACATCCTGGCTCCTGGCTCTATCCCAATGTCTCCTGGCTCCACCCCCAAAGTCTCCTGGCTCCACCCCCAAAGTCCCTAGATATTTCTTGAATTGGACTTGGCAACCCTAATTAGGCCACACACCCCTGATGGAGCCAATCCTCCACGATCTTACAAAAAGGGGCCTTGTAAGCTCTTGGAGGATTGGCTATATCAGGGGTATGTGGTCTAATATGCAAAGACGCTCCTGCTAGAATTTAACCCCTGAGCGTGAGAATCATTCAAGGCACGTATATAGAAAAACCAGGCATACACCATAAATCAGGGGTGTCAAACTCAATTGTTATGAGGGCCAGATCTGACATAAATGAGACCTTTTGGGGCTGGGCCATGTGTATCATAAAACATAATGCCAAGTAGTGGTGACATAAACTTTATAAAGGACACGAACAAACACAAAGATTTTCTTTTAAAAAAAAAGCTTTAAACAAAACATGCTTTAAAGATTAGCACTCTTGCAATATTTTATTTAACAGTGCCTGATAACTGAAGGAAGCAAGAAAGAGGGAGAAGGAAGCAGACTTGCTTGCAGGCCTGATAGGAGCCTTCTGGGGGCCTGATTTGGCCCTCGGGCCGCACGCTTGACACCCCTGCCATAAATGGATCATTTGTGGGTTCACTGCAACTTCTGAACAGGGCTAGTCTCTGTCCTGCTGCAGTGAAAGAGGCTAAGACTGAAGAGTTGGGCATCCATCCAGAAGAAATGGATCCACCACAGAAACAGACCACTGTGGAAAAGGCAGATCCCAGTGAGGTATAAAAGGAGCATAGCTTAGAGGGAAACAGTTAACCCCCCCCCCCCCGGGGAACAGGGCAGTTTAAGTTTATAGACTGAAATAACTGCCTTTATGGATACATATAAATATCCACACAGCTGCACTGAAAGAACAAGCAAAATATAAAAACGAAGAAGTGATGGCTTAGATAAAACACTGGGAGTAGCGGATGGGTTGCAGACTTATAGCAGGAGTTCTTTCTGGAATACGCAGTGAGGGGTTTAAAAAGACATGGAACATCAACATCGAAAAGACAAGAGCTGTTCAGTTTGCCACGGCTTACCTCTGCATCATGCCCCTGATATTTCTGGGAGGTCTCTCACTCAAATACTAGCCAGGGCCAACCCTGCTTAGCTTTCACAATCTGACAAGATTGGGCTAGCCTGCTGTGTGAGCTTGGGCCAGTCACAGTTCTCTCAGAACTCTCTTAGCCCCACTGGCCTCACAAAGTGACTGCTGTGGAGAGGAGAAGGGAATGTGATTGTAAGTTACTCTGCGCCTGCTTAAGGCAGAGAGAAAAAAGGTGAAGGTAGTCCCCTGTGCAAGCATTTCCGACTCTGGGGTGACGTTGCATCATGACGTTTTCATGCCAGACTTCCCCAGTCATCTACACTTTCCCCCCCAGCAAGCTGGGTACTCATTTTACCAACCTTGGAAGGATGGAAGGCTGAGTCACCCTTGAGCTGGCTACCTGAACCCAGCTTCCACCAGGATCGATCTCAGGTCATGAGCAGAGAGTCTGACTGCAGTACTGCAGCTTTACCACTCTGCGCCACGGGGTTCCTTAAGTCAAAGAGAAATGGGGTGTAAAAACCTTTTCTTCTTCTTCTTCTAATCCACTTTAAGACTCTAGCTGAAACCTATGACAAACTTTAAACGCAAGATGATCCACATCAGCAACCCAGCATCAACCAACCATAAATCTAAGCTAGATTCTATTCAGGAACATTCTGTTCAGAAAAAAATGCGCACAATCCATAAAGTCCAAGTCATCAATGCGGTCGGTAGACAAATGAAAGCAAACATGTTCTGATACAATGTGCTGAAGCAACCCAGCTTTCAAGATTCATTCACTTTACAGCAGATACTTTCCCCTCCACTGCAAGGAATTTAGATTATCTGATCTCGGCAGCTACTGCTGAACCCACGTTTTCCCCTTCCTGCTTTTATTAATGCCTTTCCTGAGTGCCTTGAGGCTCTGTACAACCTCTCCCTCCCCTTTCGATAAACAGCTAAGCAAACTCATCCTTGGAGGAGTCGTGGAAAGCAACGGGCTTTAAAGAAAACCAGTACACAAAACCCATGGAAGTTATAACTAGTTACAAGGAGGTAATTCAACACCTACTTGCCACTAGCTTAAGAAACCACACAGCTTTCAAATATGGCCTCACCCTTCACAACCAAGACGACCCTTCCAAACCCAAGTCGGTGACAGGATAATTTTGCTCACCTAAAGCTGCTGGCACACCCAACTGCCTATAAAAGAACAGCAGAAGAAATGCTGAATTTTATAACTCCCTTTTCTCTTCCTTAAGGAGTCAAAGCAGCTTACAATCACTTTCCCTTCCTCTCCCCACAATAGACACTTATGAGCCATGTTCCCTCAAAGCTGCAGAGTCTTGTGAGCAAAAATTCTACTTCGTGAGCTACTGGCATTAAAGTTGTGAGCTACTGCATAAATTATTGTGCTCTGAGGTTATCCTTCCTGAGCTAAGACAAAAATGTGTGAGCTGGAGACTAAAAATCTGTGAGCTAGCTCACGCTAACTCAGCTTTAGGCTGAATTAGTGTGAGCTAGCTAACTCACCTTTAGGCTGAATTAGTGTGAGCTAGCTCACAATTTCTTAGCTGCTGGCTCACACATTTTTGTCTCAGCTCATGAAAAATGGTTCTAGAGCAAGCTAATTAATGCAGTAGCTCACAACTTTAATGCCAGTAGCTCAGGACTTTAATGCCAGCAGCCCACGAAGTAGAATTTTTGCTCACAAGACTCCACAGTCCACAGCTTAGAGAGAACATTGCTTGTGAGGTTCGTGGGGCTGAGAGAATTCTGAGAGAACTGTGACGGGCTCGAGGTCACCCAGCAGGCTTCATGTAAAGGAGTGGTGAATCAAACCCAGGTCTTCGTATTAGAGTGTACAGCTCTTAACCACTATACCATGTTGGCTCTGAAGTTTTTCATACTAACATCTAGTTCCACTTATTAAGAGCAGCTTAATTCTAATGACGACATTCTCAAATAAAGCCTATGTGGAGATAGATGGGACAGCCTTACAATGGCTTGTCTCTTTTCTCTATGATGGGGGACAGAGGATGGCGCACGGGGAAAAAGTCTCGACACATCACCCTTTGGTATGCAGCATCTCACAAGGGGTGATTCTTTATCCCATGTTATTTAACATCTATATGTGCCCCCTTGCCTAGTTGGTCCAGAGCTTTGGGCTGGGGTGCCATCAATATCCTGATGATACCCAGCTATATCTGTTAATAGACTCTGCCCAGGATATTTTGGTCAGGGTCTTAGAGGCTGTAGCTGGGTGGTTAAAACAGAGACCGATTTCACACTAGATTTGTTCCAGGTGGAGAGCCCTTTCGCTCCCAGCGCTTCTCTCTGTTTTTGCACAAGCTGCCCTGGAGCTGTGAGTTGGCGCGCCGCTTTTCTGCAGCAAGAGAGATCCTCTTACAAGCGGTTTCCGCTTGGCGCGGAAAAGCCACATGCCAACTTGCAGCTCCACAGCGGCTTGTGCAAAAACTGAGAGAAGCAAAAGGGCTCTCCACCCGGAACAAGCCCTAGTGTGAAAACGCTCAGAGACGGCTGAAACTAAATCCATCAAAGTGCCTGGTATTTCTTGGAGGTCTCTCACCCAAATAAGGGAGAATGAGAGTGGGGATCCAATTCCCAGCTCCTGGTGGGGTGCTGTTATCCCAGTGCCAACAGTGAAGAGTCTGGGGATGATACTGGATGTCTCATTATCTATGGAGCTCCAAGCACAATTGTTGCCAGATCAGTATTTCCCCATCTTTGTCAGATCAGGCAACTGGCTCCCTATCTCTCTCCCCCTAACCTAGTCACAGTGATCCACACAAGGGTCACCTCCTGACTGGACCACTGCAACTCCCTCTATGCAGAGCTACCCTTGAATTTGATCTGGAAACTTCCACTGATCCCGAATGCAGTGCCACTGGCAGGAACACCATAGAGAGCACATATACACCCAGCGCTCCACCAACTGTACTGGCTTCCAGTTGAATACCGGTTCAAGTTCGAAGTTTTGGTTTTGTCCTTTAAAGCCTTATGCAGGGCAACATACCTTCAGGACTGTCTCTCCTGATATGTCAACAAACAGGGCTTTTTTGGTAGAAAAAGCCCAACAGGAACTTATTTGCATACTAGACCGCACACTCTGACATCACCATTGTTACATATAGAGTTTTTTGCAGGAACCCCCCCCCCAGCAGGAACTCATTTGCATATTAGGCCACATACCCCAACACCAAGCCAGCCAGAATTGTGTTCCTGTGCGTTCCTGCTCAAAACAAGCCCTGTCAACAAAACAGCACTGCGCTCGATGGACTACGATCTGCTGGTGGGCCCTGGGTCCAAAGATGTCCACCTAGCCTCAACCAGGCTGGTGGAGCACTCTCCCTACTGAGATCCAGGCCCTGTGGAACCTACAACAGTTCTGCAGGGCCAGCAAAATGGAGATGTTCTGCTAGGCTTTTGGTTGAAGCAGCAGAAACCTATTTTGTTTTAGCCTCTCCTTCCAGGCATTGCTCTGCATTGCTTATCATATGTAATCTATATTGTCAATCATCTGCCCCATCAGCATCAATTACCATTTACCTGCACACATGGAGGGGGGGGAGCCTATGGGGGGCCAGATAGGGATGAAGTGATTAGATGTAGGCTTCCCAAATCCCCCGCCTGGGCGGGGGACCCCCGATTAAGGAGCCTCCTCCCCCCGCTCGGCAAAAATCCAGAAAGCGGGGGGAATGGCGGCCCTTCCCACGCAGCCTAGATCCCAGCAGCTTCTCCTCTCCCCTTCCCACTGATCCTTGATGCTTCTCCTCCTCCCTTCCCTTCCCTTCTCACCTCGGATCACAGCAGCTTCTCCTTGCCCCTCCCCTTCCCACCCAGCTCCATCGCAGCAGCCGGAGCTTTCCCAGGCTGCTTCCTGCCCCGCCCCAAAGTACGATGCGCCTTTGCACCTCCGGAGGTGGTGAAAGGCTTCAACTTTCTGTGTCTTTGTTGCTGTGAAGAAGCTGGCTGGTGAGTAGAGAGCCAATCCCCTACATCAGATTTGCGAGAAGGGGTGTGTGTGGAGGAGAGGGAAACGTCTTTATTATTCCCTATGTGGAATATTTCTCATAGGGTATAATGGGGAATTGATCTGGAGGTTTCAGGGGCTATGGGGTAGCTATTTTTTGAGGTAGAGGCACCAAATTTTCAGTATAGTATCTAGTGCCTCTCCCCAAAATACCCTCCAAGTTTCAAAACGATTGGACCAGGGGGTCCAGTTCTATGAGCCCCAAAAGAAGGTGCCCCTATCCTTCATTATTTCCTATGGAAGAAAGACATTTAAAAAGGTGTGCTGTCCCTTTAAATGTGATGACCTTGGAGTTCAATTATGCTTGTCACACCCTTGTCCCTGGCTCCGCCCCCAATGTCTCCTGGCTCCACCCCCAAAGTCCCCAGATATTTCTTGAATTGGACTTGGCAACCCTAATTAGATGGTATCAATTGTTATTTATTAATGTTATTTTACAGTTGTTTAAGGATTGGTTGTGAAGTTTTAGAAGCTAGATTATGTATCTGTGGTTGTTGAAATATGCCCTGAGCCTCCTTGCAGCCCAAAACACTAACTCTCATTGTAACATTTTCCATTGCTCAGAGGGTGTGAGTCAATGACTTTGCACAATACTAGGATGAAAAGTTGGAGTATAAATCTTAAACATAAACATGAGTCTGATACTGAACATTCATCGTTCTCTGTTGGGAGTTTGGCATTTAGTTTGTGGTAATGCTCTCAACTTCTGGATTCCAATAAACATGACTATTTCTACATTCGCCTTTTAATTATGGCATTTCCATGCTCTAAAGTGCGCTCAGAGCTCTTTCAGTTTTCTCAGATTCACGGTACAATGAAATATGAACTGCAAGCAATTAGACAACATTAGAAAACTGACAGTAGCCCTCAGTTTTCTGGAAAGCAGAAGGTTTAAACTTGACCCACTGTTACCTTCAAAGGTTTTGGGTCAGTAGGTTACCACTGCAGAATAAAACCAGAGTATGACTTAGGGAAATTACTATGTATGTATTTCCTGGACAGGACTTCTTCCATTTACAATGATCAGTACAGTTGCCAGATCTGGGATGGGAAATTGCTGGAGATTTCAGGGATGTAGCATTGGGAGGGTGTAGTCTGGAGAAGGAGAGACCTCAGTGGGTTACAATTAGTGTTGCCAATCCCCAGTTGGGGGCAGGAGGTGCCCAGTTTGGAGGCTCTCCCCTCACTTCAGGGTCATCAGAAAAGCGGGGGGTGGAGGAAAATGTCTGGTGGCCACTCCATTATTCCCTATGGAGATCGATTCCCATAGGGCATAATGGAGAATTGATCCATGGGTATCTGGGTCTCCAGAGGGGCTGTTGTTTTGAGGTAGAGGCACCAAATTTTCAGCATAGCATTTGGCGCCTCTCCTCAAAACACTTGCCAAGTTTAAAAAAGTTTGGACCAGGGTGTCCAATTCTTTGAGCCCCAAATAAGGTGCCCCAACCTTCCATTATTTCCTGTGGAAGGAAGCCATTTAAAACGAGGACGGTCTCTTTAAAGGTGATTGCCAGAACTCCTTTTGGAGTTCAATTGTGTTTGTCACACCCTTGCTCCTGGCTCCACCCCCAAAGTCCCCAGCTATTTCTTGAGTTGGATTTGGCAACCCTAGTTACAATGCCATAAAGTCCATCCTCCAAAGCAGCCATTTTCTCCAGGGGAACTGACCTCTGTAACCTGAAGACCAGTTGTGATTCTAGGAGAACTCCAGCCATCACCTGGATACTGATAACTCTAATGATCACGTTATGTGTCAGCGTGGTAACATGTATAACCTGCTGATCACTGATCATCCCAATACACAGGGGTGGAATTCTAGCAGGAGCTCCTTTGCATATTAGGCCACATAACCCTGATGTAGCCAATCCTCCAAGTGCTTACAAAAAACAGCCTTGTAAGCTCTTGGAAGATTGGCTACATCAGGGGTGTGTGGCCTAATATGCAAAGGAGCTCCTGCTAGAATTCCACCCCTGCCAATATACAAGGCAAGCCTGTAGGCACAGGGGGGCCTGTTGGGGCACTGTCCCGGACTTCCAGGCCTCCCAACTTCCCGGGGGGCCTCTGGGACACAACCTGCTTTTTGTTGTTTTTCTTTTTTTGTCATGGCTGAGCCAGCGAAGCATCATCAGTGGCAGCTGGAGCCGGGAGAGCTGAGCAGTGCACAGTGCAATGCAGCAGCAAAAGCTCCACCCCCCCCCCAAATCTCCAGGTATTTCTCAACCAGGAGGTGGCAACCCTACCCTCGGTCCATCAGTGTCAGCATCATCTGTTCAGACTGGAACTGGCTCTCCAGGGTCTGAGGCTGAGGTGCTTCACATCATCTACCGCCTGGTCCTTTTTAACTGGAGATGCCAGGGATTGAACCTGGGACTTTCTGCATGCATGCAGATGTTCTGCCACTGAGCCATATCCCCTCCTATATGTGTCTGTTCATCCGCCCCCCCCCCAAAAAAAAATAAATTAAGATCAACTGAAGTTCTTTTTTGGTCGGTTCCAAGATTCCATCTTTTGAAAACCATAATTATTATTATATGCCATACAAAGGTGAGCAAAGTTGAATTGGTTTCATTAGTACTGATTACTACAGGGGTGGCCAAACTTGCCCAGTGTAAGAGCCACATAGGATAAATGTCAGATGTTTGAAAGCCGAAAGTCATGAACATCAGACATTTGAAAGCTGTGAGACAGGAAGGGAGGGAGGGAGGGAGGGGTGGAAAGAAAGCAACGTTAACTTTAAATGCATTTTCCAAGCTGGCAACTGGCTTGGCTCAGAGAAGCGATTTAAGGAGACAAATGCTTTCTCCAAGCTGGCCAACAGGGCAGTTGGGGCTTCGAGAGTCACACAATATATATGAAAGAGCCACATGTGGCTCTCAAGCCACAGTTTGACCACCCCTGGTTTACTAAATACCTATCATCACTACAAATTTAGGCCAAGGGGGTTTCTGTATAACAGGAGTGGGCAACGGTAGCTCTCCAGATTTTTTTGCCTACAACTCCCATCAGCCCCAGACATTGGCCATGCTGCCTGGGGCTGATGGGAATTGTAGGCAAAAAAAAACATCTGGAGAGCTACTGTTGGCCACCCCTGCTGTATAACATGCAGAGAATAAGGCGCTTGGGACAGATTACTTGGAGGCAGGTTACCAGTTCAGGATTTCCAGTGCCTCGTAAGCCAGTTAGGTGGTGCTGACTGTACATTGTGGGCCGGTATATATAACTTTAATGTACCTGATCTACTGAAAGTTCATCATGAATATTTAAAGCAATGAAGTTATTCAAAGCTATGACTTGTTCCATTTCGTTTCTGTGGGATTCTGCTATGGTGAAATGTCACTGAATCCTGGCTTGCATGGCTGACTTTCAGGGAACGCTATGAGATCGACATGTTTAACTGGCATATGGCATTGTGCATTTTCATGATTTTCATTTCAGTCTTAATTCCATCCAACCAGACATAAGACTTTTGAGTTCAACTGAGGAATTAAGCACGGACTTAATATATTAATATAATAACATCCCATATATTAACATAATAATTCCACATTAAAATTGATGGGAATTGAAAGCACCTAGGCTTTGTTCAAAATGAGTCGGACGTAAGATAGAGCAGCTCGGAATGTATCAGTGAACAAATATATATGGTTTTTTTTCCTGCTCGTCTTTTTTGTGGTTTGAACGCACCCCCCTCCCCCAGAGCTACTGAGACCTGTAATAAAGACTCCTTCTGGTTTTCTGCTCTGTTCCCACCAAACCTCATACGAAAACAAACCAAATGGCCTGCTCAGCTCCAAGCGCCACTAGAAGGACAGAATCCTGAGCACTTTGCCTCCAGATTCCCTACTCTCACTAGCCCTGCCCTTTTTTCTACTTCTCCAAGGGCTGACTGACTGGCAGAATTCCAGCTGCGAGATCAGGCTGGCTAATTGTACAACATGGTATTGATTTGTGCGCCTGATCTCCCGTCCAGTCAACCCGGCATCCCAGCCTGTATCATTTCTAACTGAACTGATACAAGCACTTTCGCATTTACACATCAGAATGAAGTAGATTCTCTCCTATTTAATTATAATTAAAAGGCATACAGGGAGCCAAGGTTTTGGGCGGTTGCAAAGAGAACTGGAATGGATTTTTAATTAACAAAAAAACTAGCCATATTTCTACACAGATGCCATGGCCGTTTGTAAAACTCTAACCAACCTATTTATTGTAAATGTTTTCCAGCAAGGGCCTAGCGGGGTGAGATGCCAAATGTTCCAGGCTGCAGCAGTCAAAGCGAATCGAAAGGCACTGAGCATTTCACAGCATCAGGCCTTAGATGATGAATACTGTTTGTTTCTAAATCAATCGATGGTTTCCAGGCTCTATTAAGACAAACGTTGCCTTTATTTTTAGCTTTGCTAAGATGTATTGCCCATGTCTTTTGTTATCAAACTAATGGGCAAGCTCCTTGAAATGCAACCAGACTTTGCCAGAAGTGATCTTAATACTTTATCAGGTACTTAATACTTTATAAGGTTCTTATGCAGTTTTGAAAAGAAGCCCACAAAAAATTAGTAACGCACAACGATCTTTACAAGAGAGGTCAGATACAACCCCAATTGTTAAAAGAACAGCTTGGGCAACCATCCCTGCGTAGTTTTCCAAAGGCAAGTTTTAACTTGCTACAAGCAAACATTATAATCCCAATTGCCAAATGTCTTAATGTTTAACCAGGGGTCATTTTGTAGAAAAAGAGATGCCAGAGCTCATTAGCACAAGTCATTTGCCTAACTTATTTGCATATGCCACACACCCCTGACATAACGTAGTTCACCTTCTGGTGATATCAGCTCAGCATCTACCTTAAAATGCTTCATGAATTATAATTGTCATAATAAAACCTTCCTCCCATCATACTTTTTAAATTACTTTCTCCTATGTGGCCACAGTGGCATGATGAAGATTTCCATCTGTCTGCTTTATATGTATTGGTTCTTTTCCTGTTTTCAATGGGGAGAAATATTAGAAAGTTTGTCAATTCTTAGAGCTCAGCAAAATTTTCACAGGGGGTTTGAACAATGGAGCCCAGAAGCAAGTATTTATTTATTTTTTTGGGGGGGGGGGGGGTGTTAAGAAAGAAAGCACAATAAAATTTAGAGATTCTGGAGCTCCGCTCCTATGAGCTCCAGCCCAAAATGAGGCCTGTGTTTAACTATATTAACATTGCCATACAGAACATACTGTAATTATGCCTTATGGAAATTCCAAAATTAACTTATAGTTTGTGTTTTACATCAACATCTATCCGGCATGCTTGTCACATCACATACATGCATATGATCGTGTATATCTCTTTTTACTGTTTAATACAGCAGGACATATAAACCATAGCTAGCTACATCCTACAACCCTACATCCCCAGCAAGTAATGCAAATAAAATTAATATGTGTTTAGGACAAGCAACTTTGTTCAATCTAAAGTCAATTTTAGATTTCAAATGGGCTTTCTCAGCTACTCAGTAAACTGGCTTGTCATTAAACTTCTGATGAAGCTCTATAATGGAACGATTCCATTATTTCATTTCAAGTGGATGAAGATATTCCAAATGGCAAAATGTTACTCTAGAAAAAAAATTATTTCTTTTTGCTGCTTTCATCGCTTATTCCTGTAGCTACAATATGGAAGTAAATCTAGTGCAATGAAGAACTCAGGAAATTCAGCTGGTATCTACAGATGCATCTCTGTAATAAAAGCATGATGTATATGGGGTTAACGAAGGTAAATAGATTTAAATGCTTATAAATTATAAATATGCTTATGAGCATATTTAACTGCTTACAATGCACTTAGAACAAACGTTATTAACAAAAGAGAGGTACGCTTGTTCTAGGGTTTGCCTCTGATGCCCAAATACATTTTCAGTCCTGCATATTTATGACAAAGCAAATGTCGAAATCAAGCTTGCCTAGACTTTATGGCAAAGGTACACCTCCTAAAATGATGGTTTATAGCCTCGTTTGACGGAAATATCTTCTTCAGTGACTAGTCTGCTGTGTCCAAGTTGTAAATATTACAATAGCTCTTCTCTCTGATCTGCGCTTTGATAGTGTATGCCAAGGCCACAGTTCAGAGCCACAAATACATCTGCTCTATAATCACAGTTCAGAGCCACAAATACATCTGTTCTTTTGCCTGTCATCTTAGGGATAGCCAGGGGTTGTTTTGTAGAAAAATAGGTGGTGAAGCTCATTAGCATAACTCATTAACATATGCCACCACCACCCCACCAGCCAAAAGCAACCTGACGCAAGAAAGGAGAGCCCCGGGTGAGTGAGACCTGCTTAGGCTGGCTACAGATCCAGCCAACCCAAGCAGACCTCGCTTGCCTGGGGCTCTCCTGGGCCACACACCCCCAGTCAAAAGGCCAGCAAGCCACCCATTGTCCAAAATCACATAAGAAGTGGAGAGAGGGTAGCATGGGCTTCTCCAGGGGTTAATGAGGGCTGCTGAGGGCGTGGCAAAGCCCCTGGTGGCTGGCCAGCTGCCCACTTTCCTAATCCAGGGATTACTATGCAGCTGCACCTCCTATTCAATGGACAAGGTAGGTCTGGAGGGGGAACCCTCAGAAAGGTACAGGAGCTGTACTCCTATGAGCTCCTGCTGAATTCAAGGCCTGGGGATTGCAACCACTGTTGCCAATAACACAGAAATTCACATCACTTTTTCTTTTGTGGATTGTAGTTTACAGAGGAGCTGTTCCCTGATTTATTAATCACATTACTAGAATCCAGGGGTTTTTTTTGTAGCAGGAACTCCTTTGCATATTAGGCCACACACCCCTGAGGTAGCCAATCCTCCAAGAGCTTACAGTAGGCCCTGTAATAGGAGCCTTGTAAGCTCTTGGAGGATTGGCTACATAAGAGGGGTGTGGCCTAATATGCAAAGGAGTTCTTGCTATAAAAAAAGCCCTGATAGAATCCAATTTATACTTCATAGGTTATATTTTATATTGTTGTCAAGAAAGGATTAGGTACCCACTTCCCAGGGACATGTGGCAGGTTGTACATAACTGAAAGTAGGGTTCCCAACCTCCATGCAGTGCTTCCTCTAAGCTGAGTTACTGTGAGCTAGCTCACAGATTTCTAGCCTTCAGCTCACACATTGTTGTCTTAGCTCAGGAAGAATGACCCCAGAGCACACTAATTTATGTTGTAGCTCACAACTTTAATGCCAGTAGCTCACAACTTTAATCAGGGGTGGAATTCTAGCAGGAGCTCCTTTGCATATTAGGCAACACCCCCCTGATGTAGCCAATCCTCCAACTGCTTACAAGGCTCTTTTTGTAAGCTCTTGGAGGATTGGCTACATCAGGGGTGTGTGGCCTAATATGCAAAGGAACTCCTGCTAGAATTCTACCCCTGACTTTAATGCCAGTAACTCACAACTTTAATGCCAGTAGCTCGGAAAGTAGAATTTTTGCTCACAAGAATCTGCAGCTTAGAGGGAATAATGTCTACATGTGTGGACTATTACAGTTGATCTCCAGACAATAGAGATCAGTTCCTCAGGAGAAAATGGCTCTTTGGGAGGGTAGAATATGGCATTGTAACCTGCTGAAGTCTAAGGGTTGCCAGCCCCCAGGTTCCAACAGGGGATCCACTCCACTCCTCTCCTCTCCACTGTGAACCAGCTGGCTGGTGGGGAAACCCTTCCCCTGAACAGGAGCATTGCCACACAACGCCCTTGATGTAACATTGCCCACAAGTGACGTCACTGTGTTGGGGACGTTGTGTGTAGGGCACTCTGGTTTTTGGGCAAACTCTATGGCAGGGGTGGCCAAACTGTGGCTCGGGAGCCACAAGTGGCTCTTTCACACACATTACGTGGCTCTTGAAGCCCCCACAGTCCCATCAGTCAGCTTGGAGAAGGCATTTCTTTCTTTCAATAACTTCTCCAAGCCAAGCCAGCCAGCGGCTTGGAGAATGCATTTAAAGTTGCATTCTTCCCCCCTTCCCATCTATTTGCCCTCCTGCCTTCCTTCCTGTCTTGCAGCTCTCGAATATCTGACATTTATTCTATGTGGCTCTTACATTTAGCAAGTTTGGCCACCCCTGCTCTATGGCTTAAGCCCAATTTAAGACGAGGGGACCTGGCAACCCTATGCAGTCCCTCCCTCCCCAATTCATTCCTTTCCATCCCCAAAATCTCCAGTTATTTTCCAACCCAGAGCTGGCAACCATAACTGAAAGGGAGAACAGACCCAGAGATAACAGAAAACAAATTAGACAGCCCAATCCCCCTATCATGTCTATCCAGAAAGAAATTTTACTGATTATTCAGCAATACATCCAAATGGATTCAGAGGAACGTGCTCCCAAGTTAAGCACAGACAGGAATTTAGACCATTCAGTTGCACTCCATGCCCTTATATCCCTAATATCCATGCCCTTATATTCCTAATAAATTGGTCCCCATAACACAGGTCTGCACAGACTAAAAGGTAAAAGTAGTCCCCTGTGCAAGTACCAGTCGTTTCCGACTCTGGGGTGATGTCGCATCATGACATTTTTCACAGCAGACCTTTTTACAGGGTGGTTTGCCATTGCCTTCCCCAGTCATTTACCCTTTACCCCCAGCAAGCTGGGTGCTCATTTTACTGACCTCGGAAGGATCGAAGGCTGAGTCAACCTTGAGCTGGTTACCTGAACCCAGCTTCCGCCAGGATTGAACTCAGGTCGTGAGCAGAGGTTTGGACTGCAGTGCTGCAGCTTTACCACTCTGCGTCACGGGGCTGCACAGACTACAATCCACCAATCCAAATGCAGCCAATTACTACAACAGGGGCTTGGCAAACCTGTTTTTGCTGCTTGTATGTGATTAGACAAACAGAGGATGAGGGCTGACAAAACCCACTAGGCCTGTGATTGCCAACAACCTGGAGAAAACTGCCCTGTCACTTTAACAGAGGCTTAATGTGTGGAAATGGGCAGCTGAGGATATTTATGGCATGGAGGTAGATAATATCACCTGGTAAATAACATCCCTTTAAGCCTCTTTAAAGGGACAGGTCTTTTTTTCTTCTCCAGGCTGTCGGCAACTTTAGCGAGACTGCTAACACGCAGTTCATTTCACCTTGCTGAGTCATAAGTTCAATTTGCCAAAAAGGTAATAGAAGAATCCTGTGCATACAGATTTAAAATATGAGACCAATGTACAGTATATCTAAGTAACTTTGGGTCCAAGAAATCCAAGTCCCCAAACCTCAAGGGGAAAAAAAAAACCATTGTAAATGTAGTCTGAAATCTGATCATGAATTGGATTTGCAATCTTATTTTAGGTTACTATCTACCAGCGGTCATTTTGTAGAAAAAGAGGTGCCAGAGCTCATTAGCACAGGTCATTTGCATAACCTATTTGCATATGCCACACACCCCTGAAATCACCTGAAGGTGTACTAAATTATATCAGCTCAGCATCTACCTTAAAATGCTTCTTGAATTATAATAAAAAAAACCTAACTCCCCTCATACTTTTAAAATTACTTTCTCCTTTATGGTCACAGTGGCCTGATGAAGATCTCCATCTGTCCGCTTCATATGTTTTGGTTATTTTCCCAATTTTTGTGGGGGGAAATATTGGAAAGTTTGCCAAATCTTAAGAGTTCAGCAAAATTTTCATGGGCGGGAGGGGTTGAACAATGGAGCCCAGAAGCAAGGAGGTTTTTTTGGGGAGGGGGGGATTAAGAAAGAAAGAGCACAATAAAATTTAGAGGTTCCAGAGCTCTGCTCCTGTGAGCTCTGCCCAAAATAAACCCTGCTATCTACCAACAAAGAAAATGCAGAAAAATCACCTTGCGGTGCTGAAAATACTTGTGCCAATCCTTTCACAATGCAAACCAAGACAGAGCAACTCCATGCACTTTAATCAGAAAGATAACTTCAAGCCTTTTCTATCGCGTAACAAAATTACTACCTATGAATCCATTCAAGCATGATTTATCCATAAGTGTCTTAAGATTTTTAGTGCACTCCTAAGCAGAGCTTCACCCTTCTAAGTCAATTCAAAGTAATGATTTAAGAAAGATATAACTTAGATTAGTATTTCACTGCTTGTACTACAAGGGTTCCCCTTCTCTAACCTTTTAGCTGCATCACCCCACCCTCTAAAAATCACATTTATGCTGTCTTTTATGTTTCTAGCTTGTTTTTAATATAGATGATTTATACCGTTGGTTTTTATGATTTTATGGTATTATTTTTACTTACGAGCTCCCTCGAGCAAGCCTCCAGAGGGGCACCATGGAAGTTCTCTAAGTAATTTAATAAATTTGTAGTAAGCTGCTGTCTTGTGATGCTACTGAGGAGTAATGACACCTGTCATCTTCAAACTATTCACCTCAAGATAATTGCTGGATTCAATCACATAACCCCCTCTGCCAGTGTTTATTGCCCTCTGAGGCCCTCATGAGGGTCATATGATACTAAAGTCACTGATTTGAAGATCAGCATCAGAGTAAATGTTATAGAGCAGGGGTGGGGAACCTCTGTCCTGAGGGCCGTATGTGGCCCTTGGGGATTGCTGGGCCGAACCGAGCTATGTGGCAGCCTCTCTGGGGCCTGGCTAGCCAGCGAGGATTGTGGGGCCCAGCCGCGCTGCGCAGCAGCCTCCCCAAGGCCAGGCAGGGATCACAGGGCCCAGATGTACTGTGCAGCAGCCTCCCTGGGGCCTGGCCAGCCGGTCAGAATTGCTGTAGGGCCTGGAAAAGTTACTGCCACAGTTCAGTTTGCACTTGATTATCCCAGAAGGTGTGGCCTAATATGCTAATGAATATGTGGTCTAATATGCTATGGAGTTCCTGCTGGGCTTTTTCCATAAAAAAGCCCTGGACCTATGCATTTGCCTAGGGCAGTGGGCTCTCTCTATGTGTGTGTGCCAGATTAGGCTCTCCCCACATGACTTAAAATAGAAAAACAATTATTTGTATTAATTTTGCCAGCCTGAATCGTTCTCCCTTGGCGGAGCACTGTTTTTTAAGTTGATAATTTTTTATGGCCCACGAATGATGTTATAAATATCCATATGGCCCTTGGCAGAAAAAAGGTTCTCCACACCTGTTAGAGAAATAAGTACTGACTTTCTCAGCCTGCTCCTACACACCTTTTTCCCGGGAAGCAAGGCCTGTTGCCTTTGATGGGGTTTATTTTCTCCAGTAACTTTGCACAAGAGTAAGTCATCTGAGAAATAAATATAAAAAATACATCCCGAAGTATCCCAGGCATGTTTGTGGAGACGCTCCAGTATTTTTACCAAAATGCAGAGGTGCCAAACTCATTTGTTATGAGGGCTGAATCTGACATGAGACCTGGTTGGGCCGGGCCATATTGGGCTGGGCCACGTGTGTACCTATTTAGGATTAGGTAGTAGAGATATAAACTTTATAAAGGATACAGACAATTAATGATTTTTTTAAACAGCAGACTTAAAACATACAAAACATTAACGCTTATTGGTCTTAAAGGTGCTTTCTTTGTAGCTCTCCCATGGGATCCAGGGAACTGGGCAAAGGAAGCTCTGGCCCTTTCCTGCCTTACCCAGGGGATGAGAAGGGGGAGGAGCCTCAGCCAATAGAAGGAAGAGAGGTTTGACTCAGTAGTGCTGCTGTGCAATTGAGAGCGCCTTGGCAAAGCAAGCTATCCCTCCTCCCCTTCCTCCCCAAGGGAGGAGCCTCAGCCAATGGAGAAAATAGAGAGTTTGTTCTGTAGCTCCTGTGCGATTGAGCAAGCCTTGCAAAGCAAGCTGTTATGCAGAAGGAAGCAAGAGAGAGGGAGAAGGAAGCAGATGACAGCCAGTTGCTTGGGGGCCTGATAGGAGCCCTCCGGGGGCCTGGTTCAGCCTCCGGGCTGCATGTTTGACACCCCTGTACTAGAGTGTTGCCAGGCACACTTCACACACACAAGGGAAGTTCCCCTCGCCGGTAGCCAAGCAAGACCTGGCAACCCTAAGCGAACTCTTATTCATTGACTGGCAAGCACTAAAAGGCCTTGGTCACAGACTTGCAGATCCTAATTACTATTTCCAACCCTCACCTTAGTATTTGCTTCTCCATTAAAGTTCTTTTTCTGTACAACTGAGTGCAGTGCAGTTGCTGGGACCCACCGGAGTCACGAAAAGTGCCTTCAGCATTTGCCTCCAGTCTGAATTGCACAGGCACGCTACTGGCGTGCATGATTACTACAGAATCCGCTACAAATCTGCACAGCTGGGTATTTATTCTGCGTATATCTGATTAGCACCGGCTAATACTCAGCACTTGCACTTCAGTGATAACTAGCGATAGTTTTTCCAGCCTCATAATTACTATAAGGATACCTATTCTGTCTTGAGGTGCCCTGGCTCTCATTAAGCTGGGCAGCGTCTCCCCACCAGCTTCTAATTATGGGCATTTCTGCATTATTCGCAAATAACAGATTGATAACTTAGCTCAAAGGGACATCTTTCACTAACTTCAAAAAAAAAAAAATCTCGGAAACATCTTGGCACGGAGACTGCTTCTTCAACTTGTCACAGGCCAGCTGGCTCGCAGATAATAAGCCGGGTGGCTGAAATCCAACATTTATTCCAGGAAGTTGGCTCCAGCTGCAGTAGCCATGCCACAGAAGTAGGTCTCTACACAACCTCCCTTGCCCTCTGTTGGCCTAGCACAAAGGGCTACACAGCCAAAGGGCACTCCAGTTGCGTTAACACAGAACCACCCATTATATCTTTATGAAAGAGGGAAGAGAAATTGCTTTGCCTGTAATTATAAGCAAGCTCTTGATTTGCAAGTGCAGGATTTCTCTTCCATGGTGCTTCTTAGACCCTCTGCATGGTCTTTATGTCTCTGTGACAGTCTTGCAATGCACAGTTCTAACACTGGATGTCCATGTTCCTGAGGTACTATAGAATGGAACTGTAGGAACCAGGGCGTTTTTTGAGCAGGAACGAACAGGAACGGAGTCACAGCTGACTTAGTATCAGGGATGTGGCCTAATATGCAAATGAGTTCCTGCCGGGCTTTTTCTACAAAAAAGCTTGGTGTGAGACAATGGTGATGCCAGAAGGTGTGGCCTAATATGCAAATGAGTTCTGGGCTGTTTCTAACCCCCCCCTCAAAAAAAAGTCCTGGTAGGAACCATTCCTTCCCGTTTGGTTTTTGCTTTGGGAAACCTCCATCCACAACAGAAAACGTTTGCCTGATTCATCTCTCTTTGCCGGCTCCACAGGAGACAATGTAGTAGCAAGATACAATACAATACAGAGGGGATAGGGGGACCTTTAGATTTCACTGCAGCATTTGTACTGATACCCAGCTTTAGGGCTCCCTTATTATTTGTGGAGCAAGCACTTATGGGTGTCTGTTATCAGCAAGTGAAAATGGCTTTGTGGGAGAGTTGGTTGCTCTTATTTTTCCCCTAACTGCAGAGTGAAATCTTGATTGCACTGAAATGGCAGGAAACTATCAGATGGACACAATTTCACATGCTGCATTTTGTTAAGAAGTGATTTTGTCAGAGGATGGGAGTAGGGATGCCAGCCTCCAGGTGGGACCTGGGGATCCCCTGGAATTACGGCTCACCTCCAGACTACAGAGGTCATTTCCCCATGATAAATGGCTGCTTTGGAGGGCGGGCTCTATTGCAGAGATGTCCAAGGTGTCCAAAAGGTGTTATAAGAATGTAAGAGAAGCCATGTTGGATCAGGACAATGGCCCATCCAGTCCAACACTCTGTGTCACACAGTGGTCATCAGGAGGTTCACAATTGGGGCTGGAAGCCCTTCCGCTTTGCTCCTCCTCCCCAAAGCACCAAGAACACAGAGCATTATTGCCCCAGACAGTTCCAACAATACGCTGTAGCTAATAGCCACTGGTAGACCTTTGCTCCATATGTTTATCCAATCCCCTCTTGAAGGTGGCTATGCTTGTAGCCGCCGCCACCTCCTGTGGCAGTGAATTCCACATGTTAATCACCCTTTGGGTGAAGAAGTACTTCCTTTTATCTGCTCAGCATTTCATTGAATGCCCACGAGTTCTTGTATTGTAAGAAAGGGAGAAAAGTACTTCTTTCTCTACTTTCTCCATCCCATGCATAATCTTGTAAATCTTGTATAAGGGCTGGATCTGACATAAATGTGACTTTGTCGATCCGGGCAATAAAACATACTGCCACATCCTAGAGAAATAAACTGGTAAGTTCCAAGTTGGTGTGTCCTCACTGCAAGACCCGTGGACAGAGGGAAAGCCTCACTGGTGAACTAGAGTGGCTGGTTGTTGCAAGCTCCCCCTACCCCCAAACAACCATGGAAGGGGACTGAGAGGAGCCAGCCAGCTATGGCTGAAGGCTGCTGGGTGGTCCACGGGGGAGAGAGGCCCAGCCACTGAGTTGCATCCTCAGTGGTAGGGCTATGCCCCTGATGTGTGGAAGAAACTACTGAAGAATGCTCCACAATGGGCCAAAACACAGCTGCCATACGGGGTTGGGGGTATGAATACCACCGTGGCACTGGCCATCAGCAGGCCCCTGCAGATGATCATCTGTACCCCACCACCACGTGCAATCACTGATCCCTGTGGCCATCTGGGACAGCATCCCAAGAGCTGCAGGTCAAGCAGAGAGGTGTACGATCTCACCTTGGAACCGTGAGCTGGCATGAATACAGCTGCAGTGGCTCCCAAGTTAAAGTGTGGCTGCCACCAAAGTGAAGGGGTTCTGTTGGACTGCTGCAGACAAGGTTGTTCTGCCGTACTGAAGGAATAACTGGGGTGACTCCACCTGGTCCCCGCTCGCCCCCCCCCCCAGAAGCCTCCTGCTCCCTTTCTTGCACCGGTTGCTCACAGACCAGATAAGAGCACTGGATGGGCTGATTCCAGCCCCCTTGCTCTACGGCAGAAGTAACCAAACTGCGGCTCAGGAGCCACATGTGGCTCTTTCACACATATTGTGCGACTCTTGAAGCCCCTCACCCCATTGGACAGCTTGAAGAAGGCATTTCTCTCTTTAAACCACTTCTCCAAGCCAGCACGAGCTTGGAGAATACATTTAAACAGGGCTTTTTTGGTAGAAAACCCCCAGCAGGAACGCATTTGCATATTAGGTCAACCCCCCTGACATCACTATTGTTTCACATGGGACTTTTCTGTAGAAAAAGCCCAGCAGGACCTCATTTGCGTGTTAGGCCACACCCCCTGACACCAAGTCAGCTGGAACTGTGTTCCTGCTTAAAAAGCCCTGCATTTAAAGTGGCTTTCTCTCCACCTCTCCCTCCTTCCTTCATTCCTTCCAACATCTAACATTCATGTCTTACAGCTCTCAAATATCTGAGATTAATTCTATGTGGCTGTTACATTAAGCAAGTTTGGCTACCTTTGCTCTATGGCATTGCACCCCACCAATGTCCTCTGCAGGTTCTAACATGAAATATTCAGCCATTTCCCAACCTGGTATGGGTAACCCTACCCCCTCACCCCCTGCTGGTGGCTGGGGGGGGGGCTGCCAACCCTAGATGGGAGTAAGCAGACTATGGAACAACCCTTTTTAGGTCCTGCTCATGCTCTGTGCTCCTGCTATTATCTCAGGTGCATTCTGATGTTCAAAATCCTGGATAAAATGTTGTAGTTCCATGATGCCCACTCATCAAATGGGTTGAATCCAAATGGATGCTTCTGGTTGTGGAAGGAGAGTTTTGCATTTAACCAAAGGATTTGGACCCAACTCCCCCTAGACCTGCGCTTATGGCCCACAAATGCCCACTTGGCATACTATTTTAATGGCATTTGACACCTCTCAATAGGATGTTAAAAAGGAATGTATAAATTAGAAGAATGTAATGTAAAATGAAGCTTTTATGTTTCGCAATAGTGGGCTACCCTTTAGCATTATTTTTTTTTAAAAAAGTATTATATGACAGAATAGTTCTGCACCAAGTGTAATCAAATGCACACTTGGACATACCCCACTGAAGTTAATAGAGTTAACATGGTAATAATAGGCTGTGTGATGAATAAGGAAAGCCTTTTTCATGTAGGTTACAATTTACCAGGCAGCAATTTGGATATGTTCCTGCGCACCTCCCATCTATCTCAATGTGGCTTATGCCGGCCCATTTACCAGAGGATCACGTTCTCGCCTTCACTGTATGCCATAAAGTCATGAAACAATAAAAAAAAGAAACATAGTTCTGAATATGTGTATAATTATGTATTGTGGTTTCATTTTGGGGAGATGCACAGCTGTTGGGTTTATGGCAGAAATAAACTTAACAGCACATAGATACGATTTGCTGGAAAGAGGGTCCCATTTCAATAGGGAAATCCCCCTCTTTGCCATGAAATTCACATTTGCAAGGAGGAAATGTGCAGAAGTTTGCTTGCCTCCCAAATGTGTGCCAGCTAATGTTTCCTCTAAGCGGAGTTAGTGTGAGCTAGCTCACCGGTTTTAGCCTCCAGATCACACATTTTTGCCTTGGCTCAGGAAAAAATGGCCTCAGAGCAAACTGATTTGCAGTAGCTCACAACTTTAATGCCAGTGGTTCATGAAGTACGTAAATTTTTTGCTCACAAGACTCCACAGTTTAGAGGGAGTGTTGGTGCCAAGCAGAGCTATTTTTGTAGGGAAAAGCCCAGCAAGACCTTATTTGCATATTAGGCCACACCCCTGGTGTCACTGTTGTTTCACACAGGGCTTTTTTTGTAGAAAAAGCCCAACAGGAACTCATTTGCATATTAGGCCACGACTCCTGATCACAAGACAGCTGAAACTGTGTTCCTGTGCACTCCTGCTCAAAAATAAAAAAAGACCTGGTGCCAATACAGTTGACCATGGCTAGTTTTGCAACACTTTGGCAGAGGTGGCTCCACCCCATGTTTCTGACTCGTGTTCCTATGAGATACAGACAGAGATGGAATACAGGCACTACATTGCTGCAATATTCTGCGACTGCTTCCTTGTTCTTTGTTTACAGAAGCTGCTAACTCAGAGAGAGGTTAAAATGAGCCCCTCTAGTGGTTTAGTCATACATCATTATTTTTGGTTCCATCCTTCCGAGGTTGGTAAAATGAGTACCCAGCTTGCTGGGGGGAAAGTGTAGATGACTGGGGAAGGCAATGGCAAACCACCCTGTAAAAAGTCTGGCGTGAAAACGTTGTGAAAGCAACGTCACCCCAGAGTCGGAAACGACTGGTGCTTGCACAGGGGACCTTTCCTTTCCTTTTAATGGGATCTCCAATAGGGATAGCAGCCCCGTGGCACAGAGTGGTAAAGCTGCAGTACTGCAGTTCAAACTCTCTGCTCATGACCTAAGTTCGATCCTGGCAAAAGATGGGTTCAGGTAGCCAGCTCCAGGTTGACTCAGCCTTCCATCCTTCCGAGGTTGGTAAAATGAGTACCCAGCTTGCTGGGGGGAAAGTGTAGATGACTGGGGAAAGCAATGGCAAACCACCCCGTAAAAAGTCTGCCATGAAAACGTTGCAAAAGCAACATCACCCCAGAGTCGGAAACGACTGGTGCTTGCACGGGGGACCATCTTTACCTTTTTTACCAATAGGGATGCCAGCCTCCAGGTGGGACCTGGGGATCCCCTGGAACTACTGCCCTTTGCCAGACTACAGAGATCAGTTCCCCTGGAGAAAATGGATGCTTTGGAGGGTAGACTCTATGGCACTGTACCCCACTGAGGCCCCTCCCCTCCCCAAACTCCACCCCCAAGTTTCCACGATATTCTCAGCAACACCATAGGCCAACACCATCTGAGTTCCCTTTCCTCCCCAGGCACCACTGTAAAATCTCCAGAAGTTTCCCAACCTAGAACTCACAAACGTATGCCTTTCTCGCTAGAGGCCTGGGAGAATGTGGCAACTGTAAGCATGAGTGCCCCATCTCTGTAAAATGGGGAAAAACCAGAAGAGCCTCCCCCAGATTCACTCTACACATTCAGATCCAACCCTGCACTTGCACAGTGTTCAAGAACATAACATTGTCAACATTACAATGCAGTTTCTTGGTAAAGCAAAATAAAAACCATCTCACAAAAACAACTTTTAAAAAAATCTTTTGAAGTACGGAAGTTTCTAGGGTCACAGACAAGATTACCAGAATGAAGAATGGCTTAAAACCAACCATAAGAAGAGCAACATCTAAGCAAAAGATTTATGCGATCTGAAGAGAAACCAGAGTATAGCAACATCTAAGCCTTGTTCTATAGCTAGGGTCATGGGACCACGGAGCAAGTCCTCAAGCTAATGGTTTTCTAATATTGTTAAATATAAGGGAAAGCCTCTAAATTATAACTTCTGTCACTACATTAACAAAACCTGCTACAGTGAAATTGGAAAAACCATGGAGAAAAACAAGGTAAGGCAAGCTCTAAAGTTCAGAAGAAGAATTTTCTCAGTTGGTATCATAAGCTATAGATTTCTTATACAGACAACCATCCATATGACAACTGGGAGGAATTCTTGCCATTGGAAAAGATCCCAATACAAGACCTATGTGCAAGAACACTTGGGAAAATTAAATCAGATTTTAGTAATATAGACAACCAAGAAACCATGTGCTAAAAAATGCTATTAAGTGGTAAACTGGGACTCTCTATTGCGCAGAGGCTGTGGAATTTAAAAGAATTCTGAGCTCATGGGACACCAAAGAGTCAGTCGCACAATACCGCACAATAGTCACAGACTGAGTTGATAAAATAAATATTGGCTGAAAATCTAGTGAAACAATGGAATTCAAAATTGAGAGGTAAATTATTAATCTAATCTGATTAAAAGGGCAGCTAAAGGTTGCCCTTATTAATTGCTTGGGAAGAAAGGAAGAAAAAAAGCTATTCCCCAACCAAATAATTGGCTAGGCGTGCGCAGCCTGTTGACTGTTCAGCAACAAAGATAGCAGTAATAGTATAATTATAATTTACAGCAAAAGAGGTAAACAAAGCCATTGGCCCTCAGCCATTTATTTTACAAAGAACAGTTGTACACATCTGCATATGGGCCTTTTCATAGCAGGCCATCGCCAGTCACAAGTGCAAGAAAAACCTTTACCTTGATGCAGCTTATCTGAGCTGCTATCTGGGGGGGGCGGGGGGGAACCAGTGACCGGATCAAAGAGACCGAGAAGAAGCAGCTGGCAGGCAAAACAGCAAAGCAAGCAGCCGCCGAGCAGCAGGAGTTGTAATCATAAATACATTAAGTGAGAAGCAAGGTAGAGCTTTCCGGTGCCTCTAGTATTGTTTCAGCTTTGATTGCGCTGCTAAATTGAAGAGAAGTCATTGTGTTCTTCTTCCAGGGGCATTCATACACACACACAGACTAACCCAGATTAACTTGAGGCATATATATGCCATTTCTTAAAAAACAGAATCTGCTTTCTCCTGCTTTTTTAGAAGCGTTCTGTTCAGCACCACACCACAGTGAACAGCACCTGATGCACATACCGGCTTAGGTAGTCCTCAGCCTTCCCTATTAACAGGGACACAGCCCTGCAATTACTTAACTTCACAGGAGAGAAAGCTTGATAGAGCAGGGGCGGCCAACGGTAGCTCTCCAGATGTTTTTTGCCTACAACTCCCATCAGCCCAGCCAGCATGGCCAATGGCTGCGGCTGATGGGAGTTGTAGGCAAAAAACATCTGGAGAGCTACCGTTGGCCACCCCTATGATAGAGAATTGGAAGTAACCAGAGGTGGAATTCTAGCAGGAGCTCCTTTTCATATTAGGCCACACCTCCCTGATGTAGCCAATCCTTCAAGAGCTTACGAGGCTCTTTTTTGTAAGCTCTTAGAGGATTGGCTACATCAGGGCTGTGTGGCCTAATATGCAAAGGAGCTTCTGCTAGAATTGCACCCCTGGAAGTAAGGACAAATGAATAAAAGAAGACACCTGAGCAGGTTTGGTCTCTATTTCCATACCAAGTCAAAGTATGCGTAGAAATAATATTCGGAATCTGCACTGACTTTTAAGAACAGCTGTACATGTATCCAAAAGCCCTGTATTTGTTCGATATGTCACTTTTTATTTCTTTTAAAGCCACATTAATACATGCAGTTGTGAAGGACAGTGACAACTACAGACTAAAGTAAACAGCAATGGTGGATTTCTTAAGAGTATTTCCAGTCAAAGAATCCTCCGCTATGCAATGCATTTGGTTAGAATAAGCTTGTTTAGCCAAATATTTACCACACGCTACAATTTTTATAAATAATCAGTGCTGCTCATTTTTTGTAAACATTGCCTAGCAACCAATTTTCATCAAATTTTAAAAATCCAAAGCCACCCAATGGAATATGGATTCAAGAACACGTTCTTCAGCATTCTGAAGAGTATTTACACTTCTGCAAAGAGGTGTTTCTCAAAGAGCCCAACGAGAGAAAGCTCACTATTGAGTGGAGAAGAGACATCACAGACGTCAAAAAGTGAGGAAAAGAAAAGGACAATTACACCAAATCTTGGCTATAGTTGCTGAAGGCTGCAAGCCTTCCGTTTGAACTCTTCAGCGAAGCAACTGCAAGGTCAAAAGATGAAGTAAGCTAGCTGTGCCAATTTGATCAGCATGACTGATAAGCATTACCTATGACAGTACACACAGTGTGCATAGCCACTTCAGAAAGACGCACAATCGCCTGCATTTGCATCTCATACTCCTACCATAGGAACACTCTACGTCCTCTAATTTATTCCATCTTCAGTCACACTTAAAAAAAATCAACACCATTTGGTATCCTTCTGGCTCTCTGGTGCAAAATCATGGTTACCACAGTTGCAAACGTCTTCAATGAAAAACACCTTTGTAATTATTTATATAGGATTTAACCATGTAACAGCCAAAAATCACTTTATCAACATACAAAGCAAACACGGCAATGGATATTTTACTAGGTGCAAAGAAAAGTCAAAGTCAAAGTGAGCAGTGAAGGAGAAGCCCACCCAAGTTTCAGGAATTGGGGAGGGCGACAGAAAATCTCTAACATCATCCCAAACACTCATTTAATGGGCTGGATTCAATAGAGAATGTCTGCTGATGGGAGAGGGGGAGAGATTTTTGCCAATTCTCCCAGCTGTCACAAGCATCCAATGCTGCCCTTCTGCAGTTTCTGGGGTCCCCTGTCCCGAGGGAGTAGCATTTTGGGAACATTTTGGGCAGCAGAGGGTAGGCAAGAAAGTCCTGTTTCACAGCTCTAAATCCCCTTCTATCCAAAAAAACTCTTCATGGGATCCAAGCCATTGTGTTGAAAGTGGAATTCCATCGAAAGGCGCAACAGTTTTCAAGCACATCTGCTTTTCTGTAAACTTCCTAGATAGTCAGTTAATAGGGGCCCTTGACAGAGAAACTAGTGCCACACAATCCTATGGGATGCTACATTTTGGTGACACCCAAATATGGCCTTCTGAGCAAGAATAATGTGCAGCTGAGGGTCATTTAATGTAGATTGCATGGGATAGTTGAAGGCTGCATGATACAATAATCTTGCTGATGCTAAGCTGACTCATAGGTGCTCAATGCCTGGGTAGGAGACTTCTGGGAACTCCACACGCTCTGCTTCTGAGGTCCATGATGGAAGAAATTTGGGCCATAATTGTAATCCTAAATAATACATGAAACCTCCCAGATTTTCCCACCACCACCACCTTTGGATGTCTGGTTTGGAACTGGCCCACCACAGCTTTCCCTTCCTTCCACCATCCTTCAGAAGCAGGTAAGAAAAGAAAGTTACAGGAAAGGGATACAGTGCTATAAATCACAGGATGGGAAATCGGAGATCTAAGAACCATGCAGGAAATTCTGTACAAAACTGCATGTGAAAATAGCTGGGGAAACTCCTGAGACAGGACGCAGGGGGGGGGGGGGGGGTTGTAGCAGAAACTCATCTGCATATTAGGCCACACACCCCTGATGTAGCCAATCCTTCTGGAGCTTACAGTAGGCCCTGTACTAAGAGCCCTGTAAGCCCCGGAAGGATTGACTACATAAGAGGGGTGTGGCCTAATATGCAAAGGAGTTCCTGCTACAAAAAAAAGCCCTGGACAGGAGCATACAGAGAAACATAGGATGGGTTCCTCTATAGGGAAATGCGCTAGTGGTTCAGGTCATGCACTAATTACATCATAAGCAAAAGGCCATTTGGGTGTGAGAGAGAAGGAAGTGAAGAAGTGAAGGAGGGCACAGATTAGCCTGTTTTCAGAAAGTGGAGGGCAGCCTACGATAATTGGGCCGAACTATGGGGCTCCCACCTGGCTCTGAGCTTAGGCTCTGAACACCAGCCTGAAAGACAGCAGATGAGAACTTTTTATATTACTATCCTCTCCATGCAGTGAAAAGCTTTCTTTCTAGGTATCAGGCAGTTATCAAAGGCCCAGGGGCAGGGTCAACATTAGAAAGCAGCTCTTTGAAAGGGAGAGGCGGGGGCTGAGGGAATGACCACTGGAGAGTAGAAAGGGCTCTGGGATTTCTTCTTTGGGAGGGTCTGAGCAGGGGGGGGCCAGGAACAAAACCGGGCAAACCCAGTGAAAGCAGGTAACTTTGAAGTAGACAGCAGGAGGGTTGGGAGGAGAATGCAGAGTTCAACTCCAGAAGGTCGGAGGGTGGATAAAAGAGAGTGCACGGCTGGCCCTAGACTGCCTGGCACTCTGGGCAAGGTTAACTTCTGGTGCCCACCCCTTGCACTGATGACATCACCGAGTCACATGGGGGACACTCAGTTCGGAGCCCCCAGAAGGCCAGGCACCCCAGGCAATCACCTAGTGGCAGGGCCACTAAGAGAGTGGGGGATAGAGGACTGGGATTTGGGGAGAAGGACGGCTGGGGGGGAACCCCTAAGAAGCAAGGAGGTAATGGAAGAGGGGGAGAAGGCTGTCAGCTGGGCCAGCCCTGCCACTAAGCAAACTAGGTGACTGCCTAGGGCACCAGCCTTCTGGGGGCGCCAAATTGGGCATCGCCATGTGACTTGGTAACATTATCAGTGTGTGTGTGGGGGCACCAGACGTTTCATACTTATTGTGTGGCTCTTGAAGCCCCTACCACCCTGTTGGCTGACTTGGAGAAGGCCTTTCTCTCTTTAAACCACTTCTCCAAGCCAAGCCAGAGGATGGAGGGAGAGGTGGAAAGAAAGCAACTTTAACTTTAAATGCACTCTCCAAGCCGGTTGGCTTGGCGAGTGCATTTAAAGTTGCTTTCTTTCCACCTCTCCCTTCACCCTCTCATCTACGTTCCTCCCTCCCTCTCTTGTAGCTCTCCAACATCCGACGTTCATGTCTTGTGGCTCTCAAGCATCTGACGTTTATTCTATGTGGCTCTTACCTAAAGCAAATGTGGCCACCCCTGGTCTGGGGCAAGCCCTGGCTGTCAGCTTCGAGTCCTGCGCCTCAGAGCCCAACAAGAGCTCCAGGGTGCAAGCTTTCCAAAGCTCCCTGCCTCCGCCATGAGTAGGAAACCAAGATCTCCCAGTCTTTTTTATCCCAGCCAGAAGGTGGGAGGCGTGTCTTAAAGAAGGCTTGCAAAGGATGCAAAGGTATATACCCCCATGCCTATTTGTAATCCGCTTGATTGCAGCAGAGGGGGAAATTAGCCTCTGTAGCGAGTTCAGACTCCTGTATCCAGCTCCAGCCCTGGCGAGCCTGGACCTTGCAGGAAGGGGGCGGGGGGGGGGGGCGTCTCCTCCACATGCCCAACTTCGAGGTCACCCGGTCCCTGCAGCTCCCCGCCCCGTAGCTGCAGAGGCGCCGTCCCCCCAAACAAGTCTGGCTTCCTTCCTCCCGCTCCCCCCCCGCCCCCCCCAGTGCAGCGTCGCCAAGGCGGGGAGGGAGGGAGAGAGAGAGAGATGACAGCCCCCCCCCCGGACGTGTCAGGGCTTCGCATTCCCGCAGCAGCAGAGCGACCCCCCCACCCCCCACCCCTCTCCCCATGCAGACACAAAGAGGGGCTGCCTGCCGCGGGGCCGGGGTTGCAGGAGGGCAACGGCGGCCAGAGGGCTTGCAGAGGGGCGGGGGGGGGGCGCCGCTCTCTGGCTCACCTGCCTCGAGGTTGAAGGAGATCCTGGCCTCGGCGAGGTAGGGGGTGTCGCTCTTGGAGCGGACTCGCCTGATGGGTCTCCGGTCGACGTCCTCCTCGGAAGATGCCGCCATTAAGGTGGGGACGGTGAGCAGGGTCGCCCGGCGAGCTGGAGGAGAGGAGAGGAGAGGAGAGGAGAGGAGAGGAGAGGAGAGGAGAAGCAGGGGGCCGGAGAGCAGAGGGGAGAGGGAAGGGAAGGGCGCACACGCGTCGGAGGGAGGGAGGGAGGGAGGGGGAGGGGAGGGGGGGAGAGAGGAGCAGACAGAGAGATGGGAGGGAGGGGAAGGGGGGAGAGAAAAGGAAAACCCGTTAAGGATCTCTGGACTGGAGCAAGAGTTGCTTTGGAAACCCTGGCCCTGCTAGCCCCCCCCCCCCCCCCGCCTCCCAGTCCCAGCAGGGCTAGAGGCTCCCCTCGTGGGATCTTGCAGGGACTAACGAATTGCAAAAATATTTCTATTAAAACGCGCACACGCTTTCGTCGTCCGTGCAACGGGCCTCAGAGAGCACGCCCCTTCTCCCGCCCGACCCGCTTGCAAAAGCTGCGGTTTATTCGAACGTGTGTGTGTGTGTGTGTGAGAGAGAGATTCTGTTTCCCCAAAAGCAGATTTCCAAACGGAGGAAGCTGGGAAATGACCGGCTACTGAGAGGAAGTGAACTTACAGGGCTCTTTTGTTTGCGGTGCAGAGCGTGCTGGGGGTACGGTTTAGGGGGTGCCAGCCTCCAGGGGGCGGCTGGAAATCTCCCGGGATTACAGCTGATCTCCAGAAGGCAGAGGTCAGTCCCCTGGCTGGAGAAAACACCACCTTTGGAATAATTACTCTGTGATATTAGACCCTCCCCTCCCCAAATTCTGCCCTCTCCGGACTCCCCACCCCCCAAATTTCCAGATATTTCCCAACTCCTGGGGGCTGGCATCCCCATTTGACAAAATGCTAGGTAGCTGGGGGTATCAAGGAATTATGGGAAACTGCCTATACAGATAGCCAGAACTGTGTATTGGTTAAAATATCAAACTGGGATACAGCTGCCAGCAATGTTCCCTCTAAGCTTAGTGTGAGCTAGCTCATAGGGTTTTTTTAGCCTCCGGCTCACGGATTTTTGTCTTAGCCCAGGAAAAATGGCCCCAGAGCAAGCTAATTTATGCAGTAGCTCACAACTTTAAGGCCAGTAGCTCGCAAATTAGAATTTTTGCTCACAAGACTCCACAGCCTAGAGAGAGTACTGGTTGCCAGGTCTGTGTTGGAAAATACCTGGAGACTCTGAGACTGGATATGGGAGAGGGCGGGGTTTGAGGAGGAGAGGGGCCTTAGCAAGGTACAATGCCATGCCCTTCACCCTTCAAAGTGACTGTTTTCTCCAGGGGAGCTGATCTCTTTCAGCTGGAGATCGGTTGTCAAAGCAGGAAATCTCCAGACCCCACCTGGAGGCTGGCAACCCTAAACGGGGATCTGGAAGCGCAAAGTTCACATTCCTTGTCCATCATGGAAGCTTTCTGGTTGACTGTGGGCCAGTCGCTCTCTCTCAACCTAACCTTCTTTGAAGGGTTGTTGTGAAGATAAAATGGAAAAGAGGGAAACTGTATAAGTTGCTTTGGGTTCCTGTAGGGGAGAAAGGCAGGGAACAAATGAAACAAAATAAATAAATCGCCACTGACATTCTCTTTGCCACGGGGCAGGAGGATACAGAATGCCAAGCTAACCTAAGGAAGTTCACACAAATAAAAAAGCTAAAGGTCGTCCCCTGTGCAAACACCAGTCGTTTTGACTCTGGGGTGAAAACGGCAGACCTTTCTACAGGGTGGGTTGCCATCGCCTTCCCCAGTCATCCACACTTTCCCTGCAGCAAGCTGGGTCCTCATTTTACCAACCTCAGAAGGATGGAAGGCTGAGTCAACCTGGAGCCGGCTACCTGAACCCAGCTTCTGCCGGGATCGAAATCAGGTCATGAGCAGAGAGTTCAGACCACAGTACTACAGCTTTACCATTCTGCACCACAGGGCTCCTGTTCACACAAATAGCTTCCCGCAAAGTTACTGCTGCCCTGACCTGGATAGCCCAGGCGAGTCTGATCTCATCAGATTTGGAAGCTAAGCAGGGTCAGCTCTGGTTAGTATTTGGATGGGAGACCACCAAGGAAGTCCAAGGTTGTGACGCAGAGGCAGGCGATGGCAAGCCACTTCTGAACGGCTCTTGCCTTACAAATCGCTTGGGGTCATCCTAAATCAGCTGTGATTGTGATGGCAAAAAAAAAGTTACAATTTGAACCCAGGCCTCTCTCATTCTAGTCTAACTCCTCTCTTAAAATACGACCTGTTGAGAATATTGCTTAAAAATAAAGCATACCTGGCAATAGTAACTAATGCGTAGGCATTTTGTCCTAATTTGAGGCATTTCCGTCATCACACGTACTCATTTGTCACCTACTCTAGGAGCTCTGGACAGCTATCAGCAGTGTTCCCTCTAAACTGAGTTAGCGTGAGCTAGCTCGCAGATTTTTAGCGTTCAGCTTACACATTTTTGTCTTAGCTCAGGAAACATGGCCCCAAAGCACACTAATTTATGCAGTAGCTCACAAACTTTCATGCCAGTAGCTCACAAAGTAGAATTTTTGCTCATGGCTTAGCGAACATTGGCTATCACAATGTTATATTTATGCAGAGTTTTAAAGTGTTCAAAGTATTTTGTATATGTTCTCAGAACTTTTAGCAACTCTCTAAGGCCAACATTTGTCCCATGTCAGAAGGTGGGTGAAAGAACACTGAGACTAAACAGCAGGGCAGCTTTGAAGGGACAGCAGTCTTTTAACCTCTTCGTGCCATTGACTTAGATTCATTGTCTACTGATTGACTCAATGCTTTGTTTACGGTAATACAGCTTGGATCCTGGCAAGAAAGGGAGGCTATAAATGATGATGATGGTCAGGGATGGAATTCTAGCAGGAGCTCCTTTGCATAGCCAATCCTCCAAGAGCTTACAAGGCTCTTTTTTGTAAGCTCTTGGAGGATTGGCTACATCAGGGGGTATGTGGCCTAATATGCAAAGGAGCTCCTGCTAGAATTCCACCCCGATGATGGTGATAAAGAGCAATTTGCTCTGTATTATTTAATTCTTTTGCACCCTGCTGTTGTCCTCACTGGGGATCAAGAGTGGCTTACACTGTTCTCCTCTCCTTCATTGTAACTTCACAACAACTCGGAGAGGTAGGTTAGTCTGAGACTGCGTGACTGGCCCAGAGGATGCACAAGTGGGGATTCGAACCTGAGTCTCCCGGATACTAATCTGACACTCTTAAATATTACACCACACTGGCTCTCATGAATACTTTTCATAAATACATATATACATAGGGCTGGCAACCTTCAGGTCGGGGGCGACCAGACTGTGGCTTGGGAACCACATGTGGCTCTTTCACACATATTGTGTGGCTCTTGAAGCCCCCACCGCCCTGTCAGCCAGCTTGGAGAAGGCATTTGTCTCTTTAAATCGCTTCGCCAAGCCAGCCAGCAGCTTGGAGAATGCATTTGAAGTTAAAAATCGCTTTCTTTCCATCTGTCCCTCACCCATCTATTTGCCTTCCTTCCTTCCTTCCTTGTTCATATCATCTGATGTTTATTCTAGGTGGCTCTTATTTGAAGCAAGTTTGGCCGCCCTTGCTCCAGGTGGAAGCTGGAAATGTGTCACTACTACAGTTGATCTCCAGGTGATGGAGATCAGTTCACCTGGAGAAAATGGCTGCTTTGGAAGGTAGACTCTAGAGCATTATATCCCACTGAAGCCCCTCCCCTCCACACACCTCACCCACCTCAGGCTCCACCCTCAAAATATATAGGTATTTCCCAGTCTTGGGGCTGGCAACCTATATATATATACAAAATGTCTAGCATCAAAATTCATCTGCTGTCATACTTTCTAAATGTAAACACATTCAACACATTCTTGTTCAAAGTAAAGGACATTTTACTTTGCTAGGAATGGCTTCCTTTGGTGAGGCAAGGAGTGAGATATATCATTGGGTAAGTTTATGTCAATTGTATTCGAGAACTTAAACCATACCTGCCACCAAATAATTCCCCCAAACAGGTATTGTCATGATTCCCTGCGTTTGTGAATAGGAACCAGGGGTCGTTTTGTAGAAAAATAGGTGGTGGAGCTCATCCAGGGATTGTTTTGCAGCTGCACCTACCATTCAATGGACAAGGTGGGAAGGAGGAGGTGGAACTCTCAGAAAGGTTCAGGAGCTCTTTTGAGCTCCTGCTGAATCTGAGGCCTGATAGGAACCATTGCTCCCCTATCATTTAACATGCCAACAGCTAGTCTGCTAATCACTGCACAGCACAATTTATAAAATGTGCAGCACAGTGCTAAATCTAGTCCTGGGAGATCCCACATTTGGAGGCAACGTCTGTGATTAGTCCCATTCAAGCAAGGTGCTAAATGACCTTGAACAGATGCAGAAGTTCCCGGCGCCCTGCATCCTTCTGAACTGTATTCCATAGGAAAAGAAGGAAGGAAATGCCCAATGGTGATATATTATGGATGGCAGTGAACCAGAGAACACATTCAGCTAACACAATGAAAATTGAAGGGAGACGATCCAAATGCCAACTTTGTCTTTCTTATAACATTAGCAAAGGATGAATGCTACAGTTTTATTCACTTTGTTCGTATATGACAGAGCTTTGCAATAATGATTTATTTTTTGTTGTGTTTGCTTTCTTGAAAAACCTAGCAAGCCAAAATGTCCATGGAGAAACAGTCCAATACACTGTCACAGGCCTCTGGTGCAGGGCAGAGACCAGAGCTGTAGGTCCCTCCAGGGTTTCCAGTCTAGGGACTGGTCAAGCCCTTTAGTTCTGTCCCTTCCCTGGATCTGACTTTTGAAGAGTTCCCTAGGGAGGGACATTCCTGGCTCCCCCCTCTATCTCAGGGGTGGCCAAACTGTGGCTCAGGAGCCACGTGTGACTCTTTCATACATATTGTGTGGCTCTCAAAGCCCCCCAGCACCCTGTCAGCCAGATTGGAGAAGACATTTCTCTCTTTAAATCATTTCACCAAAATGCATTTAAAGTTAAAATTGCTTTATTTCCACTTTTCCCTCCCCTCCTTCCTTCCTTCCTTCCTTCCTTCCTTCCTTCCTTCCTTCCTTCCTTCCTTCCTTCCTTCCTTCCTTCCTTCCTTCCTTCCTTCCTTCCTTCCTTCTCTCAAACATCTGATGTTCATATCTCGTGGCTCTCAAACATCTATGTGGCTCTTGTGTTAAGCAAGTTTGGCCACCCCTGCTTTATCTCCAGTCCAGGGGCCAGACTATGTAGATTGGCAGGAGCCAGGGGCAATGGGTCTTCTCCCTGGTCTTGAGACACCCTGCCATACCGCCCCCCCCCCCCGCAGGGTTGCCAGACCCCCTACTTTTTCACTCTAACCTACCTCAGAGGATTGAGAAAAATAAAGCAGCGGAAGGACAATGATGCTGTAACTCTGGGCTCCCATTGGACAGAAAAACCAGGGTACACATTTCAAAATACATCAATGCCGCCGAGTCCCTTAGTGCGTTACAATACAGATAGCTTGTGTAAACTAGCCATGGTAGGCTTACTCTGATAACTTAAATATATGTATATAAATCAACTTTTGGGTAATTTGTGGAAGTGCTAAAAAGGTAAAGGTAGTCCCCCTGTGTAATTCATTCATAATAGAAATTATAACGCAGGTTCCAGGCCTAAAAATTTTTTTGCAGTAAGACTTGCAATTTGGGGCAGCTCTTTCTGTTTCCTGCTGGCAGGATTTCCATAAACCAAAACCTTGAACTTGGAGGATACTGAGAAAAATCTGCTTTGGATGCCTGTAGTTGATAGAAACTGGAGCCACCTGGCAACACCTATAAAGAAGTGTGTATATCTTTTGTGTTTTAAAAAAAAAATCCTCACTGTTTCAGAGAAAACAGATTTCTTCGGGCATATTTTGAACAAAGCATTCTCTGGGGCACACTGGTGGATGAATTTTAATTGGTATACCAGTGATGCTAATTGAGAAACCGTTTCTTTTAATCCTCTGCCTTTTTATTTTCATGATGCCAGGAAAAGGTAAAGTCATCGGCCGCCTTTGCGCCATAAATCTGTACCAGCTCCTCCTCCTCTCATTTTAAATTTTCCAAATACAGGTGGATAAATCACAGCTTGTTTTGTAGGAGACACGTTATTAGAGAGCAAATATCCATGTACATTCAGGAACGCATATCAGAGATATCCCTGCCACCCCCACAACTCAGGTTTAAAGTACTACTCTCCAGTTGTTCATATTTGTAAATTGTGGGTTCATTAGATGCTGCTGTTTATATTGTCAGAGAAAAATCAAACTGGTAAATTCTTTTTCTTGTTTTGCATTTACAGTGTAAACTCTATATTATTCAAATTACAAGGAATATATCAACAGGGTATTAGAGAGATGAAATTAACTGGAACTCATAAAATGGGGGAGAAGGGGAAAGAAACACTGATGTGAATATTATGGGGGAGAGTCTTCTTTTTCATTGTGTTTCGTGGTGTTCTTCCGGAACAAATAAATACTTCGAGGGGGAAGATGGCGGCAGAATATTATGCTTGTTTCGCAAGGCAGCAAAGCTAGCCCATTTAGCAGAAAATAAATACTGTGGAAAGTGGCATTTTTTTTCACAAACTAGATATTTAATTGAGTAGCATTTGAGAACAGCAATACAGAGCTGATGTTCCCAGCTCAGCCATACATCTCTTTGGTGAGGGCAGATGATCACCCAGTTTGGAGGCCTCCCCCCACTTTAGGGTCATCAGAAAGCGGGGGGAGGGGAATGTCTGCTGAGCACTCCATTATACCCTATGGCGACCAATTCCCATAGGGTATAATGGAGAATTGATCTGCAGTTATCTGGGGCTCTGAGGGGCCTATTTTTTGAGGTAGAAGCACCAAATTTTCAGCATTGCATCCACTGCCTTGCTTCAAAAACCCCTCCAAGTTTCAAAAGGTTTGGAACAGGGGGTCCAGTTCTATGACCCCCAAAAGAAGGTGCCCCTATCCTTCATTATTTCCAATGGAGGGAAGGCATTTAAAAGGCATGTGGACCCTTTAAATGTGATGGCCAGAACTCCCTTTGGAGTTCAGTTATGCTTGTCACAACCTTGCTCCTGGCTCCACCCCCAAAGTCCCCAGATATTTCTTGAATTGGACTCGGCAACGCTGTTTGGTGGTCTTAGACAAAATGTTCTCACTCTCAGTTAAAAACCCCTCTCTATAAAACCAGAACAACATTTAGGGATAACAAACTGGATCGAGGGTTGCCAACTTCCAGCTGGCGGCTGGGGATTATAACTGATCTCCAGGCGACAGAGATCAGTTTACCTGGAGAGAATGGCTACAAGCACTAAGGATAATTCTCTAATTGTCTGTGCTAAGTGAAAGTTATTGCATCACTAGTCTTTTGTTAACCTGCACAGGATAGAACAGGGGTGTCTCTCATTTGTTATGAGGCCCGGATCTGACATAAATGAGGCCTTGTTGGGCCGGGCCATGTCAGGTTGGGCTGAGCCATATCAGGCCGGGCCATGTGTGTACCTATTTAAGATCAGGTAGCAGAGATATATGTTTTATAAAGAACACAGACAAACACAAATATATTTTTAAAAAACTTAAAACATGCTTAAAACTTTCTTTGTATTTCTCCCATGGGATTAGGGTTGCCAAGTCCAATTCAAGAAAAATCTGGGGACTTTGGGGGTGGAGCCAGGAGACTTTGGGGGTGGAGCCAGGAGACATTGGGGGTGGAGCCAAGAACAAGGGTGTGACAAGCATAATTGAACTCCAAGGGAGTTCTTGCCATCACATTTAAAGAGACAGCACACCTTTTAAAATGCCTTTCTTCCATAGGAAATAATTAAGGATAGGGGCACCATATTTTGGGGCTCATAGAATTGGACCCTCTGGTCCAATCGTTTTGAAACTTGGGGGGTATTTTGGGGAGAGGCACTAGATGCTATACTAAAAATTTGGTGCCTCTACCTCAAAAAATAGCCCCCCAGAGCCCCCAATACCCACAGATCAATTTCCTATTATTCCCTATGGGAATCGTTCTCCACAGGGAATAATAGAGTGCCTCGTAGACATTTCCCTCCCCCCCACGCTTTCTAAAGGGGGGAGGGCCTCCAAACTAGGGAATCCCCTGCCCCCTCCCTCTCTCACACACACACACTTACCAGATCTTCCTCCGGACAACTCTACTTCCTGTGAAAACGAAAGCAAAGAAAGGGAGGGGCCGTTCTCAAAAGCCCTTCCTGCTTCCGGCTTCCTGCCCAGCCTTAAAGGGGCAGACATTTTGCAAACGGCTCAGGAGCTCTACATGAAGCCTAAAGGTATGTTCTCCCCCCCCTCCACCCCCCACCCCCGCTTCCAGTGTTTTGAAAAGCGGGAGGTGAGGCTGTGAAACCAGAAGTCTCCCGCCAGAGCGGGAGATTTGGGAAGCCTACATGGGATTCAGGGAACTGGGCAAAAGGAAGCTCTGGCTCTTTCCTTCCTTCCCCAGGAACTTGGTGTGGGGAGCCTCATACAATAGAAGGAAGAGAGGCTTGGCTCAGTAGCTCTGCTGTGCAATTGAGAGAGCCTGGCAAAACAAGCTATTCCTCCCCCACTTCCTCCCCATGGAAGGCATCTCAGCCAATGGAGAAAACAGAGGTTTTTGCTCTGTGGCTCCTGTGCAATTGAGCAAGCCTTGCAAAGCAAGCTGTTATGTGGAAGGAAGCAAGAGAGAGGGAGAAGGAAGTAGATGACAGCCAGTTGCTCAGGAGCCTGATAGGAGCCCTCTGGGGGCCTGATTCGGCCCCTGAACTGCATGTTTGACACCCCTGGGATAGAATGTAAAATATTTCTTTGGATGCCCTGACCTGGATAGCCAAGGCTGGCCCGGATTTCAAAAGATAAGGAGGATCAGCCTTGATTACTCTTTGATGGGGGACCATCAAGGAATACCAGAGCGGCTCCACAAAGGCAACAGCAAACCACCTCTGTGCTACAAATCACTGATCCAAACAATCACGTAACCGTCTGCTGCACATCCCACTGTACCACATGCACATAATTGTTTTATTAAAATTGTACTGCTGTGCTAAGTGTTGCCGCAAATCTTGTGCAAATGGAACTGCCCTGAGTCTATTTTTCTTTCTAGTTGTGCCTCACTGGAGCCAAGCCATTATAAGCACAGCTGAAACAATGATTTGTGTCAATGTTCTTAATGCAAAAGGAGGGGTGTAAATAATACCAAAAATAATGACTACCACACAAAGAAACACAAAATGGAAAGGCTCTACAAACAGACATGCACGCAAACAAGTCTATGGAACATTTTCTTTCTTTCTTTTTTTTTTTTTTAAATCCAAATAATATTTTGTTTACAACTGACCCAGACCAGGATTCCAGTTTCTCTCCACTTGCCACCCCCATTGACACATGTTGTGTGGCTCTCGAAGCTCCCACTGTCCCGTCAACCAGCTTGGAGAAGGCATTTCTCTCTTTAAATCGCTTCTCCAAGCCAAACCAGCCGATGGCTTGGAGAATGCATTTAAAGCTGCTCTCTTTCCACCTTCCCCCTCTCCATCTATTTGCCTGCCTGCCTTCCGGTCTTGCAGCTCTCAAACATCTGATGTTTATTCTATGTGGCTCTTACATTAAGCAAGTTTGGCCACCCCTGCTTTAAGCACACAATTGCTATGAAGTTTCTGAAAATCTCTCCATGGTGGCATCTTGAACATTCTTAGTTGAAACTTTATCTCATTGGTCCATATAAGACTGAAATGCTGTTGGTTGACAACAAGACCAATCATAATTTGCAGAGCCTGGGCTGTTATGAGACTGGGCTGTTATATACAGGTCTTGGGATGCAGTATGAGACTGGACTGTTATATACAGGTCTTGGGATGCAGGCACCAATTTCCAATGTGGCCACAGTTATCAGTGCACTGCATCCAAGAAGAACTGTTGTGAGCTGTCCTGAGCCATTAGGGGATATTTTATTTGATAAAATAAAAATAAATAAATAAAATCTACTGCAATATGCTGCCCAAGGATCTACATTTGAAGATTATCCATAAGCTTCAGTTGGTTCAAAATGAAGCACCAAAAGTAGTTGCAGACATGCTCTATGTGGCCCATATATTGCCAGCTCTAAAAGATCTTTGTTGGTCACTGATTTGCTTCTGGGCACAGTTTGGTGTAGTGGTTAAGTGTGCGGACCCTTATCTGGGAGAACCGGGTTTGATTCCCCACTCCTCCACTTGCAGCTGCTGGAATGGCCTTGGGTCAGCCATAGCTCTCTCAGAGTTGTCCTTGAAAGGGCAGCTGCTATAAAAAGCTCCCTCAGCCCCATCCACCTACCTCACAGGGTGTCTGTTGTGGGGCGGGGGGGAAGGTAGAGGAGATTGTGACCACTCTGAGATTCAGAGTATAGGGTGGGATATAAATCCAATATCATCTTTAAAGTACTGGTCACTAGATATAAAGCTGTGGATGGACTGAGACCTTTGCCATTTGAAGGACTGTCTCCTCGCATACAACTGGCCCATCAATGCCACTATGTCTACCCTGACTTGAAGAAGCAAGATGGGTGAACAATAGGGATAGGGCCTTATCTGGTTGTGCTGTCAAGACTCTCTGGAATTTTGCCTCCATAGCAATTTGTCTTCATCTAAATCACTGACCGTTTTCACACACAGCTTACCACAGGGTCACGTTCCTGTTCTCTCCGCAGCGTCCGTCAGATTTCCCACCATCTGCACCTAAGTTACAGGAAGTGACGCGGCTTTTGCGTAGCAAACGTAAACTGCTAAAACCCAGTTTACGTTTGCTACGCAAAAGCCGCGGCACTTCCTGTAACTCCGCCGCAGATAATGGGAAATCTGACAGACACTGTGGAGAGAACAGGAACGTGACCGCGTGGTAAGCTGTGTGTGAAAACGGTCTCTTTTTTTGGGGGGGGGGGGAATACTCCTCATCCTTTTATCATTGGAAATGGACCATAGGCTACATGCCATTGTTTTAACTGAATGTAGTAAGCCAGGAGTGTCAAACTTATTTGTTATGAGGGCCAGATTTGACATACATAAGACCTTGTTGGGCTGGGCCATGTGTATACCTATTCAAGGTTAGGTAGCAGAGATAAAAACTTTAAAAAGGACACAGACAATCACAATTTTTTTAAAAAAAACATAAACATGATTAAAACGTTAGCACTTGTTGGTCTTAAAGGTGCTTTCTTTGTATCTCTCCCATGGAATCCAGGGAACTGGGCAAAGGAAGCTCCGGCACTTTCCTTCCTTCCCCAGAGTATCAGGAGGGGGAGGAGCTTCAGCCAATAGAAGGAAAAGAGACTTGGCTCAGTAGCTCTGCTGTGCGATTGTAAGAGCCTGGAAAAAACAAGCTCTGCCTTCTCTCCTTCCTCCCCAAGGGAGGAGCCTCAGCCAATAGAGAAAATAGAGTTTTTGCTCTGTAGCTCCTGTGTGATTGAGCAAGCCTGGCAAAGCAAGCTGTTATGCAGAAGGAAGCAAGTAATGGCTAAAAAAAAATCCATTTTGCTATTCAGAGGCTTCTAAGGAAGCCTCCAAAGGCACTTTTGGCAGTGCAGGGGGAAAGCGGCAGCACGGCGGCACTCTTGTGCACTACCGATCACTCTCTCCCTCCACGCCGCCCTGCAGAATGCGCAAGAAGCAAAAAGAAAGGGAGCTTGTGTGGGGGGAGGGGTGCGGCACAGGGGCCTGCCGGGAACGGCAGAAACCCTCGTGCCGGGCCTGGGAGTGGGAAATCAAGCTTGGTTCTCCCAGATAAGAATCCATGCACTTAACCGCCACACCAAACTGGCTCTACAAACCACTACACCAAATTGCAGGACAGAAGTAACAGCATAGTAATGGCTGCAAAAACATGCCATTTTGTTTTTATGGTTATTCCATGTGGCTGCATCCAAGAAGGAAGAAACATTAACAATTTGAGATATGCCACATTACTGCCAGAAAATACTGAAGACTCCACATGTCTTCTGATGAATGCAGAAAGTGCAAAAGCAGGAGTACAGCTGAATATCAAGAAGACAAAAGTAACAACTGGTGGGGAATTACGCAACTTTTAGAAGAAGACGGCGGCATTGAACTTATATTCTGCCCTCCATCCCAAATCAGAGTCTCAGAGCAGCTCACAATCTCCTTTATCTTTGTCTCCCACAACAAACACTCTGGGCGTTTTCGCACTCACCTTCAAGTGGTGTGACCACCCTCCTCACGCCGGCGGATCTGCAGGGATTTCGCACCAGAAGCGCCGGCGCACCCAAAAGAGCCGGCGACTTCCGTCGCGAAACCCGCTCAAACGTTTTCCTGCTTCTTGGCGGTTTCCGTTTGAGCTGGTTTCGCGACGGAAGTCGCCGGCTCTTTTGGGTGCGCCGGCGCTTCTGGTGCGAAATCCCTGCAGATCCGCCGGCGTGAGGAGGGTGGTCGCACCACTTGAAGGTGAGTGCGAAAACGCTCACTGTGAGGTGGGAGGGGCTGAGAGAGCTTTGCCAGAAGCTGCCCTTTCAAGGACAGCTCTGAGATAGCTATGGCTGACCCAAGGCCATTCCAGCAGCTGCAAGCAGAGGAGTGTGGAATCAAACCCCGTTCTCCCAGATAAGAGTCCGCACACTTAGCCACTACACCAAACTGGCTCTCTTAAGGTTGATGAAGAAATTGAAATTGTTAAAGATTTTCTATTCCTTGGCTCTATCATCAACCAAATGGTAGACTGCAACCAAGCAAACAGAAAGAAGTAGAGACTGGGACGGCAGCCATGAAGGTTCTAGAAAGCATTCTTAAGCATAAGGATGTGTTACTGGTGACCAAAATCAAGATAATTAATGCCCATGAGTATATATGGTTGTGAAAGTTGGACAGTGAAGAAAGCTCACCAGAAGAAAGTTGATTCATTTGAAATGTGATGTTGGAGGGGAGTTTTACGGATACCGTGGACTACCCAAAAAACAGACAAATGTGTTCTAGATCACATCAAGCCTGACCTTTCCCTGGAAACTAAATTTACTAAACAGAGGCTATCATACTTTGGTCACAATATGAAAAGATAAGAGTGACTGGAAAAGACAATATGCTAGGAAAAGTTGAAGTCCGCAGGAAAAGAGGAAGAACCAACATGAGATGGAGTGGCTCTATAAAGGAAACTGTGGCCCTCAGTTGATTGATTGAGTGTCAATTTATTCGGCCAATGACCAGTACAAATCAAAAGCAAAAACTATTCAACAAAACATTTAAGAATAAAATTGATCTAAATATAACAGGAATATCTCTAAAATGTAACATTTAAAATCCATACAGAAGAACTTAAAATCTGGACCTATTATATAGCTCTAAAGTTTAGAATCTATACCTAAAATTTCACGCCGAATTCTACAAGCTGCTGAGAAAAAATTTAGCATAGCTAATAGTGACCTGTGGATTCTCACCCATCAAAAGCTTCCTTAAAATATCTGCATCAGAACAACTTAGGTAATTATTAAGCAGAGGGGAAATTACAATAGATCGAACTTCCTGATAAAAATGACAACACAACAATACTTGTTCTATAGATTCCACCTCATCAGTGCCACACGGACAGGTTCTCTCCTTCATGAGAGTTTTTTTAAATCTCCCTTCTACAACTGCAGATGGGAGGGCTCGCCATCTTGCCAAGGTGAAAGCCCTTCGTTGACTAGGTACCTCCAAAATGGAGAGGTAGGGTGCTGGGGCAACCACATAGTTTAGTTTCTCCGGAAATAGGAAATTTGGGGTATTAGTGCTATCCCTTTGGCGCTCTATATCAAGCAATCTTTGTTTGATCATTGATCTTGCTTGATCATAACCCCTTTGTAAAACAAATTCTAAAGAGAAGCCCATATTCTGTAGTTTAGAGTAGATGGCCCTCTCCCAAGAGGATTGAAAATTATCTTGCAGAACTAAAGCTGTCAAACCCTTTGGGTTGTGTACTAATCTTAACCAAAAGTTAATAGAGGCTAGACTTACCCTAGCTTCCACTTTAACCAACCCTGACTCAAGACGTAGAGTGGCATTAGACACGCATCTTGGAACCTGGAATAAAGTTCTCAAGAATCTTGACTGGACTATTTCTAGAGGAGCAAAATGGGAAGAGAAAGGTCCAAGTATTGTCCCATACATTAATTGGGGCAATGTTTTTGCCAAAAAATAACCGTAAAGCTGCTGGTATATACATGCCTCCTTTGAGCAAATTTAAGAATGCCCTGTGCAGTTTTCTGGCCAATTGATGCAGCATAATCATGATGGGCAGTTCTACTCCCAAAGGAATGAATCATCACCCCTAAATATTTAAAATAGGATACTTGTTCTAGCCTATGGCCGTTGATATACCAAGACCTTTTTTTCCCTACTTTTGCCGAATGATAGAATTTTAGTTTTATTATAATTAATCTCTAGTCCGGTCTCTTCACAGTAGGAGCTGAATGCCTTGAGTGCTCTTTTCAGACCCACTGGGGTTCTGGAAAAAAGATCTGTATCATCGGCAAATAGCAAAGCTGGTATTTTCCTGTTTGCTAAAATAGTGGGGTGAGTGTCGACAGAACTTATGCTGCTAATCAGATTATTAATATATAAATTAAACAACACTGGTGCTAGAACACATCCTTGTTTTACTCCTCTAGCTGTGGCTACCACATTAGAAAGTTGTCCAGCTCTGTCACATCTAACTCTAAGGGATGTGTTGGAATAAAGGGTGCATATAAGATATAACAGCCTCTGGTCTATATTCATAGCTTTCAGTTTTTCCCACAACAAGCCCCTGGATATAAGATCAAAAGCTGACCTTAAATCAAGAAAGGCGGCATACAATGAGGCTGACTTACTGGATGCAAATTTCTCTATTAGATGTTGCATCAATATACAATGTCCCAGTGTAGTTCCTTACTCCCTAAAACCCGCCTGTTCCAAAACAAGGATATCTTCTTGTTCAATCCGGCATTTTAGTTTGTCCAGTAAATGGCTAGCATATAGTTTGCCTATAATGCTGAGTAAACTGATAGGTGTATAATTGGTTGGATCATCTCTCCTCCCCTTTCTTATAGAATGGCATGATGATTGCCTGTTTCCAGTCCTCTGGAATACATCCTGTTGAATCAATATAGGTGAAAAGTGTAGCTAAAGGTGGAGCGCACCATTCAACATTAGAAAATATATTATCAATACCAGGGGCTTTTCCTTTCTTTAATTGTTTTATAAGAGCTGTGACTTCTTTAACAGAAACTGGAGGCCAATCTGGCAAATCCAATGTTGTTTGTTGAGCAATCTCTTGGGGACATTTTTCATACATCTTTTGGAAATAGGATTCCCAAACATTGGCCGTAATAACAGAATCTAATGGAGAAGATTCCAAAAAAAGGAATGTTTAAAAGTCAATTTCCAAAATAGTTTGGAATTTTTGTCTTTGGCTGCCTGAATCAGTATTTCCCATGTTTTCATTTTATCTGCTTTCCTTTTTTTTTTTAGCCACAATTGCTTTGTAGAATGTCTTTGCATTCAAATAGGATTGAAAGAGGGCTGGACTTTCTGCATTAGAGGCATGGAGTGCAGAAATACAAAATCTTTTGGCATCTTGACAATCTTGATCAAACCATTTTTTGGAAGGGCATCTCAGCTTCTTTTTTGATCCCATGTTTTAAAGGAATAGAGGCTTACCTTTGAACAAAATCATTGTAAGGAATCAGGGGATTGTCGCCCTCTGAACAACCAATAATGGCTGCTCTGTTTGCCTTGCATTCCTCTTTGATTAGGAATCCCTTTAATTTCTGTTCCAACTGGGATGTCCATTTTGCACGACATCCTAATTTGTTCTGTTGGTAAGATCAGCATCCCAACCTGCCTATTCAGATGACTTTTAGGTGGTAAAAGGTTAAGACATAGATAGTGGGGGAAATGATCACTTTCTAAGGCAGGTAGGACCTGGAGGCTTCTCACAAATGGAAGTATATTTCTGGAGACAAGAAAGTAGTCTATAGTACTACACCTCTTTCCCATCAAAAATGTACTGCCTGGAAAGTCTCCATTAGTAGACCCATTCAAAATATGAAGACTAGCCCTTCCTGCCATCCCAACAAGGCATATGCCGGCGTAGTTTGCTTTGCCATCCTTTGAGTGACGTTGGTAGTGGGTGTGGGTTTGAGCATCCTCTGTTGTTATTATGGAGTCTTTATAAAAGTCAAAGAGGAACTGGTCACTTGGACCGATCCTTGCATTAAGATCTCCCCCAACTATAATCTTGTCTGCCACATTGTCTGTAATAAGATCTTGTAGATATTGTTCTAGATCTGTCCATATTGCTGATGTAATCTTGTTTTTCCGATGGGGAGGGAGATGCACGTTGACCGCTATTATCTGGTCAGAGCCTAGCTGAATAAGAATAGCCATTGCTAAGTTCTTTAAGGGATGTAGTACTATAATCCTTGCTATCAGAGAAGTGGACACTAGAATGCCCAGACCGCCCATTAGCCTCCCAGGTCCCCCACCATTCGCAGCCCCAATGGTATAAGATTTGTAGCCATCCAGCACAATATCATCAGCTAACCACGTTTCCTGGACCATAATTATATCATATTTTTGATCCTATAAAACTGCAGAACAGGTATTCTTGTTTAAAAACAGATGATGGTGGGGATGAAGGGGAGGACTGCCCATTGGCAGTCCCAAATACTCCCAAATCCTGTTCCTGATAATCCCAAATACTGCCAAATAATCCCAAATACTGTTCCTGAGATACATCAAGAGACAAATACTTTACCCCAGTTGGAGTCCAGGCTTAAAACAGATGGCCCTCAGTGTGAAAGACTTCATGCTACAAACTCTATTGTACCATCGAGTTTTACCACAAAACCTAGGGTGTCCCCAGCACAATGTGCCTGGCATGATGACATCAGTTCCAGGTGACATCATTGCACAGTCAGGGCACGTCACGCAATGACGGGGCTCTTGGGGACGGGGATCCCCCTGGTGGCCGGCTCTGTGCCGGCAGGTCGGGGGCCCCCAAACTGAGGGATCCCCCACCTCCAGGGGGAACTTGGCAGCTGGGATGGGGGGGTGGATATGGTCTTTCAGATATGAGCGTCCCAGGCCATTAAGGGCTTTGTATGTGACAGCCAATACCTTAAATTGAGCCCAGCAAGGGTGGAATTCTAGCAGGAGCTCCTTTGCATATTAGGCCACACACCCCTGATGCAGCCAATCCTCCAAGAGCTTACAAGACTCTTTTCTGTAAGCTCCAGGAGAATTGGCTACATCAGTAGGGTGTGGCCTGCTAGAATTCCACCACTGGAGCCCAGTAACTGATGATCAGTGAGTATAGTGACTGCAGAATGGGAGTAATATGCATGCTCCGTCTAGCTTCCGATAATAGCCGAGCTGCGGCATTTATGTGAAAATAATTCATATGAAAATAAGTGACGTCTGTGTTATGGAAGTGGCAGACCGTTATTTTAATTGGGGTAAACATCCTCCAATTATCTGTTTTAATCGTTTGACTGAATTTAACATCTGATGTTTAATCGATTCAGAGCACTTTAATCCTTAGGTCAGAACAAATTTACGCAGACTGGCAGTGTTTCGTTCACTGTGCCACCTGCTGGTGCAAAGAGGGAATTAATCGACAAAATCCACCGAGGAGAAAAGTCAGTGAAATTAGAAATGGCTTTGAATTGGGTATCACTGAGATATTTTCCAGTTAAGACAAAGGATCATACTGACAATTTATTGAATATGAATGCAGCAATGGCAAATTGTTTTTGGATTCAGCATTTTCAGAAAACAAACTTTTGCAAACTGAAACTTGTGTAACCCCATGTATTCAATATATTATACAACTTCAATTTCTTTTGCTCTTTAACTGTATGATCTGATTTTATTGCACAGTTTGTGTATTATGTTAATATTTATTACACTTTTATAATTTTGTACTTAACCTAAGGCTCAGTGAGAAAACTGAAAATAATTAAATAGGTTGACATATCTTCCTTGAATCCATCTCTCTTGCGACAAGTACAGATCTAGAAATGTGAAGAACAAAGTGGAAGAATCCTCCTAGTTCTTATTCGGACTGCAGATGCGAAATAACATCTAAATTATATCATGTTTGTGCTTTTTGATTGAGTTGGTCAGGCCAAGAGCTGAGAATTGTATGGGGTCAGCTCATTCCTTTCTAAATGTATCTTGTCAGAAGGAGCCAGGAGTTTGTTTGGCTTCATCAACATCTCATGGGGTCGCTTCGGCCCACTGAACTGAGTGGGAAGCTTTTCTGGAAGCAGTTCCTGTACAGCATCCTAGGGCATCGATACTTTTAGCCGGAGCCTTTAATGCTTGTATTGAGTCTTCTGAGAAGAGTCAGTTTGGTGTAGTGGTTAAGTGCGCGGACTCTTATCTGGGAGAACCGGGTTTGATTCCCCACTCCTCCACCTCCAGCTGCTGGAATGGCCTTGGGTCAGCCATAGCTCTCGTAGGAGTTGTCCTTGAAAGAGCAGCTTCTGGGAGAGCTCTCTCAGCCCCACAATCACCTCACAGGGTGTCTGTTGTGGGGGAAGAAGATATAGGAGATTGTAACCCACTCTGAGACTCTGATTCAGAGAGAAGGGCGGTGTATAAATCTATGGTCTTTTTCTTAACCTCAGGGCTGGATGAGCTTTTGAGTCAGGTGCTGTCTGTCTGTCTGTCTGTCTATGAGCCAGTTTGGGTTAGTGGTTAAGTGTGCGGACTCTTATCTGGGAGAACCGCGTTTGATTCCCCACTCCTCCACTTGTAGCTGCTGGAATGGCCTTGGGTCAGCCATAGCTCTCGTACGAGTTGTCTTTGAAAGGGCAGCTGCTATAAGAGCTCTCTCAGCCCCACCTACCTCACAGGTTGTCTGTTGTGGGGGCGGGGGGGAGGTAGAGGAGATTGTGACCACTCTGAGACACTGAGATTCAGAGTATAGGGTGGGATATAAATCCAATATCATCATCATCATCATCATCATCATCTTCATCTCTCTATCTCTCATTTCTCTATCACGGGACAGCTAAAGATGCTAAGATTAATTTTTCCAGCAGACAGCTATACAGTTTTGCAGTAAATGGTGTGTGTGTGTGCGATTTTAAATGTTTATTGAGGAGTAGATCCTGCTGAGGACTACACTTGTGGTACATACAAAGGTGCTAGTCTAATTGACTATGTACTAGAACAAAGCAGCAGACAAGAGCACCTTTAAGACCAACTAAGTTTTATTCAGAATGTAAGCTTTCGTATGCTCTTCAGCGGACTTCATCAGACAAAATGGGAATGGCAAGCAGCAGTTCTTAATATAAGTGGGCAATGAGTTGGCGTATAGAATCATGGGAATGTTTTGGCAGATTAAAAGAATCACAAATAGGGATCTGTGTTAGTGTTAGAGCAAAGTAGGGCTCAAACAACACTGGAGGGTGATAGAAAGCAGACTGCTGTTGCAGGTGCAAAGTGCCATAAATCTAGGTAACGTTCTGGCTTTAAATAGAGGGCATGGTTTCTCAAGTTCTAGTTCTGCCATTAGTAACAATGAGATGGAATCTGGAATTTAGTTAATAATGGCCTTCTAATATACCAGCATATATTGCCCCTGCACTTTGGGAACAATCCCTTGCTACTGTTTTTGGAAAGGCCTCTTGGACAGAATATTGATAGAACTTCCTGCAAATAATCTGTGGTCCCTGATTTCTCTGGAGGCAACAGGTTTCTTAACCAAAAAGATGTGCTCAGGTACGGCATCTGGGCCAGATCCAATATGAATTGATCTTCTGAAAGTTATTTTTTTTATGCAGTGGAGCAAGTAGTTGGCTGCCCTTTGCGCACAAATTACAGGGATAATTTTGTCAATTTGTATACATGCAACAATTGCCCCTACATATAAAAAGGGGCTAAGACTGGACTAGCAATTTACTGGCCCATAAACTTAATCATAACAGTAGATAAGGTAGATGCTGCTTTCCTCTCTCCAGGGCCGATCCTGTCACTAGGCAAACTAGGCAACTGCCTAGAGCTCAGGCCTTCCAGGGGCACCAAATTGGGTGCCCACCATATGACTCGGTAATGTTATCAGAGTGGGGGGGGGGCGCCTTGCCTAAGGTGCCAGACAGTCTACGGCTGGCCCTGCCACTATCTCAAGCTTTTAAACCGGATAGAATCAGATTCAGCATTATATCTTGAACAAGCGAGATTTAGAAGAGGTCTGTCAGCCCGTGAGCAGTGTTCCCTCTAAGCTGAGTTAGTGTAAGCTAGCTCACAGATTTTTAGCCTCCAGCTAAGGAAAAATGGCCCCAGAGCACACTCATTTATGCAGTAGCTCTGGAAAGTGTAGATGACTGGGAAAGGCAATGGCAAACCACCCCGTAAAAAAGTCTGCCGTGCAAACGTTGTGAAAGCAACGTCACCCCAGAGTCGGATACGACTGGTGTTTGCGCAGGGGACCTTTCCTTTTCTTTCTCACAACTTTAATGCCAGTAGCTCACAAAGTAGAATTTTGCTCACAGGACTCTGCAGCTTAGAGGGAACATTGCCCTTGAGACCATTACCTTGTATTGTATAATCTATAGACAAATATTCCCTCCCCCCTGCCGCAAGGGTCATCTTTATGCAGCATCTATGGACTTCCATGAATTTATATGAAAAAGGCCATGGCCCCTCCTTTTGCTGGACATTGTCCAGCCCTGGTAGAGAAAAGAGCTGCTTTTTCATGTACTGTGTGGAGGGAAGGAGGAGGGAGGAGAGGCAGGCATGATTGCCATTGCGGCAGCCCCCTACTTACCAGGGAGGCTTACGCTGAAGTAAACTGCTACAGAGGAGGCTGTTTCATCACACCCTGAAACCATGATTGAAGTGGCTCACCGGCTTGCTCCTTCAGCAGTTTCCTGTTCCTTCCCTCACCCCTCATGTTCCTCACATGCTCATGGGCTGGATAAAGGCCCTGGACAGGCCTGTGTCTACTCAAACTGGTATCAATTGTCTAGGATCTCAGGGAGAGGTCTTTCACATCACCCACTGCCTGGTTCTTTTAACTGGAGATGCTGTGGGTTGAACCAGGGATCTTCTGAATGTAAAGCAGGTGCTCTACCAGTAAATTCCCCAAACGACTATCCTTTTTTGGAATTCATCTGAGGAGCAATTACTCTTCCATGTCCACATAGCATGTTATCGCAATCCTTTGCTTTAAGGGGGGTGGGGGGTGGGGGTAGGATGATTTCTAATGCTACATATCACCAAACAGCCTATACCTATACAGTTCTGGGTTCCTACTACAGAAAGAAGTTTCCATTTACCCTTCCTTCACTTTCTCTCGTGTATGCCAACATACTCTCCCACAGGGGCCATTGACATTACCTTGAGCTCCTTGACTGTAAAACAGTCGGTATGCAGAGTCGACATCTAACAGGTAGTCCATCTTGAAAGGGCTGTCCATCTTGGAAGAATTTTGTTGCTAACACCTCTGTTTTCCTCAAGCTGGCACAGTTAATTTCCTGAGAAAAAGGAGATGAAACTTACATATCAAATGGCTTAAAGTGTAAACATGATATTAAGGCATCCTAATTTGAGACTTATAGTGTAGAAATCTTGCGCCTAACCCTTGGAATCCCCGGGTTTAGTATTTTTCCACTTATGAAACCCTATGAATATGGAAGATTTTGATTTTTGCTACTCTCAGTTGACCTTTAGACAACTGTTGCACCTTTCCTTTTCAAAGTTAGGCTTGTGTAAGTTTATCACACTAAACTTGTAAGCTGTTTGGCAATCCCTAAGTACAAGTGCTAATAAATGACAGTTGTATGACAAAATGCAAGGATTTCTTTTTCATGGAAAGGCAGTATTCGATCATGTTGTGCTAGAAGCGAGTCATACGGCTGTCAAAGAAAATGACTATTTTTTTCGGACTATTAAGATCTTTTTATTATTACTTTCTTTTAAAATACAGGAATGCAAAAGTTAAGATAGATCAGCATTTACAATATAAGAGTAAAAAAGCAGAATAACACAAAATATATAATTAAATCTACCTTCACATACCAGTAAGGAGAACTGTCATCTTTAAACAATGTCAGAAAATGTTTAACACATAATGTCGGGATAATAGGAATTACTCGAAATAATCTCACAAGATACTGTATACAACAGGAAACCAAACAGATTGGAAGGATTTGTGATAACTCTCCAGATGTGGCATAATAGAGTGACTTGTGAATTAATGAATTAATTAGTGAATTAATTAAATGGTCCCAAAATTTATTATGTCACATTTGTAGGGTTGGGGATGTTGTATCCTTCCATTTAGTTGCCCCAACAATTCTAGCAACAGTTCAAAAGGACTATTTGATGGGACTGTGAATACAAGTTCTCTTTGTGAAGAAGGTTAGCAATTTACCAAAAGTTTATATTCTTTGGCATCCGATTTTTGTGCTAGCCCTCTCCCAAACCCAAATAATGCAAGGATCACCCCCCTCCAAAAAGACAATGACACAGACATGAATACAATGTATACAGTTGTAATGTACATTACCAGTGATAATTTAGCTTACTGTCCATGGTTTCCTGAATCTCCTTCCGCTTAGACGGCTAAGCTGTATATTTAGAATTCAGCATTCACCCAACATTATAGGCATTCTTGCATTTTACAGCATGTTTCGGTACCACTGGAGGTGGGGAAAAGCTAATAAACCCCCTTAAGTTGTCTTGATTTTTAAAGGAACGGTTTCCCCACTTTTTAGCTTCCCTTAAAAGTCCCCCACTTTGAGTCCCTGCCTTCCTTTATTCATTACCATTCCCTAAAAAGTATACACTCCATCCCCTATTGGTAATCAGATTATTTTGATATTAACAAGCTTATCAAAAACTTGCTGCAGGTCTTCAGGGCTGGTTTTCTAAGAACCCACCGAGCAGCAAGCGATACTTACTGCAAAGACATCCAGTGCTTGCTTGGCTGTGGCAGACAGTCCGGCAGTTTCCAGGGAGGCTTTGGCAATGACTCAACATCTCCCCCCCCCCACCACTGGTGGAAGCAAATAATTTTGATTGTTTGATTGGAACTCAGATGAATAATGTATAACACCGGGTAGACTTCTTTTATCTGATACCCGAAGAGCCAGGAGAAGTTACTAGGCAACGGAAGGTGACACTACCCTCTTCAGCACACCCACTCACCTTCTCTTCTGGATTGAAAGACCCCCCAGTCCTTGGCTGCAATCAAACTTTCCCAAGGAATACAAATATATACAATTGCTTTGCGGATGTACTTCATCTGCTCCTCGCCTGATCTCTCCCTCACCTTTTCTTTTGCCTTTGTCTGTATTCAGAGTTGCTGAAATCAGGCTACAATGATTAACTTAATCCCCTTTGTCTAATAATTTACTTTTACCAACCTGCACCCCCCCCCCCTTGACTCTTTACCGCAAGAGTAATGGGGCTATAAAGTTATCTTTCAGTAAATGCAATGCGATGAATAATGCAATGAGATGCTTTAGTGGCCAAGTTTGTTCTTATCACAATCTAGTGTTGGTAGGTTTAGGTTATTATTATTGTTGTTGTTTTAGGACTGGGACTGTACAGAAGCATTCTGAGTGTTTTAAGTCATACCCAGTGAGCACAAAGGTTAAGTTCTTCACATCATTAAATCCTCTTTCTCGATTTTGGAAATGAAGCCATGAAGGTTCAGAGTATTTACAAGAGCATCTCTCCAAGACGGAATATATAACATACAGCTGTGTGAACAGTTCCATTCAAAGATCTGTTCGCACAGATCAACAGATCCAGGATTAAGAATAATCTAATACAGAGGGGGAGGGGGTTGTATTTAAAGAGGACAGGTACTTACCTGTGTGATGATCTTTGGCTCCTCATACACCGCAAAGCGAAACAGTGTTGTTGTTTTTAAAAACGCCTCTAAATCTCAGCAAGTAGCTTGTAATTGTCGTTTCAAGTGCCAAAGAATTGTGAAGAAAAAAGTAGTCGTTCTTACATATGAAGGTGAACTGAAAACCCCCTTTGCAGAGATCAGAAGGGAGCCACTCCCCACCCCGAAAACACAAGCTGCTGACTTTAAGAACACCGAGGAAGCTTTATTTAAACTGGCTTATCTGTTCCTTTCCTACTACCTCGTCAATTTCATTTGCATTTAAAATTATTCTTATGTCTTTTTTCACTGCTGCGATTAAAAAAAAAAGAGGTGTGGAGTATTTTTTCCCTAATCGCGACAAAATGCGCTGGGTGGCTTGGAGTAACCCCACTTCTCTTCTGAGCCAGGAAACATGGTGAGTAATTATAATTGGTAGTTATTTTCTAGAATGAAATGCAGAGTGCTCTTTCTCTCCCTCTCTCTCTAATGCAGTTTTTGATTTTCCTCTCCCTTTGGAAATGCATGGCAACACAACCACTCAGGCAAAGCGTCATTTTTTGGGGGGTGGGTGGGTTTGCGGTGGTGGTGGGGAGAATCCAAACCAATGGTTCTGTTCTGATCATCTCGTTATCACCATCTACGCTTCCAGGGAATCTGACCAATCGCTTTTGTGGTAAGAAACCGTCACCAGTTTTTAGTCCAGTTCCTTCTTTGGCTAACAGCCCACTGCTTCCTTGCCAGCACAGCAGGCAACACTTCCTGAGTCGAGGCCTTATGTGAGGTTTTTACACCTTCTTGAACACACGTATGAACAGGGGTGGAATTCTAGCAGGAGCTCCTTTGCATATTAGGCCACACACCCTTGATGTAGCCAATCCTCCAAGAGCTCACAAAAAAGAGCCTTGTCAGCTCTTGGAGGGTGGGCTACAACAGGGGTGTGTGGCCTAATATGCAAAGGAGCTCCTGCTAGAATTCCATCCCTGCATATGAAGCTGAATCAAACCCAGTGGGGAGATCTTTGGGCCTTCCTGGGATATTTGCCGTGTACACAAAGCACACGTAGAGTGATGACATTATCACCCGTAAGTGACATCATTGTGCCACTGACGGCGTGCAGCGATGCTCTGGTTTTCGACAAAACTCTATGGTTTGAGCCCAAATTGCCATAGAATTTTGCCCCAAAACTGGAATGTTGCTGTGTGACAGCAGCAGCATGATGATGTTACTTCTGGGCAGAGCTTTTTTTGAGTGGGAACACAGTTCCGACTGGCTTGGCATTGGGGGTGTGGTCTAATATGCAAATAAGTCCCTGCTGGGCTTTTTCTACACAAAAGCCCTGGTTCTGGGTAACTGGAGATGCCACGTCTTGAACCTGAACCACGTTTCAGGGCATTTCCAGGTGGGAGGAGCCTGCAAAAGAGACGATATAGGATGTATATCCCGCCCTAGACTCTGAATCTCAAAGTCTCAGAGCGGTCACCATCTCCTTTACCTCCCCCCCCCCCCGCCAACAGACATTCTGTGAGATAGGTGGAGCTGAGAGAGCTCTTAAAGTAGCTGCCCTTTCAAGGCCAACTCTGCTAAAGCTATGGCTGACCCAAGGCCATTCCAGCAGCTGCAAGTGGAGGAGTGGGTAATCAAACCCAGTTCTCTCAGATAAGAGTCCACACACTTAACCACTACACCAAACTGATTCTCAGCAAGGGAACTCCTGCCTGGACTTGTGGGGGAGGGAGGGGGGGATAGACTGGCAACCCTAATCAAACCACCCCCCCTAATCAGTCCATCAAGGTTAGTATTGTCTTCGCAGACAGGCAGTGGGTCTCCAGGGTCTCCAACGGAGGCCTTTCAAATCACCAGCTGCCTGGTCCTTATAACTGGAGATGCCACATTTTGAACCTGGGACCTTCTGCATGCTAAGCAGAGTGTTGTTGTTCAGTTGCACAGCTGAGTTCTTCTTTTGATTTTCTGCAGATTCTGTGCTTCTCTAATTATTGGTCTTTCTACCGTCCAGTTGTGCAGGCATCAAACCCCCTTACATTTCCTGTCAACAACGTATAGTCCTTCCTGTCCCTCAGGTCTTGTGGGATGCTTTCCCCAACTAAACTGGTTTTTCACTTCTTGGTAGGGTTTCCAATACATCTCTTTATATTTTTAGTCTCGGCGTGACACAGCTCAGAGCTGAATCGGCTGTACAAGCAGTAGCGTTAAAGTAAAAGGTAGGGCAGGGATGTCAAACATATGGAACGAGGGCCAGATCAGGCCCCCAGAGGGCTCCTATCAGGCCTGTGACATCTCAGTGTCATCTGCTTCCTTCTCTCTCTCTGGCTTCCTTCTGCATCACAGCTTGCTTTGCCAGGCTTGCTCAGTCGCACAGGAGCTGCAGAGCAAAGCCTCTATTTTCTCCATTGGCTGACCAGCACATGAAGCAACTTATATACAAAAGCTCGCAATGCCCAGCCATTTCATGTTTTTCCCCTGGGTCTTAGGTTCAAAGCACTGACTGTGAGATTTCTGTAATCAAAAGTAAGTTTGCAGCTTACACACACAGCTGCTGAACAACACCAACAGCATACTCAAGACAGCTACAGCACATTGCCTCCAGATTTTGATGCAATAATTCAGAGCAAGAGGTGCCAGTTATCAGCAACGGTTAAAGAAACAAAACATTGCAAGTGTGCTAATCTTTTAAGCATGTTTTATTTTAATGGTTTAAAAATATATTTAATAGTTTGTGTCCTTTATAAAGTTTATATCTCTACTACCTGTTGCTGTTGAAGACGCAGCTGTGCTGGGCAGGGCATATTTCCAGGATGGAAAACCACCGCCTTCCCAAGATTGCCCTATATGGTGAACTTTCCACCGGCCATCGAAATAGAGGGGCACCAAAGAAGAGGTACAAGGACTCCTTGAAGAAATCCCTTGGTACCTGTTGCATTAACCATCACCAGTGGTCTGTCCTAGCCTCAGATCGCAAAGCATGGAGGCACACCATCCACCAGGCTGTCTCTTCCTTTGAGAACGCACGCATAGCTGGTCTTGAGGACAAAAGGAGATTGAGGAAGAATCGCACTGCTACAGCACCAACTCCAAATCAGACTTTTCCCTGCAGCCACTGTGGCCGGACCTGCCTGTCCCGCATTGGTCTTGTCAGCCACCAGCGAGCCTGCAGCAGACGTGGACTACTGCACCTTTCTTAAATCTTCGTTCGCGAAGTCAAGCCGAGAGAGAGATCTCCACTACCAGTCATTACATTTTATGACACAAATGGCCCAGCCTGACAAGATTTCACTTCTTTCAGATCTGGGTTTCCAGCCTCCAAGTGGGTGGTGGTGGTGACCTGGATTAAAAAAAAAAAAAAAAATGCTTAATCTTCTTTCCTGGGGAAAATGGCTGCTTTGAAAGGGGGGCTCTATGGCATTACACCTACTGAAATCACTCCCCTCTAGGCTTCCCAATCCCCAGGTCCCAGCGGGGGATCCCCTGGTTTTACAGGCTTCCCCCCGCCCCCAGCCAGCTGGCCGGAGGGGGAAGCCCCGCCCCCATCTATTATTCCCATAGGGAATAATAGGGAATTAATCTGCGGGTATCAGGGGCTCTGGGGGGGCTGTTTTTTGAGGTAGAGACACCAAATTTTCAGTATAGCATCTAGTGCCTCTCCCCAAAATACCCCCCAAGTTTCAAAACGATTGAACCAGGGGGTCCAATAATATGAGCCCCAAAAGAAGGTACCCCTATACTTCATTATTTCCTATGGAAGGAGGGCATTTTAAAAAGTGTGCTGTCCCGTTAAATGTGATGGCCAGAACTCCCTTGGAGTTCAATTATGCTTGTCACACCCTTGTTCCTGGCTCCACCCCCAAAGTCCCCAGATATTTCTTGAACTGGACTTGGCAACCCTACTCCCCTCCCTAAACCCCTGTTTCCCAAGTTCCACCCCCAGATTTCCAGATATTTCCAAACTAGGGTTGGCAACCCTAGTTATTGTCCTATATCCAACCGCATTCCAACAACTTAAGGGCGAGGCAGTGCAGTCCCCGTGGGCAGTGGTCCCCAACCTTTTTGGCTTCAGGGACCAGTTTTGTGGAAGACAATTTCTCAGGATGATACAATTGTGCACTTTATTAGTTTGGTGTTGTGGTTAAGCGTGCGGACTCTTGTCTGGGAGAACTGGCTTTGATTTCCCACTCCTCTACTTGCAGCTGCTGGAATGGCCTCGGGTCGGCTATAACTCTGGCAAAGGTTGTCCTTGAAAGGGCAGCTTCTGGGAGAGCCCTCTCAGCCCCATCTGCCTCACAGGGTGTCTGTTATGGAAGGTAAAGGAGATTGTGAGCCGCTCTGAGACTCTGAGATTTAAAGTGGAGGGCAGGATCCAATGTCGTATTATTATTATATTGCAATATATAATGAAATAATTATACAACTCATGGCCTGGTTGCTAAGAGACCATGGACCTGAACTGGTCCATGGACTGGGGGTTGGGGACCCCTGCCCTAGGGTACCGGACTTCTGGGGGTCCCAGATTGGGTGCCCCCATGTGACTCAGTGATGTTATCCATGCGGGGGGGGGGGGGGGATGCCAGAAGTTAGCCTTGCCTGGGGAGCCAGACAGTCTAGGGTTGGCCCTGCCCATAATCTCCAGGTATTGCCCAAGCTGGATCTGGCAACCCTAATAGCAGTGACTATTTTATATTTATACAAGGAATTTTTAAAAAAATAAAATGTATTCCTCCTCCTCCTCTTTTGCCTCTGGTGACATGGCTTGCCAGATATTGCCAAGAATCGGTGATACATTGAAGTGTAAAAACCATCGGCTCTAAATCTCGGGATCCACCTTAGATCGGCTAAAGTAGGACCTCCTTTGACATTCCTGTGAAGTCTATTGGAGGAATGAAACAAAGTCATGGGTATTTTTACAAACATTCAAGGGTGGAATTCTAGCAGGAGCTCCTTTGCATATTAGGCCGCACACCCCTGATGTAGCCAATCCTCCAAGAGCTTACAAAAAAGAACCTTGTAAGCTCTTGGAGGACTGGCTACATCAGGGGTGTGTGGCCTAATATGCAAAGGAGCTCCTGCTAGAATTCTACCCCTGCACACATGAGAGGTATTCAAGAAGTCAGACAAAAAATGACATGTAATTCAGTCAACTGTGGGTATCCCAATGTTTTAGGTTTCCAGGTCACATGAGATAATGTTGCATTTCATAAGAAAAGGAAGAAAAGACATTGGATTCACATAGAATCCATTGCTCTTCTTCTGACTTTGTTGATTCCCACTGAGACATCTCAAACTAGCCATTTCCAAGAGGGATTGACTTGGGTAGCACAATATCTGGTTTCACTTCGTATGGCTATTTCCATGTGCTTTTCTGCAGGGAGCCATTGTTAGTGGCTCCGAAACAGCTGGTTTGGAATCAGGAGTGGAATTCTAGCAGCAGCTTACAAGGCTCTTTTTTGTAAGCTCTTGGAGGATTGGCTACATCAGGGAGGTGTGGCCTAATATGCAAAGGAGCTCCGACTAGAACTCCACCCCTGTTTGGAATCAGAGCACTATGTTGCAGCTTGATGTTAATGTGAAGTCAATTTCAACCAGTGTTTATGAGGAATTGCAGATACTGGGTTTTCACCACATAATTTCCCACCTCACTCCAGCTCCCATCCCACATGGCTTTTTCCCATGTGGGTCCTGTGATGCCTTGTATAGCCTTTTTGGTGGTCCAAGGGGAGGGACAGTGGCTCAGTGGTAGAGCATCTACTTGGGAAGCAGAAGGTCCCAGGTTCAATCCCCGGCATCTCCAACTAAAAAAGGGTCCAGGAAAAACCTCAGCTTGAGAACCTGGAGAGCCATTGCCAGTCTGAGTAGACAATACTGACTTTGATGGACCAAGGGTCTGATTCAGTGTAAGGCAGCTTCATATGTTCATATGCTATAGTTTCATTCATATATGACCTCATCCTCCATTTTTCACCAGCAGAAGAACTGGTTGGATCCAATCGGGAGGTCCTGGTGGGGGGACAGGAGGGGAGGGGGCCCCTGAGCACTCATCAAAACCTGGAACTGGCCCTGATGCCCAGTATTGTTTCTGACATGTTCTTTGCACAATGGGTTTCCCTTGCCACATGACAAGGAGTTTCTGAATGCTGCTTAATTTCAGCAATAATGATGTGGGAGGAGCCTTAGAAAGAAAAAAGATCTCTAGGATGAATCCATCCAAACCTCCAGGGCAACCTTGAATGTTTATTTCATTGTGAGCTTTCATGAGCTGCAGCTTACTTTAGATATGTGAAGGAAAATCATACTGGAAACCGGGACTGATTTCCCACTAGCCTTAAGTCGCTCTCACGCTCCTCTTCACACCAAGGGGTGTGGCCTAAGATGCAAATGAATTCCTGCTGTGTGAAACAATTGTGCCGTTAGGGGATGTGGCCTAATATGCAAATGAGTTCCTGCGGGGCTGTTTCTAAAAAACAAAAAACCCTGCTGGAAACTCTTCTTATCCAGAAGATTACATGTTTGGAGGAGGAGCCAAGGCAGAGAGGTTTGGAGTGAATCCTGCCACTAAACTTCAAAGTGCAAATTCTCCATCTAAGGGAAAAGGGAAGGGAGAATGGTAATTTGGGAATCTGTCATAAATCAACAGAGTTAGCAGTTACATATAATCAGTGGGGGTGCCTACCCTATTTGGAACATGGGTGGATAACAGCCCCCTCTTTTTTCTTATGCTGTCAAGTCACAACAGACTTATGGCAACATTATAGGGTTTTCAAGGCAATAGACATGTGGGTTGGTTTCCCATTGCCAGCTTCCACAGTGACCCTGCTTAGCTCCTGAGATCTGACAAGATCAGGCTAGGCTGGGAGTCCAGGGGTGGAATTCTAGCAGGAGCTCCTTTGCATATTAGGCCACACACCCCTGATGTAGCCAATCTTCCAAGAGTTTACAAGGCACTTTTTTGTAAGCTCTTGGAGGATTGGCTACATCAGTGGGGGTGGCCTAATATGCAAAGGAGAGCCTGCTAGAATTCCACCCCTGACTGGGACTATCCAGGTCAAATCCCCTTCTCTATACAACAAAATAATGTCCACTAATAATGAAATAAAATGAACAACAACAATCAGAAAATAGATTCAGATGGTGTTGGTCCGAAGTAGCAGAACCATTGCTTTTTTTTTAAGCAGGAATGCACAAGAACACAGTTCCAGCTTAGTGTCAAGGGGTGTGGCCTAATATGCAAATAGGTTCCTGCTGGGTTTTTTCTACAAAAAGCCCTGTGTGGAACAATGGTGATGACAGGGGGTGTGGCCTAATATGCAAATGAGCTCCTGCTGGGCTGCTTTTACAAAAAAAGCCCTGAGCAGAACAAAGTTTGTTCTTAACGTTGCCACTGGCCCCAAACTTTGTTTCAATGGCCAGAAAAGAGACACAGACAGTAAAAAAACTATTTTATTTAGCCTCATATATAAAAAAAATGATGCCAGTTAAAAAAAAAAATCAAATTCCAACATGCTATTCCATCACCAGTGTGGTGTAGTGGTGTCAGACTAGGATTTGGGAAATCCAGGTTCAAATCCACACTTGTGCCATGGAAGCTGGCTGGGTGACCTTGGGCCAGTCACATTACTCTCAGCCTAGCCTTGTCCTAGATAGCCCCAGGATAGCCTGATCTCATCAGACCTCAGAAGCTAAGCAGAGTCAATGTGGAGCAGGGCTGGATTAACAATTAGGCCAAGTAGACACTGGCCTATGGGCCCCCATGACTTTAGGGGCCCCAGGCTGGCTGCCTCCCTCCAGTTTCACGCAGCCAGCAACTGAGTCGCTCTTTGCTCAACTTGCCTGGTGTGGCTGATGCTGGCGTCATCGCCAAGCTGCCTCTCTCTGCCTTTCCTCCACAGCTTTGTCGAAGGGGCTTTTGAGAAGGTGCCTGCAGGCTGCAGCAGGGGCCACAGGTGGCGGGGTGGCTGCTCCAACTCTGAGATAATTTGTAAGGGGGGTCCTGAGATTTTGACTACCTAGGGCAGGGGTCCTCAAACTTTTAAAATAGGGGGCCAGTTCACTGTCCCTCAGACTGTTGGAGGGCCTGACTGCCATTACTGTACAAGGCCGCGGGCCGTCAGTTCTCCGTCTTCTGCATCTCTCTCCCTTCCCCACACCACACACCCCGGCCTGGGAACTCACCTCACCTCGGTATTGCCTCACACTCTGTCTCCGTCGCCTCAGCCCAGTGCCGGAAGTGTGCGTTGCTAACGTGAGTTTAGGTCGAACGTCACTTCCGGTCTGATTTTGCCATAACCCGGTGGGCCACATAAACATCCTCAGCGGGCCGCATCTGGCCCGCGGGCCGTAGTTTGAGGACCCCTGGCCTAGGGGCTTTCACGGGGTTTAATCTGGCCCTGATGTGGAGACAGGCAATGGCAAACCACCTCCAAATGAATCTTGCCTTGAAAACCCTGCAGGATCACCATAAGTAAACTGTGACTTAACAGCAAAAACAAAAACACCTTCATAACACTCATGTTCTGAGTAGGCACTGGGCTTCTGTCCTACATGCTGAAGCCCAAGAGCTGGCCATCCTAAACATCTACAAGACATTTTTGAGAGCTAGGAGGCTGCCGTTGTACTAACTCTTACTAACAGTAGCCAAAGCATCACAAGCTTCACCAGACTGGATGCTAAGAAACATACTACCCCCACCCCACCCCTAGCATTGTTTCCAAAGGACTACAGTCAAACCAGAGAATCTCTTAAGTGGAAAATGAAGGGTGGGCATTTTTGCAAGCCCAGCAGAACCAATGCAACGTAGTGCCCAGCAAACCCAGTGTCAACATGGCGATGCCAGCTGAAGACTTCATACTCAAACCTAGCTGTCTTTCTCATCATGTACAACTGTTTATCAAGGAAATGCTTTGACCTAACTGCATAAAATACATGCAAACAGATCCAAGATTCAAAATGTTAAAGTTAATCATCCCCTGTTTGATTGATTTGTAGTGATTCAGGAAGGACAATAATTGTTCACCTGGCATTTCCAAGAGAACAGCCTTGTGGTTTTCTAGTACACACTTACATATTGGCAACAGGCTCCCCCCCCCTTTATTCTGAACTCTTTACTGTGAACAAAACAGTGACAATAATGACTCAGAGGTTAGAAAGAAAAGGGAAAGAAACTTACTGCTGACAAACACTAATATTAACTCAAAAGAAAGTGAGAGAGAGCAAGAACGCACGGATTGGGTGGCTAAAGAAAAGTGGTGGCAAGGTGATCATTATGAAGAGCTGTTTCCTCGGGGACGTGTTCAAAAGAAAAGAAAAGGGGGGGAGGAATCAAAGTTTAAAGCCACTTACATGTCAAGAATAGCCTTATAGGCAGCAGTAATTATTACTCTCGCGCTTACGGGACGAAAGGTAAAAGCTTTGTTCTGTATTTGTTCGGTCCCCTCACACCTGAAATGTTTCAAAACTCATACAATAAAAACCATGCAGACAACAGCTTGAATAAAGACGGATAGCACGACAGTGTGAAGAAGATACACCTACCCCTCACGTTCTCAAACGTGAACTGGACGTGATTGTCAGGCACTTGAGATGAGTGGCCCAAGAGCTACCATGGAGGGTGTGTGTATTCAGCCTCAAGAGCCCCCTTCTGGCTCAGAATAAGGGTGTAGTCTCAGCTCCTACACAGCCTTTGGCTAGCCACACCATCAATACAAACAGCCTGGCTTTCTGTCCTCACCTGCTAATCAGAGCAGTATGTTTTACCTTCTGTACTTCTCACCTCAGGGACTGTGGGCCAGAGAACATATTACTCTAGGGTGAATGTATATTTTCCTGTCTCAGGTCTGGCCATGTCAACTGCGAAATAGCCTGCTGCCTCATGAACCTTGGACACAGAAGTCACTCCCTTATCAATCTTTGTTTTATGTAGGCTGTCCAAATTCTAAAATAGATCTTCTCCTGGTGGTGTAGTTAATACATAATGGCGGAAAGTGCCATCAAGTCACAGCTGATTTATGGTGACTCCGTCAGATGAACGTCAGATGTTTGAGGGAGGGAGGATGGAAGGAAGGAAAAAAGCAATTTTAAGTGCATTCTCCCAGCTGCTAGATGGTTTGGTATAGTGGTTAAGTGTGTGGACTCTTATCTGAGAGAACTGGGTTTGATTTCCCCACTCCTTCACTTACAGCTGCTGGAATGGCCTTGGGTCAGCCATGGCTCTCACAGAGTTGGTCCTTTAAAGGGCAGCTGCTGTGACAGTCCTTTCAGCCCCACCCACCTCACAGGGTGTCTGTTGTAGGGGGAGAAGATATAGGAGATTGTAAGCCGCTCTGAGTCTCTGATTCAGAGAGAAGGACAGGGTATAAATCTGCAGTCTTCTTCTTTGGCTTGGAGAAGAGACAAATGCCTTCTCCAAGGCCAGGGCAGTGGGGGCTTCAAGAGCCACATAATATATGTGAAAGAGCCACATGTGGCTCCAAAGCCATAATTTGGCCACCCTTGTTCTAGAATGTCCTGAAAAGGGTTTGTTTTTTCTTGAAAAAGATTAATTCCTTTATTCCTCATTCCCATATGTAACTGAGTATTAAATACACACCAATGTGTTTTCCCACATTCATCATTCCCTGTATTGCTCTCTCCCATCCCCACCTCCTTTCCTCTTTTAGTTTCCCCCCACTGAGACTGTGAATTCCTTGAGGGTGGAGCAGGGGTGGAATTCTAGCTGGAGCTCCTTTGCATATTAGGCCACACACCCCTGATGTAGCCAATCCTCCAAGAGCTTACAAGGCTCTTCTTTGTAAGGGAGGATTGGCTACGTCAGGGTTGTGTGGCCTAATATGCAAAGGAGCTCCTGTTAGAATTCTACCCCTGGGGTAAGGTCCTTGTTTCTTCCTGTGTGAAACCCTGCTGGGATCCGCGTACACTGCTGGTATCAGATTTCCATTCATAATGGCAATCAACCCCCCCCCCCCCCCCCCTCAGGACTTCATTTCAAACTGGGTCTGGAGAAATGAGAAACCCCCTCCCCCACTTTAAAAAGCTAAGGTTCTTTCCTTTTTTGCTGAGCCCAATTCCAAACCTCACCATTTTCTCTAAAAAGCAGAGCAGAGAGTAATCTTACATAAGCTCATTGAACATATTTCTTTCCATGGGAACTGAGAAGGTGCTATCCTAGTGAGCAAGACTGTGTGAACAATGCACATTGAAGGCTAACAATCAAGTTAACAGCTAGTAGCTGAAGACAACGTTCTGACGGAATGTCTTAAACACATAGGGTCACTAACAAGGCCACTATTAAGCATAAACAGATGATATAATTATTACAGATCATCTGGAGATTTTTGGCATAACTACAGTTTTTTTCCTTGGGGAACTCGGTGGAACGGAGTTCCAGAACCTCTTTGTGGAAACGCAATTCTCAAAGAATGCTTAAAAGTTCATGAGGGGCTCCTGTGTGCTTCTCCATCATTTCACTCTTGAGAGTTCCAGCACCTCTTCTTCCAGAGGGGGGAAAAAAGCCCTTGGGCATAACAACTGGGGGGTGGGTGGGTGGGTGGGATCCAGTCAAGTATCTTTGCATTTATGCATATCTGTCACCTTGTCCATTTATTTGTGGTTTATAAACTTGTTCTCTCAAGGCTGTTCTGCTCAAGAGCAGTTCTGGGAGAGCTCTCTTAGCCCCACCTACCTCACAGGGTGTCTGTTGTGGGAAAGGGAAAGGAGATTTGTAAGCTGCTTTGAGACTCCTCTGGCTAGCGAAGGGTGGGGTATAAATCCAATCTCCTCCTCTTCTTTTTCATAAATGCATGACAATAGATTTTTTGATGGGCCACACTGCGTTGTCTTCATGGCTTTGGTGTGGGTAGACATTAATGGTGCAATCCTATGCAGAATTGCTCTGGTCAAAGCCCACTGAAATCAGTGGGTTTAGGCTGGAAAAACTCTGCATGGGATTGCACTGTAGGTCTGTGAAGACCCCGGTTCCATATATCCTCCAGTCATAAATTGTACTTGGGGACCTTGGGCCATTCACACGCACTCTACATAACCTACTTTGCACAATCATCGCAAGGATAAAATGCAGCAGGGGACAACCACCAACCTCCTTGGAAGAAAAGAAGGATAAAAATGCAAAACTATCTTATAAATGAAAGAATTTATCTCCACACTACTGCGATGGCCATGATTCTTTGGCTGATCAGCAGGGCTTTTTTGTAGCCGGAGCTTCTTTGCATATTAAGCCACACCCCCTGATGTAGCCAATCCTCCAAGAGCTTCCAGAGCTTTTGGTACAGGGCGTACTGTAAGCTCCAGGAGGATTGGCTACATCAGCGGTGTGGGCCAAATATGCAAATTAGTTCCTGCTACAAAACAGCCCTGCTGATCAGAATGTATAGAATTAGACCTAATGAGATTGTACTAGACATTATGTGAAATCAAGTCCTGCTACTCTTTCATGCAATGAGAAAACAGTCATAACTCAAAACCATGTCTCCCCATTTGTCTGAGTGGTCTTCATTTAATAGGATAATCTTTAAAAAAAATAGCAAAATCATCAAGTGCTCCAAAACGCAAGCCAAAGGTGCTGCTTGCTTCTGTTTTGATCTGCACAGCAGATATAAAGAAAAGCATCTTTAGCCTAGGGTTTTTAAAACAATCTTATGATAAATCCCAGGGCTGGAGGGACGGTGAGACAGAAGCTTGTTTTATGTTGATTTGATATTTTTGCTAACAGGCTCTGTCAAAAGAACAAAACACCCAAGTTCTCCCCTGAACATGCCAGGCATATATGTTCTAATTTGCTAGTACAAGTAGGATTAATCATCTATGTATGCTGTGGGATAACTACAAGCAACTTGTTAATTTTAAGTTAGACTTCTGGTTTGAAAAGGAGTTCCATGAGGAAGTTAGGAATGTATGGTTGTGTGTATGAATGGAGATAATGCTGATGGAATAGTTAGTATCTAGACCAGGGGTCCTCAAACTACGGCCCGCGGGCCAGATGCGGCCCGCTGAGGACGTTTATGCAGCCCGCCGGGTTATGGCAAAATCAGACCGGAAGTGACATTCGACCTAAACTCGCGTTAGCAACGCACACTTCCGGCACTGGGCTGAGGCGGCGGAGACAGAGTGTGAGGTGATACCGAGGTGAGGTGAGTTCCCAGGCCGGGGTGTGTGGTGTGGGGAAGGGAGAGAGATGCAGAAGACGGAGAACTGACGGCCCGCGGCCTTGTACAGTAACGGCAGTCCAGCCCTCCAACAGTCTGAGGGACAGTGAACTGGCCCCCTATTTAAAAAGTTTGAGGACCCCTGATCTAGACGATTAGCCGTGTGAGGCAAAGAAGTATCCTTCTGGTACTTCAAAGACTACGTTTCATGGGCTAGAGCCCCTTTCATCGGATGATCTTTAGCAACTGATCTCACACTGAAAACTGAGGTACTATACATGAACCAATAAACAGAGGAAAGCAGATCTAGCGAACAACCCTAATCAGGTCTAGTTAGAATCCTACTCCAGTTTATTTAATGGGGCTTACCCCCCAAAGAAATGCAGCCCCATGGCACAGAGTGGTAAAACTGCACTACTGCAGTCCAAGCTCTGCTCATGACCTGAGTTCGATCCCGGTGGAAGCTGGGTTCAGGTAGTCGGCTCAAGGTTGACTCAGCCTTCCATCCTTTCGAGGTCAGTAAAATGAGTACCCAGCTTGCTGGGGGGAAAGTGTAGATGACTGGGGAAGGCAATGGCAAACCACCCCATAAAAAGTCTGCCGTGAAAACATGACGCAACGTCACTCCAGAGTTGGAAACAACTGGTGCTTGCACAGGTGCTTTTACCGTTTTTTTTACCCCCAAAGAAAGTGCTAGGATTGCATGGACAGTGCCAAGGACATAAATGAGCCCAAGCGCACTCAGCTCTTGCAGATTACCTGGAATAAAGGTGGAGATGCATTTTATGGGGAGACTGCTTCATCCACGACAGCTTCCTACACTGAGAGGACACGCACACAGCATTACACAGTTGGGTTAGAACAAATAAAAGGAAGTACTTCTTCACCCAAAGGGTGATTAATACATGGAATTCACTGCCATAGGAGGTGGTGGTGGCTACAAGCATGGACAGCTTCAAGAGGGGATTGGATAAGCATATGGAGCAGAGGTCCATCAGTGGCTATTAGTCACAGGGTATTGTTGGAACTCTCTGGGGCAGTGATGCTCTGTATTCATGGTGCTTGGGGGGCATAATGGGAGGATTTCTAGTGTCCTGGCCCCACTAGTGGACCTCCTGATGACATCTGGGGTTTTTGGCCACTGTTTGACAGAGTGTTGGACTGGATGGGCTGTTGGCCTGATCCAACATGGCTTTTCTGTTCTTATTACACGTGTACTCACAACACCTAGTTGTGAGATTTCACATGGTTTTCCTTTCTAATTATATCCAATGAAATACACGATATCTACATGCAGAGGCCTTAAAATGAGGTCGTCCCACATGTACGTCCTGTGAGAGCTCTGTTGGAAAGAACACACAGAAAATGTAACTTAGGGGTGGTAAAGTCTCAGAAAAAAGACGTTGGACTGTGAGCTTTCTGCCAGCCAAAGAAGTGACCGAAAAAGCTCATTGACTCTAAGGTATTGCAAAGGTGATGGCTGCTCTTGTACTGAGATTATTATGTAACAGCATCATTGTACATAGAGAGTAACAATCAGACAAAGAAGGATCTTTGTTCAAAAAAGCTTAGGGGTGTCAAATGTGGCCCAGGGGCTGAATCAGGCCCCCGAAGGGCTCCTATCAGGCCCCTGAGCAACTGGCTGTGGTCTGCTTTCTTCTCCCTTTCTCTTGCTTCCTTCTGCATCACAGCTTGCTTTGCCAGGTTTGCAACTTACAGATACACACCTGAACAGCATACTCAAGGTTACTACAGCACAGACATTGTCTTCAGATTTTGATGCAATAATTCAGAACAGGAAGTGTTAGTTATCAGAGATGGTTAAACAAACAAAATATTGCAAGAGTGCTAATCTTTTAAGCATGTTTTACATTTTTTTTTTTTAAATGAGTTTAACACCCCTGGCTTACAGTCTAAATTTAAGTTGGGAAGGGGACACAGTTGAGGAAGGAGGTGAGAGAAGTCAGAGACAAAGGCAACACTCTCCAAAAACAAACAGATAGGAGAAAAAAACGGAGCCAAGATGGTAACATAGGATAAAAAGTTAAAGGTAGCCCCCTGTGCAAGCACCAGTTGTTTCCAGCTCTGGGGTGATGTTGCATCACGATGTTTTCACAGCCGACTTTTTACGGGGTGGTTTGCTATTGCCTTCCTCAGTCATCTACACTTTCCCCCCAGCAAGCTGGGTACTCATTTTACCAACCTCGGAAGGATGGAAGGCTGAGTCAACCTCGAGCCACCTATCTGAACTCAGCTCCCACCGGGATCGAACTCAGGTTGTGAGCAGAGAGCTCAGACTGCAGTACTGCAGCTTTACCACTCTGTGCCACGGTGCTCTTAACATGGAATACTAGTGAACAAATCCATGTTCATATATTTTTGGTTTGGGATTAAGACATTTCAAGAGGAACATGCTTTGGCGGCTACCCTCTTCATCATTTAAAATGCCTTCAAGAACAACAGCTTTAAAAAACCTGCTACAACATGCTATCGGAAAGCATCAAAAAGCTGTCATTCCAAACTGAACTTCAGCCCATCCCTATGGCAACTAATGGAAACATTTAATGCTGCCTATATATGCACCAAAAAAAAATTGTAATGTGCTCCCCCGCTGCACTTTTCATTTTATGCTAAAATCACTCAATGCCACCTACGCAATTGTGAGATTGCAACAAAGCTGAAATACATCAGGAGGTGCGTCGACATCGCAAAATGATGTCTTAACCGTGGAATAGTTTCCTGGCTTGTGTAGATCACAAGTCGTGAATCACAAAGTAAAATGCAACTCAACAGTCACCTGTAATGGATTTCTGGCTACTTGACAACCCTGATCTCTCCCGTTTTACAATCCCTCCCAACCAGCGAGCAAAACCAGCAGATCTATCAAGCACCAGGCTAATGAGCTTTAGCTTGGTGCTTTGGGGCAGTTCTGGGATTTAGAACCTTGAAAAAGTAGCCAAAGGATATTTTCAAACCTGTAGCTAGTTAAGTGCAATTAATTTTACAATTAATGACCAACTTTTAAAACTAAGGGTAAAGGTAAAGGTAGTCCCCTGTGCAAGCACCCAGTCATTACAAACCCATGGGGTGATATCACATCGCAACCTTTTCTTGGCAGATTTTTTATGGGGTGGTTTGCCATTGCCTTCCCTAGTCATCTACACTTTCCAGCTGGGTACTCATTTTACCAACCTCAGAAAGATGGAAGGCTGAGTCAATCTTGAGCCGTCTACCTGAACCCAGCTTCTGCTGGGATTGAACTCAGGTCAGGAGCAGAGCTTGGACTGCAGCACTGCAGCTTTACCACTCTGCGCCTCGGGGCTCCTCTAAAACTAAGGGTACAAAGCGATATATATATTAGAGGTGTGCACCAAGCAAGAATAAAAAGCTATACTTATGTATCTGAGATGTGGGGAAAATCTTCCCCCATAATTGCTTATGTTTGTGGAGGACATGTCCAGGACTAACGTTTAGCCAAAAACTCTTTTGATGTAATTTCAACTGGCTGATTTTGGCCTGACCTTCTGGGGCAATAGAAAACAACTCTGCACCATCTGCTACATGATGGTCCTTCAAGTACTTGAATATGGTGATCATAACCAGTGTTCCCTCTAAGCTGAGTTAGCTTGAGCTAACTCACAGATTTTTAGCCTCCAGCTCACAGATTTCTGGCTTAGCTCAGAGAGAATGGCCACAGAGCACAATAATTTATGCAGTAGCTCACAACTTTAATGCCAGTAGCCCACAAAGTAGAATTTTTGCTCGCAAGACTCTGCAGCTTAGAGGGAACATTGATCATAACACCTCTCAGTCGTCTCCTCTCCAGGCTAAACATACCCAGCTCCTTCAACCTTTCTTCGTAGGACTTGGTCTCCAGACCCCTCACCATCTTTGTTGCCCTCTTCTGGACCTGTTCCAGCTTGTCTACATCCTTCTTAAAATGTGGTGCCCAAAACTGAACACGATGCTCTAGGTGAGTTCTAACCAGAGTAAAGTGATATTGTCACTTTATGTGATCTGGATACTGTACTTTTGTTGATACAGCCTGAAATCACATCTGTCTTTTTAGCTACCACATTATACTGATGGCTCATGTTCAATGTATGGTCTACTAGCATGGTACTTTTTGCACATACTACTGCTGAGATATGTCTCCCCCATCCTATAATTATGCATTTGATTTTTCCTATCTAAATGCAGAACTTTACATCCCCCCCCCCCCGAAAAATCATTTTATTTCTTTAGTTCAGTTTTCCAGCCTGTCAAGATCTTGACTATGTCTTCCACTGTAATGACTACCCCTCTCAATATAGTGTCATCTGCAGATTTAATAAGCATTCCCCTTTATTCCTCCATCCAAATAATTTATAAATATGTTGAAGAAGACAGGTCCCAAGGCAGATTCCTGGGATGCTCCAAGAACCAGCATGGTGCAGTGGTTAACAGCAGTCTCTAACCTGGGGAACTGGGCCTGATTCCCCACTCCTTCACATGCAGCCTACTGGATGACCTTGGGTCAGTCACCATTCTCTCAGAGGTCTCTTGACCCCATCTACCTCACAGGGTATAGGTTGTAGGGAGAGGAAGGAAAGGTGATTGTAAGCCATTCCAAGACTCCTTCAGATAGTGGAGGGGGGAGAGTATAAATCCAACTCTTCTTGTCAAGAGGATGAGGAACCATTAACAAGCACTCTTTGGGTGCAATTTGTCAACCAGTTACAGATCCACCTAACAGTGAAAGGATCCAAACCACATCCTACCAACTTGTCAAAAAGACTATTATGTGGAACCATATAAAAAGCCTTACTGAAATCAAGATAAACTATGTCTACAGCATTCCCCTGATCCAGCAAGGTAGTAACTTTCTAAAAAAAGAGAGATCAGGTTAGTCTGACATGACTTGTTCTTGAGAAACCCATGCTGGCTTGTTATTGAGAAACCCATGATGGTAATCCTAACCATCCTTTTAAGTGCTCAAGGACTGACTGACTCATGAACTGTTCTAAAACTTTTCAGGTATAGACATTCAGGTGATGGATTAGGAGTTACCCAGATCCTCCTTTTCCTCCTCCTCGAAGATGGGGACAACATTTGCCCACCTCCAATTTTCCAGCATTTCACCTGTTCTCCAAAATTTTTTAAAAAATAATGGACAGAGGCTTGGAAATTACATCCAGAAATTCTTTTAGCAACCTTGGTTACAATTCATCTGGCCCTGAGAACTTAGTTTCATTTAAAGAAACTAGGTGTTTATGTACTACTGCTATACTGATCCTAGGCTGCAACTCCCTTCCCTCATCATGTGTTCCACTGAGCACCATTTCCCTCCCAAGAGAAGACTGAGGAGAAGTAGGAATCGAGCAGTTCTGCCCACTCTTCATCACCTGTTACAATTTCACTTTCCTGTCCCCACAATGGGTCTACCATGTCCTTGCTCGTTTCTTACTTTGAACATAACAAAATAACCCTTTTTGTTGTTTTTAGCATCTCTCCCTAGCCTCACACACGGAGCTTTAGCTTTTCTAACACTCTCCCTACAAGCATTGGTTATTTGTTTATATTCATCCTTGGATATAAGGTCCTCCTTCCATTTCCTAAACGAGCTAACAGCTTAAAAACAGGCATAAAATATAGCTTAAAGATCACTGAAACCAAACAAGTACACATGATTAAAACAATTAAAATCAAAACTAAAATACACATGCAATAAAATAAAAACAACAATTAAAGCATAGGGTGGGATCACTGAGATTTTAAAAAGCCTTCACCCACCAGGAATGCTAGTCTTGAGGTGGGACCTGGGGATCCCCTGGCATTTAAGCTCATCTTCAGGCTACAGGGGCTAGTCCCCCTAGAGAAAATGGTGCTTTGGAGAGTGGACTCTATGGCACTTTGGATGCTTTGGAGAGTGGACTCTACGGCACTGTACCTCATGGTGGTCCTGTCTTTCCCTGGTTCTATTCCCAAATATCCAGGAGTTTCCCAACCTGGATCTAGCAACCCTATCCCCCCCATTCCTTGCTAGTGGCGGTGGGGGGGACCTGGCAACCAACAGGTGAACACCATCCAGTCCAACCTCCTGTTTAGTACAGGGAATCCAAATCTAGAACATCCCTGACTGGCTATCTCAGGGGTGGCCAAACTGCAGCTCAGGAGCCACATGTGACTCTTTCGCAACTATTGTGTGGCTCTTTAAACCCCCATCGCCCTGTTGGAGAAGGCATTTGTCTCTCTAAATCACTTATCCAAACCAAGCCAGTCAGCGGCTTAGAGGATGCATTTAAAGTTAAAGTTGCTTTCTTTCCACCTCTCTCTTCCCCATCTTCCTTCCAACGTCTGATGTTCATGTTTTGCGGCTCTCAAACATCTGATGTTTATTCTATGTGGCTCTTATGTTAGGCAAATGTGGCCACCCCTGGTCTAGCTTACACCAGAGGACCTCCAGTGCAGGAGATCCCACCACATTGGATGCATCAGCCCTCTTTGCATACACACACATGCGATCGGGGAAAACAGTCTTAAAAGGCTGCCCGAATTTTGCAGGTTATGGCATGAGCGGCATCTTGCTGAGATTCAGTCAATAAAGTGAAATACCACCGAATAGCCATCGTCGGTGAGAGCCGGTTTGGTGTAGTGGTTAAGTGTGCGGACTCTTATCTGGGAGAACCGGGTTTGATTCCCCACTCCTCCACTTGCAGCTGCTGGAATGGCCTTGGGTCAGCTATAGCTCTGGCAGAAGTGGTCCTTGAAAAGAGCAGCTGCTGTGAGAGCCCTCTCCAGCCCCACCCACCTCACAGGGTGTCTGTTGTGGGGGAGGAAGGGAAAGGAGCTTGTAGTCAGCTCTGAGCCTCTGTCCTTGAAAGAGCAGCTGCTGTGAGAGCCCTCTCCAGCCCCACCCACCTCACAGGGTGTCTGTTGTGGGGGAGGAAGGGAAAGGAGCTTGTAGGCCGCTCTGAGCCTCTGTCCTTGAAAGGACAGCTGCTGTGAGAGCCCTCTCCAGCCCCACCCACCTCACAGGGTGTTTGTTGTGGGGGAGGAAGGGAAAGGAGATTGTGAGCCGCTCTGAGACTCTTCAGAGTGGAGGGCGGGATATAAATCCAATATCATCATCGTCGTATTCTTCAACCTTGAGTAATAGCAGGAAAATAAACAGTCTACTTTTGTGTAGCAAACACCAACCAACCACAAGACGCCTGACAATGCATAGCGATTGATTTTTCTAAAAAAAATATTATCAACGGCTTCAAAACCACTTACTGTCAGAAAAAGAAAAATCAGACATTATGCATATGGAACAGAAGATGAATTTTACCTGTAATCTGGGAAGACGGCAGTCCAGGACCAATAGAATCTATACCAGTTCACTCCTTGACAAATGACAGAGGCAAGGGAACCACACAAATACTGAAAAAATATATATAATCAAAAACAAATGCTGTGTCTTTATTTTAATTTTATAAGGCTGTGAGTGACACTGGAACGCAGGGGGAGAAAGAGGTATAGGAGGACGAGGTGACATGCCAATTTGTCATTTGGAGAATGCATCAAATCTTCTTTTAAAAAGACCAACTCCATACAGACAAGGCTCTCATTTACATAATAGAGTCATTAGGCATGGTTTGTTCATCTCCAGTGGCCACAACATACATAGCCTCTCAGCACTGCACTTTTCAGTAGAGTCATTACACAGGCAGCCGCCAGGAATCAAAAGCTAGTTCACAAATGTGCTCAATTTCTTTATGTTTTTGCAACAGATGGGCAACGTCGTGTGTGAACTGAAAAACCATTGCGCTTGAGTTGATGTAAAGCAAGGTCTCTTTGGCATGACTCATCAGGGCTGCCAAGTTCCCAGGCTGGGCAGGGGTTCCTGTGCCCCGAGGTTCCCAACCCGGCAGCCCACACTGGGCCACGGGGGGGGGGGGATTCTCCCCCGACGTCACCGGTGCGATGACGTCACTCGCAGTGATGTCATTGTGCTGGCGATGTCGCGTGCCAGCCGCTCTAGGAGCTTCTGGAAAAACTGTATAGTTTCCCTGGACGCTCTAGCAATCTGGGAGGGAAAACTCTATGGTACCTATTGTACCATACAGAGTATTGAACTCTATATGTAAAAAGACTCCTAAACAGGATTTCATGTTAGCAATGTGGCAAATTCCACGCATATCGTTTGACACATCTGAGGTTTATTTTGCTTCCTTAATGGAAAACATCTTTATTTAATATTCTACCTTTTCTCTCGCGAACACAGATGAAAGGTTAATATTATCTCAAAAGAGTGAGCAATAAATTATTCAAACAAAATATGAATAAAAGAACTCTGCCCTTAAATGGTAATATACATTCTGGTAACTGTACATTGCGATAGCATCTCCTATATGGAGCTTGGGATAGATTCCAGTGGGTTCGTATTCGTTGGCATTTTAAAAAGAAATCCTGTTCCTCGGAGGGAGGGGGGAATCTATATATTTGACAAATAGATTTTTAATGATAGTCATCAAAGCTCAAAGAAGTTCAGTGAATTTCTCCAAGTTATGACATGGAGTGAAGTGGACAAATTAACAAGAATATTAAGAGACTATGATTGAGAAGTTTTTAAGACGGAGTGGAAAAAGTTTAGAAGATATGTAGAAAAAGAGTGGAAAATAAAAGGACATTGGACAATTTTTGATAATGATTAAGTTTTAAAAAAAGAAGAATATAAATTTTTGTTTTAACAGTTAAGGGTACTTTTAAATATTTGCATTTTAAGTAAATAACACCGGTGGGGGCCAAGTAATGGGGGGAGGGGTGGGTAGAAAGTAATATATAGGGTAGATAAAAGAAGTTTTTAAAGATGCAAGAAATAGATTTATTACCATATGTTACCAATAAAATTGTTTTAAAACCAAGAAGTTCAGTGAATTTCTAGTCTAAGGACTGAATTCAATAGCAGATGCTTTGCGGAATCCCCAGGTGGTCTCAGGTGCGTGCGCAGCGACTGCAGAGTGGAATTTGATCTAGAGTGGCAGCGCTATACTTTGTAAATAGGGCCCCAAAGCATTAGCAGCAGAGCTCAAAGGTGTGTCTGTCTGGCAGCGCTTTCAGTGCCTTCTTGAAATCTGGTGATGGCGGCTTTGCAGTATTAGAAATGGTGAGCCTCATCAGGCAGCTCTAAGGACAGGCCCGTAGCTACGGTGGGGTCCTGAGGGATCCAGCCCCGCCAATCAAAAGCCCTGTGTGACCTTTCGGCCCGCTCTGTTCAAGAGACCTTAACCACTCCCCCCCACACACCTGATAAAAAGTGCAGAGGGAGAGGAAAGATTGTGCATAATTTTGTGATAATAAAAGAGATAACATTGCACTTGTTTTTTTTAGGGGCAATCACAGGATATTTTGAGAGTTGACACTGAGAGCCCATCCCTCCAGCCCCCCTAAACAGAAAATCCTGCCTGTGGCCCCACCAAACTTGAAATCCTAGCTACGACCCTGTCTAAGGATGAGAGTGGCTCTAACTGCTGAGCTGAGCTCTGAACTCGTGCACAGAGCTGGCCTGACCAACTAGGCAAACCAGGCATTTGCCTAGGGCACCGGGAGACCAGGGGCGCCAAATATGGCCTCCCTCTGCCCCCTAGGCAAATACCTATTTGCCTCTTCCTCCCTCCATCGTCCCTTCACCAAAATTTTAATGCCCAGGAAAGGGCAGCGAAGCGCCGTGCTCCGGGACTCATTAAAGGCCGACCCCCCCCACCAATAAGCTGATTGGCAGCTAAAACCGAGCTGGGGGCTGGGGGCTGCTATGCTGCCCCTCTGGCACACTCGCTATCAGTGCAGCAGCAGTAAGTGAGTGGCTGAAAGAACAGCTGCGCCACTGACTCCTCCCCACTTTCCTCCCCCACGCAAATCCATTTCATTTCCTTTATATCCCGCCCTCCCCGCCAAAGCAGGCTCAGGGCGGCTCACAGCATAAAATCACAAGCAAACAACGGATCAAAACATTATAAAACTACATTACATATAAAACACATTCTGTAATTAAAACAACCAAATTAATTCGGTGCTAATCTCTTTGGCAATACATATTTCTCCAGTGGCGACGGTATGCCTTCAGCTTCCTACAGTATAAACTCCACATCAATTAAACGCCAACCGGAAGAGAGCGGTCCTGCAGGCCTCGCAGAACTGGGCAAGGTTTCCTGGGCGAGGCCCTCACTTCCTCTGGCAGTTGCTTCCACCAGTGGGGGGCTGCAATCGAGAAGGCCCTCTCTCTGGTGACCTTGAATTTGGCCTCCTTCAGCCCGGGGATTACCAATAGATTTTGAGATCCTGAATGAAGTACCCTCTGGGGAACATTTGGGGAGAGACGGTCCGTAAGGTAGGCAGATCCTAGGCCATATAGGGCTTTAAAGGTAATAACCTGCACCTTGTAACAAATCCAGTATACCATTGGCAACCAGTGCCGTTCCCGCAGCCTTGGCTGTATGTGTTCCCACCTGGGAAGCCCCAATAACAGCCGTCGCGTTCTGCACTAGCTGTAGTTTCCGAGTTCAGCAATCCAGGAAGGAAGTGGGGAAGAGAAAGCAGCGCACCTGCTCTTTCAGTAGCTCGCTTGCCGCTGGTGCCCTGGCACTGATCTTGAGCATGCCAGAGGGGTGGCATAGGAGCTGCCAACCCCTGGCATGGTTTTACCCACCGATCAGCTGATGGCGGGGGAGAGGATGTCAGCCTTTAAATTGCCCGGGAGCTTGGCACTTTACCACTCATTCCTGGACATTAAAATTGTGACAAAGGGACGAGGGAGATCGGAGGCGCCATGGAAGGGGGCGGCGAGGCTGCGTGGGGCATCATGCGTCCTAGAGCCGGCCCTGCTCGTGCATCACCATAACAGCCTTTGCTGCCAAGCCCTGTTCTCTGGAAGGCAGCAGCAAAGGTCACACCTGAATCTGCCTTAAATTGAGTCAGACTCTTGGTTCATCCCAGTAAGCATTGTCCACACTGACTGGCAGCAGCTCTCCAGGTTCTCAAGCTGAGGCCTTTCATCTCCCCTATTGCCTGAGTCTTTTAACTGGAGATGGTGGGGATTGAGCTTGGTTGGGACCTTCTGAATGCTATCTACTGATCCACCACTTCTCCTCTCATGGGGCTACCTTGGGAGCTACCTTATTGTCTGGAGTCAGACTTCCTGCCCCTGCACTTATGTCCCAGGAGACAGAGGCCGAGAGAACTGTCCAGCTTGCCATTACATTCAGAGATGCTGGGCAAGGCAGGGGCCAGCAGCAGAGGCACAAAATGACAAGGGTCTCAGAGGAGCAGCAGAACCTACAACAAACAATGGATGAGGATCTGTTGTGGGAGCCAGGAAAGCTTCTTTGGAAAGGGGGGGGGGGAGTAGGAAACAGGCTCCTTAAGCCAACAGAGGGCAGAGGAGAAGCCTTATGAGGCTTTCTATTGGAGAGGAGCAGGGGAAGTGGGATCCCTGGCAGGCAGCTGCCCATTGGTCCTAAGACCTGCCAGTCCCATAGACCCAGCCCTCAAGATAGAGGAAGTGGTGAGGCCAGAGTTGTTCCATCCCTGGGCAGTCCTTTAAAAGATGCACTCTGGGAGAATGTGAAAGGAAGCACCTAAGGCAACCAGGGAGAACAAGAAGAGAGTGCTTCTTCTCCCCCATGCTGTTTAACATCTATATGAAACTTCTGGGATGGGTCATCAGGGGATGAGAAGTAGGTAGGGACAGTGGCTCAGTGGTAGAGCATCTGCTTGGGAAGCAGAAGGTCCCAGGTTCAATCCCCGGTATCTCCAAAAAAGGGTCCAGGCAAATAGGTGTGAAAAACCTCAGCTTGAGACCCTGGAGAGCCGCTGCCAGTCTGAGAAGACAATACTGACTTTGATGGACCCAGGGTCTGATTCAGTATAAGGCAGCTTCATATGTTCATAAGATATGTTCATAAGGTACCACCAATATGTAGATGTCACCCAGCTCTACTTCTCCTTGAAAGATGGTATCAGGATGGGTCTGTAGAACTGCTTCACTGGTGCCTGGAGATACTAATGGGATGGAGGAGGGCTAGGGTTGCCAAGTACCTTTTAGTCCCTGGTACCTATTGTATCATAGAGTTTTCCCTCCCAAATGGCTAGAGCGTCCGGGAAAACCATAGAGTTTTCCCGGAAACACCTAGAGCAGTCATCGCGCGACATCGCCGGAGCAATGGCGTTACTTCCGGGTGATGTCATCATGCCAGCGACATCGGGGGAGGTTTCCCCCACAGGCCCAATGTTGGCCAGCGGGTTGGGAACCTCCTGGGCAGGAGAATCCCCTCCTGGACTGGTGGCTTGGCAGCCTTAAGGAGGACCATTAAACTGAAGCCTAATCCAGACAAGATTGAAATGTTACTGGGCAACGACACAGTTGCTCAAGGGCTGAGGAGTCCATCTGTCTTGGTGAGGGTTGCACTTTCCCTGTAAGAAGAAGTTTGTAGCTTGGGGGTACTGCTGGATCTTGGTCTACAGTTGGAGGCCCAGACCTCTTTGTAGTGTCTCATCAACTCTGGCCAGTCCTCAAAAAGCATGTTCAGGCCATGGTAATCCATGCTCTGACTATATCCTGGTTAGATTACTGTAATGCAGGGGTCATTTCATAGAAAAAGAGGTGCTGGAGCTCATTGGCGCAACTCAGTTGCATATGCCACACGCTCAACATACTAAATTGTATGTACTAAATTATACTAAATTACTAAATTATATCAGCTCAGCATCTACCTTAAAATGTACTAAATTATATCAGCTCAGCATCTACCTTAAAATGCTTCTTGAAGTATAATTGTCATAATAAAACCTTACTCCCATCACACTTTTGTAATTACTTTCTGCTATGTAGCCACAGTGGCATGATGAAGATTTCCATCTGTCTGCTTGATATGTTTTGGTTATTCCCCATTTTTTGTGAAGGAAAATATTAGGAAGTTCGTCAAATCTTAGAATTCAGCAACATTCTCACAGGGGGTTTGAACAATGGAGCCCAAAAGCAATTTTTTTTTTGCAGGGGGAGGATAAGAAAGAGCACAATAAAATTTAGAGTAGGGGTGTCGAACTCATTTGTTTTGAGGGCCAGATCCGACATAAACGAGAGCTTGTTGGGCTGGGTGATGTCTGGTTGGGCCAAGCCATGTTGGGCTGGGCCATTTAAGATTAGGTAGCAGAGATATAAATTTTATAAAGGACACAAACACAAATATATATATATATATATATATATATATATATATATATATATATATATATATATATATATATATATATATATATATATATATATATATATATATATATATATACAACTTAAAACATGCTTAAAACGTTAGCACTCGTTGGTCTGAAAGGTGCTTTCTTTGTATTTCTCCCATGGGATTCAGATTCCAGGGAAGTGGGCAAAGGAAGCTCTGGCTCTTTCCTTCCTTCCCCAGGGAACGGGGGGGAGGGGGGGAGCCTCAGTCAACAGAAGGAAGAGAGGCTTAGTTCAGTAGCTCTGCTGTGCGATTGAGAGAGCCTGGCAAAGCAAGCTATTCCTCCCAAGGGAGGAGCCTCAGCCAATGGAGAAAATAGAGGTTTTGTTCTGTAACTCCTGTGCAATTGAGCATGCCTGGCAAAGCAAGTTGTGATGCAGAAGGAAGCAAGAAATATGGAGAAGGAAGCAGACAACAGCCAGTTTGCTCAGAGGTCTGATAGGAGCCCACCAGGGGCGTGATTCAGTCCCTGGGCCGCATGTTTGACACCCCTGTTTGTAAATAGATCTTGCTTAAATGGAAGGGGGGCGGGAGAAGAGAACTTTAATTACTGCAGAGAAGGTCAGGAACGGATTCCGTTGCCCCTCTCTCTTGCTAAAGAAGGATGGCATGTCTTGTTAATAGCCCAATCGACAACTCAGTTAAGCCAACTATTTGTGGCCTACGCTGCTTCAGATTCATCAAAACCAATGCAATTAAATAGCCTCCAAGGCAATTACTCAGGTTCAGTTTTCAGACTCTGCTAACACTATTTTTGGGATGTCAGATTATTTCTGGACTCTCCGTTGCCTTGGCTTATTCCACAGCCGACACTTTCAAACTTGAACTTTCTGGGATGAACGCTGTCACCTCCCTGGAAGCTAATTAAAAGCATTCTCATCTCCCAACAAGAACCGGGCTCCTCTAGCCCATTATTGTCCCAGCATTATTTGTGGAAGTTCTATTAAAGATAGTTGAGGATAGCAAGATTCAGGAGCACTTGAGAAAGATGCTCTTTTCTCAGATGAATACAGCAACAGCAAGACAAGTGTGTGCAGTTATTTTTTTTGTAGACCAGGGTGGCCAAACTTCCTTAACACAAGAGCCGCATAGAATAAATGTCAAATGTTTGAGAGCTGCAAGACATTAATGTCAGAGAGAGGGAGGAAGGGAGGAAGTACTTCTTCACCCAAAGGGTGATTAACATGTGGCCACAGGAGGTGGTGGCGGCCACAAGTATAGCCACCTTCAAGAGGGGTTTAGATAAAAATATGGAGCACAGGTCCATCAGTGGCTATTAGCCACAGTGTATGTGTGTATATAACATTTTTTGCCACTGTGTGACACAGAGTGTTGGACTTGATGGGCCGTTGGCCTGATCCAACATGGCTTCTCTTATGTTCTTAAGGGAGGAAGGCAGGAAGGCAGGAAGGCAGGAAGGCAGGAAGATAGATTGGGGGAGGTAAAGGTAGAAAGAAAGCAACTGGCTGGCTTGGCTTGGAGAAGTGATTCAAAGAGACAAATGCCTTCTCCAAGCCAGGCAGTGGGGATTTGAGAGCCACACACACAATGTGTGTGAAAGAGCCACATGTGGCTCCTGAGCCACAGTTTGGCCACCCCTAATATAGCTGGTTATTTTGTTGGTTACATTGTATTTTAGTACTGGTGTACTAAAGTACTGGGAGATGAAGATAAGAAGATATTGGATTTATATCCTGCCCTCCACTCCAAATCTCAGAGTCTCAGAGCAGCTCCCAATCTCCTTTATCTTCTCCCCCCCACAACAGACACCCTGTGAGGTGGGTGGGGCTGAGAAAGCTCTCCCAAAACCTGCCCTTTCAAGGACAACTCCTATGAGAGAGCTATGGTTGACCCAAGGCCATTCCAGCAGCTGCAAGCGGAGAAGTGGGGAATCAAACCCGGTTTCTAATTTGCCCTTTTTGGGTAAACTTATTGAGAGGGCAGTGGCGATGCAATTACAGAATTTCCTGGAGGACGCTTCCATCCTCGACCCATTTCAGTCCGGCTTCCGCCCGGGACACGGGACGGAGACAGTGTTGGTCGCCCTAGTAGATGACCTTCAACGGCATCTGGATCGGGGTGGCTCGGCGGTGCTGATGCTGTTAGACCTGTCGGCGGCGTTCGACACGGTTGACCATCGGCTACTGACGTGCCGCCTCGCCGACGCGGGGATTCAGGGGTTGGCCTTACAGTGGCTTTCCTCTTTCCTGGAAGGTCGGGGACAAAAGGTCGCAGTAGGGGGGGAGCTATCCCAGAGGCGCACACTTGATTGTGGTGTGCCCCAGGGGGCGGTTCTCTCCCCGATGTTATTCAATATCTATATGCGGCCTCTTGCCCAGATAGCCCGAAGGTATGGGCTGGGGTGCCACCAGTATGCTGATGACACCCAGCTCTATCTACTGATGGACGGCCGGCCGGTCTGCGCCCCGGAAAATCTGGACCGGGCATTACAGGCCGTGGCTGAGTGGCTCAGACTGAGTGGGCTGAAGCTAAATCCTACGAAGACAGAGGTCCTTTGCTTGGGTCGCCGCGGCCCGGGGGGGGGGATCCCCCTGCCAGCTTTTGACGGTGCGCCGCTGATGGCGGCGGACAGAGTCAGGAGCTTGGGGGTGCTGTTGGAGCCTTCCTTAAAGATGGAGGCTCAGATAGCAGCCGCTGCCAAGTCCGCATTTTTTCATCTTAGGCGGGCAAGGCAGCTGGCCCCCTTCCTGGAGCGCGACGACCTAGCAACAGTGATCCATGCTACGGTCACCTCGAGGTTGGACTACTGCAATGCCCTCTACATGGGGCTGCCCCTGTCCCGGACTCGAAAGCTGCAGCTGGTGCAGAATGCCGCGGCCCGGCTGTTATTGGGTCTCCCAAAGTGGGGACACATTCGGCCGGGTCTTCGGACTCTGCACTGGCTTCCAGTGATGTATCGAGTCCGGTACAAGGTGCTGGTTATTACCTTTAAAGCCCTATATGGCCTGGGACCTGCCTACCTGAGGGACCGTCTCTCCCCATACGTTCCCCAGAGAGCACTGAGGTCAGGAACACAAAATCTCCTCTCTATCCCCGGGCCAAAAGAAGCCCGCCTGAAAGTCACTCGAGATAGGGCTTTTTCCGTTATGGCCCCCACTTGGTGGAATCAGCTGCCGGAAGAGGTGAGGGCCCTGCGGGACTTGGCTCAATTCCGCAGGGCCTGTAAGACGACCCTCTTCCGGCTAGCTTACACCTAGCCGGGATGGAACTTGACGTAACTGGCCTGCCATCTGTTTATATAAAATGATAGGTTATTGGTTTTAAGCTGCATTGTTTTTATGAATTGAAATGTATTGGTTTTAATGTTTAAATGTGAAGTATTTAATTGTTTATATTTAAATTGTTAAATTGTTATTGTTGGAAGCCGCCCTGAGCCACTCCTGGGAAGGGCGGGATACAAATCCCGAATAAATAAATAAATAAATAAATAAAATAAGAGTCCGCACACTTAACCACTACACCAAATTGGAGTGGTATAGTATAGTCCAAGGGTGGCCAAACTTGCTTAATGTTAGAGCCACATAAAATAAACGTCAGATGTTTGAGAACCACAAGATGTTTGAAGGAAGGCAAATAGATGGGGGAAGGAAAGGTGGAAAGAAAGCAACTAACTTTAAAGACATTCTCCAAGCGGCTGGCTGGCTTGGCAAAGTGATTTAAAGAGACAAATGCCTTCTCCAAACCAGCCAACGGGCCAATGGAGCTTTCAAGAGCCACACAATATGTGTGAAAGAGCCACATGTGGCTCCCGAGTGACAGTTTGGCCACCCTCGTACAGCTCGATCTCATCAGATCTCAGAAGACATGCAGGGTCAGTACTTGGATGGGAAACCACCAAGATAGATTTTGCAGAGGCGGGCAATGGCAAACCACCTCTGCTCTGTCTCTTGCATTGAAAATGCTGCAGAATTGCCAGGAGTTAGATGTGACTTGACAGCACTTTACACAGAGAGAGAGAGAGAGAGAGAGAGAGAGAGAGAGAGAGAGAGAGAGAGAGAGAGAGAGAGAGAGAGAGAGAGAGAGAGATGATATTAGATTTATATCCCGCCCTCTACTCCGAATTTCAGAGCGGTTTACAATCTCCTTTATCTTCCTCCCCCACAACAGACACCCTGTGAGATGGGTGGGGCTGAGAGAGCTCTCCCAGAAGCTGCCTTTTTAAGGACTGCTCTGCGAGAGCTTTGGCTGATGCAAGGCCATTCCAGCAGGTGCAAGTGGAGGAATGGGGAATCAAACCTAGTTCTCCCAGATGAGAGTCCACATACTTAACCACTACACCAAACTGGCTCTCTGAGAGAGAGAGAGAGAGAGAGAGAGAGAGAGAGAGAGAGAGAGAGAGAGAGAGAGAGAGAGAGAGAGAGAGAGAGAGAGAACTCTCTCCACTGAGGAGAAGGGTAGGGATACCTAAATGAATAAAGTAAGGGGAGATGTAGATAAGAAAATGGCATGAATAAAAAAGTGAAATGCCCTCAGGAGTGCTGGTCTGATCAAAATCTGAACCCTTTGGGGTTCCTTTAAAAAATTAGGTACTCATATCTGTGGTGTAGAAATTACAGAGTTGGACTGAGATCTGATGGGCCTAATATCAAATCCCCCCTCTCTAAAGGAAACTAGCTGAGTGTGACTTTGGACTAGTCACGGTTTTATGGCACTACCTTATACTGAATCAGACCCTTGGTCCATCAAGGTCAGAATTGTCTACTCAGACTGGTAGCAGCTCTCCAGGGTCTCAGGCAGAGGTCTTTCCCTTAACCTACGACCTGATCCTTTCAACTGGAGATGCCGGGGATTGAACCTGGGACCTTCTGCATGCCAAGCAGACTACCACTGAGCTACAGTCAATCTTCTCAGTCTATCCTACCTCACAGGGCTGCTGTGGAGATAAAATGGAACAGGGGAGACTGAAATAAGCCACATTATTTCCCCATTGGAGAGGGGAAATCAGGTTTTAAATATCTGAATAAATTTTCTATGTGTGTGTGTGTGTGTGTGTCTCTCTCACACACACAAAGAAGCAAACTTTTTCTTTGGCTGACTATTTGATGCTTTCAGGAACTGAGCATCATTTAAAATTAACACCCACGAGATGTAGCAGCGCGTAGGAGTGGAGCATGGAATCAAACTAAAGAGTAGTCCACAGCCGCTAAGTAATGATGAGGGGATTTGTGCTTTTTCTTTTTTTCCCCTCCCCCCACACCCCAGGAATCTCAGATTTCAACAGTATGCCGAAGAAAAACTCTGATGTAACACCTGAAGAACACAAGCTAGTTGGAGAAACGGCATGCTGCATCTTTCAGGTTTTTACTATGGAGTTGGGAAAATGTATAATTCTTGCAATATGGACTATTAAAGAAGAAGATATTGGATTTATGCCCACCCTCCGCTCCGAATCTCAGAGCCAATTTGGTATAGTGGTTAAGTGTGTGGACTCATATCTGGGAGAACCGGGTTTCATTCTCCACTCCATCACTTACAGCTGCTGGAATGGCCTTGGGTTAGCCATAGCTATTGCAGGAGCTGTCCTTGAAAGGACAGCTGCTGTGAGAGCCCTCTCAGCCCCACCCACCTCACAGGGTGTCTGTTGTGCGGGGAGAAGATATGGAAGATTGTAAGCCACTTTGAGTCTCTGATTCAGAGAGAAGGGCGGGATATAAATCTGAAGTCGTCTTCTTCAACTCACAGCGGCTCACAATCTCCTTTACCTTCTCCCCCCACAGCCAGGGCCGGATCTAGTGGGGGTGGGGGCAGAGGGGGGTGCTTGCCCTGGGCGCCAATGGAGGGGGGGCACCAAATTGGGTATGGAGTCCATTGTATTCTATAGGATATAAGATAGAATGGCCCATAAGGGGGCGCCAGTTTTTAATTTTGCCCCCCCCCTCAAAAAACATGTAGATCCTGTCCTGCCCACAGCAGACACCCTCTGAGGTAAGTGGAACTGAGAGAACTCTCACAGAAGTGCATGGACTCTTATCTGGGAGAAGTATTGCAATCTGGACATGAGGGGTGTTGCGTTACCAAAGCAGAATGGGCATGGTTAAGGGTTTTTTTTTTCCTAGCAGGAACTCCTTTGCATATTAGGCCACACACCCCTGATGTAGCCAATCCTGCAAGAGCTTTCAGTAGGCCCTGTAAGAAGAGCCCTGTAAGCTCCAGGAGGACTGGCTACATCAGGGAGGTGTGGCCTAATATGCAAAGGAGTTCCTGCTACAAAAAAAGCCCTGCCGCCCCCTCCTCTTGTTGGATTCAGGCTCAGGGAACTGGCAGGTTCTGACAAGAGGCCAACAGACTCAAAACGTTTGTTGAGGTTGGGGCAGGTCCACTTTGGGATTACATCCCTCTCCGTGCTCTCCCAGCATGCAATTGCATCAGCTGGCTGTAGTAGAGGAATCAGCAAGCAGCACTGCTCCCTGAAAAGCTGTGCGCTCAGCTCCTAAGTACAACTACAGCACCTTTGGTGAGCCAGTTTGGTGTAGTGGTTAAGTGTGCGGACTCTTATCTGGGAGAACCGGGTTTGATTCCCCACTTCTCCACTTGCACCTGCTGGCATGGCCTTGGGTCAGCCATAGCTCTGGCAGAGGTTGTCCTTGAAAGGGCAGCTGCTGTGAGAGCCCTCTCCAGCCCCACCCACCTCACAGGGTGTCTGTTGTGGGGGAGGAAGGGAAAGGAGATTGTGAGCCGCTCTGAGACTCTTCGGAGTGGAGGGCGGGATATAAATTCAATATCTTCTTCTTCTTCTTTGTGTTGTGGTGGCTGCTGCAAAGCTGCTCCAAACATCCGATCAGTGGCGGACTGAGTCTAAAGAATATTGGTTGCCAGGAGACAAAGGGGGCCCACCCACAACTCTAAGGCTATCATTTAGTTTTTATAATAATAAAATGTTCAAAAAATACATACGTACCTAAGTGGGGGGGAAAAGGTACAATTAAAACTTTTGCGAAATAAATGTGTATGTATTTTTAGTAATTACAGTGTACATTTATGGTACATTTTACTGGCAGCATGCAGTAGATATTAAATGTAAATACAGATTGCATTTTCTTCAAGGGAGCCGATCTCTGCCAGCTGGAGATCAGTCGGAAAAGTGGGAGATCCCCAGGCCTCACCTGGAGGCTGGCAACCGTAAGTACAATGCAAATTTTAATTGCATTACAGTCATAATATTGGGACTTCTATTATATTTTCAAGCTACTAAAAGGACATTAACATTTTAAACTTATTGTCTAATGTTTAAGGGCCCCCCCCCTTCATCAGGGGCCCACTTGCCAACAGGCAAGATGACAACCTGGCAGTCCACCACTGCATCCGATCCCCATGTATCACCAGCAGCATAGCAGTGTTTGTGCCGCTGGGATAGGCTGAAGTCCTTTATATGGATCTTCTATAGCAGGACAATGAATTACAGTGTGTGGGCAAGGCTGTGATCTGTTTTGCATCCTCCAGTCTAATAGGAGATCGATGTCCTTTGTCTGTTTAACACACATTCTTTATTTTGATGGTCTTGTTTGGTGTTTCCCCCCCCTTGTTGCATAGTTTTAGTTTAGTAATTTATATTTATACAATTGAGTCAATTATTGTTTAACCAGAGTATTAGAAGGTTTTCTGTATAATGGGCTTTGATTTTTTTCCCCCATGTATATTCCACATTTAGCTAAGCAGAATCACCAGGTCAGATAACTCCCTAGACGGACCCCTGGCCCCCATTCCTGCCCACCTCCCACCTGCTGTTCTGTTTCACACATTCCTTTGTCCAACTCTCACCTGCAAGTTTATTATTGATCTCCATAGAATCATAGAGTCGGAAGGGATCTCCAGGGTCATCTAGTCCCACCCCCTGCACAATGCAGGAAACTCACAAATACCTCCCCTAAATTCACAGGATCTTCATTGCTGTCAGGTGGCCATCTAGCCTCTGTTTAAAAACCTCCAAGGAAGGAGAGCCCACCACCTCCCAAGGAAGCCTGTTCCACTGAGGAACTGCTCTAACTGTCAGGAAGTTCTTCCTAATGTTGAGCCGGAAACTCTTTTGATTTAATTTCAACCCATTGGTTCTGGTCCTACCTTCTGGGGACACAGAAAACAATTCCACACCATCCTCTATATGACAGCCCTTCAAGTACTTGAAGATGGTGATCATATCACCTCTCAGCCACCTCCTCTCCAGGCTAAATATGCCCAGCTCCTTCAACCTTTCCTCATAAGACTTGGTCTCCAGACCCCACATCATCTTCATCACCCTTCTCTGGACACGTTCTAGCTTGTCTATATCCTTCTTAAAATGTGGTGCCCAAAACTGAACACAATACTCTAGGTGAGGCCTTACCAGAGCAGGGTAAAGTGATACCATCACTTCACGTGATCTGGACACTACACTTCTGTTGATACAGCCCAAAATTGCATTTGCCTTTTTAGCCACCACATCACACTGTTGACTCATGTTCAGTATATGGTCCACTATGACCCCGAGATCCTTTTCACACATACTACTGCTAAGATGAGTCTCCCCCATCCTATAGCCATACATTGGATTTTTCCATGCCAGACCTTACAAATCTGCTGAACTGGAAGGTCACATAGGCAGCTGTGAATCCTAGCACCTAGCCGGGCTCATTGAATTCTCGCTCTCTCAAGCAAATGCACACATTTTTATCCTGCCTTTTCTCTAAGGAACTCAGGCTGGCCCACGTTACCCATGTTAAGCTCACAAAAACATTATCAGGTGGTTTAGTCAGAGAGCGTGACTGGCGCAATGTCATCCAGTGAGCTTCTTGGAAGTGCCAGTACTCCCATGCCCCATTAGCCCAGGGGTGGCCAAACTGTGGCTTGGGAGACACACTTGGCTCTTTCAGACATTATGTGGCTCTCAAAGCCCCCAACGCCCCATTGGCTGGCTTGGAGAAGGCATTTCTGTCTTTAAATCACTTCTCTGTGCCAAGCCAGCCAGCAGTTTGGGGAATGCATTTAAATTTAAAGTTGTTTTCTTTCCACCTCTCCCTCCCTCCCCCATCTATTTGCCTGCCTGCCTTGCAGCTCTCAAACATCTGACCTTTATTCTATGTGGCTCTTATGTTAAGTAAGTTTGGCCACCCATGATATATATTATTGCAATTCAAAGTTTTTATATCTAGGGGAACTTACGTACTGAACAAGGGATGGTTACCACACAACTGTCTTATGCAATGCTACTACATTTTGACCCTTTACCATTAGTCTGTGGTGGGATCTTCTGACTTTGGGTCATCTAGATGGTGTGTCTCTTAAGAAAGATATCTAGCTGCCCTTTCCCAGATGAATTTCAGTTGATGGGTATCAACAAGTGGCTTAGAAAAAGGGTCTATTCAAACTTTTCTCATGCGTACTAGAGGTTGTATAGCAATAGTTCATCTGTGACGAATCTATCATATTCTAACTCTGATGGTAGAGATAGAATGAATGCTGAGATATACACAGAGGCCAGTAAAATACAGAGCTGTGTTTGCTTGGCAAATCCAGGCCTCGGATTCAGCAGGAGCTCACAGGAGCACAGCTCCTGAACCTTTCTGAGGGTTCCCCCTCCTCCTCCCCAACTGCCTTGTCCATTGAATAGTAGGTGCAGCTGTGAAACAATCTCTGGATTAGGAGAGCAAGCAGCCAACCAGCCAGCCGGAGCTTTGCCACACCCCCAGCAGCCCTCATTAACCTCTAGAGAAGCCCACACCACCCTTTCTCCACTTCTTATGTGATTTTGGGTGGCAGGGAGCTTGATGGCCTTTTGACTGTTGGGGGGGCGTGGCCACCTAGGAGAGCCCCAGGCAAGTGAGGCCTGCATGGGCTGGCTGGATCTCTAGCCAGCCCAAGCAAACCTTGCTCACCCGGGGCTGTCTTTTCTTGCATCGGGTTGCTTTTGGTGGGGCGTGGGGCATGCTAGTGAGTTCTGCCACCTATTTCTCTACAAAATGACCCCTGCTTTTGGCTGGTGGGGGGTGGCATATGCTAATGAGTTATACTAATGAGCTCCACCACCTATTTTTCTACAAAATGACCCCTGGGCAGATCTTGATTTATTTATTTATCATGGGATTTATATCCCTCCCTCCGCACCAGTGAGCTTAGGGCAGGTCACAACTGTCAAATAACAGTACAAATAAATACAGTTCATAACAGATTAAAAAAAATTTAAGTCACCAAAGCGAAACACTATCTCCAGCATCTACCAGGGCCTGCCACTGGTGCAGGGCTAGGGTTGCCAATCCCCAGGTGGGAGCAGGGGATCCCCCGGTTTGGAGGCCCTCCCCCCGCTTCAGGGTCATCAGAAAGCAGGGGTAGGGGAGGGAAATATCTGCTGGGAACTCTGTTATTCCCTATGTAGATATATTCCCATAGGAAACAATGGAGAATGGATCCGCAGGTATCTGGGGTGCTATTTTCTGAGGTAGAGGCCCCAAATTTGCAGCATAGCATCTGGTGCCTCTCCCCAAAATACCCTCCAAGTTTCAAAAAGATTGGACAAGGAGATCCAATTCTATGAGCCCCAAAAGAAGGTATCCCTATCCTTCATTATTTCCTGTGGAAGGAAGGCAGTTAAATAGTGTTCAGTCCCTCGAAATGTGATGGCCAGAACTCCCTTTGGAGTTCAATTATGCTTGTCACACCCTTGTTCCTGGCTCCTCCCCCAATGTCTCCTGGCTCCACCCCCAGAGTCTCCTGGCTCTGCCCCCAAAGTCCCCAGATATTTCTTGAATCGGACTTGGCAACCCTATGCAGGGCATATAAAGACTTAACAATGGATCCCGTTCGGCAGATGCCAGGACAGTTCTAAGCAGGGCTGAGTTAAACCCTGTGGAGGCCTTTAGGCAGTCAAAATCTCAGGGCCCCCCCTTGCAAATTATCTCCGAGCGTCTGCCCCACCTCCTGCATCCCCTGCTACAGCCAGCAGGCATCTTCTCAAAAACCCCTATGACAAAACTGCGGGGGAGAGGCAGAGAGAAGCAAACGTGGTGATGCCACCAGCAGCAGCCATACCAGGCAAGGTGGGCAAAGAGTGGCTCAGATGCTGGCTGCACATGCAGGCTGGGAGGGCTGCAAGCAGGGGGGAAACAGGGGGAAAGCTGCTCCAGGGCCCCTAAAGGTATGGGGGCCCACAGGCCAGTGCCTACTTGGCCTAATTGTTAATCCAGCCCTGCTTCTGAGGGAATATGTCCAACGAATAGTCCACTGCTTGACAGAAAGTGGAAAGATACAGGCTGGAAATCGATACAACAGAGGCCTATTGCAGTTCCTTTTGGAGATTGGGGCAGAGAGGTACTAATTATGGCAAAGCAAAAAAAAGTTGTACATTGAGATGGAAGCTCGAGAGATGATGAATGGAGCGTTACTGTGTGGGCCTCAGGTGACAACAATGATCCAATTTACAAGTGACGGCTGTAATCTGAGGCAGCAAACAAGGATGACTCATAAGCTACATACGAAGAAGGAAAAAGGAGAACTAATAATAAACAGCAGACTTGAATCTGATTGTGTTTGTGGAAAACAGCTTTCATTGAGACTTACCTGCAGATAAATTGGCTTCATAGGGCATCCTTTGCCTTCTTATAGTACTTGTCTTATTTTTCTAACAGCGCGATATCCAGTACATATTATTATTTCATATACATCCAGTCAGCAGTCTTTGCAAAGTCAATGAGGTAGGCCAGTTATCAGGAGGGAAAGGGATAAGATGCTGGGAGACCTGTGATTAGATTTCTCTTAGGTCCGCCCCCCTCCCGATCCAGTTTGGTGCAGTGATTAAGTGTGCAGACTCTAATCTGGGAGAACCAAATTTGATTCCCCACTCTTCCGCATGCAACTGCTGGAGGGACCTTGGGGCAGTCATAACGCTCTCAGAGCTGTTCTGCTCAAGAGCAGTTCTGGGAGAGCTCTCTCTGCCCCATCTACCTCACAGGGTGTCTGTTGCAGGGAGGGAAAGGGAAAGGAGATTCTAAACTGCTCTGAGACTCCTTCGGGTAGTGAAAAAAAGGTAAAAGTAGTCCCCTGTGCAAGCACCAGTCATTTCTGACTCTGGGGTGACGTTGCTTTCACAACGTTTTCATAGCAGACTTTTTATGGGGTGGCTTGCCATTGCCTTCCCCAGTCATCTACACTCCCCACCCCCAGCAAGCTGGGTACTCATTTTACCGACTTCGGAAGGATGGAAGGCTGAGTCAACCTCAAGCCAGCTACCTGAACCCAGCTTCTGCCAGGATCGAACTCAGGTCGTGAGCAGAGCTTGGACTGCAATACTGCAGCTCTATATATAAATCCAATCTCTTCTTCTTCTAAATTGGACTGGGCCTTTGAGGAAGTGAGAAGACAGGTCAACTCAACCCTCTGATACAGTTTGATCAGTTGAAACCAGCTACTCTGAGATTATAGTAACCATTAAGAAGACAGATTATCAATCTTTCTTAATTTTAAATGTTAAAATATAGCATGGGTGTGGGGTGGGTTTGACTGGGATAATTGCCTAGGGATCACAGGTCTCAATCTGAACTGAAGCCCTTCAAAAATGATATTAGCTGGGAAGATTCAGTAAGAATCTGAACTATTTTGACTTAAATATTTTCAGATGATGATGATACTGGATTTATACCTTGCCCTTCATTCTGAATCTCAGAGCAGCTCACAATCTCCTTTCCTTCCTCCCCCACAACACAAACTCTGTGAGATGGGTGGGGCTGAGAGATCTCTGACAGAAGCCTCTCTTTCAAGGACAGCTCTGTGAGAGCTATGGCTGACCCAAGGCCATTCCAGCAGCTGCAAGTGGAGGAGTGGGGAATCAAACCCGGGTCCCCCAGATAAGAATCTGTGCGCTTAACCACTACACCAAACTGGTTAGGAGCTAGGGTTGCTAGCTCTGAGTTGGGAAATTCCTGGGAATTTTGGCCATGGTGCCTGGGGGAAGGGAGGGACCTCAGCTGTATATAATACTATAGAGTCCACTCTCCAAAGCAGCCATTTTCTCCAGGGGAACTGATGTCTGTTGTGCAGAGATAATTTCTAATCCCCAGAGACTGTCACGTAGCAGGTGCAGGCAGGCAAACCGGACACATTCAGGTACTCACCCAAAATGCAGAGTTCAGCTCCAGAAGTCCATTCAGGTGTTCAACCAAAGTGTAGAGTTCAGTCCCAGAAACTGTTCAAGCCAGAGGATCATTACCAGAAGGGATATCCTAGACAGCATAGTCAGGAGGTTCAAAGGTCATCACAAAGCCAGTCCAAGGTCACACAAAGAAAGCATGATCAGGAGTTGTCATCACAGAATGCCTGACTTTGAAGAAGGCACAGTAGCTTAGCTTTGGATTCTACCTACACATTCTTTCAGGTACACACACCAGACACAGGCAGTAAATAACAGGCAGTAATTAAGGGACTTGACAGCTACATAAGGGCTGGGTGGTGGCTCTGGATCAGCTGTTGATTGTGAGTCTTGGTTAGCCTGCAGCTCATTACCCTGTTTGCTAGCTGCTGCTGCTGCTGACTCAGAGCCAGCCATGCATGACTCCCCTTCTTCTGAGGAGTCCTCTTCCCCTGAGGATTTTGTGCTGATTTCAGACTGACCCATGACAGAGATCTCTAGGCCCTACCTGGAAGTTGGCAACTCTAAAAGGAGCTGAGACTGTTCAGGGCTATATAAGGTCGAGTCTCAGATGATATCTAAACCAGGACTTGTGTAGCTCTTAAGGATGCCAAGTCTCATCTCTACCTCTCAGGAATTTTTGAGTTGAGCAAAAAAGAAAGAAGAGATATTCAGAATCATCCCTACTTTAAAAGAGCCATATAGAATAAACATGAGATGTTTGAGAAAGGAAGGAAGGCAAGCAGGCAGGCAGGCAAATGGGGAGGGATGGGAGAGAGAGGTGGAAAGAAAGCAACTTTAACTTTAAATGCCTTCTCCAAGCTGCTGGCTGACTTGGCTTGGAAAAGCAATTTAAAGAGAGAAATGCCTTCTCCAAGCTGGCTGATGCTGGCTGCACATGCAGGCTGGGAGGGCTGCAAGCAGGGGGAAAACGGGCGGGGGGAGCCCACACAATATGTGCAAAAGAGCCACATGTGGCTCCTGAGTCACAGTTTGGCCACCCCTGGTCTAAATATTACTCTAGAAGGAAAGAATGTCTCTCTATGATGATGCACTAACCATATCTTGTTTCATTTTGGCCTGCAGCTGGTATGCATCTAGTATTAGGAGGAACTACTGAGACTACAAGGCAAGGAAGGTGGCGGGAAAGTTCTGCTTGGCTCTGGATTTGCTCCAGGTGGCTACCACTGAGAAGTTGTAGCCACCACCTCACTTGAGAAGGCAGGTCTGTTGTGGAGACCTTAACCCTTAAAGCAACTCACATCAAACTTTTAAATAGACCCTTCCACCTATTTGTTATTTAACCAATGAACCCATGCAGTCAATAACCTTTTCTGCATGATAGTTATGGACGACTCTTTTTTCAAAGGCAGATTTACCTCACTGCAATTAAATTCTCCTCAGAAAGTAAATTATTTACCTGATTATTGGCTTGTACCATACCCTGAATCCTATTATTTTAAAAAGAGATTGAATTGTATATTGTACATTTCCTTGTGCAGTGATGTGTTATGATAGAGGGGTTTTGTAAGTAATTCTAATTAAAAGCTTGGTACTCTGTTCTCTCTTCCTACTACCTGTGTTGTAGCAACAGGGCACTGCTAAATAACTGAGTAAATTAGGCTGTTGATTCTCTTTCAGATGTTTGAGGTTGATATAGAGGTTGATTGACTAGTGGAACATTTGAAAGCACAGCGTGGTTCCCAGTGAAGACATAATACCAACAACACCTTAAAGGGAGCTTTTTTCAGCGACATGGAAGGTGGCTCTGGAAAACGTTGCTATATTTGTTACAAGAGGGGAAAGATGGCTGTAGGGGATTTTTCTCAGTCTTACCAACAGCAAACTTTGGGCACCATCAAGCCACCTGTGACTGGAAAGGAAGGAGTAGAGGCATCCTACACCCCTCCCCATACCTTCCAATTCCACCCATGAGGTTGGACCATGAGGTTCCTTAGAAGCCAGTGATCCAGAATCACCCATTCAAATGATATGCACTCAAGGACTGGTCTAGGAATACCAATCTCCAGGTAGAACTAGGGAATCCCCTGGAATTACAGCCAAGGCTCATTTTGTAGCAGGAGCTCCTTTGCATATCAGGCCACACACCCCTAATGTAGTCAATCCTCCAAGAGCTTACAGGGCTCTTATTACAGGGCCAACTGTAAGCTCCAGGAGGATTGGCTACATCAGGAGGGTGTGGCCTAACATGCAAAGGAGCTCCTGCTACAAAATGAGCTCTGACAGCTTGTCTCCAGATTCAGTTCCCCTGGAGAAAATGGATGCTTTGGAGGTTATGGCACTGAAGCCTCCATCCCCAAATGACTGGGAGTTTCCCAACCTGAATCTGGCAATTCTACACACACACCCCCTTACTGGTGGTCAGAGAGGATCTGGCAACCCTAGCCCCATGGGGAACCTTCTTGTCCCCCTAGGCTGTTTAACATCTGTATGAAACCTCCAGTATCGGTCATCAAGAGATTAGGAGTAAGCACCACCAATCTGCAGCTCTACTTCTCCTTGACAGCTGAGTCAGGATGGGTCTGTACAGGTGCCTGGAGGAGAACCATTAAGCTGAAGCCTAATTAGGGTTGCCAAGTCCAATTCAAGAAATATCTGGGGACTTTGGGGGTGGAGCCAGGAGACATTAGGGGTAGAGTCAAGATCAAGGCTGTGACAAGCATAATTGAACTCCATAGGGAGTTCTGGCCATCACATTTAAAGGGATGGCACACCGTTTCATTTCCTTCCTTCCTTAGGAAATCATGAAGGATAGGGGCACCTTCTTTTGGGGCTCATAGAATTGGACCCCCTGGTCCAATCTTTTTAAAACTTGGGGGGTATCTTGGGGAGAGGCACTAGATGCTATACTGAAAATTTGGTGAGCCAGTTTGGTGTAGTGGTTACGTGTGCGGACTCTTATCTGGGAGAACCGGGTTTCATTCTCCACTCCTCCACTTGCACCTGCTAGCATGGCCTTGGGTTAGCCATAGCTCTGGCAGAGGTTGTCCTTGAAAAGGCAGCTGCTGTGAGAGCCCTCTCCAGCCCCACCCACCTCACAGGGTGTCTGTTGTGGGGGAGGAAGGAAAAGGAGATTGTGAGCCGCTCTGAGACTCTTCGGAGTGGAGGGCGGGATATAAATCCAATATCATCTTCTTCTTCTTCTCTCAAAGCAGCCTGCTGCTGCTTTCCTTGCCCATGGCACTGCCACACTCATTTCACAAGGGGCTGAGCCGGGTATTGCTGGACTCTGCCCTCCACCTTGCCTGGGGCTCAGCTAAGGGTTGCCCTCTCCTTTACCTCACACAGGGCTTGGCTGGGCACTGCTCTCTGTCTTGTCCAGGAAGGGCTCTATCCTTTGCTTTGCCTCATCTCATTTAGGCAAGGGACATTTTGCAGGAAAATAGGTGGCAGAGCTCATTAGCATGACTCATTAGCATATGCCATCCCCCCAGCCAAAAGCAACCTGATGCAAGAAAGGAGAGCCCCAGGCGAGCGAGGCCTGCTTGGGATGGCTAGAGATCCAGCCAGCTCAAGCAGGCCTCATTCGCCTGGGGTTCTCCTGGGCTACCCCACCCCTCCCCACCGCCAAAAGGCCAGCAAGCCACCCGCCACCCAAAATCACATAAGAAATGGAGAAAGGGTGGTGTGGGCTTCTTCAGGGATTAATGAGGGCTGCTGGGGGTGTGGCAAAGCTCCTGGTGACTGCCTGGCTGCCCGCTCTCCTAATCCAGGGATTGTTATGCAGCTGCACCTACTATTCAATGGACAAAGTAGGTGAGGAGGAAGAAGGAGAACCCTCAGAAAGGTTCAGGAGCTGTGCTCCTGTGAGCTCCTGCTGAATCTGAAGCCTGCAGTTAGGTAGAAAAAGCCCAGCAGGAACTCATTTGCATATCAGGCTCAGCCAGGCACCACCCCTCTGCCTCACCTCATCTTTCCTTGCCGATCTTGCAAGGGGGTGGGTGGACCAGCCTAGAGTTGCCAGGTCTCCTCTGGACTCTGGCAGGGGATGGGGGCATTGGGTTGCCAGATATAGGTTGAGAAGCTTCTGGTGGTTTGAGGATGGAGCCTGGGGAGGACAGGGAGCCCGGTGGGGTACAGAGCCAGAGAGATTATCCTCCAAAAGCATCTGTTGTCTCCCTCTCTGTGAGGTCCTGGAAGCTAAGCAGGGTCTTTCCTGGTTAGTATTTGGATAGGTGATGACCAGAGAAGACAAGAGCCAGTTTGGTGTAATGGTTAAGTGCATGGACTCTTGTCTGGGAGAACAGGGTTTGAGTCCCCACTCCTCCACTTGCACCTGCTGGAATGGCCTTGGGTCAGCCACAGCTCTGGCAGAGGTTGTCCTTGAAAAGGCAGCTGCTGTGAGAGCCCCCTCAGCCCCACCCACATCACAGGGTGTCTGTTGTGGGGTAGGAAGAAAAAGGAGATTGTAAGCCACTCTGAGATTCGAGGTGGAGGGCAGGATATAAATCCAATATCATCATCGTCATCAATGGCAAACCACCTCTGAACATCTGTTGCCTTGAAATCTCTTACAGGGTCACCACAAGTCAGCTTTGACTTGACAGCACTTTCTACAACCCCCAATGACTGGAGAGTTTTAGCTGCTTGAAGTTTCTCAACCATTCTTACTGAAGTGTGTGAAATAAACTGAATAACTGGTCCATGAAAGGTAGCATGCATTCGAAGAGCTCATTCAATTATTTCTTTGCTTGTGAGCACATTACACCAGTAAGCTCCTATAAATAGATGGCAGCCATTAGGACAGTCTTTCCACACGTCGCCTAAGTTGTCAAGCCTTGACGTGCAAAAGATGTTAATAAGAACATGTGGCTCATTGGTGCTGGCGCCCACAGCTTTCTGTTACGATTCTGAGCTGATTTTCTAAGGATTGCTGTGTAAAAAAACTTAGAAATGCCTGAAGTGGAATTATGAATAGATCTGCTCTATGTAACAAGATATGTGTTCCTGATACAGAATTGGCTTGTACATTGCTTACTAGTAAGCGGGGGTGGTGGTGTAGAAAAAGCCCAGCAGGAACTCATTTACATATTGGGCCACATCCCCTGACATCCACCCAGGGCTTTTTTGTAGAAAAAGCCCAGCAGGAACTCATTTGCATATTAGGCCACTTCCCCTGATGCCAAGCCAGCCAGAACTAGCCCTGCTAGTAAGAAAAACAGCCCACTTTATGGGAGACCTCAGAGTCAAAGGAGGAAGATGTGCTGTTTAATTCAGAAAGTCTCTTTCTGTGCTCCTTTGGAGATAGTGTTTCACATGGGGGTTTTTTTGTAGCAGGAACTCCTTTGCATATTAGGCCACACACCCCGATGTAGCCAATCCTCCAAGAGCTTACAGTAGGCCCTGTACGAAGAACCCTGCAAGCTGCAGGAGGATTGGTTGCATCAGCAGGTTGTGTGGCCTAATATGCAAAGGAATTCCTGCTAGAAAGAAGGCCATGAGTGTTTGTCTGTCGCTGTAGAAAAGAGCAAGAGTCCAGTAGCGCCTTAACAACTATCAAAAATTTTGGCAGCGCATGTGCTTTTGCGAGTCACTGCTCACTAGGGCATGTGTGAGTATGCCTCTCGCAGGGTGCTGGCATTTTATTTATTTTATTTACTTACAATTTATATCCCGCCCATTCCAAACAGACTCAGGGCAGCTAACAATCAGAATAACACAATAAGACATTACAATTTAAAGCAAAGTATTGGTGCTATACAGAATGTAAAAGCGTAGGCAGCTCAGATCGTACTAGCCTTCCATTTATCTGTTGGTGGTCCTTCTGGTGGTATTGCCCAGCGGCATAAAAGTGGCAGCCTTTTCGCCTAATTGTTGTAGGCCTGTTTAAAAAGTTCAGTTTTACAAGCCCTGCAGCATGAAAGCTCCTTTGTTGTTCAGTCGCACAGTCGAGTCTGACTCTTTGTGACTCCATGGACAAAGTCACTCCAAGCCCTCCTGTCTTCCACCATCCTCCGAAGTCTGCTCAAATTTGTGTTTGTTACATCAGTAATGCTGTCCAGCCATCTCATCTTTTGCCGTCCCCTTCTTCTTTTGCCGTCTGTCTTTCCCAGCATCAGGAGCTTCTCCAGTGAGTGCTCCCTTCTCATTTGGTGGCCAAAGTATTTGAGCTTCAGCTTCAGCATCTGACCTTCCAGGGAACAGTCTGGGTTGATTTCCCTTAGGACTGACTGATTGGACCTTCTTGCAGTCCAAGGGACTCTCAAGATTCTTCTCCAGCACTACAGCTCAAAAGCATTTATTCTTCTGCACTCGGCCTTCCTTATAGTCCAGCACTCACAGCCATACATTACTACTGGGAATACCATTGCTTTGACTATACGGACTTTTGTTGGCAGGGTGATGTCTCTACTTTTTATTATACTGCCCAGGTTCTCCATAGCTGTCCTCCCAAGGAGCAAACGTCTTTTAATTTCATGGCTACAGTCACCATCTGCAGTGATCTTGGATCCCAGAAATGTGAAGTCTGTCACTACTTCCATATCTTCCCCTTCCTATTTGCCACGGTGTGATGGAGCCGGATGCCAAGATCTTAGTTTTTTTGATGTTGAGTTTCAAGCCTACTTCTGTGCTTTCCTCTTTCACTCTCAACAAGAGGTTCTTTAGGTCCTCCTCACTTTCTGCCATGAGAGTGGTATCAGCTGCATATACATAAGCTCCTCCCCTACTATAAATGTGGTTAGTCTTTAAGGTGCTGCAGGTGCCTTGATCTTTTCTATGCTGCTTTGCTATAGGAGGTTTTCTTGAAAAGCTTCCACCCCGCCCTATCTATGCAGGGTTCATTTACAAACATACGAATCACATTGAGCTTGTTTGGTGTAAAGAGGTCATGTGACATTTTTCAAAGCAATAAAAGGTAAAATGATCGTTGTCTCACCTGTGCTACGATGCCAACAATACTGTTTGAGAGACAGTCTTTCACATAGATGTTTACCTCAACAGGTGCATTTTTTGGAGTAATTTCAGCAGATATGCCTGCCTACACGGTAGAAAACATTATATGAAAATTATATCCACAATGGAGTGATCATACAGGAAGAACATTGGGGTACAGCCCTTTGGTTACTGGTAGGGATGGCGGCCTCCAGGTGGGAGCCCTTGGAATTACAGGTAATCTCCAGTCTACAGAGATCAGTTCCCCTGGAGAGCCTGGAAGCTTTGGAGGGTGGACTCTGTGGCATAGTACCCCACTGAGGTCCCTGACCTCTCCAGGCCCCACCCCAAAATCTCCAAGAATTCTCCAACCGAATCTGGCAAGCCCAGGCCTTGAATTTAGCAGGAGCTCACAGATCCTGAACCTTTCTGATGCCCCCCCCTCCTTCCCACCTACCTACCTTGTCCGTTGTATAGTACGTGTATCTGTATAACAATCCCTGGATTAAGAGAGAGAGCAGCCAGTCAGCCACGAGGAGCTTTGCCACACACCCTGCAGCCCTCATTAACACCGGAGAAGCCCCCGTCACACTCTTTCTCCACTTCTTATGTGATTTTGGGTGGTGGGTGGCTTGCTGGCCTTTTGACTGTGAGGGGGAGAGCGGCCAAGGAGAGCCCCAGGTGAGCAAGGCCTGCTTGGGCTGGCTGGATCTCTAGCCAGCCCAAGAAGGCCTCGCTTGCCCAGGGCTCTCCTTTCTTGCATTGGGTTGCTTTTGGCTGGTGCAGGGGGTGGTGGCATATGCTAATTAGTTATGCTAATGAGCTCCACCACCTATTTTTCTACAAAACAACCTGTGGGCAAGCCTACCCCCAACTCCCACCAATGTTAGTGGGTTTGCTCAGAGACAAAACAGCTAGAATCCTGGTCTAAAAACCTGGCAGAGAACTTAGGTCAAAGCTTTGTGATCCTTCGCGAGCGGAAATCTTCTCTGGAAACAATGTCCCAGAATGGCTGACGAGGCAGGGTGTCAGCTGGATGGTGGGTGGTGACAACCAAACAAACTCACAGCTCTCTCCCTAATAATAGGAAATATTTATTCACAAAAAAAAGCTCAACTCAACATGCGCTGCTGTTGCCCAACACACTTTATTTCTAGGTGGAAGCTACAGCGATGGAACTGCTGTGTTTTCCTCTTAGGAAACAGTTAGCAAAGAAGTCCTGACGGCAGCTATTCAGCAGGATACGAAATGACTCTATACTGACTGTGTTTCCCATTCGTCTCATTGTGATTTGAAGATGTTGGGAATTATTTTAAAATAGTAGCTTGTCCATTTAGGGTTTCCAGCTCTGGGTTGGAAAATACTTGGAAAATTGGGGGGGGGGGGGTGTGAAGCCTGAGGAGGGGCCTCAATGGGGCATAACACATCGAGTCCACCCTCTAATGCAGCGGCTTTTCTCCAGGGGAACTGATCTGGGTTGTACTGAGATTAGGGCTGGTGCTAGGCTTTCTGGCGCCCTAGTCGAATCACGCACTAGCGCCACCCCCCACCGCCCATTATTAAACAAACATAGGGAAATTGAAGAGCGCCAGACTTGAAACTTTTAACATTTTTAATTTACGGATTTTTAATTTTAATATATTTTTTTAAAAAATGTGATGTTATAAAAAAATTGTGAGAATAAGTGCTTACCGGCCATGTTAGGAAGGAGGGTGGCAGGATAGGATGAGGTGGGAGGCCAAGTCACACGTCGGGGAGAGGGGGGGCATGGCTTTGTTGAGGGCAGCTTGGTGATGGGAGAGGACAAGGTGACAGCGGTCAGGAGCCAGAGTCATGCATCAGGGAGGGGGCACCCAGTGGTGCCTCTTAGGCCAGGTAGTGCCCTAGGCGACTGCCTATTTTGCCTACTTCCACGCACCGGCCCTGACTGAGATCAACTGTAATAGCGGGAGATCTTCAGGTGCCACCAGGAGCATTCGGAGACATCAGCATTGCATGCTTGACTCGAAGAGCAAGTGTCACGAGCCCTAACGAGGGGGAGCTGGAAGGGTTAACAGACTTGGAAGAGAATGCCAGCCAGTTCGTTAGCCGAACAACCAGCAGCTGGCCCATCAAGCACTCTCCTCACATTCCAGGCACCAGTGCCGGTTGCTGACAATCAATCTCCTCCAAGCTCTCCCCCTCTCATCTCAAGAGTTCGAAGCAGGCTCTGGAAAGAACTTTCAGAGCAAAGACATGAGGCATGCCGATGCTTCAGATCTCTCAGCCCTGAGTTCTAGCAGAGTCACTGCTACCCAGGAAGCAGGCTGATTGAGGCTCCTATATAACTTCCACCCAGGACCTGGTAACCTCGTGGAAGCAACAAGTTGATTCTCTGGCATGCATCCATGCTCCTTCCTGATTCCAGACCCTGACCTGCTTGAATTCCTTGGCACCCTGACCCTTTGGCTTTTGGACACTGACTTCTGATTCTGGTTTGCGATTTTGCTTTGGTGACTTGGCCCCTGCTTAACTTCCTGGACTTTGACCTTGGACTGGCTTTGGACTCCTGCCTACCTGCACCCTGAGAACGTGACAGCAATTGTGATTGTATCAACTAGTTAGTCCCAATATCACGTTTGTGCCTGACGAAGCATTCTGGGAAACGGACTGTTTACCGGTTCACCGTTGTGCTGGGTTTCCAACTTTGGGACATTTGTACCATATGTTATCATCCGACAAAGAAATTTTCATCCAGGCACTGTAGGCTCCACGTAAGCAAATAAGAAGAAATAGAGCGACTGCTCTTTAAATCACAGAGAAAGGCACAATTTGAAAGTGGAGCGGCATTATGAAGTGGCTGTTTTTGGTTTGGGTCAGCATTGTGAATTTGCAACTATATGTGCATACAAAATTGTGGATTTTTGATAACTTTTCATTTATTGTTTATAAGTTTATACAATTTTGCAGTCGTTGCCCATAAGCTTTGTGCTCTTACACTGCCACCAGGAGGTTGCCAACCCTCCAGCTTGTCACTCCAGCTTTGAAATGCAAATCCCGATCAAAACACAAATTTAAACTCAATGCCAGCACTGGGTCGGGGCTAGAGCGTTGGACTAGGACAGGGGTGGCCGAACTTGCTTAAGCTAAGAACCACAGAGAATAAATGTCAGATGTTTGAGAGCCCCAAGACATGGATTTCAAATGTTGGAGGGGGGAAGGGAAGGAAGGAAGGAAGGAAAGAAGGAAGGAAGGAAGGAAGGAAGGAAGGAAGGAAGGAAGGTAGGTATATAGATTGGGGGAGGGAGGAGAGGTAGAAAGAAAGCAACTTCAACATTAAATTCATTTCCCAAGCTGCTGGTTGGTTTGGCTTGAAGAAGTGATTTACAGAGAGAAATGCCTTCTCTAGACTGGCCGATAGAGTGGTGCAGGCTTGAAGAGTCACACAATATGTGTGGAAGAGTCGTATGTGGCTCCCAAGCCACAGTTTAGCCACTCCTGGACTAGGACCTGGGAGACACGGGTTCATATTCCCACTCAGTTATGGAAGCTCATCTTGGGCCTCTCTCTCTCTCTCTCTCTCATAGGTTTGTAGTTGTGATGATGAAATGGAAGAAGGGAGAATGATGCTGTCAGCTGCTTTAAGTCCCCCTTGGGGAGAAAAAATAAGGCATAAATATGTAAATAAAATGTATATGCTTTGCATGCGTGCCATTCAATGGGTGACCAACCCAATTTTTCTTTACTAAACATAGTGTACCATTAAACATTTGTATGCATATTTTTATTTCAATTAGTAAAGAAAAACCCTTTGGCAAAAATATATATTTCAAAATGATAAGAGATCAAAATCTGTTTTTACCTGTCCTATAAAATGGAATAATATCTGCCGTCTCTATGGGTTAACATCTTATCATGATGTGAGATGGCCAGGCTGGAAACTTTTTCTGAGTGCTGTTGGGCTTGTTTGTTTATAAAATGTTTTTTATTATATGTTATTGTTTTATCATATGTCGTACTCGGCCCTGAGCCCTACAGGGAATGGGCGGAATAGAAATATACTAAAATAAATAAATAAATACCTATACTATATCAGGGGGATGCAGCCTAATATGCAAAGCAGTTCCTGCTGCAAAAAAGGCCCTGGTTATGAACATATAAAAGAAAGAAATAATAAAGTAGTAGGGCTATTAAGCAGCAAGAGTGAATTCAACAGTGGCATTAGCAGCAGTGTGGTTAGCACCAGTGCATGTGAAACAAGTGCTTATCGCAGTGGGGAAAGACTGTAACTCAGCAGCACATCTCATGCATTATCTGTATAAAATCCCAGACTTGGTTCCAGTTTAAGGATCCTACACAGCACAGCTTGTTTGGATAGCTGTTGGTAGTCAGAGTATATGGCATTGAGCCTAAAAAAAGTTATCTGGGGACTGTGTGCAAATGCTGGGAGATATAAGGTGGCATTGACAGGGGAGGACACAGTTTGGGAAGGATGTGATGTCACTTCTGGGTGATGCTCTAGGCTCTTTCCTCTTCTACCATAAAGACTAAAACAAATTCCTAGAGCTTCACTATGTGGTGGCCATTTTTCTCCTGCTTTTCAATTCACTGGGGGTGGAAAATCATGGCTAATTGGAGACAAATGGGAGATCTAATTGTAAGGATCAGTGTTATCAGAGGCCTAGAGTAAAAACTAGGGCTAGAATTAAATCCTGTAGTATATTATTGCAATCTGTAGGCTTCAGACAACTTTATGTCAGTTGGTTTTTCCCCTTTTTGTCAGCAACCAAAATATCTTAATGGTATGTTTTGGTAAGGCTCAATGGATCCATGTTAGTGTTCCTGCTGAAGCGACTAGCAGTAAAGGTAAAGGTAGTCCCCCTATGTAAGCACCGAGTCGTTACTGACCCATGGGGTGATGTCACATCATGACATTTTCTTGGCAGACTTTTTGTTATGGGGTGGTTTGCCATTGCTTTCCACAGTCATCTACATGTTACACCCAGCAAGCTGGGTACTCATTTTGAAGACCTCGGAAGGATGGAAGCCTGAGTCAACCCTGAGCCAGCTACCTGAACCCAGCTTCCGCTGGGATCAAACTCAGGTCATGAGCAGAGCCTGGACTGCAGTACTGCAGCTTACCGCTCTGTGCCACAGGGCTCTTAAAGGTAAAGGTAGTCCCCTGTGCAAGCACTGAGTCGTTACTGACTGATGGGGTGACATCACATCATGACGTTTTCTTGGCAAACCTTTTATGGGGTGCTTTGCCATTGCCTTCCCCAGTCATCTACACTTTACCCCCAGCAAGCTGGGTACTCATTATACTGACCTTGGAAGGATGGAAGACTGAGTCAACCTCGAGCCGGCTATCTGAACCCAGCTTCCACCGGGATCGAACTCAGATCGTGAGCAGAGCTTGGACTGCAGTACTGCAGCTTTACCACTCTGCGCCACGGGGCTCCTGAAGTGACTAGCAGTGCAGTCCTAAACTGAGTTGCACCCTTCAAAGTCCATCAAATTAAATAGACTTAGAAAGGTTTAACTCATTCCAGGATCGCACTGCTGATGCAACAATTCTGCACCAGTAGGTTATTTATTACCACTTTACATTCTTTGATGGAATTTGTATTTCCAGGCAATACACTGTATTTCTGAAAGCCCGTCCATTTACAGGAGATAAAAAAGTAAAGGAAGATGTCAAATCCTATCTTGATAAAGCCAACACTTTCCCACGTCATGTCATTGCAATAAGATTTCTTTCCCCATAAGGAAGGGTTTTTCTTAAAATGCAAAATTAGATGTTTAAATATGGAGAATAGGTCTTAAGGCCTGACACATTTTCCCAAAGAAGTGAGCATATTAAGTCAACACATCCTGCATTCTGGCATCCAAAAACATTATTTGAGCAGCAGTTCGGGGGCAGGACTGGTTGCACATGGTGAGGCTTACATTTCCCTTGAGAAGCTATTTGTCTTAGCATAATTGCTAATGAGGATGAGAAGTCAGGGAGGCATGCTTTTGTGATGCAAATGAATGTTTTAGCCAACTGAGGTTGTACATTTACATTACAAGACCAAGCAAAAATAACTACATTGTGGGGAACAGTGGGTAGAGACTGGGAGGGAGTACCTCTACTTAACTTGGAATTGCTTAGACCAGGGGTGTCAAACATGCAGTTCAGGGTCCAAATCACGCCCCTGGAGGGCTATCAGGCCCCCGAGCAACTGGCTGTCATCTGCTTCCTTCTCCCTATATCTTGCTTCCTTCTGCACAACAGCTGGCTTGGCTTGCTCAATCACAGAGCTACAGAGCAAAACCTCTGTTTTCTCCATTGGCTGAGGCTCCTCCTTTTGGGAGGAAGAGGGGAGGAATAGCTTGCTTTGCCAGGCTCTCTCAATTGCACAGTGGAGCTACTGAGGCAAGCCTCTCTTCCTTCTACTGGCTGGGGCTCCTCCTCAAGGAAAGAAAAAAGGGCCAGAGCTTCCTTTGCCCAGTTGCCTGGATCCCATGGGAGAAATACAAAGAAAGGATCTTTAAGACCAACGAGTGCTAATGTTTTAAGCATGTTTTAAGTGTGTGTGTATGTGTGTATATTTCGTAGCAAAAGAGGTGCTGGAGCTCATTAGCACAACTCATTTGCATAACTTATTTGCATATGCCACACATTCCTGGCATCACTGGAAGGTGTACTAAATCACATCAGCTCAACATCTACCTTAAAACGCTTCTTGAATTATCATTGTCATAAGAGAACCTTACTCCCATCATACTTTTTAAATTACTTTCTCCTATGCGGCCAGTGGCATGAGGATGCTTTCCATCTGTCTGCTTTATACGTTTTGGTGACTTCCCCATTTTTTGTGGGGGGAAATATTAGAAAGTTTGTCAGATCTTAGAGTTCAGCAAAATTCTCACAGGAGGCTTGAACAATGGAGCCCAGAAGCAAGTATTGGAGGCGGGAGGGGGGGGAAGGGTTAAGAAAGAGCACAATAAAATGTAGAGGTTCTGGAGGTCTGCTCCTGTGAGCTGCTGCCCAAAATGAGGCCTGTGAGTTAGATACTTTAAATACCCCAAAGCAATGAAATAAAAAACTGAATAATTTTCAGCCACCTGTTAGGAGCATAGTATTATTAAAGGTAAAAAGGTAAAGGTAGTCCCCTGTGCAAGCACCAGTCATTTCCGACTCTGGGGTGACGTTGCTTTCACAATGTTTTCACAGCAGACTTTTTACGGGGTGGTTTGCCATTGCCTTTCCCAGTCATCTACGCTTTCCCCCCAGCAAGCTGGGTCCTCATTTTACCGACCTCGGAAGGATAGAAGGTTGAGTCAACCTGGAGCTGGCTACCTGAACCAGCTTTCACTGGGATCGAACTCAGGTCATGAGCAGAGAGTTCAGACTGCAAAACCGCAGCCTTACCACTCTGCACCACGGGGCTGTTATAGTATTGCTAACTGTATGCAATAAGATATACAGAAAAAGGAACATTGATCTCAGTTGTTCATCTTGTTGAACATTCATATACCAGCCACTGCACTTTAATATTTCCAAAATTATTACGTAATATCACCAGACAATTTGGTTTTCAACTTTCCCTTAGGTATGTTCAAGCTGAATTGATCAAATGAACCTGGCTGGAATGATTCATCAGCTGTTTCTGCAGAACAAACTAGGTACATTTATGTGGGAGGTAATGAAGTGTCATATGTATAGATATTAGCAACCGTAGGACTTCAATTTAATGCATCCATGTCATTGAACAGCCAAGAAACTGCCCTGTTCTTTCAAGGACCCATTGTGCTCAAAAGAATACCATAGGTAGCATCAGTACCTTGGACAGTTCCAGTTCATCGCATCACACGCTCGTTTCCAGCCAGGTGGACTATACTCAGGGGTGGAATTCTAGCAGGAGCTCCTTTGCATATTAGGCCACACCTCCCTAATATAGCCAATCCTCCAAGAGCTTATAAAAAAGAGCCTTGAAAGCTCTTGGAGGATTGGCTGCATCGGGGTGTGTGTGTGTGTGTGTGTGGCCTAATATGCAAGGGAGCTTCTGCTAGAATTCTACCCTTGCCTATTCTGTATAAGAATTGGCATGGTTGCGGGGAGAGGGACAGACACTGAAGGAAGAACAAAATGAAACCTAAGTGATGCCTTGTTCCTGCACTTCCACAGACCCCTCAATTACACTATGTGGTGGATAGACTGGGGCTATCAGCAGCTGTCTGACTACAGTTCAGGGGCTGGATGCTGCACATTACAGAAATTAGGAACTGAAGTGCAAAAGATATTGTTCTTAACAACTAGAAACAGGGCTGATGAGGGTCACTATGGGCCTCCAGACAAAAATTCCCTCTGAGTCTCCTTTATGCCACAAAAGGCAATTATATCATTTGTCTGGTTCCCTGAGCTCCCAGGGTGACTAAAACCTCCAGAACTTTGTCTTCCCAATCACTTCTCTACATAAACCTACCAGTCAAAGGCAAATGCCTCAAAGTGATACCAGTGTTCCCTCTAAGCTGAGTTAGCTCACAGTTTTTTAGCCTCCGGCTCACACATTTTCGTCTTAGCTCAGGAAAAAATTACTCCAGAGCAAACTAATTTGTGCAGCAGCTCACAACTTTAATGCCAGTAGCTCATGAAACAGAATTTTTAACTTGCAAGACTCCACAGTTTAGAGGGAGTATCGACTTATACTAGGTCTAGCAAATCCAGATTTTGCCTAGTGACTGGACTGCTAGTCCCAGGGGCAGATTCCTTTCCATACCTGAAGAAGGATCAGAGCCACACAATCCTAAGCAGTTCACAGGGCTAAATCCCAGGCCTAAACTCCATGTGGTTCTTCGTTCAAGTTCTTGAAAGTAGAACACAGCTTCTGAAACCTGCAACAGTTGAATGCGTTCATATACTAGTTGCCCAGTGTGTTGAGCTTGGACACCATGGTGCCCACTGATGGGTTTCCTAGCTCCCGATACAAGAAGATGCTTGTACTGCAATGTCCCAATATTTTGTCATTGGCCCCAGCACTCAAAGGCAGCCATATTGCCCTCATGTTAGCCATCTTGTTGTAGTGCCCACTCCCCAACCCCTACTTTAGTACTATTCCCATTCAAACTGGAAAAAAAGGTAAAGTCCCCTGTGCAAGCACTGAGTTGTTACTGACCCATTAGATGACAAATCGTGACATTTTCTTGGCAGGTCTAAGCTGGAAGCCGGATATTTCAATACCTTTGCAAGTTGCCCTGCTTAACCTACATCTGTGAGGATCTTGCACTTCCCTCTAATGCACCTGCTCTTGGCCACAACTAGGCTCTACCTGGATTGTGACATTTGAAAGAGCATAGCAATTCCTGTGTTGTTACTGTAATGAGTCCCCCAGCCATCTGTTCAACTATGTTCTATTTTATCTCCTCTCAGACTAAGGTTATATGAGAAAATCAGAGTTTCAGAGGGGTGGGGGGAACCAGACTACATTAATTTGGAGTTGTGAATACCGATTTATTTTTAGCACCAATTTTGCTATGGATTTGGGCACTGGCTTTCCAAATTGCAGTTCAGCATGCATTGTAACAGCCTAGCATCAGCTTGGCCTTTTATCAGGAACATATGCCCAAGAGCGATGACAAGGCACTGTCTGAGTAACAATAGGCATGGCAAAGTGACAAAATCTAGTATTTTTTCCCCCTAAGCATGGCAATACAAATGAGAAATGATGAGTCACCTCAGTTATCTAATTTTTATTTTAATAAACAGCTGGAAAACAAGGATAGATGAGCATCCCAATTTGGTACCCAACAGAGGTAAAAACCTTATGAGGCTAACATGGACCACTTCAACCATTGACATACATACAAAAATGCATGCCCTCCAGGTGCTTCCTGCTGGTCTACTATCATGGAACTTTTCAGAACTCCACCCCTTCCCCAAAGACTTGACTTTAGAAAACCCTGGTTCAGTTGTCATGGATATTGATCAAAAATATGGGTTCAATTGAACATTTACTCAGTTCTCTTCTCAAAGTGAGGGCAAAAGCTTCGCCTGTTGAAATTCTATATGTCAGGTTGCCACTAAGAATGAAAGAGCTGACCGCTAAAAATGCTGAAAGCCAAAGCAGATGATCAAGAACCACAGGAAAATTGATTTCCAGGGATTGGAAAATGCCGAGCTGAATTGCTTCTCAGAAGGGGAGCAGGCTGGGGCTTCTGTTCGGGGTAGTGGAGGGCAATTTAATGCCTACTGCTACTTTTCTCAGTCAAAGATCAGTCCAAGATATGCACAGGAAACTCTGAGGAGATTTACCTTGGCTAAAAGGGAGTCCTGGGGGGGGGCTCCTTTGAGGGGTCCCCGGAGACGAGTTGCATATTCATCATCTGCAGAAGTTTCCAGAGTCATTTATTTGACATAAGCTCGACAGGATCCTAACCTTCTTTGAGACTTCTAAACATCTAAAGTTATACGACTGGTGTTGGATCTGGATAACTGCAGAAAAAGGTACTGATGACTAGCTTCATTCTGGGACTATTTAAAGTTAAACAAAATAAAATCAGAAGGTGGGAAATAGAGATTCAGAAAGCTTGGAAGAAGAAGGGAAGAAGGGGCGAAATTTGAACTTTGTAAATTTAAAGGACAGTGCTAAAAAGTGGAAAGGAATTTATTGTTTTGTCTACTTGCTGTTTTGGTGAAAAAGCCCCATCGTCACAGATTTGCAGCTATCGCAGTCAACACAGGAAATACGTCAAACATTGCGAGATCTTTTTACCAGTGAAAACGGGATTTGGTGGCAAGAAAAGCACGAAGTGTCGGATGGAAAAGGGAAATCATTGAAGCAGCTACCCTACTCTAGGACTGTAATATCATACAAAAACATCGGCGGCCATTGTTAGGAGGTCCAAATTTAAACAAAGTTTTTAAAGTGTTTGGGACATTAAAAATTGGTGAAGCTGACAGAGGTGACAATTATAAGGCAAATACTATTGGACATTATCGCTGATAATTATTTTAGAAGCCTTTTGAAGGAAATTTTTTTTAAAGGGAAGCAGAAAGTCGCTACCGCCATTTTGGAAGAAATAAAAACTTTAAAAATTAATATCTGAGCCCAGGTGGCTCTGAGGATGGCGAAATTAGGCTTATTGAAAAGGGCAAGCCTTACTCTATCAAATGTGATAGTTTAAATTTATTTTTGAGAGGTCAAAAATGTTGGTGTTTTTTTAAATGTCAGAGCATAAGTTAACCTGTGCAAGGACTGCCTCAATGGAGAAAATGCAAGAGCAATTAGAAGCAATGGAAGCCAGGATGATGAAAGGGGTGAGAGACATAATAACTGCTTCTAAAAAAGAAATTAGAAAAGACATTGAAGAGCTAAGGAAAGATATAGAAGATCTCAGAAATGAGACTGTGGTAACATCAAAGAAAGTGCAAGAGGTGGAAGAGAGAGTGTAAGTACATGATTCCACCTTGTTAAAAATGCAAGAAAAGGTGGCAATTCATGACTGCAAATTGATGGAAACCCAGATACGTCTGAGAGGAGTACCTGAGGATGAAGAGACTGATTTGAAAGGATATATAATAAGAATAATTGCAGAATTTTTGGAGGAAGATCCTGAAGGAACTAGAAGCATGTTTGACTATATGTATAGAGTGAACTCACTATATGCCAAGAAAAATAATCTACCAAGAGATGTGGTTATAAGATATATGACAAAAGAAATGGTGGGAAAAATCTTGAATAAAAATTTTGAAAAGACATTGATAGTGGGAGGCAGCAGAGTAAGAATCATGAAAGAATTGCCAAGACAAGTGATAAATGACAGAAAAGCATATAAAAAATTGACAGAAAAACTACATGACAATGAAATGAGGTATAGATGGATAATACCTGAAGGTCTGAGCTTTGAGCTGCAAGGAAAAGGGATTACAATTACAAGCACACAGGAACTGCATAGGTTTTATGAAGAACATAAAGAATTTGCACCATGATGGATATTATCTTGGAATGTAAATGTACTAAATTCACCTCAAAAAAGAAAGGCAATGTTTCATTGGATTAAAAAGCAAAATTGTAATATCGTTTGTTTACAAGAAGTGCATATCAAACAAAAGGATTACAAATTTTTATGGAATAAACAACTGGGACTAGAATTTTATTCATTGGCTGAACAGAAGAAAAGGGGAATGATTTTCTATATTAAACAAGAATTGGAGCCGAAATTAGTGTTTAAAGATAAAGATGGAAGATTTGTAAATGCAAAAAACCCCGTTGTTATTGGGACTGTATGCACCAAATGGTGCAAAGGATGCTTTTTAAAAAGACATTATACAACAATTTGATGAACTGACTTATGACCAAGTTTTGATAATGGGGGACTTTAATGGAACAATTAAGAACACACTGGATAGATCTGGGGGTAAAAAAAACATAATAAGGAAGGAAAATTGCCAAAGTCTTTTTTTGAATTGGTCAAACAAGAAAAGTTGGAGGATATATGGAGGAAATTTAATCCTGAAGTCTGGGACTATACCTTTTTTTCAGCAAGTCATAAAACTTTTTCCAGAATTGACATGTTGTGGGGCACTAAAGACTTAGGCCTTATAACAAAGAAAATAGAGATTTTACCTAAAATTGGGGCTGACCATAACCCAATAATGTGGGTTACAAAATTGTCTAAGAAGTTGAGAAGATGGAGATTGAATGAAGATTTACTACAGAATAAAGAAATAGTGACATCTCTAGAAAATGAAACTAAAGCTTTCTTCCAAATAAACGATAAAGAGGATATAGAATTTCAGACGGTCTGGGATGCTTATAAAGCAGTAATGAGAGGAATATTGATTACATTGAATAACAAGGATAAGGGGGCAAAAGAAAAACAGATGTTGGACATTCAAAATGAAATAAAGAAAAAAGAAGGGGAACTGAGAAAAAGGCCAGGGAAAAAGAAAATTATAAGGGAGATTACAATATTATAAATGCAAATGAGACATTTGTTAGATAAAGAACTGGAATGGAATCTGAAAAGATTGCAGCAGAAATCTTTCGAGGGAGCAAACAAACCCAGAAAATATTTGGCCTGACAACTGAAGAAAAAGAGAGAAAGTAAAATTATTAATAAAATTGTGGTGGATGGAAGAGAGGTGGTAGATCAAGAAGGAATAAAAAGAGAATTCTTTAAGTATTATGCCAAGTTATTTAAAGGTGTTAAAATAAGGAAAGAAAAGATGGATGAGTACTTACAAAAGATAAAAATAGCACCCTTAGCAGAAAATATGTGAAAAGTTTTGAACAATCCAATTGAAAAAAAAAATTGAAGCAGCAATTAAGGCAATGAAAAATGGAAAAGCACCTGGGCCAGATGGATATACAGCTATATTTTTTACAACTCTCAGAGGAGTTAATCTCGAAACTTCAGAAATTGATGAATATGATAAGAACAAAAGGGAAAATACCAAATACGTGGAAGGAAGCTGTTATTTCATTGATTCTAAAGGAAGATAGAGATGTTACGAACGTAAAAAATTATAGACCAATTTCATTATTAAATAATGACTATAAAATATATACAAGAATCTTGGCAGAACGGTTCAAACAATATTTGATAAATTTATAAAGGAAGATCAAGCGGGGTTTCTTCCCAAAAGACAAATAAGAGACAATATCAGAACTGTTGTAAATATTGTAGAATATTATGAAAGACATCCAGAAAAGGAAGTAGCATTATTCTTTGCAGACGCAGAGAAAGCATTTGACAATTTAAATTGGGATTTTATGTTTGCAGTAATGGAGAAAATGGAGCTGGTAGAAAGCTTTATAAGAATGATAAAAGCAATATATACTGAACAACGTGCAAGGCTATGTATAAATGCTGATCTTACAGAAGACATGATAATTAGTAAAGGTACAAGACAAGGTTGTCCACTTTCCCCACTGTTGTTTATAATGACTCTTGAAATATTACTGATACAAATTCAAGAAGATAAAGAAATAGGATTAAAAGTAAAAGGATTTATTTACAAATACAGAGCATTTGCAGATGATATAATGTTTATAAATGAAAACCCCATACAAGTCACACCTTTGTTGTTAGCCAAAATACAAGAATATAGGGAGTTGGCAGGACTTTGTATTAATAAAGAAAAATCAAAACTTCTATGTAAAAATATGCAAATAAATAAGCAACAAGAATTGCAGAGACTAATGGGCTGTGAAGTTACCTCCAAGATAAAATATTTGGGTGTGGAGATAACAATGAAGAATATTGATTTGCTCAAAAATAATTATGAGAAGCTATGGCGTAAAATGGATGAAGATATGTTAAAGTGGAATAAACTTAATTTGTCACTGTTAGGTAGAATAGCCGCAATTAAAACGAATATTCTACCAAGAATAATGTATTTGTTTCAAACTATTCCAATTGTGAAAGACAGTAAACAATTTAATAAATGGCAAAGAAAAATTTCAGAGTTTGTGTGGGCGGGGAAGAAACCAAGAATTAAAATGAAAATTTTAACAGATGCAAAAGAGAGAGGCGGATTTCAATTACCAGACTTAAAATTATATCATGAAGCAGTTTGCTTATGGATAAAAGAATTGATAATGTTGTTAAACAAAAAACTCTTAGTGTTGGAAGGTCATGGAAATAAATTTGGCAGGCACACTTATATGTATTATGGGGAAAAAAAGATAGACAGCTTTTTCTCTCACCATTATATAAGAAACAGCTTGCTAAATACATGGATGAAAGATAAGAAATATGGAGATGAGAGAAAACCATTATGGATAGTGCCAGCCAAAGTGATAAAAATAACAGCTGAGACGGGTGAAGAAAAGTGGTTGTCATATAATCAACTATTAAAAATACAAAGTGGCAAAATAGAATTGAAAACTGCTGAAGAGCTGAATAATAAATATGATTGGTTTCAAATGCAACAAATAAAGAGCTTGGTGGAGAATGACATTAAAACTGAAGAAATAAGAAAAGAGCAAACAGAAATGGAAAAAGTTCTGCTTGGAGACAACAAAAAATTATTTTCAAAATTATATAAATTACTTTTTAAATGGTCTACGGAAGATGAAGTAGTGAAATTTCAAATGATTAAGTGGGCAATTAATGTAAATAAAGAAATACAGATGGAAACTTGGGAATATTTATGGAAGAACTCTATGAAGCTTTTGACGTCATAGTATTAAAGAGAAGTTTTAAAATGATGTATAGATGGTATATGACTCCTAAGAAATTAGCAAAGATGAATAATAAGATGCCAGACAGATGTTGGAAATGTAAAAAACATGAAGGTTCTTTCTACCATATTTGTGGACTTGTGAAAGGACAAAAAAGTATTGGCAGATGATTCAACAATAAATTTCTAGGATCTTGGGATATGAATTTAAGAAAGTTTCAGAGACTTTTCTGTTGGGATTACAAATGGAAAAATTTCCAAAAGAAGATAGAACTATAATTTGGTACTTGCTTTCAGCTGCTAGGACATTATATGCGCAGTTGTGGAAGCAAGAAAAAATACCAGAGAAATGGGATTGGATTGTAAAAGTTATGACATGGAGTGAAATGGACAAATTAGCAAGAATTTTAAGAGATTATGATTTAGAAGTTTTTTGATAATGATTAAGTCTTAGAAAAAAGAAGAATATTAATTTTTGTTTTTATAGTTAAAGGTACCTTTAAACATTAGTACTTTAAGTAAATAACACCGGCGGGGGTCAAGTAACGGGGGGAGGGGTGGGTAGAAAGTAATATATGGGATACATAAAAGAAGTTATTAATGATGCAAGAAATATAATTTGTTACCATATGTTACCAAATAAAATTGTTTTAACAAGAAGAACCACAGGAGAATCTATATCAGGGGTGGCCCAACTTGCTTAACGTAAGAGCCACATAGAATACACGTCAGATGTTTGAGAGCCACAAGACATGAATGGCAGATGTTTGAGAGCTGAAAAGGAAGGAAGGAAGGAAAATAGATGGGGGAAAGAGGAAGTAGTGGAAAGAAAGCAACTTTAAATGCATTCTCCAGGCTGCTGGCTGGCTTGGTTTAGAGAAGTGACAAAGAGAGAAATGCCTTCTCCAAGTTGGCCAACGGGGTGGTGAGGGCTTTGAGAGTCACATAATATGTGTGAAAGAGCCACATGTGGCTCCCAATCCACAGTTTTTCCACCCCTGATCTATATAAATTGAGCAGGCAATAGCATGGCAAATGATGTTTATGAGGCTTCCTCTTTGTTGCACTGGCTTCCCCACCTTCAGCCATCCTGGATGGTTTTGAGCCTCCCTGCCAGTCTCCATTTACAAAGGAGGGAAAGTTAAAGCACCTTGGTCTGCTTCCTTTCCCCCAAGTAAACATACCTTTCCCACTGCCTCCCCTGCATGCTCCATCCAGTTTTTCTTCCCCAACCTCCCTTATGTACCATCTTTGGCCCCACCGTCTGGGCCTTTGCTCCAGTCAGTGTTCAGCCTGCCTCTTCTTGGAAGTGATAAAAGGAAGGTGGACACCTACTCTCAAGGCTTACTGCCCTATGCTCTCCTTCCTACATTTCAAAGGAATCAAGTTCCACCTCCTTCTTATCCTGGCCCGTCTTGGCTGCCAGCCTTCACCCCTGTGGGCCCACCGTTGGGATGACTGGGTCTCCAGCCTCTTCTCTAGCAGCAGTGGGGGGCACTGCTTGGTTGAGGCCCATCCTTGCCTGCCCCACTGTGCTGGTCACTGCTTTCTGGGTTCCTTGCTGCCTTTCCCTCTGGTTAAGGGCCTTTGGTGTACTTGCTCACCCACCCTCTGCCATCCATCATGGTTTTGGGAGTCCCTGCCAGCCTCCAGATAGGAAGGAGAGGAGGTTCAAGCACCCAGTTTAAGGCCTTCCAGGCACTGTGGAAAGGGTACAGCTTCATTTGGATACTGTGTACAGTTCTGGTCACTGTATCTCAAATAGGGCATTGTAGAGCTAGGAAATTACAGAGGAGGATAGGGTTGCCAAGTCCCCCGAGTTTTCCCTCCCAAATTGCTAGAGTGTCCAGGAAAACCATAGAATTTTCCAAGAAGTGCCTAGAGTGGCTGGCGTGCAATGTCACCGGTGCGATGACATCACTTGCAGGTGATGTCATCGTGCTGGCAACATGAGGGGAGGTTATCCCCGCTGGCCCAATGTGAGCTGGCAGGCTGGGAACCTCCGGGGTGGGAGAACCCCCACCTGGCCAGGGGAATTGGCAGCCCTAGAGGAGGACAACGAAGATGATTAGGGAGTTGGAGCACCTATCCTATAAGGCAAGTCTGAAAAGCCTGGGACTTTTCAGTTTAGAAAAGAGATGACTACAGGGGGGATATGATAGATGTTTATAAAATTATCCACGGGGTAGAGACGGGGGATTGAGGGGGCTTACCCCACAACACTAGAACTTGGGGGCACCCCATGAAATTTATGCACAATGGCTATAAGACAGACAAAAGGAAATATTTTATTCAACAACTGTGGAGTTCATTGGTAGTAGAGGTAGTGCTGATGGCCACAAACAGATATCTTTAAAAGAGGGCTAGAGAGATTCATAGAAGATAGGTCAATTGATCTATGGGTATCTGGGGCTCTGGCAGGGCTGTTTTCTGAGGCAGAGGCACCAAATTTTCAGCATAGCATCTAGTGCCTCTCCACAAAATATCTTCTAAGTTTCAAAAAGATTGGACCAGGGGATCCAATACTGTGAGCTCTAAAAGAAGGTTCCCCTGTCCTTCATAAGTTCTAAATGGAGGAAAGACATTTAAAAGGCACACATTTCCTTTAAATGTGATGGCCAGAACTCCCTTAGGAGTTCAGGTGTGCTTGTCACAACCTTACTCCTGGCTCCATCCCCAAAGTCTCCAGGTATTTCTTGAGTCGGACCTGGCAACCTGCCTGAAGTAGACCTATTAAACTCTACTCCTGTTAGAAACCATGCTGCCTCCTTATTTTGATATCTGGCACCAGGACTTTTTTTGTAGAAAAAGCCCAGCAGGAACTTATTTGCATATCAGGCCACACCCCCTGATGCCAAGCCAGTTGGAACTGTGTTCCTGTGCGTTCCTGCTCAAAAAAAGCCCTGTCTGGCACTAAGAACACAACAGGAAGAAAGGCAAGATATAAATATAATACATTCATAGATAAATAATAAGCAAAAGAGAGAAAATGGCAGGAAAACACCTCTCGGTCTCTTGGGTGAAAGGCTCTCTGCCCACTCCCTTGCGGTACGATCAATTCTTCTCTCAAGTTCACACACACACACACACAAGGCAATCTGTATAAGTAGTTTTCAGAATTGTAATAATTAAACTAATTAGCACCAACTAAATGCGGGAAGAAAGGTCTTTTGTTTTGAGAGGAGGAGGAATAATAATTGCTACCACAGACGGTAAAGCAGTTTTTGAATACTGAGGGTAGAGATGGGGGGAGGGTAGCAGAACCTGTTCTCTAATCACCTCCTGTCCAGCACTAGTCACGAAAGTGCAACAAATCTACAATATTCTCAGGCAGAACTGGCAACAGTGCTGTATGCTATGAGGAAGCTGTGTTGGATTAGAAATTTCTATTGGCTGTCCTGATGTATATCATCTCAGACTTGAATGTTACTGACTGGATTCCATAACTGGGATTAGCAGTAGGGTCGTGAACTCCAGATTGGGAATTTCCTGGAGACTGGGGGGTGGAAGCTAGGGAGGGCATAGTCTGAGGAAGGGAAAGACCCCAGCAGGGATGTGATCCCCTAGGGTCCACCCTTCATGACCTCCATTTCCTCCAGGGGACTTGATTTCTTTAATCTTGAGATCAGTTGTCGTTCTGGGAGCGCTACAGGCCCCACCTGGAAGTTGGTAACCCTAATTAGAAGAGTTCAGGGAGCTGAACATGGAGATTTCCCATTCTCAGGGGTGGAATTTTAGCAGGAGCTCCTTTGCAAATTACGCCATACTTCCCTGATGTAGCCAATCCTCCAAGAGCTTACAAAAAAAGAGCCATGTAAGCTCTTGGAGGATTGACTGCATCAGAGGGTGTGGCCTAATATGCAAAGGAGCACCTGATAGAATTCCACCCCTGCCCATTCTATTATGTATACTAGGACAAGATATAGTGATTCACTTAGTGAAGCTGACATCAGGTTTCCAGTCTCCATGAGGGGCCTGGAGATGTCCAGAAAGTACAACTCATCTCTGGATGCCAGAAATCAGTTATGCTGGGGGTGGGGGGGATGTCACTTCAGAGGGTGGTAAGGTTGCCAATTCCAGGTTGGGAAATTCCTGGAGATTTAGGGGTGGAACCTGGAGAGGGAAGGATTTAGGAAAGGAGCTCAGCAGGGACCACCCTCCAAAGCAGCCATTTTCTTCAGTGGAACTGACTGCCATACTCTGGAGGTCAGTTGTAACCTCCAGGACTCACCTGGAGGTTGACAATCCTATAGGGTGAACTCTATGGCAGTATGCCCTGCTCCCCAAACTCTGCCATCCCAAGGATCCATCCGCAAGTCTCCAAGAACTTCCCAATCTGGAGTTGGCAACCCTAGGCTTACTGCCAAGGGAGGAAATAAATCAAAGCCTTGGTATTGTTCAAATCCAAGACTCTGGCCTGGTTTACACATGCAGGGAGATGAAGGTAACTGTGAGGTGGCCCTGAGGCGGTAGAATGATCTTTGCATATCTGACGGCCCATCTCCTCCCACGTCTCTGCCTCAGATCCCAACTACAGTCCCCAGGCTGCCACCTATTGGCTGCTTCCTGGCATTGACCAGAGTCTGTGCCTTTTCCACTGTAGCTCCTCCACTTTGTGGAAAGGGCTCCTGGAGGCAGCACCGGCCCGAGGTCACATAGCACCTTAGGCATACTGGGTGGCCTGCCGCCCCCCTCCACAGCACCCCCTGCACCTCCTTCTCCCTCCTTTCCCCACCCCAGGTCAATTTCAATGGCTGGAAGGGCGATTGAGTGCTGCTCCGGGCTGTGTAAGGCGCCCCCCTGCCGATCAGCTGATCGGTGGGTAAAACCACGCTGTGCGCTCACTCAGTACCCAGGCAGGCCAGTGGCAGCTCGAACAAACTGTGTCCGGAAAGGATGCCATGGCTGCTCCTTCCTCTGCACTTCCTGGATGGGAAGGAAGTACGGAAGAGGGAGCAGCCATGGTGCCCTTTCCGGACACAGTTCGTTTGAGCTGCTGCTGGCCTGGAAGCCGATTGAGCACTCAGTGTGGTTTTACCTGTTGATCAGCTGATCGCCGGGGGGGGGGCGCCTTTACACAGCCCGAAGCAGCTGTGTAATTGAAATTGACCTGGGGTGGGGAAGGGAAGGAGGATGAAGAGGGGAAGGCCGAATTTGGCACCCCCACTCTGCCAGCACCCTAGGCAACTGCCTAGTTTGCCTTACATTCGAAATAAAAATTGGTTGGTCTTAAAGGTGCAACTTGACTCCGACTTTGTTCAACTGCTTCAGACCAACACAGATGCCCGCTTGGATCCAGCAGTGTTCCCTCTAAGCTGAGTTAGTGTGAGCTAGCTCGCAGTTTTTGAGCCTCCAGCTCACGCATCTTTGTCTTAGCTCAGGGAAAATGGCCCCAGAGCAAGCTAATTTATGAAGCAGCTCACAACTTTAATGGCAATAGCTCACAAAAGTAGAAGTTTTGCTCACAAGACTCCACAGCTTAAAGGACATTTTATTGCCAGAGCTTTAGACATTAGGCCTCTTTGAGGGTGGGGGGGAGACATTATCTAAGGTTTTATTTTGTATGCTTTCAATGGTGATGTTTTGTATTCAGGTGGGTAGCCCACCTGTTTTTAATTGTGATTTGTGCAAGCACGTGGAAAGGTGGGTTAGAAATATGAAAAACAAATTAATTTCTAGCTACTCAGCATCTGATCACCACAGTTCTCCTCACGTGTGAACCAAGCCTTTGTCTGAAAATTGGATGAGTTTGTAGTGCCTAGTTAAATCAATGAGCTTCTAAGTATTTCAGGTTCAAGTTTATTAAGTTTAACAGTCTATAGGCCATACACTAGTTAAAAGAGCTATGAGTTAAGAATCACAATAAAACATAAATTTGCCACATCGGCAATAAAAGTTTTCTCAGAAGCTGCTCAGAAGTAATCAAACTCATTGCGTGTCAGGAATGATTAGATATTTTGATATCCATTTTCTGAGAACTCTCTCTTGAGCTTCTAGGTATTTAACTCCCCACTGGACTGTGGTCACACTCAATGGAGGAAATCCCCTTTCATCTGCTATGAGAAAGAGCAGGACAAACATGTGATAGACTAATAAATAACATCAGCTGTATTAGACTAAATGGACTGGTGGCTGGAAGGACAGCTGCATTTGTTTCTGCAAAATTCCTGAATGGACAAAGAATGTTTCTAATCAAACTAATCATATGGTAGATTTAACAGAGATACACTCAGAAGATAGAAGAAAAAGAAGAATTGCAGATTTATACCCCACCCTTCTCTCTGAATCAGAGACTCAGCATGGATTGCAATCTCCTATATCTTCTCCCCCCACAATAGACACCCTGTGAGGTAGGTGGGGCTGAGAGAGCTCTTAGAACAGCTGCCCTTTCAAGGACAACCTCTGCCAGAGCTATGGCTAACCCAAGGCCATTCCAGCAGGTGCAAGTGGAGGAATAGGGAATTAAACCCAGTTGTCCCAGATAAGAGTCCACACACTTAATCACTACACAAAACTGGCTCTCTGATTTATGCATGCAAGAAGGCGCCAGAGCTCACCAATGTATATTGACCCCATAATCAGCCTATACACATAAATGTAACCAGGGGTGGAATTCTAGCAGGAGTTCCTTCGCATATTAGGTCACACACCCCTGATGTAGCCAGTCCTCCAAGAGGTTACAAGTCTCTTTTTTGTAAGCTCTAGGAGGATTGGCTGCATAACAGGGGTGTGGCCTAATATGCAAAGGAGGTTCTGCTAGAATTCCACCCCTGAATATAATCTAGATAAAGAAGGTGAAAGCACTTGTCTGTGTCAAGAGCCATCGAGTCTCAGCCAACTTACAGCAACCCCAGCGAGGGTCTTTCAAGACAAGTGGGAAGCAGAGGTGGTCTGCCATTGCCTTCCTCTGCAGAATCTTCCTTGGTGGTCTCCCTTCCAAGTACTGACCCTTCTTAGCTTCTGAGATCTGACAAGCTATGGCTGTACCAGGCTGCAGGGCTTTTTTGGTACAAAAAGGCCAGCAGGGACTCATTTTCATATTAGGCCACACCCCTCGATGCCACCATTGTTTCACAGAGGTCATTGTTGCAGAAAACGCCCAGCAGGAACTCATTTGCATATTAGGCCACACCCCCAACTCAGAGCCAGACGGAACTGCGTTCCTGTGCATTCCTGCTAAAAAAAAAGAGCCCTGCTTGCTGATGATGTATGGGAGCTGACTGCAATGCAACATACAGCCACAGCCAACCTGCAATCTAAATATAGCCGCTTTTTTACACTTTAGTTGCCATGTATGGTATGCGAGGCAATTTGATGCTGGTTGCCGGAGAAACCATTTATGCTATTGAATAAGGTTGCGCTGCCCCAGCTTCATCCTCTACTACCACATAATAAATATCGGAGAGATTAAGTCTCGCTGTAGAATTATGACTGGCAGGGAAGCTGAAGCCCCTGGAGCCCATGAGATGCCCAATATGAGCCCTCCACCCATAATTTGGCAGCCTGCAGAATGGTGGAAGAATTTGGTGGGGCTCTCTCTCTGTAGTGCATTTCAGAAATGAACCAGGAAGCATGAAAATGAATGTTTAATATCTGCACCGTTTTCATGTATCTGGCTTTGAGAGGTGGGCCTGTAGGTGTACAATCTGAGATGCCTCCCCTAAGCGACAACAATACTCCGAACCTCTTCCGAAACGATTGCATTTTGCTGCATTAATTAATGACTGGTGATTTTCAAATGCTCTGCCTTTGCAGCCTCATTTGCATAGCAATTTGCTGGGGATCCCCATCTGCATTCTCATTTCACAGCAGGCACATGCAAGGACAGCCCCCCTGATGGCAGCCAGGTAAGACCTGGCAACCCTACAGCTCCAAGTAGAGACTTGGGAGGGATTTGGGGAGAGGTACAACCTCAGTGGGGTATAACTCAAGAGAGCCCACCTTCCAAAGCAGCCATTTTATCTGGGGGAACTGAGCTCTCTCCTGGAGATGAGTTCTAATTCTGGAAGTTCTCCATGACCTACCTGGAGGTTGATAACTCTGCCCCCTCAACATTTGTAGTCATGTGGAGCAAAATAACATTTTCAAGGTGAATTACACCAATCCTAGAAATGACAAATTTGTTTGGGCATTTTTTGGCGTATTTTGGCCCTCTAATGTTAAAGAAGAAGAAGAGGAGGAGGAGGGGAGGAGACTGGATTTATACCCTACCCTTCACTACCCAAAGGAGTCTCAGAGTGGCTTACAATCTCCCAGGGCTTTTTTTTTTTTTAGAAAAAGCCCAGCAGGAACTCATTTGGATATGACACCAAGCCAGCCGGAACTGCATTCCTGTGGGTTCCTGCTCAAGAAAAGCCCAGCAATCTCCTTTCCCTCCCCCCAACAGAAGCCCTGTGAGGTGAGTGGGGTTGAGAGGACTCTGACAGAAACTGCTCTAGAAAGAACGGCTCTGAGAGAATCACTCCAGCAGTTGCATGTGGAGGAGTGGGGAATCAAACCCAGAGTCCATGTGCTTAACCACAAGAAGGGCCTTTAGAATACACTTCCCACTAAAGCCTTATTCTGTTTCAAACTAGGGAAAAAACAAACCCTGAAGCAGCTGTGTGAACAATTGTTTTTCAACATCCTCCCACACAAGGACTGCATTTCTTCAGGCTTGCCATTGTTAAGGCCCATCTTCAATTATGAATGGTGCTGACACACTTTTTAAAGAATGTGCAGCTCACACAAACCTAAGTTGCTTGATTAAACAACACAATGAGAGCTCCTCGGTGTACGCATCTGGCAGGCTTGTTGTAATGCCGTCGGAGCTGGTCCATAGGATTTGTTTGCTCAGTATAAACTAGGCTGCAATGCCTTGTGGGAAAGCAGGGGCTGCTTTATATCCCTTGGTTTGGTTTCTCAGAATGTGCAAACTCTCTGCCTTTATGGCTAATTCACAGTCTAGGATTGCCAGCTTCCTGGGATTAAAACTGATCTTATGAGAACAGAGGTCAGTTCACCTGGAGAAAATGGCCACTTGGGAAGGTGGACTGTATTGCAGGGGTGGCCAAACTGCAGGTCGGAAGCCATATGTGGCTCGTTCACACTTATTGTGTGGCTCTCGCCCCCACTGCCCCATTGGCCGGCTTGGAGAAGGCATTTCTCTCTTTAAATCACTTCTCCAAGCCAAGCCATCACTTCTCCAAGCCAAGCCAGCCGGAAGCTTGGAGAATGCATTTAACATTAAAGTTTCTTCCTTTCCACCTCTCTCTCCCAATTTCCCTTTCTTCCTATCAAACATCTGACGTTCATGTCTTGTGGCTCTCAAACATCTGATGTTTATTCTATGCGGCTCTTGCATTAAGCAGGTTTGGCCACCCCTGCTCCATTCTAAAGTAACGTTTGTTCCAGTTTGGGGTTTTATCAGTTAGTCTTTTTTTGACAGCAAGCAGAGCCATAGCGCCTTGATTTGCAGAGAAGACTAGGGGCCTTGATTTGCAGAGAAGAGCCTTCAGCTGAGGAAGGTAGCGGTACCGAAACCGGTCCCTTTGGCTTCAAGTCCACCACGTTGGCATCTATTATTGGCATCTCTGAAGACTGATTTGTCGTTTTGCAAGTACCTGAGTGGACATTTTATAATGAGAGGCTGCTTTGTACTGGAGGAAACAATGTATCCTCGGGAATGATGTATTTATATTGATCTGATATGTGCTGTGTGAATAATTACTTTCGTTTAGTGCTACACATTCTTGCTCGTTTTTGCTACACCCCTTGCTCCATGACATTCTACCCCATTGACGTGTCTCCCCAAACCCCACCCTCCTCAGGCCACACCCACTGAATCTCCAGGTACTTTTCCAACCTGGAGCTGACAATTCCTATTTATGTATTCACATCCCCCCGCCCCCACCAGACCAGAGAGAAAGATAATACCAAAACATCCTTTGAACTCTATGGCACATTTCCCATACTTCTCAGAAAGGGCTGTGATGGTTCTTTTATGAATAAGCCCTAAATATTATTTATTTGCATATTTATTTAGGATATTTATATGGCTGACTTCTTCCCACTCCTGCTTTAGGCAGCCGGCAATTAAGCAATGTGAAAAAAAACCAGCCATTAAGAACAAGCCATTTGGACATAAAAGCTATCCACAAAGCAAAAGCAGACCATTTAAAAGCTTGTTAGATAAAAGATGTGCTTTGGCTTAAGATTTTTTTAAAATAGGATCTAGGCAAGGCTTGACAGGGAAGGACCACCACTGAAGATGCTCTGTCTCTAGTTGCCACTCCCCAGATGGATCCTCCAGTTTGGGGGTCCTCCCTCCGCTTCAAGGACATCCAAAAGCAAGGGGGGGGGAATGTCTGCTGGGCACTCCATTATTCCTTATCGAGACCAATTCCCATAGGGTATAATGGAGAATTGATCTGTGAGGCTCTGGGGGGGGGGGCTGTTGTTTGAGATAGAGACACCACATTTACAGCATAGCATCTGGTGCCTCTCCTCATGACACCCTCCAAGTTTCAAAAATTGGACTAGGGGGTCCAATTCTATGAGCTCCCAAAGAAGGTGCCCCTATCCTTCATTATTTCCAATGGAAGGAAGGCATTTAAAACGTGTGCGGTCCCTTTAAATGTGATGGCCAGAACTCCCTTTGGAGTTGAATTATGCTTGTCACAACTTTGCTCCTGGCTCCACCCCCAATGTCTCCTAGCTCCACCTCCAAAGTCCCCAAATATTTCTTGAATTGAACTTGGCAACTCTACGGCAGAGGCACATGCAGCAGAACCTGAGAGGCAGGTTTGAACTGGAGGACTAGATAGTTTGGGAGGCGATGGTCCTTCAGGTACAGGGTCGGCCCTCCCACTAGGCAAACTAGGCAGTAGCCTATGGCGGTGAGAGGCGGGGGGTGGCAAATTGGGCTCTCACCCCCAGTTCTGGTTCCCCAGGCTAGTGCTTAGCTTGCCTCCCTCCTGCCACTAGCTCCCTCCGGGCCGCTGCTGCCCGTCCCCTCCCCGGCACGGCGTCCTGCCCTCCGCCCCCCCAGGCTCTCTGCTCACTGCTGCTAAAAGCAGCAGCACTCCGCTCACTCCCTTCCCCCTGCTCACAGGCTAAAAGTAAGCTTAGCCGGCTTCGCAGCTTGTGCCTGCGCGTTTTGTCTCTTAACAAAATGTGCAGGTGCGGGCTGCGAAGCCGGCTAAGCTTACTTTTAACCGGTGAGCCCCAGGGGGAAGGGAGCGAGCAGAGCGCTGGGGGCGGGGCCAGGGCATCAGGCAGGACATCGCGTGGGGGGAGGGGGCATGGAGCCGCAGGGGGGGAACCATGGGGGGCGCTTGGGGGGGGGCGCCAGGCAGCAAGTCTGCCTAGGGTGTTTCAGTGCGTCGGGCCAGCCCTGTTCAGGTATCCTGGCTGCAAGCCATTAAGGGCCTTAACGGTAAGAATCAGCACTTCGAATCGTGCTCAGAAACTGATGGGGAACCAGCAAAGATGCTTAAGCACAGGTGTGATATAATCTGTACTGTTTGCTCACTGATGCCCTGACCTGGATAACGCAGGCTAGTCTTATCTCATCTGATCTCAGAAGCTAAGCGAGTTCAGCCTTGGCTAATATTTGGAAGGGCAACCTCAAGGAGCACCAGGTCCTGATGCATCCAAGTACTAGCCGGGACCAACTTTGCTCAGCCATTGACATCCAACAAGGTCAGGCTAACCTTATGATATCTAAGTGGTCATTAAGCCATCTTTTAAATATAATGCCATAGTGACTGGGTGCTGCAATACATCATTGCTCACAAAGCACAAGTTCGTTTTTGATATTGTCTGCAATTCCTGATGGAACTGGTTTTGCATGTTTTCACAGGGCTTTCCTTTCTGCACCCTGGGAATACCAAGTGAACATGCAGGCGACATCTAGTTATGCAATTCATTCACAGCCTGCCTTTCTGCCCAATGGGAAGCCAATGCAATTTACATGTTACATATCACTTCCAGGTTTATGTCTTATATCGGAAACTGAGACGTTGGTTTTATTTTTGATTGTTAGCCACCCTGAGTCCGTTTGGAATGGGCAGGATATAAATGGAGAGTAAATAAATACATATCTTGCCTCTGTTTTTATGCTCACAACAGCCTTGTAAAGGCGGTTCGGCTGAGAGTCTGTGACTGGCCCAAGATCAGCCAGCAAGCTTCCCAGGCAAAGTGGGGATTTGAACCCAAGTCTCCTGTGTCCTAGTCTAACACTCTAACCACCATCTCACACTGGTTCTTGGTAGGGCTGGTGCTGGCAGCGATCGAGGTGAATAATGCATTTCCCCCCAGATGATATCTGGAGCAATTCTGGAACAGTTTAAACATCTTTACATGAAAGGAAGGCTAAAAATTCATCACTTCTTCTACCCTCCATAATTTCTAAAGAGTGCAAAGCTATCGTTCATTCACAATAAACCTGTGTGCTTCCTTGCTCTAGTCAAGCTTTAGCACTCACAACTCTGTTTCTTTTTAAGGGAACAGGCTTTTTTTCTTTGAAGTGGAATTTCCCTTTCCGCACCAGCAAATCCTGAGAGATTTTCCTTGAGGCAGTACCTCAAGAGTGCATGATATCACTTCCAGGTATCACTTTAGGAATTTCCCCCAAACTCCATAATAAAGATCATAGAGACTAGAAGAAATTACTATAGCTTCACTATCAGTAAAATCCCCCCACTCCTTAAATCAGGGTCGGCTCGCCCACTAGGCAAACTAGGCATTAGACTAGGGTGCCAGGAGGGGGGGCGCCGCATTGGACTCCTCCTTCCCTGTACCCCACACAAACGCCTAATTCGCCAGCACCCCCAGAGGAGGGGGGAGAAGCCTTGTCGCATCCTGCACTCTCTTAAGAGAATGCTTCATGGAGATGCCCGCATCAAGCGGGTAAGGGGAAGCTGGCATACTCTTCTCAGCGCATGGGGGGCAGGAACTGGAACGTGGTGTTGCAAATAACACAAGGAGGAAGGAAGGGGTGGGAGGGGGCGTGGCGTAGGAGGGTGGGCTTAGGGGAGGGCCGGCGGGGCTTGGCGCTGCGGAGGGGACGCTGCAAGGCAACTTTGCCTGGGGCGGAGGGTACCCTAAGGCCAGCCCTGCCTTCAATGATTGAGGGTAGCCAAATGGCAAACCTACTCTGAAGTAACGCCATCTTCTCTTCGACAAGTCTCTCCTTCTGTATTCCACTACAGATGGACATCCTATAATCAAACCATATAATCAATCATGTGAGAGAAAATTTGATCTTACAAATGTGTGGTTAATCACTAGTTCCAGGTTTTAAAAGTTTGCCCATTCAGAGAACTAAAAATATGTTATACAGTGATACACAAACACGCACACCGCGCCCCCCCCGCCCCCTTTGGGCTGGGGAAGGAGGATATTCAGTTGCTATTCTGAACGTGAACATTTGGAAGCAAGTTTCTACGCAAATCAATGAAACTTTCTCTAAATCTCAGATATTATAATTTTGCTATGTTTACTCACAGACAGGCAACATCATTACAGACAATAAAGAGTTAAAAATGCAGCTTTCCTGGCTTTATCTACACATCCAACCATGAATTCGTTTCACACTTTGGAATGTACTTTGTATGCGTTAGCCTATCCCTCTGACTCTTTTTTCACACCATTTGCTTTCTGATTAAGTAGCTTACTATTAGAATAGAATTTAAGAGATTGGGCTTAATGACGTTTTAAGAGAGGCCTAATCAGCAGAATGAAACACATTCTTCTCTGGCGAACAACTTGAATCTTCACTAAACGGGGGAAGGGCTTTTTAAGACTATGGATTTATAAGGTATGTAGGTAGCGTTGCCAGCCTCCAGGTGGGGCCTGGAGATCTCCTGCTTCTACAACTGCTCTCCAGCTGGCAGAGATCAGCTCCCCTGGAGAAAACAGCTGCTTTAAAGGGTGGGTTCTATGGCATTGTACCATGCTGAGGCCCAGGGTTTTTTGTGTTTTTTTTTGAGCAGGAACACACAGGAACACAGTTCTGGCTGGCTTGGTGTCATAGGGTATGGCCTAATATGCATTCCTGTGAAACAATGGTGATTTCAGGGGGTGTGGCCTAATATGCAAATACGTTCCTGCTGGGCTTTTTCTATAAAAAAGCCTTGCTGAAGCCCCTCCCCTCCCCAAACCCTGCCCTCTTCTGGATCCACCCTGAAAGTCTCCAGGTATTTTCCAACACAGACCTGGAAACCCTATGAACCTGGCAAGCCAGCCTCAAGAGGGGATTGGATAAACATCTGGAGCAGAGATCCATCAGTGGCTATTAGTCACAGTGTATTGTTGGAACTCTCTGTCTGGGGCAGTGATGCTCTGTATTCTTGTGGGGTTTTTTTTGGGGGGGGGGCAACAGTGGATGGGCTTCTAGTGTCCTGCCCCCACTGATGGACCTCCTGATAGCACCTGAGTTTTTTGGCCATTGTGTGACACAGAGTGTTGGACTGGATGGGCTATTGGCCTGATCCAACATGGCTTCTCTTATGTTCTTATATATGTAGGGTTGCCAGGTCTTCCCTGGCCACTGGTCCCCTACCTAAGACCTCCAGGTTTTCCCCTCTGAATCAAGTTCCAAGCTCTGACTTTTGCAGGACTGCGCTTCAACCTATGATCGCAGATTGCATGATCATTCCAATTACAGAGTTAGGTGGATAATCCTGTGAAGGAAAGTTTCCGTAATCATTCCTTCTCAGCTGTCTGAAGTACAATGAACTTCATCTTCTTCCATCTTCCTTGCTGGCATTTATGACCTCCCACTGCTTTAAACAAAAAATACTTTCTTTCTAGCTGCTGATGTCAAGTTTTGACAAATATTGTCCCCCCACCCCCCCCCACCCCCGCCTCAGCCTACCTCTAGCTCATATCAGCCAGGCGTTTATGTAAGAAGACTTCATTACCAGCAATGAGACCTGATCTTCAGAAAAGCCATTACCAGTAGTGAGACTGAAATCGGAAGGAGTGTTCCTGCACATTATTCCTGATGTCTTTGCAATTGTCAGAATTTAATGAACAACTGCTGAACATTAGATCACAGCAGGAGAGGAAATCTGGAGAATGATATAGTCATTGGCTTGGTTGCTGAGCAGAAAGTTTCCGTGTAAAATGGTCATTATGTTACATAGGTGATGTTCAAAATGCTATTTCTACATTTTAACGTCTGGTAGCC